>NC_091538.1:66517500-67142500 GCF_042242935.1 Bactrocera oleae
ACAGCATGCTCCCCAACGACTACGCACAGTGGGAGTTGAGTGGGCGTAATATGCTAGGTGTAGGTATGTTTTTCCAAAATATGTGTATGTATATATATTCACTTGTGTTAGTTGATTTCGACCTGCTACCTCTCGACATGTTTTGTTCTGCTCAAACTACTGCTGGGACAATAAAAAGTCACTCGAATAAGTTTCTGAGTGGGCTTACGTTAGATGACAATGTTTTCCTATAATTCCTTTGGCTTCTTGTTGCTCTTTTTGTCGCCTTGCTTTTGAGTTCTGTTCAACTTTTTTGTAATTTTTACAGTTATTGTGCTAGCATATACACTTTGTCTGCTGAATTGTATGACTTCCGCTTCAATTCTGAATGTCGGTGTACATTTATGTTTAGAATACATAGAGAGGCACATGTTGAGTGGTAAAACTGCTTAAGTAGAGTTAACACCACAAATGTATGCATGTCTATTTAAGAACAACTGACGCCTTACTTCGTAAGCAAGAAGAAGAAGAAGAAGCTGCTGCTTTTTTTTCTTCATATTCCAAATTGCATGTTCCTTTATTGAGGCTTTGTTTCTAAAACCATGAATTCATAAGCTCGCATTTTAATTACAACAATAAGTCTACAAGCAAGACTTTCAAAACTCTTCAATGTTGAGTTATGTTATTTTTTTCTTTTAGCAGCAGCTATGTTCTCAAGAATATCGTAGCAAGCTGTTGCCTTTTCATATTCTTGAATATTCATAAATTGCGTCTGATGTTTGGCGTAAAAGTTTCACTAATTTGTGGTAAGTGAATAAAATTTTATTGCTAAAGTTTCAAGAAGTTAGGTCTGCCTTATTTTTAGTAACTATCTAAAAAACTTTAGTGGTTTTTATACCTTTATTTTCATTTTGAACAATCGAACTATTCTAACGCACAGGTCATGATTTTCATTCTCATTTCTGCGCCTTTGCTTTATCTGACTCATTTTTCAAACTGAAAAGACCATATTGTTTTCTCTTAATAAATCAATTGTAAGAATTTATTTTAACGTAATTTTTAGTCTAAACTATTGAAATTTTTGTTTTTTTGTGCTTGTTTGGGGTCTGTGTGCTTGTTTTGGACCATATTATGTACGTGAGAGTAAGTGCATTTAAGGTATTATTTTTTTAGATAATACTGTTTGAAAGTTAAATTATGGGTTGCAAAAAATGTTTGCATTATTGCAGCCAATAAATAAGTTTTTCCAAGCTCCTTTCATTCATGATAACAATACTAAGAAAGATAATTTAATAGTAATTATAATTTATTATCTACAGACACCTTTTCTGACCTGCATAGTATGTATATCACTTGAAGAATAGACATTTGTCCATATTCGCAATGAGAAACCTATTAACAGTCAACAGATCCCGTGAAAAATAGTTAGTGTGAAAAGCTCACTCATTTGAAAAATTTGACAGATATTTGATGGTGATAATAAATATTCATATTAAAAAGCAGAAGTGGTTATTATACACTTCTCATTCTACTTCTATTCGAAGTCTTATCTTATAGGTTCATAACCAAACTAGTGGTTGTGGTATAGATATGATAGACACTTGTGGGTTTGAAAATTAACTAAAGGAAAATTTGGCTAAGAAAATTGTT
This sequence comes from Bactrocera oleae, assembly GCF_042242935.1. Lineage (NCBI taxonomy): Eukaryota > Metazoa > Arthropoda > Insecta > Diptera > Tephritidae > Bactrocera > Bactrocera oleae. The sequence continues at coordinate 66,519,130 of NC_091538.1, forward strand.
TTTATTTCTTAGTATTATTTCTTATGCAGGGAAGGGTGTAAGTTATGTTATGTTTTTTTCGCTTCATATCCTGAAAAATTGGTTGATAGACACTTATAAGAAAGGCTGCCCAAGTATAAGCTCTTAATTGTAACGGAAAGGTCCTCAGACTATAGGTTTCCAATTTTTTTCTTATTATCAGATAAAAATATTCATATCCCTCTTCCAACTGCTTGAATATTTATCTCATTTTATAGATTTTGTAGAAAATTCAATGCTCTCTAACATGGTTCTTAACGAGTTTTTCGTAAACCTAACCGTTTACAAGATATTAACGATTGAAATTTGACTATCTTAAGGCAAATTTGTTTTTTTTCTTTTGTGCCTTATATCTATAGATCAAGTCATTATTTCACTATCTTCGATGAAACCCAAAGAGACTTCAGTGATTTTTAAACCGCTTGGCTATTTGTGAATATAAATATATTTCTTGCTTAAGCACCTACTTTGTCACAAAAAGAAGGCAAATTTTGATTGGTAGTATATCCTAATAGCTACTAATAGAAGCAAGCTCAGCTGACTTCGCTGCCAGTTGCTTACAGAACAAGCCTGTGAGCAGTAAATATAAATACAGTAAATATAATAATTTAACACGGTGTAAACGGTGAGGAAATGTCTACGAAACAGGACCGAAGTTTTCACACGGCTTTCTTAGATATTGGCATGTGTCCCGTTTTAAACAAACAAATAATATTGTGGTATTTATCTACGGTAGTAATATTTTTTTTTTTTTGAATTTGAGATAATTTCAAGGAGAGATAATTTCAAGGAGCAAAATCTTTTTCACCGCCAGACACCTTTTGTTGGAGGTGTGTCTGAAAATCGACAAAGGAATTCTCAATTTTTCAAAAATTTTCAAAATGAATGTACATTAAATTCCGTATACAAATTTTTTATTTTTTATTCAATAAAATGCCTCCGGAAAAGATTCGAAAATAAACGCGTTATTTTGATTTACCAGTGGCGCCATAACCCCTTAATATACTAAGTCTCAAATTATGTTCCTATTTGGTATTTTAGTATAAGGATTTCCTAGTAAAAATACAAATATTATATCAACATACAAATGACTCGTTCACCCCAACAATACTTTCCCCCGCGCTCAATCCTTGTAAGGAGCTAAAGCCGTACCCAGTGCACTGTTGTTGGGTCACTTTGTATATATTTGTCATTTATTTGCAATTTGCTCCACATAAACTTTTTAATTAGAAGCATTCATCGCTGTTAAAGTCTTGCAACAACAACTCTATTTGCTTTTAAGTATACGATTCAAATACATAAGAAATATTAGTGTTTTCAATAACAGTGTGTACTTACCATCTTTTTTATAAAAAATAACTTCCAATTTCAATTCGGTCTTATTCATCAGACTTTTTTCGATTTGCTGTTTGTGCTCGTCTTTTGTTTCCGGACCGTACAGGAAATGGCACGAACATCCTGTTGACACAATAAATGCAGTCGACGAGTGGTCGTAGTCGAAACGCGCCGCCATCCAACGAAATTGACACAAGCCAGCAACAACAACAACAAATATGGAAGTCGTCATCAATGTACAATGATGATGGGCGCAGTTGGGCAACCATTGTCCGATGGATTGTTGCCAAGCACGGTGATGAGCCGGTTGGCAGGCAGTTTTCATGTTTATATTGTTGAATTTCATTATAGTTGTTTTTGTTGTTGTTGTAGATGTTTTTTGTTTCGTATTTGTATTTGTCGTTTTTTGTTCATTGTTGGCATTTTAATGGGTAGAATTGTTTTCGGTGTTGTTGATTGGCAGCATTTTACACGATCATTGTTGTTTTTGTAATTGCAATAAGCCCGTGAAATTACATGGATTTGTGCGAAAGCATGGAAAAGAGAAGTAAATGAAAGAGTAAATTGGAAAAGTGTTGATTTAAATTATATTTGTGCTGAATAAGAAATTTCCCTACTAATACTGATAATAAATTCAACCGATATGTTTGCCAACTTTCATAACTTTTCTCCTTGATTCCGTTAATTTCTTTAAGCACCTAAAGAACTCTAGTGCGGATAAAAGCTAAGAATAGGTAAGGTATAATTTAGTTTACGAAATATTCATCAGTTATTTCATATGATAAAACCAGACAATTGTTACTAACTCAATAAGGCTGAGGTGATGAACCAGTGGAGAAGTACAACAAAAACACTGTTACAACGAAATAAATATAACAGCTTTAGTATACGTAAACTTCACAGGTGCAGTTCTTTCAGCATTAAAATATAAAGGGAAAGGTCATTAATTCGATTTTGATGGGTCAGTTTGTATGGCAGCTATATGATATAGTGGTTCAATCTGAACATTTTGTTCAAAACTTGTAGCGATCTGTGGGATACTACTTTATGTCAAATCTCATACAGATATCTTGTCAAATAAAACAGTTTTCCATAGAAGGACTTGAATTTGATCGATCAGTTTGTATAAGAGCTATATGTTGTAGTATTTTGATCTGAACAATAAACTCGGAGATTGTAGTGATGCCTTGGTCAATTCTCTAGGCCAATTTACGTAAAAATAGTTTCTCAAATAAAAAAGTTTTCCTAACAACGATTTGACTTTGAACGATAAAGGTATTTATTTGAAGTACATTGGCGAAAGATGTTATGTGAAAAATCAAAACCTAGTAGAAAAATAACACAACTGTACTTGGATGGTTATTCTCAACTCCTGTTAGCTCATTTACAATTATTTACATAACTCGAGGGAAAATAACTAGATGGTAAAAAAATTTGACAAACAAATGTCTGTGAACTTAAAAATCTGTAGAACTATGAATTGGATTGTAGCAAAACTTGGGAGGACTGAGGCAATATGGATCTCAGCCTAGGTGGTAGCACTGTACTATAAATCAGTCTCCAAGCAATAAACACGTTTACAACGAATTAAGGTAAAAGTCTCATTTTTATTACTAAAATATACTTTTTTTTATTCAATATTTTGTCAAGTTAGTCTAAAAGAGACATTTTTTAATAAATTTAGTAGTTCGGCTTTCTACCTTAATTATAAATATGTATACATATAAAAAAGAATAAAAAAATAATTAGTTATCCATTATAATATTTTCTATTAAACTACCGTAGTGGACATATTTTGGTTTAAAGATTTTCGCATACTATTATGTCACTTAGTTGCTACTTTTTATTAGAATTTCCACCAAATCGCATTTAAAAAAATATATATAATATATATCCTTATTTAATTTATTAAATTTTATTTTATATTTCGATCACAAATTTCCTTATTTTTTAATGCATTTTTCATTTTAAAACTTACCCTTTTGCATTATTTGCGCACGCGAATATCTTGTCAGCTCCACGAAGCCATCCGAACAATAAACAATTGGATTGCCATTTGCCTGCGCATTGCCAAGCACAAAATTTGAATCTGTGAAGCACAAAAAATAACAAAGAGCGAAAAAGAGAGTAAATAAATGTTTGACGAGTAAAATGGTTTTTTAGATAAAATTCTAAAAAATATATATCTAACGTGTATGTAAGTAGTAAGTAAATGGGTTTGTGATAATAAAAAGCTTTCAACTTGCATTGTTTGCTGTCCAGCTGTGCATTAAAGGATACTATTGACTTTGGCACTTATTTGACAGTGTGGCAAATCTTCATTGTTGTTGTTTTAGCCTTTTTCTGCTTATAAAAGTCAAAGTGATAATCAATTTGGACACTAAAAAGCTTAAGAGAACGTCACACACTCTTGTGCATTGTACTTAACTTAATACCTAATATAATAAATAATACTATGCTGTTATAGCAACTCGGAGAATTTTAACTCAATTAATTTAAGTTTCTGAAAAACTTCATTCAATTTGCTCAAATAAAGTACTAGCCAAATAAAAACGCTGTAAATAATAAATTAAGTGCAGAAAGTAAGCAGATATAGTATGTATACACATACGTGCATAAGTTAGAGCATGTTGCTAATGCGCAGTAGCTTCCATAAGTTTTTGGTGTTTAATAAATTAAGCTTATCTTCTATTTAAAGAAGCAAGTGCTTGCTGTAAATCAGAAATCTACAAACAGCTGGTCAAAACGTGCAGATAAGCCAAGCCAGTCTATAGCTCTCAAAGAAGCATACAAAAGTGGGTAAACATGCATTGTGCCAACACCCACGCACACATAGAAAAGTAATGGACTTTAAGTTTAACTGCTGAAGTACCACTCAGGAGTATTTAATATTTATGTATACATATAAATGTTAGTTTATAAAGAGTCTACTTCAATTTGAGCAAACAAGTATTTAAGATATTTGTGTAAAACTAATGTGGTAAAGGTATACTTATATCATTGTAATCTCAATTTAACCAAACTACCCTAAAGTAAGACCCCACACTCAGAATGAAACTTTTATGCATGGGTTTATTGAAAAATATTTTTTCCTATTTTCATTTTAGAATAAGGAAAAAACTAATTTTGTAGTTGAGTTAGACCCGATAATTTTTGGAGAAATCTGAAACTCACTTTGCTAATATATACCATATAAAATACTAACTTGTTTAACAATATTAATGTATTGAAAACATTCTCATATGACTTTTTGCCAACTATTTCTAATTAAATGTGGTTATTCAATAAAATTCACAAAAAAAAGCGTTTTTTCTAATTTGGAAATATATACAACCCCTTAGGGTATTTGTAACTTAATAGTTTAATAAACAGATAAGGAATAAATATTTTTATCCCATAAATACCTACATCTATATAAATATACCGTGTATTGTCCATATACAAAAATCTACAAGTCTACTCTTTTACTTCCACTTTGCCTCACCACTACTATCGGTATGATACTTATGTTTCGGTTAGTTAACTTTTACTTTATTGTCTGTTTACCAACAACCATGTGAGATGTGCATAAACGTTTTCACGGTTAATCTTACACGAAGTTCCCTTATTCTCTTATGTTCTTTCATTTTACTTCTACATATCTAACTAAAGCAAAATTAAATGAAATGCTTAGAAATTCATGAAAAGCGCTTTCAACTACAACTAAAAGCTTTCATATGACTCATAAGTATGAGAGAAGGCTGTCAGTAAATTTGTAAAAGACATAAGAAGCTTTAAAATTGCACAAAGGATTTTGCAAGTATTTTTCACAGAAATATTTTTATGACAATAGCAAAGATTATTCTTTTTATAGGTTATCTTAGTAAAAGCTAACTGCTTTTAAGCAAAATAGTTAAATTCATATTAGTACGTACGACACTTAACGACTGAGCTGGGACTAGCTTGTATTCAGTCACGCTTAAAAAATCTAGAACTAACATGTACATACAACAGTACGAAATTGTCAAGACTGCACGATGAGGGGAGCTATAAGTCTGGTAGAATATAATTTTTAGGTTAGGTTGGAGTGTGATCAAAAAGAGTGGGGAGAATGCGATGTTGTTAGACCAATATACTGTCAGAAACTAAGATGGTGAGAAATTGCCCAACTATGAAACCAAATAATAATATCACTGTGTTTCAAAGGCTTCTATTCAACCAAAACTTGCAGCTGATTTGCCTAGGAACCTAAAAAGTCTGATTTTAGCCTAAGCTTGGCTCAAAAACGCTCACAAACTACAGATTCTTGTAAGAGCTCAGTATTAGCCAAGCGCTATCGGAATGTACAAAACCAGCTAAATAGCGCCATTGCTTTCCGCAGCATTACTACTCCCGGAAAATTAGAACAGTCGAATTTTGGAGCCCACGAGGGTCATTAAGGTATGAGTAGAAGAGTTTGGAACGACCCAGATAACCTTAAAATTTACTTAAAGCCTTATGTACAGCGTAGAAAATCATTCTAATGATATATTATATAGTCTTCAGTAATATTTTCAATTCATCTACTTAGAAAAGAACAAAACTAGCTAAACTCTTTTTTTCAATTATTTTTGTATACCATACATAATTCTTGGTCAAGATTAATCTTAGCCCATCTGGTTTTTTTTTTTTTTACAATTTGTTTTACAAGAAAAGTTACAAATGCCAATTAAAAGTTCATCAGTCGCCAGACAAACAAAAAGTTTGAAGATAAAAGAAGAAGAACAATTACTATATATTACATATGTATGTGTGTGCATAGGCGTGTCAGAGGAACGAAATATTGGGCCGAAAATTAATGCACACATACATAATATACTGCTCTTCGTTTAATTTTCTAAATTTTGTGTATATGTATACATGTGTATCTGAGTGTTTCTAGTCTATAAGGGTAACATATACTATCCGAAAAGCCAAAAACCAATATCGGCAACTTTTAGAAGTAAGCACACAAAAGCCTCAGGTCAGCTTAAATAAAACCATAGTTTTTCACACATATACATGCATACAAACAAGGATTTTTGCCACATACCATATGTGTTTCTAAGAGTTATATAAACAGCCACAACAACAACAATGACCTCCCATGCACTAAAGTAGCAAACAGCTTTGCTTTTGGGAAGGTTAGTGTTGACCGAAAGTTATAAGTAAATATTTGCGAAACTTAATTAACAGTTCTAAAACGTACGATGGGCGACAACCGAAATACTACAACAACACTGTGCCAGGGAAAAATAGACGTTGCGTGCTCAGAGACTTAATGCCGGTCGGTTATCTTTAAATACAACTATAAATATACAAATAAATATATATGTATACATATATATATCTATATAGAATATATATATATATATATATTTATGTGGGCACTGGGTAGAGTTCAATGCAACAAATTAATGGCAGCGCCATAGATATGAGTGACAAAGAAACATGCCGAGCAGGGCGTGAAACTTCAGCAAATGGCGTCACTAATTAAACGCAATTTTCACAATCAACAAAAGACCACAATTGTGTTGAAAGTTGATTATGTGATGATTGATAAATGCGTTGATTCGGCGACAAACGCATACATACATGCATGCATATAAATGTATGCGCCTTTATCCATGCAAAACTCCGATATATAGAAAATGTTGCTCCATCGACGCGGATAAAATTCGCATGGCGCAAAAAAGTGTTGCATATGCAAAGGGGCATACTAACAGCATAGAATGGCGTTTATGCAAATGTGTTAGAGTTTTTGAGCCCAGTAAACGCAAGTAAAGAGTAATATTTAAACTTTATTAGAACAATATTTGTTATAAATAATGAATAAATATAAAAATATTATCTGGATTTTAAAAAAATGCCGTTTTCGTATCACTGACCTTTAAGAAGCACACCTATTGTGAAATTTAGATATAAAATCGATTTTTTCATATTTCAATAGGTTAAAACTTTGAATAGTGACATAGTAAAATTTTTAATGATGAGATCGCATGTAACTCAAAAAATATTTATTTTATCATTCGAAATTTTACTATCTATATTTAAAATATGCAAAAACATTTCTTACAAATTTTTTTTTTTTTTTCTTAGCAAAATATCGCATTTTTAGGCTGTCACAATAGGCATGCCCTTTAAAATTAATTTCCGCAGATATTTCGAAGCCAGTAGTCATGTTTTTCATTAGGATCAGCATAAATAAATATTTTTGAGAACTCAATGTACCCACCATTCTAAATATACTCAGTATATAATTTTTAGACTCTGTTATATATAAGTTTTAGACACAATAATCACAGTTTGACCAGATTTTTTATTGTTTTCCTTAAATACTTTCGATTCTAAATAAAAAATTGTTTATTTATCATTGAACACAAATATTTCAAAAAAAAAATTTACTGAGGTTCGCTTCACGGATGAAACAATCTTTTTAATTACACCCGAAAGTATACTACACTTCTGGTATTCAGACTTTTTAAATGTCTACAACTCTTTAAGAAGGGTTTTCGGTTTGCGCTCTGGTAAGACAGTTGACCGACATCTTAAAAGTATGCTATAATATAAATATTTTAATTCGAATGAATAAACAAATGGTCCCAAAAATATTCTAACAGTATTTTGATATAAAGTGTCTAGTTTTGAATGAGTAGAAGACCATATTAATGCCAAAGGATGACCTTTTGTTACAGATAAAATCTCCCACATCTATGGATAATAGTAATAATGCTGAAATCAGGCTCCAAAGCCACCAACTATCTAAAATTTTACCGAGTTTTGCTTGCTAGGCGCACTTTCATACAAATATATGTAATACCGCAATTGAAAGCGCACCAGTACCTATATGTATGCATATGTGTGTTTGTCCTTGCTATGGGAAAAATGAACCTGGACACATACACTTCCGCCAACATGTCGCATCTGCTACTGATTGCGGCGAACTAAGTTGCCGCAATTGTGGCTTTTATAGCCACCAGGCAACCAACCCGTAAACAACACCAACACCATGCACACATACATCCACGTATATAAATCCATCGTACACTTGTATTCACTGCATTTATTTTGCTGGGCTATTCGAAGCTTCAGGGTATTTAATTTGGTCATGAAACTGCAGAAGTACTGCAATATTTTCAGAGCACACTTTTAGGCGCAATAGAGCGCGATTTTGACATTCAGCACAGTGGCACAGCTGTCATCTGTACACTTATCGATACTCCACCAGGCTTAATGCAGCATGGCGCCCAATAACCTAAAAATGCAAATCCAGCATTGATTCACAACGAAGCGAATGCATTTCGTTGCCTGCTGATTTGGTCATTTTTCGACTCAACCAAATTGTATGGCCGCTAAAGTGTGTTGGTCATGTTTTCGAAATGTATGCATTGGAACGAGTTCAAATCTGAATTTGGATTTTACAATCATTGCTATGCGTTTTATTTATGGCAAGCAGACAACTAGCTGAAAATGCAAATGTTTTGCGAATGAGAAAAGTGTTTCATAGTTGTGGAAAATCCACAGCTCAACAGTTCTCATTTCAAACTGTCCGGCTTAGTGGACGACCGGTTTGGTAGCTTCCGCTCTGCCATTCAAGGCAATTTTAAATACCATTTTAATTTTTCCTACGAATTTTGCGATTAAGAGCAATATAGTCTGGTATTATATAACTGGCAAACATTATTGGACGCAACACTACTGCAAACGGAACAGAGACGTGTTCATTGAACTATGAACACTATGGAGCTTATTAGCAAAAATATAATTTTAAAATTGTTTCACAAATTACTTCTGAAGAATTTTTTCAGTGCAAGATCCGGTCACATTTCTAGTCAATCAAAAAGACCATTCGAGAATTAGTTCATAAAAAATATAAGAAACATTTGATTAAGCGAAATATTTGTATTAAAATTCGTTAAATTAAGTTATTTTTATGTGTCCGGCTCATATTTGATCAGACGCAAAGTTTCAAACCATTATTGAAGAAGCTCAGAATCCCGCAACATTTCCTTTCGCAGGTGCAGTCTGTTTGATAGCATATTCGCCGTAGGGGTCAGAAAATATTTAATATTCCCAAATTTTACAAAAGATATATAAAGTGTGTTCAAAGGAAATGGTGAATTTTGAGTTGATGTGTGAGCTGGTAATGCAGAGTCTACGATTTGGTTTTCCACAATTCCGATCGTTAGAGCCGTATTGCTTCACGCAAACATTGCCTAATTTCCTTGTAGTATTTCTCATTTCCTGCACGACCTTTTGCCAGGAACTCATGATGCACCAAACCATTGTAATTAAAGAAAACAGTGAGCAAAACCTTCACATTTGATCGAACTTGGCATGTCTTTTTCAGTCTAGGCTCATCAGGCAGCTTTTATTGGGATGATTGGGTCTTGGTTTCGACGTCATAACTTTTGTAAAGCGCTTGTACCACTTATAAATATTTTTTTTCCAACTAGTTGGAATCACTGAATGCCACAGTCAATATTTCAAGTGCCCTGGAGCACTTAATTTCATATTTAATACAAAAATTTTTACATATACTTCGATCTATTTCTTTCAAAAGTCAAAAATCGAAGAACACACAAAAACGTGACTAACCTTTTCTGTTGTCAAGGAAAAAAAAACTATTAATCAGAATTGGCCTGTGATGCAAGCACATGATAAATATACAAGTATGTGTCTGATTATAACAAAAACAAAATATCGATAATCGAATGCACACAGCGCGCGAAAAATCAAAATTCACCTTTTTCTTTGAATACACCTTGTATAAGGGGGAACTGAGATTGAACCGCCACATGCAGCCTTGGGCATTATAGCGTTAACTGCACCAAATGAAAGGCATTACAAAGCAACCCAAAAAAAGAACCAAACAAACGCCAATGATGTAAACTGCTATGAATTTAATTAATCAAAAATGTAAAAAAAAACTATAAACTAAATAATTTTCAAAAACAAGTAACAAACCTCGCTGCATTTCGCGGACCCACTAATTAATGATATAAAACTACGCTGTGCGGTCGCAACAAAGCGTAACTCGGAAGCTGGACGCTGCCACAAACAATTGTATTTTAGAGCGCAGATACAAATACAAATTGTTAGTGGCATAAATGCCTAACTGTAATTGAATTAGCTTCCCAGCTGATTCCGCGAGCAGCAGAAATGTTGAAACGATTTTCAAATTTGCTTTGAATTGCAGCGAAATCCGGACAACCCCACAGTGGAGGCCACAAAATCGAAATCAAAGGCAGATCTCGCCACAGCGGGATCGCCGAGGGGGTGAGGGCTGTTGTAGGTATATAAATGTTGCAGATATAAAAGTACGAAAACGGTATTGAAATGCTGTGAAAGCTAAGCTTTTTGCGCAATTAATTGAATTTTTGTACGCAATAACATAGCTGCTAACTGTATCATTCGGCGGGGTAAGTTTATTAATTAGGAAACAGCAACGGTTTGGTTTTAGCACTGATCGGAAAGCTTTCCGGGCAAAACAAGTGCATGCTACTATTTCGATTTCATAATTGGTATAGTGGTTAGAGTTGACAATAGCTCGTACATGGTTGGCACCATGTCATTCGCGCAACAATGCACTTGCAACATAACAAACTGTTGCATGGCAGCGGTGGAAAAACCGCGCAGAAAGCTTGATTACGGATTTCAAATGTTGCTAACTGAACTAATTGCCTGTTAGAAATGAAAATACACATATATATATGTATATATGTGAATATATTTGTTACTTTATGCTTACTGAATAGCAAATAACCACGGGGGGAGTTTTTGGCAACAAAAAAATACGAACAAAAGGTAAGAAGGAACTTATAGAACAAGAGCGTACAGATTCACTTTAATGCCGAAAGGAAACCTTATAGACTCTCTAATGAATTCAATGGAATATAGGCAGTAGCGTATATCTTCTAATAGCTTTAAGGTACCTGAGCCCTAACGACACCTACATACTATATAGTTTACTGATCTAAAACTTTAAGGTTTGGAGACATGTTCCCCGAATAGCTTGTTGCAATGTCGGGGTCCAAAACTTTACATCACTGGATCATTACTACAATATAACAGGAACTTTTCACACACCAAATGGCCCTTCAAATTCATTGCCATTCGGTTAGTTGTTTTCAAGATCATACCTCTACGACCAACGTTACTCATATGAACTTTACTTGAACGAATACGAGCAGAACCTTGTTTAGGTGGTCAGGCGTATGTTAATTGTCATCAAAGTCATCTAACGGCATGCTGTTTTGGCTAGTAGATAAGTTGGTTTCATAGGGCTTGCAAACGGGTTGTTAGAGTCATTCGGGAACTCTATTCTGGATAACTAGGAGTTTAACCTGCTACAGTAAGTACACATGTAGCAAGTTGCACTCTAGATACACGAGGCAACTTGAGCTCTTCTTCTGCTATGGGGGATGGCTTGACTCACTGAAGGTAGTCGATAAATGTGTTAATAGTTCCATCGTGAATGGCGTTCAGTGCATGTCTGAAATCCTTTGCGTCCGTAGTTTGGTCGGTAAAATGTCCAATGTCGTCGACGTTATCTGGATATAAATTACTGATGTTCATAAGGGGGGGTTCTGCAACAAGCAAATGACTGGAAGGATAGTTTATACCTATCTTAAAATAGTTGCAGATAACTGTTAATGTAAGGGTAAGCCGTTTTACGTAACCTACCATTTTCTACAACAAACTATACATTAGGGACGACATTAGCTATAGACTTCCATGGCTAGACTCCTCGAGAGTTATATGAAATGAAATGGATGAGAATATAGAGTTAAAGCAGATATAATGGTTTCCATGAATATGCTCTGTAACATAAAATGACATAATGTGTATTTTGTTTACAAGTGAATAGAGACATAGACATAATACCTATGGTAATGCTGAATCGAGCCCGACTCTTAGTTCATCTAAGCTTCCTCCAAGCTTCGAAATACGAGTGTAAAAAAACATTTGAGGCATACACTTGTGCAACGCCTTCGAAAAAGTCGCCAAATGGATCATTGACTATTTGTATTGAGTCAACTAATAAACTTTCGTAATTAACAAGATGATATTTTCAACCAATCTGTGCTAACTTTCGTGTCTTGAAGTTGGCTGCGTACTCTTGAGAATCGAAAGTGCGCTATCAGTAACATACTATACCTATTTGAGAACCACTTTTCAACCGAGCAGTCATGTCTTTGATGAACCTGAAGAATTAGACGTAGCTGATATCAGCAGCCTCAACAAATCTGTGACAGGCTCCAAACATTTTTTCGATTTCAGAGAGTTTTGTCGATCTACGAGTATACTTAGCAGTATTTAGGTAACACAATCGACCGGCGTTCTCAGTTGCCTAAAGGTGATCCGTTGTTTAGAACGATCTTGAAACCTAACGTAACGTACCTTAACCTAACCTAACGTCTTTCCAACCAGCTTTAAGCTAAAATCAGTGTTTTTATAAAACACCATCGCTACAATACACATTCCATGAGCTTACGTATTTGCTTCCTACACTTCGCCACTAAAGTTTACATAACCACGCTCCACCAACACCGATAGTTATGACGCACAAGATAACACAAATAGAGTAGCATGACAATTAAGTGATTTACAGTTAAAATATAAAAGTAGATATGAGGGCATTTACTTAACTCAACCCACGACAGCTTAGAGCAATTTTCCTGCAAATTTTCTTATTTTTGTATAACGCTAAAATACTCGCTAGTATAAAATTATGAGTTATATGCTCGAACTACAGACTGTTGAAAAATATTTCCAAATTAAATTACATAATATAACTGTACATACATATAAAAATTAGCCAAATGAAGTCTTATTTAATACTCGAAAAATTAATTGCTGATTAAAAGCTGTCACACACAAGTTGCAAATTGCACTTACTGCTTTTCTTGAAAGCTTTTAAAATACTTCGCTAATGCCATTTCGTATATTGCTGCTTAAATCCACTTATGTATGTGTGACTGCTTTATGCAACACGAGACGACAACCACTTATATGCAATTAATTTAATTAATTTTCCTTTGCATTACGCAATGCACATATTTGAGTGCGTGTGCGTGTGTGTTTGCACATGGATCATTCATATTTCACGCTATGAGCGCATTACTTATACAAGCACCTAAGTATTTGCTTAAGCGCTTACATGGTTCAGCTCGCAACTGCAACAACAACACTCTTAAGTCATAAACACTTTAACAGCACTTAACAGCCAGCGAGTGGATTAGCAAGAGCTTTCGTCCAACTGATATATGTTAGTGTGAATATATCACAAGTACACGAGTGTGTGTGTGTATGTGTAAAAGCAGTAAATTGAAAGTACTTAAGTGTACATATGCACTGCGGCAAGATTTATTGCGCTCATAAAGTGTTGTGGGCGTAAATGTGTTAAGCGGTAGGCGGGGCACGCATTGACGACAATTGACATATGTGAATTTCAAACTTCACACGCACACGCAGTTATTACGTAAACGTAATGTAATTACGTAACTACAGGCATCAGCTTTCATTTCGGCAACAACGAACGGTATAGCTATGGCATACGCGGTGGGCAGTGCGATTGAATAACCATAGAAAGCTTCATTATCAACGTCATGGACACAGCAATCTTCGCAGTTATCACAGCTGTTGATTACTCATACTTCGTGCAAGACGGTACTGCAGAGCAATTTAAATTTAACTTAAATGTTGTAAAAGCTTTAGTTGCGAAAGGAGCTAGCCATAAGCTATAATAGATTTATTTAGAAAAGATAATTTTCAATAATTTCGATAAAGTGCTTTATCTTTATGTAGAAAATATATACCATTTGATCAATTTGACCCGGACTGACAAAAAACAATATGTATTATCACCAATACAGGCATGCCAATCCCTAAACGCTTGTTAAGATATGGATGGACGACTCACATAAGGCAAGCCGTTTTGTATGTAACGGTGATTGGAAACCCCAAATTTCAAGAAAACTGCGAGTCAAATTTAATCAGAAGGTATCTTACGACAGCTCAAAGAGAAATCAATGATCCTTCTTTAAAACAAACTATATTCCTCCACTAATGGTTGTTCAAAACTGTATAATTTCACTATACTGAAAGAAAGTAAACATTTGTTTTTGAAATGATTGCTTTCTTGATCTACCTAATCCAATACAGTTTCTTTTTAATAATTATCAACACTTTTCTTGGTCTCGCAATTCTCGTAATAAGAAATTGTGAAAACAAAACTTTAAAAAAGGGCATATATTGTATATTATTGGAATGTGTCATATTTCTAGTAAAATCGGAAAACCAAAATATATATCATAAGTCTAACATAAACGAAATACCCGCTTAGAGAGAGACATTTTATATAAAATTTAATGCATATCAAGGTTTAAATAACCTTAAAAGTTTTAATTTAATGAAAATTGGCAACATTGCACCAAAAAAATTTCAACGTTTAACTTTCAATATCTTGCTCATCTTCATAAGTCTAACATAAACTAAATATCCGATTTGAGAGACTTCCAATCACTCGAAGAGGTATTTTTTGTAAAATGTAATGCATATCAAGGTTTAAATAACTTTAAAATGTGTATTAATTTAATAAAAATTGGCAACATTTCCCCAAATATGTTCAACTATGGACTATCAATCTCTTTCTCCTCTTCAATTTAATAACTTATCAATATCAATATATTATACAATATATTATTATGTTTCTTTATGTTATACATTACTCCGCCTAATAAAAAACAATAGTAGTCTAAAGTTATAAATATGTTTATGAAAACCTTTTAAAAATAAACTGATAAAACAAGTAATGATTTAAAAAAAAGAAAATTCAAAGTTAAGGATGACTTAAAAGATAAAAGCCAATAATTAAGAGTTGAGGTTCGTATTAGTGTTTTCTTGGGCGTAAATTTCATACCATATGTCTCAGCTTATTGTTTTTTTAAACACAGCTATAGAAATCAAATTTATTTACTTCACTTACGTGTGCCATCGAAACGTGTTGCGATCGTATCCAAGAAGGTATTTTGGGGCGCAAGCAGCCCCTTTCGGGCTGGCATTGGATTGTAGGGTCTTTTATATAGTTTCTTCTCACGATGAAAATCTGTAAGAAAATAAAAGAAATGAATATAAGTAAGTATATAAATAAATATATATTCATTTGCCATAAGTTATATTTAACATTTCAAAGAATTATATCAGTTTCTTTTAGCTGAGCTTGTAAGAATATTTCAACTTAGTGTAATCGGCTTAAACGCGTTGTTCAAAGAAAAGAAAACGAATAACGGACTTTTAAAGTACATCAAATGCTGTAAATCTTTATTATTTATATTCATTTAATAAATAAAATGTCTCCTCAAAAAATTTACACTTCACCCGTTTTTTCTGACTTTCATGTGAATATAACTCATAGCAAAAAGTGACACCAACCAACAGTTAGCTTCAGGCTTTGATAAATTTAGTACCACATTCAGTTCAAATTTCAATTATTATAAGCAGTGGCAACTAAAGCGCCCACAAATCAACACTTTGAAAGTAAATGCAGCTGCTCATATGAATAAATTTATTTTTGCGCGCATAATCCGATTAACATGCCACAGCTGCAACATCATCGACGCCATCTAAATGCGCTCGAATGTGCACTCTTCACTAAATATATTAGTGCGTTCAATAAAATTTATTCCGTTATGTTCATTGCAGCATCTGCTTTATTACTTATTTATTATTGATTTAATGCGACCACAAAATCAAGCAGGCAAAACACTCGCACGTACACTTCTGGTCATATAAAATTCATTTACAACGTTCGCAGTAATTTGATTTGAGAGCTATTTTCTGATTGAACATAAAGGCATATACTATACTACATAAACAATTATTTCAACTAAATTGCGTTAAAATATGAAAATTTGACAATAAACGTGATATTACGTTGTTCATATTTGATAACGGATGTATGCTCACCATTGGATAATTACAATTAATATTTGCATAGTAATTAATAAGTAGTGACCTAATTTGGACACATTCCAGATGCTTGCTTAATATATCTGCCAATTAAACTTATGTATTTAAGTTAACATAATCTAGCAACTAAATCAGCACACATTTGAATTAATTAATTAAATATATTTTAATAGCCCCTATTACTGGAATATGGCTTAATTAAATTTTATATTCCTGAAAACAATAATGCACACACTCAGATTTTTTTGAGTTTGGATTTAGATTTCAAATTTCTATAAAAAAAAAATTACAAGATAAGTCAGAGATCTTAATGACGTACTTCAAAAATTATGATGAGGAACAGATAACTTCTCATTGCGCGAATGATAATTTCTCAAAAATAATTTTTCCCAGAATCTAAAAAACTGATACAGTCTAATATAGCAAAAATACGAGCAAAATTAATCCAACAGTTTTATAATATCAAATACAAGTATAATTTAAATATTTTAAATTTACTTTATCAATTAAGTGCAATTAAAAATTCCTCAACTTACTTAGTTTAATATCCCTTTATACCACTGTAATATATCAATTAAAAAAAAAAACTAGTAATATGGTAACTGTCCTCAAAATTATTCTAGCGCATTTTGAGTAGATCAGTTTAAACTGTCTTTTTTTTATATTTTCGATGAACTAGATGTGACATCGCAAATTTATAAATTTTGGATTGGTTCAATCCTCGTGAAGCAATTTGATTAATTGAGTTACACAATTTAGTTTAAGCTCGAAATCATTTCTGAAGCACAATTTACGAGGATAACTGCGTCAGCTTGGCTTGAGGGCGTACTACATCGGCCGGTACGAATAGTAGTCAGAAATGGCCGAAGATTCTGCGAGCCATTCTTGTGCTTAACTCCCAGTTGCTCATCCTTACACTTTTTCACTACCCAGGACGTTCTTAATATTTCAAGCCAGAATCACTAGGTTTAGGCCTGTATATCACTTTTGGCACGTTCGCTCAGCTAACACATGTGCACCATAAACTTCGACCGAAATACGATGACTTTTGGCTAAAAACCTCAGCTTCATATTAAAGAAATGAGGAAGAACTCCCAGCAAAAACACTTCTTCAGGTGCAAAGTCCAACGCCCGAATATAGTTAGATAAACTAATATCATGATATCTCCTCCAGAACTCCTTAAAAATAGATCAAATTATCAAACGTATGTGCCGCTCACAATCATTGTACATACTTAGCTTGTATACACTTACTTAACAACATGTACATATTGTATATGTTTCTCAGAATGACGAGTTATAGTTGAGCGAGATGGTTTTGAAATCTAACCTTTTGTATTGAGAGATCACAGTTAAATTTGGAGCAGAGTTAAAAGTTCGTGAAAGTATAATCAAATAATCCAAATTTAAGATATCCAAATTTTCTTAGTCTACAGAGATTACTTAACAGTTGGTGTCAACATTACACAACACTGTCTCTACTTTGGGTACTCACCTGAGGCAACCCGCTAATTTGACCACAAATTTTAACAAATTTTGGCGCATATAACCTCTATAATATTGTTAAAGTAAATTTAAATAACGGTTAAAATCGAACAACAATTACGCCTGCTAGCCATGTAAATATTATTTCAAATTTTATGAAACACGTTATATTTTAGTTAAATTATCGTGACTATCCAAAACCAATTTCGTAACACAGTTATGCACAGTATATAACATATAGTCGCTAAAATTTAATAACTTAGCACCATAAACAGGCATATCTTTGATATAATGGCATTATACAATAATTAATTGTAAAATATTTTGTCAAGCTACTTGTGTGCCCCAAACCGCGCTTATAAACTATAAACTTTAGACTATAAATCTACAAATACCACGCCATAACAGCTTCCTCTGAACCACAACTAAATAATTGTGCTTAAAATATTTGAAAGGAACATTATAATATCAAATATTTCATGAGAAGAATATTTTTCAGCAGCAAATGCAATGCAATAGCAGATCTTTGCTACAACAACAAAGCATTAAAATGCGCATTTTTCTTTGCATACTTGCGAGAAGCCCTAAAGCTATCTTCGCACGCTTTCTTTTCACAATACTATTTCATGTTTGCATTTTTTTAAGGTATTTCTTTAATATGCACAATCTGAAATGCCTTAAAGAGAGGAATGTCTGAGATAAATAAATCACAGCGCAGACAATAACCTCAAGGATAATGCAGAAGATGACGAGGAAGAAGAATCAGCAAAAAGTATGAGCATGACACGAAAGTCAAGCAGCAATGATGAATAGGAACTTGTGCGACTCTCTCTACGAGTGTGTGTTGTGTACAGTTAAAGCAGTTGAGGTTGCTTGCAACATGGCAACATGAATGCAGCATCAGTTAACTGCGTAGTTAGTTAAGGATAACCATCTCTCCTGGTGTCTTCTTTCTTAGCATGCATTTCTACACCTGTAACGATAAAGAGCGAGCTGACTTGCTTTTAAGGTGTCGCTTGCAACCACACCACCACAAGCTTCATGCTTACCATCTTTGCAACGTCGTAGTGGCTGCCGTGATTTCTCCGGTGGCATCATTAATATTAACATGCTCAACGAAACACTAACATTTCACACACACATGCACACTCGCACGCACCACGAAAGCTGTAGACGCGTGTGAAATTTCGCACTTTTTACAAAATTTACAACAAAACACGCGCTTCGCGACACCACTGCGTGCAAATCGAATGATGCAGCGCACACAGGGGACGCAGAGATTGCAACTTTCACAACGAATTATCAGAAATATGCATTGAGAATTATTTTAAATTTCACTTTTTTCGAGAATATTTAAACTAAAATTTGCGAAAAGTTCGTCACAGCGCAAAAATGCGCAACACTCAGGAGAGTTTGCAACAATTTTGACAACTTCGTCATATGAAAATCGGCGAAATACACGAGTATGCGCGCACGCAAGGTCTTTCCCGAATTCGCTGGTTTGTCACTAAAATTCTTTTTTTATTAAATTAAAAAAAAAAATCAAGGAAGCGCAACGCGTCTGTAGCATGCGAGTTGGAGGCGACAGATAGGCAACAACTGGCGCGTGGCCGTTGAATATCGGCGAATCGGCGTCGTGTGTGGAGAACACGAAATGCGCAACAGCTGCCAGCTGCCAGCTGCCAGTTGTACCGACACCGACGCCAAGCAGCGCAAGTAAACAGGAAAGCGGATGCTAACGCGCACCTGCCCACAACTATGAAACCGCTACGAAGTATGGTTATGAGTACGCAAACAGATAAAAATTTATTAACTAATAAACATATATATGAGAGCGCGTGTGTGTGTATGCCTGTTAGAATGTCAGCCGAACACAGATCGATAGCTAGATATCGCATATAAATAAATACCCTGTTAGTTTACATACATCGTACGTACACACACATAAGCATTAATAGTGTTTATAAGTTAAGTGCTAGTGCAAGTAAATATTTCTAATCTGTCACATATATTAGACAGGGGCATACGTAACACGTCAGCTTGTAAAATATGAACAGTTTATCTATAACGCTATTAATTATACCCAGTGTTTGTTGGCTGGCGAAGTTCAAGTTTATTTATGAATTTGCGCCAATCTAATGCCTATAATGTCAACAATTTAAATTCTAGTTTAAAAGAGAAATCGCACAACATCAAGTTTCACAATTCAAGTAGGTCTGTAACTCAATTGAATATGTGGTAAACGAAATTATGAAGGCTAACTTGTTAAGTAATAGCCTAGAATATAAATTAAATCATTATTTAGGAAATGATTACTTATACCTGTTTTATGCCTAAAGTATTTCTAGAACTACTCAGCTATTCCGTAATTAGAAAAAGATCAAGGTGTGATTTACAGAGTGAACTGTCTCAGCATACTAACATACATACTAAGCTAATATTCACTTATTTGTAACAACACATACATACAGATATAGCATCTCAGAACGACGAGTAATAGTTGAGTGTGATGGTTTTGAAATCAAACCTTTGGTTTTGAAAGATCGCAATTAAATTTGGGGCACAGCTAAAAGTTAGTAAAAGTATAATCATTTCGAAAACGCAATAAGTTTTGAAAAATAATGTCTCAGCAAATGTGGCTCTTGCTAACTCTCTCTCTAACAACTGATTTGTCTAAGTAATAGTTATACAGTTTACTCTACATGCCAGCACGACACTCCTTTAAAAGACATCACTCATTTTTTTTAAGTTTAGAAGAGTATGAGAACGGTTCGAAAAAGAGTTTCGTAAAAGAAATATTCATTGATCCATACATTAACGGGCACTAAGGGACTGATTAGAGTCATGTATATACATACATATATGAAAAAAACTCAATTTAAATATCGTGATCAATAGTTAAGAGTGCGAAACAAATATCACTGATGTTTTTGTTTTTCGAAGAGTACTTGCAACTCTTAACGTCGAGCTGTTTTACTATCTAGCAGCTATATTTAAAACCCCTAAGTCAAGTCGGGCTTTTGTAACAGTGATTTTGTAAATTTAATAATCCCCAGCGAAGACCAAACTTCCAATGTTTGCGCCTAGAGATTTTTAAGCTTATATTTTTAGCTGTTACTCTCTTTTACCACATGAGAGCATGTAAGAGAGACTCGTAAAAGCGAGGTGTGTTCACTTAGGCTTAGGAGAGATAGACAGATTAGATTCATATATTCTCAATTGTGAAAATTTCCAGCATAACCCTTAGCAGATTTCTTTTTTTTTGTTTTTTGTTTGGGTAATATGTACTTATAGGTCTTAACGTAGAACTATTTTTAAATATGTAGTAGTTGCAGACCTTTAACTCAGTCAAGTCCCGTTTCTAAACCAGGAGATCACTTTAATTTTTAGCAATTCTTTCGCGAATTTTCGATTGAATGATTCTCGCAATTCACTTTTCAACAAAGGCTAACTTACCGATGTTTTTGCACAGAGACTTTCGTATTTTTTTGTATTTTTTTTTTGCATTTTACTTATACTATTTTAATATCGTACAGCTGATAACAGCTAACATAAGTTATTTGCGTCATAATCTTTTATCAATTTAAGCTCCTCCAATTTCTAGATAATTCTTGATCTTCAAACTTTTTTATCCGTTCTGCCTTGAAAATGTATTAGGGAACGACAAGTAATATATTCTTTGATGTCATTCTTTAAAAAGTAAATATAAAATTTTGATGTTCTCCTTACTTTTCGGATTGGACTTTCTATTAGAAATTAAACCTTTTCCTTTCAGTTCAAACTTCATTTCTTCTTGCACTGGCTTTTCTGTTGCCTTTGTTGTTAGGAGTGAGACAAAAATTTATTTATTAAAATATCTCTACGACAACATTGAGAGCATCGTCTTTTATAACTCTCTCAATAGTTCATAGTTGGTTTAGCCTCGATGATTCAAACCTCGCTTTATTTTTCGTAAATGAACTATCAATTACAAGGAAGGTTTAATAGATCCGTTCTATTCTCTTTGATGTACGTTCTCGGGAAGTTCTATATATTAAGGATTTTACAATTTACTTGTAAAATCGGCAGCATCCTTTAATAATGAACTTCAGTCATGAGTACTATCCAAAAAAAAATCGAGATAAGATAATTCAAGCTTTATTTGCACCAAGTTCGCTTTCACATCTTTGAGTATTCGGTGTTCAACTACATTTCATATTATGTCGAGGTACATCTTTTGAGACCTAAACTAGTTGTGAGTTTAGATCCATCTGTTAAAGATGTTTAAATGTTTTACCTATTCCCCTCATGGTGTTGTGTATAAGAAAATCCCACTTTTTATTGACATTAGTATACCCACATGTGTATTTACTCACATGGCAAGGCACACGAACACTCATGTGCAGTAAATCTTAGTTCTATAACTCGGTAATAATCAAAAAAGTTATCAGCCTGCGCAGCATAACCACCGCACACCACTACACTGCCACTGTATGCTGATATCAGCCACATACATGCCACTTAGTTGTCGTGACTCATTAGGTATAATCAGCTACTTATATGTTAGTCGCGCTTTCAACGTTATAATATTTAATTTTAGATAAGTTTATAATAAATTGCCGATGGTTGTAATAACGTGACCGCAATCTGGCAGTACTAAAAATAAAACGGACTGCATAAGCAATAAAGTAGCACTGCGACAGGTTTTGAATGCACATACACACACACATGCAAATGTTTTATATAAATCCAAAATACAAATATATATGCAATATATATAAAACATGCATTAATCAAGAAATATTCACTTTTTCGAGCGTACAACAATAAGAACGCTGCAGCTATTGACAGATATAATATATTATATACTATATACAATATATATATATATATATCTATATGTATGGTATATGTGTGACTTTGATTATAAACTGGAAAAGTAGCGCATTTACAGCGTTTATATATAAGTGGCGTACCCTCGTGTTACGTAATGTTCCCCCTGTCAGGTTTTGGTTTATTCTTAGCAGCACGTTTTGAGACGTCAACCGCAATACCGTTATTATCGGTCGCATAAAATAGTATTATTATTAACTTGAAGGAAATTGCAATGCTGAAATTTTACATTGCAGCGCCCTTTTTCTAATTTAAGCGCTACGATCATTTTGTTCTTCCCCTTATGAAATGCATTGTATATACTTGTCTGTGTTAGTGGGTGAATTGCGATTCCCTCGCTGTACTTAATTGCTGAATGGCACAGCTATTACTCATATTTATTTTCATATTTCAGTTCATAATGGTGTTTCAAAGCATTAATAGCTTGCACAATTCACAAACTTCTAACTAAAGATGTTATATGTAACGATAACGCTTGTGTTTCGTATTTGCATTTCTTTTCATTGCCTCTGATTATCATTCCGTGTTTATTGAGTAACTGGTATTATAAATAAAATCTGCTGTCAATTCACCTTGGTTGTTATTTATAGATATTAGTGCAATATTTAGCAAAGATAAGATCTCAACTGAATAAAGATTGATAAAGGCGAATAAGTAATAATGAAAAGTCAACCCTCTTTGAAAAAAAACCCGGAATCTTAAGTGTTTATCTCTTCTCATTAATTAAGGATTTAAATTTTAATAGAATTTATACTCAGATATAAAATGAAATAATCGTTCTCTATTCACTCTGGAATATCATCAACACTTTCCATCCTCAAAAATCGCAGAGAGGTTCACTATAACATTATACACTCGAGATCAAATTTGACTCGGACATGTTCAATTTTGGTATGTTGGTATAATACATTTTGATATTTCCAAAAAAAATAGCATACAATAAAGTCGCTGGTTCGAAAAAGTTATAATTTTTCACATAATATAAAATATTTTATATTACAAAAATAGATCCGAAAAGTTCCCTCAAATGTAATTTTTTGTGAGAATATATATAATATAAGTTCTTTTCTTGCAGATTTTCTCTTTGAGATTCGGTGAGTACCTTTTTGAAAAGCTTCAACAATTATATATTTCAGAGTTATTACTGTATATCAAACTATTAGAGTCCTACTGACTTCCTAATTCTGCGGTCCCACAATCCTATCTTTTTTCCCCGTTGACATCCAATTGCCACCAGCTAATTCAAAATAATATAGCTTACCTATATAAAAAAGAACTGAAATAAGGAAGACTGATCTAGATCTAGGAATTAGCTATGAATCTTGGGAAGTTGTGAGAATTTAGGAAATTGTTCACCAAGATCCCTTGCGGATCTAAATTATCAAATAGATATGCTATCTAGTCAATTATTTATCTCAAAGAGGACCAACTGAGTCTAAGAAGAACTTTATGATTTTTCTAATAATAAATTTGCGGTATTATTATTTTTACATCCAAACAAGTTAGGCACCAAGCTTTCCTACTCTTACATAAAAGTCAAGGGTTTTAAAATATTCATTGTCAGACTTTAAAATAATAATACTAAAACAACAACTTGACTGACAAGGAAATTGAAGATCAGAACTCGATATATTGTAAGTAATGAAAAACCATTCCCACCCAACAGAAAGAAAGCCTAGTACTCGTGCTGTGGAAACCTGACTTTCTTTTTTTTTCTTATCCTCATTCAAGACCGATCAATACAATGGTCTAGAATGAACAATAGACTTCTATCCCTGTAAATTATGATACCAAACGATAATGTCAACTAATCGGTCCATTACCCAGGTACAGAAGCAAATCGCGCTTTTTGTACAAAAACGACTGCAGCCATATTTCAGCTAATGACAATCTTGAACATAGAAGCTATGGTAAATCTGCTTTCTCATTATGATTCACAAAATATTTTCATCTCCGTTTGGTGTGACAAATATTTTTCATAAATAACCAAATTTTTTTTAATAAACCATAATGTATTCACTAATCTGTACAACGCGAAGTCTCATTAAAATTAAGCCAATTTACAGCGACGGACGACGCGCAAATGAACTTTTCCACCACCACAAATTGTAGTTTAGAATGTTAATGAAGCGAAACCTAAGCGAAAAGTTCAGCGTTTGTCCACTGCACAACAATCATACGTTATCTAGAAGTGTACGTGTGTATGTGTAAATACCACCTTCATTTATTACCTTTCTTCTTTGAATTAGAATTCTTCGCAGGCATGCTTTTTGGTGTATTTACACAAATTTTAAGTCAAATTGACGCTTTAAAAAAATAAACACTTAAAATTCACTGACGCTTCTAATTTGTTGGGGCTTAAACTGCACATGCAACTCCGTTATAAGTGTGCCGTTAACTGTCTAATAGTTGAGATTGCGATATTAAGCACAAGGCTTAACACAAAATCTATGCAGTAAGAGTTTAAAAATTTTAAAATGTCTAGAAGTCATGCAAGTCATACGACAAACGTTTTTTATTACCAAGATAATAGCAAGAGCGCTGAAAACCATAGAGATGATAAGCCATTGCGTAACAATTCCATTTAAACATTTTTATTGTCAGAAATTATTTGTTCTTATGACTAACCGCTCTGCTGGATTTGGGAATTGAAATGCGAACTATAGCATCATTGTTATCTGATTGTCGATAAGTGGACTGTAATAATTGCATCAAATCAGGTTTTATAATACTTTGCGTGATAATTTTTAAAAGTGCGGGGTGTGTCCTGTTTAAAGTCATCATATAAACACTGAATTACTTAAAAAAAACAAAAAAAACTGTATATCATACTTTAAAATTGTATGGCGTAAAAGTGTATATATTTTTTCGAGCTATCTTTTTGACAGAACCTCAACCGGGGTCGCCTTTCTTGAACCCAGCGATATTAATTATTTGTTGTTGTCAAACTTTCTGTTTTGTTGAAACCAGATGTCTTCGAGACTTTTTCCACCCAGAATTAATAAATCAACATTCTGTCTCGAAACTATCGGTTTTACGTAGCTGAAATTGGCCGGCCAAAAGCGACTTTGTTGTAAACGCCACAATTTTTCAGCCATAGATCATTGTAGGGGCAATATCTTCTAATTTAACTATATTTTCGTTTAGCTTATCTACAGTGAAAACAGCTGAATCACTGCAGCAGTGAAGGATCCTTTTTTAGGGATGCGTAGAAATGCCATAATATATAAAATAATTGAGACACTAGTTTTTTTTAATTCCCGCAAATATCCTTGTTTTACTTGAAGTAAAATATTATATTTCGCTGCATAATATAGCAATCGTGCATTAAGATATATTTATTGTTAACTTTCAATACGAAATATATGTTTATGAATTTATGTACTTATAAATCATATGAACAAAGTGTTATTTGTGTGCAACGTTTGTGTTGTTTTTGTTGGCAAGCGAAGTAAAAATATCTGCTTTCACCGCACTTCTGTGGTTTTACTCGTAATTTCAGCTGATAAGTTTTAAGTTCCCACAGTGGCGTGCACTTTCGGTTACTTAGTGCTTTAAAATAGATGTGTTTTAAGTTCTGTTTTCAAGCGATACACACACATGCACACTTCAGAATATATACATATGTAGTCGCAAATTGAAAATTTCGATTATATTGTAAAAATGCAAGATTCAAAGCTCATAAAAAAAACAGTAAGCAATAAACTTGTTTGCAAAATGTTTACAGTTAATCGTAATTTTTTTTGGAAGCGTTGCCACCTGTTTAAACATTTTAATTTAAAATATCTGTGCATACAAACGAATTTTTGCATTATGGGTATTGGATATGGGCTAAGGAGATTTCAGAAGGCTACCGTAACAAATATTTCTGAGAGTGGTTGCCAGCTATCTGAATATTTATTTTTTTTAATTTGACTAAGTTTGTAAGCGAAATTAAAAAAAACATTAGCAAAACTTTTTCTAGGATATAGTTTTAATGAGGGTTGCCACTTATTTAAACTTTGCATTCACTATTTCATCACAACATCGAATGGAGGTATTTGAAATTTTTCTGATTTACTTGCTGTGCTAAAAATATATAAAAACCATCAGTCTGTCAATAAAACTCCCAAATGATCTCAATTTCTATACAACACATTCACTGCATATATTTAATAAACCTATGCTAACTTTGCGCTATTTAATTTTATTTGGTTTTTGAATTTTTTTTTTACTCTCTCAACTTAAAATTTTTGACGTTATTTTTGAAAGCAAAAGGCAACGCAAATTGCCAAACTTTCAAACTTTTCATATTGTATTATCTTCTAAGGCTAAAGCACAAAGCAAGAGTTTAATTAAATAAATACAAGGTGTTGCGTTGCTTACGCAAGTACATTTTATTTCTATACAATATCCTTGCCTTGTTTTTAATTGGTTGAAAGTGATATTATAGTTTGTTAGCTTGCCTCTGGTCTTCTTCTACTTCTCGATGTATTCTATTTGATCTTTTACGCTCTCGAAAAGTTACTTTGCTTTAATTAAAGATGGAAAGTTTTCAAGAGCGAAGAGTTTAGGATTAAAGTTTCGAAGTCATAGTTATTGTTTTTATTTAGAGGGTTGAGTTAAATGTCAGTTTGCTTAAAGGAATAGCTCTGTTGACCAGCCAGAGTTGGGTAGAGGGTTGCGGTAAGCAGCCAACTAAATTCGATAGCAAGGCGTCATTATCTAAAGAACGTACTAAGTTAAAAGGGATCGTTTTCTGGTGGTTGTGTTGCTAACAAAAAAATCTTTACAATTTAAAAAATATATTCATTATTATGTCTTTCTTTCCCAAGCAAATCCGCCGTTAAGACCCAACAGTTTTCGTATATTCTTATTCGTATGTCTATCCGTCCGTCTGTCTCAGTTTTTATCGATTTAAAGTTTTTTAAATGTTTTTCACTTCAAGGTGCTGCTTAGTTGTTTTATTTTATCATAAAATTCGGCATTTTTCACATAAGTTATTTCCCTTCCTTTCACCTAAACGTTGATCTTGAACTACAAATGTTGATTAAATGTGAGCTACATGTAAAGAAATGTCGAATTTGATAGCACCAAAAAAATATTCGCCTGCTGCATCAACAGCATCAAATGAAGCTTTTTTTGGTATGCAATGGAATCCATAAAAAGCCAAAGCAAAAAGCATTGTCCATAGCAAGAGGCGTACCTGTCATGGGATATATATACGAACATTTTTTGTAGCTACATAGTACGTGTTGAGAGTCAAAATACAAACGAATATATGTACTTGTCTGAGGCTATACATGTGTGTGTATGTGTATGTGTGAACGCGTTATCGTCATTTTTGACAGCTGCGCGCCATCCGCTGGTCACTCCCAGTTATCTTAAATCGCTTTTTACTCACAATGAAGCCAATTCGCATTTTCGCCAAACACGTTGAAGCATTTGGAACGTAGCGCAGTTTTTGAAATACAAGCTAACTGACATTTGGCACGCTGCTGGCGGACTGAGCTGCATGGCGATTGAGTCGCGGAGACTTCGGGAACGTATCTTTATACAAAGGTGTCAAAAATACATGAAAACAATTCATTAGTCGAACTATTGGAGCGTAAATGTAGTGCAAGATTCAATTCTAATTTTTTTGTTTCGAAAAATTTTTGAGAATTTCAAGTTGTTTGCTCCAATTCAACAGCATTGGCGAGAAGATACTATTCTCGTTTTGCTGTTGTTGTGTGAATTTGTTGTAATGGCTTGGAAATAAAAAATAAACTCTTTTAATTTGTGGTTTAAGCGAAAAAATCCAATAAAAATGCACAACTCTAATTTATACGCAACAATAAGGTAGTTAACCGGAATTGCGACTGTGGCGTATGAGTAACATATAAGCCGCGGGTGAGCAACTTGTTTGACAAACCAGCCTGGATCTACGGCTACATACTTATGTACATATGTAAATATATTACATTTGTACACTACACACACAAATTTACATACAGACACTCATCCACACACGTATTTAGGTAGAAATTAAGCTTAAAGGCAGCCAAATCGCTTGTAAGTGAAAACGTGCTTAGCATCGAATATCTGACGCAGAGCGAAAGAACATTACAGATATATACATATAAGTACAATATATAATTATATAGAATATATATATAAATACATATGTGTAACCTATAAGAAATACATATGAAAGTATCGACAAAAACCACAGAGTTTCTTTGCGTAATAAGTTCACCCATAACATATAAACTAAATATACATTTTATAGATAGATGTATAACTCTGCATATATCCATTGTGTGTAATACCCATGAAGCTTCTTACTTAGCTGCTTGTGCTCACTGCTTATGTCTATTCTAAGCTGCCTCTTGTCTTTATGCGGTAAAAGCAAATTGGTTTTATTAACACTATCATTGCCTGTGTTTTATTATTTTGTTGTTATTGTCTCTTAGGGCATCAACTAGTTGAACATTGAAATTCAATTTACACACGTTCTATTTTTCTCCAGCTTACCACATGCTCGGAACATTCTTTTGTTTTTATGGAAACCTCACAAAAACTTATTGCACGTTTATATATATATATATATAGATCTAAGTTTCTATATATAATTGTATAGCTGTAAATATGTAATGCTTTAATAACACTCACCTAAGAACTTTACAAATCCTTGTGTTCCAATAATTCATGTTTCACCTCAAATGCTCTCCAAGCTCTTAACATATTATATTGCAATATACTTGTACACATATAGTTACTTCCATAAGCATGTAAAGTATTTGTTTTAAAATTTACATCATTTGCTAATTTTCAGTGTTAATAATTATTAGAAACTACATGCATGTAATTACTTTGCAAATAATTATGGTTTAACACAAAGTAGCTTAACGCTGGCATACATATATTGAACAAGTTTCTCTATGAAGGTAGCTTGTTATTTAAGTGAAGAGAACACTCGCATCACTAAATAAGTAGCTTTAACGTACGTTAGGGCTTCACATAATGGTGAATCATAATTTACTTGCTCACAATACATAGCAGTCACTATCATTCGCTTCGAAGAACTAAATACATATTTGGTCTAATTGACCCGGATTGGACCATTTAAACTGCACGCGCAAGCCTAATCGATAAAAGTGTGTTTCCTAGTTTGTAACAACCTTTTTTAATATGAAGTTAAGTAAGTTGTGTGAAGTTTTATCTCCATATGTCAATTAGTGTGTTTGGCAGCTGTTTGTTAACGACGTGAAAAGTTTTAGGTTATGAAAGATTAAACATTTATTTTTTTGTTAGTCCAAGTCAAACTTGAATCTCTAAATGGATAAACCTAAACTAAACCGGCTCACAACGGCTATTGACTATTGATTATTGTTGAATTAGACAGGAATCGGACTCTTAGACTATTGCCTAGCTCTAATACTGTATATACCAACATCATTATTTTAAATTTTTTTAAAGGATGCAACTAGCACAGCTCCTGTTATTAGGGTTTGAAAAAAATTGTATGTTAATAGCAAATACAACTCGCTACATACCGATATCGTTTTCTATCTGATGTCTACAATAATCGCCCCTCTGCATATATGTAATACTTAATATTGTGTGTTTTTAACATTTAAGAATATACAACAATTTTGCAAAAAGGTTTCCTCACTACGAGGCTGAGTTTGATTTAGTCCCAGTATATCATTCATATTTATATAAACTATTTCTCCGTTAACATTCGGCTCCAACAACAATACTTGTATATGTTCCTTCAGAATATTTTACATACTTACGGCATTACTGCCATTAGCTTTGCTTATTCTCAATTTTTTATTTTTCATATACCACTTTGCATGAAAGGTGAAGTTGACGTACAACTTCAGAATTCCCTAGCTATCTAACCGTATATAACTACGAGTACACAACAACAAAAGAGTTTGCAAAATTTTCGTAAAAAGCGTAAGTCATAAACCTTTTTATTGTTGTTCTGGTACAACAGGTAAAAGTGAACGTAAACCAAGAGCCATAAACCTACAAAAATTGTAAGCGGGAAATATAAAAAAATGTATACAGTTATCAGCGGCCAATTTGTATTACTTATGTTGTTGGATGTAGCTTCAGTTATGATGCGTTCGGCTTTAATACGCTCTTGTTGAAAGGATTAATGATGCGAACAGTTTACAACTCTTTATGCGTATAAATAGTAAAATATGCTTCTGCTGTGTTTAAGCTTTGGAAGCAGTTGTATTTTTGAAAAGTTTTTCAAAGCGCTCAGATTAGGATAAATTCGATAATATTTTTCGAAAATGTGGAAGACATTTCTATACCTATGGTATTTCTCAACATTTTTCATCGTTAGTACTAAAAAATAACCATTGGGTACAACAACATACACATATTTGTATCGACAAACTTTACGCCGGAAAACTTGGTTTCCTACAAACGATGAGACATTATGAACATTTTTGGACGTCTTTTCCACTTTTAACAACGACATTAAGTCAAAAAGATATAAAACCTCGAAGTTGTTTCTTGAAAACCACTACAACTGACCCAGTTATAAAACGAAGTGGTCTCAAGATGAGGTTAGGACAACCAATAACCAAGTCGGTCTTAAAATTTTAGAATTTTGGATTTAAAAGTCATAATTCTTTACCCGATATCATTTTGCTCTATCAAAACTTAGTTAACGATACTAATACCGTACTTGTAAGTTACTCGGTTTAGCGGATTTATACTTGAGTAGAAATTTTTGTTTTTCACCACTACATCTACAGACTATATTCTCCTTTATATTAACTTCTACATATACTTCTACCCCTCCTATTGAGCTGTATTGCTATCTCTTCTTCTACCTCTATCTTTACTCCTACAATAATCTCTATTTTTTATTCTATATCTATATCTACTTGTATATCTATGCTTCTATCTCTGTTTATATTTCTACATTCGTCTCTCTCCTTACCTTGGCATGTATCTCTATATACTATTCTATCTCAGTCTCTACTTTAACCTATACAGAGTTAGAATTATTGAAAAAGAGTTTTCGGCATTTTGTGCCAATACTTTTTAGTATAAGTTTTTTTGAAAAGTTTATTAAGTCATAATTTAATAAACAGTAGTTTCTTACCTTTATTTTGTCTTAGCGAAATGTATCGGAATCGTTCAAATCTACGTTAGCAAGAAAATCAAGTCAAAAAGCATTTATATAACTTCTTAACTCAAGTGCCCTGTTTTGTTCCTAATCCCCTGCGCTTCAACCGTGTGCGACTGTCGATGTAGAATGAAAAAAGCTTCAAACGTTCATACAAAAAATCAATCCATAACTTCATATCGGTTTCGAATGACAGCGCTGGTATTAACTCTAAATTCAAACGAAATCTACGAAAATAATACAGGGTGTTGCGTTTAAAAGGACAACCCTGCATAAAGTTGCTGACTCTTTTCATTGAGTTAAGCAAAATTTTATGGAACGGCACTTGATTCTTATTCAACATAAATTGGCAACCATTCAAATGCGTTAAATTTAACAGCACAAAGTTCACAGGACGTCGCGACAGAACAACGAGAAAATTCATGCTACAATGTTTTAAGTCCTTCTTAAATACCAACTCCGTAAACAGTGTAGGTGAGCTCGAAGTTAGTCTGCAAATTTATTTCAATGGTTAATACAAATATATAGAATAATATATAGTGCTAAATACGGTTCGGCCCGCTTTAGCTTGTACTTTTTTCAGCACGTTTTGTAGCCAAATAACGGTTAATATGATTCTGAAAATTCCCAGGTAATTCATTTTGACACCTAGGAGTGTTTGAGTGAAAATATATTCAATTTCGAATGCTTGTCTAGCTACTAAGTATTAGGAATTCCGATTTAGTAATTAGACGAATCATTAGTTGGGCCATAACTACTTTTTAAATGGATCGATATAAAGCCTGATATCATCAAGCACTAATAAGTAAAATTGGTAATTATTACAATGCTAAATACACTATATCATGTTTTTACAAAAATAGAGAATGTAGCAACTAGCACAGCACTAGTAATATTTATAACAAGTGCTTCAATTACAAACTATTGGTTATTAAATTAAAATATATGTAATTTATAAGTTTGCATTTTAAACAGAATGTATACATAAATGCTCTGATTTCGTTCTTTATCGATAGCAAGCTAAAGCCCGTTATGCATGGATTGTACATTAGCAGAGAAGGAAAGGAAAAATGGCTCTCCATACTGCTTCCCTTAGGCAAATTATCAGAACTAATCATTCGATTTCGACGAGTACTTGCGACGTACTTCCACGAGGTCGAGTAAGAGAAATGGAGTGAGTTAAAGAGCATTGAGAGAGACAGAGTGATATTGATTTATCTGCACAATTTCAGTGATCTTCTATCTATGCAAGTTACCCTGCATATGCAGCTAAATTATAAAAAGAGTTTTAATATTTGTTCAGTTTCGGTAGATGAATTTAGCTTGCAAGGCAGAAATAACTCGTTTTTTTTGTGAATTTTTTTCTTTGAAGAGTCATTTTATGTAATAAGTAAACAATAAATATTTATTTGCAGACTTTAATGAACTTTAATAATCGGCGACTGATTTTCATAAAGTTTGGATTCCCTTGATCCCTTAGTTGATCTCTAGGATGACCTCCAAAAGTTGTCTGTAATGAAGATTTTTTTTCTTAAAATTATCTCAAACCAAAAAAACGAAAACTTAATATTACCATAGATTAATACAGCAAACGATCGAAGAACTTGTAAAATATGATAGTTATTGACAAGATGGCGGCTTCCCAAAAAAAAAAGCTCAGAAGCTGAAGAAGCTCAATATGCCCTCGGATATTCACCTAATTTAGAAGTGTTGGTGCTCATTTTACAAAGATTGCTTGACGCTTGTGCACGTGTGAAGTAGAGCAAACAAGAGAAAGAGAAACATAAAATCACACGAAAACTGAACTGAACACAGTCTCTATTATTATAACTTTTGTTTAAAAAATTTATTTTATCCGACAAATCTCTCCCAAACTATCCATTCCGCCGCAATTGCATGTGACTATGCACGAAGACATCAAACAGTACATCACCCTCGTGAATAATCTCAAACCACGATTTCATATCGGTGTCGAACGCAACTGCTGGTATTGCATTCAAATCCAAGCGTAGCCCACGAATATAATAAAATTTGTTACGCATGTAGAGACATCCCTCCATTAAGTTGCTATATCGTTTCATCGAGTTAAGAAAAATATGCAGCAGCGACCCTAGATTCCGATTCGCCATGAATTGGCAACCATTCAAACGGGTTAAATTGAGCAGCACAAAGTCCGCAGAACGCCATGGCAATACAATGAGAAAGTTTAAGCTGAAGCGTTTTATATTCTTTTTGTATTGCATTTTGATGGAGATGCTGCTGCGTTGCGTATTTTTGCTTATGTAACAGGACAATTTGCTAACAGTAGTACAGTTAAACTCCGTGTAAGTGTTCAACATCACTTGCTCTGTAAGTTTTTTAATGCACATGAATTTTTAAAATATTTATCAAAAGTAAACAAATCGAACCTTCGGGAATACATTTTGTAGGTTATGGTGCAGTAATAAAATCATTAATATCTGTATCGTTATTTGTAAAAACTTCATTTTTGCTCGACAATTACTGACTGTAATATTTTGCGGTCATTGAAGTTTTACATATGATAATTATGGGATGGCCTTGCTAATTTTGAAAATAAACACCGGAATCACTCACTCAAAAACAGATAACTAATAATTAGAATGTAATCATGCAATAATTAATACAATCGGAACGGTTATGTAATATTAATCAAACCCGATGTGTGTGTGTGAGCGTCTGACTGCCATACGAAAGATCATCGGCGCGAATCCCGAGTAGATGAAATCACATATTTTAGAAAAAAAACTTATTGTAGACATATTTCTAATAAGAAATAGATACTCTTAAGCTCGATCAAAGACGACTTAAGCCTTCTGCACGAATATTCGTATACTTATGCAAGAAGTGAGGCAAAGACCTCTGCGCTCTTTTGAAAAATTTTGCATATGAAAGCAATAACAAAGTGATCCAATTGAACTCAATATAAAAGATTATTCTAGCGGCAAAAAACATAGCTAATTATGTGTATACATATTTCGTATTTATATTAATAATTTATTCGATTCGCCACTCTCTAATCTAAATAAATCGTTTGTATGTATTTATATATATTGTTCTTAATGTTCCGCAACCATCAGCTGATTACTTTTATTACTCACACACTTTCTCTTTCTATCTCTCTCTCTCTCTCTATCTCACACTTTCTAGGTCAGTAATTCGGCTGTCCAAACATAAAGTGGAATATATTATTTTAATGATGCTCAAATCAATTCAGTTCATAAAAATATCGATGATGCTATTTTTACAACTTACCTACCTTACAACTCATCTTTTAACTTATAAAATTGAAAATAATCATTGCTAAAGAACTAGCATGGTCATCAAAAGAATTTCGAGAATTATGTAAATATTCATATATTTATATACATACATACATACATTTGTATATACCAACATATTCAATAAGAAGAATATATTCGAATGGATAACTTTCAAATGAAATAGAATAATATCCAGAAATGTTCAGCGTAGTACATCGAAAGACGTGCTTTAACGTGCTTCTACATAAATTTTGACTTGCACGTGTATTGGTATGTACATACATATGTACATATATTGACAATCTTCCACTTGCCATCCACTTCCCCTCGTCTACAACGACAACCTAAAGCAATTCGTTGCGGCTAAATGCAGCGCATGACCAAAAACACCGAAACAACCTGTCAATCTGGCAACCTGGCAGTCTGACCAGCATATTGATTTGAAGCTAACTGGATTCTTAATAATCCCATAGAATTGCATTTGAATGGAGAAAATACGCATGGGTATGCTTACAAAACAGAGACGCTCATGCTCATCAAATGCAATTGATTTTTGAACAAAAACAAGTAAACTCATTTCGAAATTGACCCAAAGTGGCTTTAAAAACTGGTGATTTCTATTGGTCTTTATATAAAAATATATCATGCATATACATATGTCTCGAAACAGAGAACAATCATTATTAAAATTAATGGAGCATATCCAAATTTTACATATACATATAATTATATATGGAATGTATGTGGGGATCACTGAGATATGTAAAGTAGGTCAGCTCAGTGTGGTGCAGTCTGGATAAGGCTAACTGGGCAGCGGCCTTCTAAGCCTGTCAAATTCCTAACGGATCTTTGGCCGCGAACTTGACTCAGACTATGATTTCAGGACTGAAGTTTTTTGGATTTCCTTTGAACGCTGAGCTGGTGCTTAAGATATTCGGTCACCTGAGTACGTAGGAGTGACACCCTGCAGAAATGCCTATTGGGTTTGAGCCGAGACTATCTCCATCTCTTGGCTGACCTAACAGTACGTTCCTATCCCGTCAGCATTAAGCTGATGTAATAGGTGTAGGTTGAGAAGACTCCTTCGTTGCGCTGAATGACTCTGAACGCATTGCCCCACAAGGACGTGTGTCAACCCTCGCCTTGGCTTCCTAACATAGATAACTTTTGACTGGTTCCGAGTGGGGACCCAACAGACATGAATACAGATAAAAAACAACGATGCGGACATTGGTCCGGAGTCGGAACCGAACTCGAAACCGGGCAGTGTTCCGTAAACGAAAGGCAGCGAAATAAATATCCTTTGAAAGTGGAGAATGGGAAGATCGGGCACCTCAGGTTATGTTAAAAGTCCCGGTAGAAAACAGACCACAAAAATATGAGTAGCATGCCAACATTTTTAAGTGGGCTAAAAAGGTGCTAAGCGGCGGCAAGCACAACTTTCTCTTATCAGTCAAGCGGCAGAGCTAACATGAGGCGGAATCCACCATAACCTTAGGGTCACGTCCTCAGTGTGAGAGTGAATCTTGGTTAGCCAGAGTTGGAGAGGTCTGGAAGGGAGCTAGATTAGCAAAGATGCGAAGTCGCGCTCCCGCCTGTCTTCCATCGAAACTCTTCACCCCTGACGGAATAGAGGAAATATGCGATACTAAAATCCATTTCCCCCAACTCGCAACTGGAGGTCGATAAAGCTCAAGAAAACCAATGAACCATATCTGCAAGCAAATGGCGAGTTGTCTTGGGATATTGGAATTGCATGTAGCAGTATGAGATAAAAGCTCTTCTAAGATTAAGGCAACTCTGATCGCACATTTTCTTCGCTCTTTGCTCAAAATAAAAAACTAATAACTTAGCGATTAGAAAATCTCAATATTAAATACCAAAACCCCCTACACAGAAGCATCAAAGAATATATGCGATCCAATCAAAAGCAGTAACTTCGGATGATTCTTTAGAAAGTCCACAAGTGACACATGCTGCTCAAAAGTTAAAAAATTTCAGTTCAATATAGTTCATAATAGTGCATGTTTTAACTTTTAATTCACTATTTTCTACTTGAAAATTCCAGAGCAGAGAAGCCAAATAGCAAGTGAAGAAGAAGGAGGGACACAGAAGAGAGGGAAGGAAAGTGCTGTGAATGCAAGACACACTAGCGGTAAAAAGAACAACTTGAGAATTCAAAATGCTTGAAGTTGTTTGCGTAAGACCGCAAAGAGATTCAAAAGACACACACACACATATTTACAGGTATATATTTAATATGTATTAAGCAATCAAGTAAAGGCTTGCTTTTCTATGTTTTCCAAAGTTCTCCATTTCTTGCCCATTTTTCGCTCGCTTTAGTTTGCTAGCCAACTATCATGAGACTCGCATCCGAGCAATAAGGTTGTCTACGACGAAGAATGTTCGAAAAAAAATCAACCCTACACCGCCCACTTGACGCAAACAATTCAGTTTAGTGCGAAGACGTCTCAATTTGGTAAATTGCAGCTACGCCCAGCTGAAGGAAGAAAGGATGCAGTTAACTACAGTAGAAATTGAATATATATGTTTACGTACACTAGTGTATAATAAACATTAGGGTGGTACTTAAATGTAAGAGGAAAGATTTTTGGTTTCGAGTGCCTAGGCCGCAGTACATACAGCGATAAAAGTATAGTCAAAGATATCGTAAATAAATTTAATCCTTCTTAATCACGTATCCATATTTGAACAGGCTGGAAAGAAGCCGATATTTTCCTGTCTTCATGCGTTCTAGCGTTGGATCTAGGGGCTTTGCACGCATTAGTCAGCACTTCTGCCCCAGAGTGGGTCGTAAATGAGCCAATAAGCTAGCTCTTAGCAAGGTTCCATGTCCTTACTGGACACTATCCCATTGGCACCAACGCAGTGAGTCCAAAAATTTTGGACAAAGCAACTTTACAAAGTTGTAGGAAAATGGAAACATCTGGACACTTTCTCCTCCACTGTCGAGCTTTCGGCAGACTGAGGTTAAAGCAACCCGGTTGCCATACTTTAGACGGACATTGCAAATGGGATGGAATTGATATTAGCCGCCTTAATAAATTTGAGGCAGGCTCTAGGCGCTTTCTCGATATGCGGCGGTGTTTTTGATTCATACCTGGATGTTCTGCGCACACAACGAACAATCAATTTGGTGCCTTCAAATGAGATCGATTCTTTATTGTGTTAAGGATCACCCTAATATGCCTTCGTACTTACCAACTTCATTAGCAGCGTCTTGTGTCTCACTGTGACAATTACCTGTTTGCGTTCTTCATAAACGCTAACGCAGTAATGTGGCATTAACATTAGCACTTTATTAATGTCATTGTCATTAATAAAATTTCCATTAAGGTGTGATATGCAATTTGCTGTGGGTTGCACGGCATGTCGCAGCTGTCACGCATTGTTTTATTGCCACTGCTCACCTGCCTGTCATTACGACCTGCCACAAACGCGCTGAAACAGCATGCGACTGTAAACTTGCCCGCCATTCTAATCTTAGAATTGTGCGCAAATCGTCGAGACGTCTAAGTCATAAAGGGAGGCAGATTAACAATTTGTTAAAAGTGACCTTAATCTCCACAGTGGGGTCGTCTTGTATATTAAGGGGTCACAAACTGTTGTAAATATATTAATTTACTTTTGTAGTTATACGTATCTTATACGACTGCCAACGTGGCAGCAGAAGAAGGAAGATTTCTTATCTTAATATATTGTTGAGTCTAACTCATTTGTTCTCGTGACTTTCTTTCTGGAAAGGCCAGCGTTCATATCGTTATTAGACCTTCCAGGCGGTTCTTTTAACGGTTATATTGAATCAACTGATAGAATTTCGGTCCAAAAGACGTTTTTTCTTTTTTCTAAGATTCGAGATATCATCTAGCGGTTGTGTAATCATTCCTTATACCTTTTGGATATTTCGTCTCGGAATGATAATATATCAAAACTTTTTTCAATTTTTTTGCTTCTTGGGTCGAAGATTTTTCGAATAAATTCCTTATGTTAGATCAAGAAAATCGGTAAATACTTTTGTACTCATTGTATATAGCCCAATGGTACCCGATGATGAGAAGTGGTCTCGGAAAGCCTTTTGGATTTTTTTATGGCAAGCCATAAATAAAATCTTACCTAACTTCTTTCAATTGTTTTTCTACTCCTTCAAATCTACTTTGAAGAGAAAAAAAAATATGTCGCAGTTTATTCGAAAAGATCACGTAAGGTTGATCGAAAAGATCGGTAGTTATTATCGTTATATATTACCCAAGTACTCTCCTAGATATTCAAATATCAAAAGTATCCGAAAGCCTTTTGAACATTTTTATATATCAAATTTTTTTTCAATTATTCAATTCAAATTTGTATTTAGGAGGCCGAATATTCTTCAAATAGATATTTTATGAAAAATATATATCAAGAAAATTGGTAGGTATTATCATATCATGGTAACCGATGATCAGAAGTAGTCTACAAAGACCTTTTGAATGCTTTTATAGCACGCCGGACACAATTTCGCTCCTGACTTAATCAAAAATAAATTGATGAGTAAGATCTTCCATATCTGCAAAGTTTTAAAGCAAATTTGATTAAGAGTCAATCGTCCTATGTTCTAATAGGTCAGAGGCAGTTTGGTTCACTTCCATTTGGACCTGCCAAATAGCATTGAAAACGAAGCATCAATGATTCAGTAATTTGCTCTTCCTTTCTCTTTTATACTTAGCCTTTTCTAGTCACAATGGCTCCACAGCTTATTATTAAAATACTACTAGAATACTCCTCTCTCTAACACAGGTATCTCTCGCTGGTTAGCCATTAAGTACCACGTAATATCACAAACATGACAAGCCTTCATCCCCGTCAACGAAGTTAAATAAACTAAATGATGTGCCAAATACCCGCACGTTTTCACAGCCATCCTCAAAATAAAGGAAATCGTAAAGTATTCTAGTAAACTCAATTGGTGCACGTAATTTGAAGCGGCGAAATGACAATAGCCACAGCTGTTCTTGGCAAGCGCCGAAGAATGTAAGCAATTGTTATTTGTGGTGGCCAGACTATAGCCCTGTTACGGTATTTTATGAATACAATGCAATAACAAAGATATAAACAAATTATTATATAAAGCAATGTAAAGATGTGAATATATTGAAAGTGCTTTTCTCCTCTATTTACCCCCCTAAAACCCCCGGAAATAGAGGATACTCCAGCGCATATGCCACGTTGCCGCAATGACAGCTTTTACTTCATTGCAACTCAGCGCAGGCTTGCTTTTGTCTATAGATTCCCCTTTCACTTTCTTACACTTACTCTGCAATTTTGCCGTTATTGTTTAAATGATAATGTAAAATTAATTGTTTCAATTATGTTGAGTGACAACGTACAAATTGTTGTTACTATTGTAGACATTCACAGAAACTGATAATTGAGAGTTCATATTACAAATTTGAGAGTGAGTTTAAGGTATAGCTAAAATCCAACCAAATGCAGATATGGTATAACTAAAAAGTAAATTAGAGCGCTTTAAGGGAGTACTGGCAAGGCTTGGCCCTTGGGTGCAAGGAATCAGTACTGATCAGTTATCCATACTATGGTGTTCATGCGACTTCTAATCCCGCGACAACTAAGCTCACAACCCACCGTACAACATCATACAACACAACATAACACAATGCAACATCATACACCACCTACAACACACCATATCACCCACCAACACAACCATATACTTGTACAACTAACCAACCACACTATACACCGACACTTCAATCATCATCTTTTCACCACCCAAATAAACAAAAAGGATTGTTCAGACCAGAATTCTCATCTTTCGTTTCTCGACACCAGTTCGAAAAGGAAAACCGTAGCAGCGAAGTTTGTTCGGAAGTGCCCCAAAGTGTATTGAACCTAAAAGAATTTAAAATTTTGTAATATTATATATAAAAGTGAAATTTTATATCAAACCAAAATAAAGTGTATTGAAATTAAAGAATTTAAAATTTTTGAAATTTTATATCAAATCAAAGTCAAGTGCATTTAACATTAAATACTTTAAAATATTATATTATATTTAAGTGAAATTGTATTGCGGAAAAAATAAAGCAAAGTGAGTAACTAAGTGGTCC
The DNA here is from genome assembly GCF_042242935.1 of Bactrocera oleae. Taxonomy (NCBI): domain Eukaryota; kingdom Metazoa; phylum Arthropoda; class Insecta; order Diptera; family Tephritidae; genus Bactrocera; species Bactrocera oleae. The sequence continues at coordinate 66,560,337 of NC_091538.1, forward strand.
TTCGAGCCTCCTTGAAAGGCACCTATCAAAAAAAAAAAATAAAATAAAAAAGTGAAATCTTTTCAAAACATAAGTACTAATATACATACTATACTAAGTGGTTAAATTAAATTACAACAAACGGGCGCGAAACCAACTAAAATATATAAAAAAAAAAAAAAAAGACCAAAAAATTAAAAACGGGCGCGATTTAACACAAACTAAGAAACAAAATCAACATAAAGCACGGGAACTAAATCCACCAAGCAAGCAGAGAGAAGGACAGTAACGCACAGGAAAAACGCCGGAGACAACAACAAAAAACCCATAATAAAAATAAAAAAAAGAAGAGAAAGGAAGTATTGCCACCCATAAACCCTTGGCGGAAAAAAAAGTGAGTCCATTCCGATTTGATTTTATGCGCATATGTACATATGTATGTATGTTAGATACAGTTTTATCGGTTTTCGGTGGAAATAAATAACCGAACGATATAACTGAAAAAGAACAAAAAAAAAATATATATATATATATATATTATACGGTACCTGCCTCAGCTTATTTCGTGCCTCCAAACACACCGTTATATTCTTTAAAAAAAAAAAAAATAAAAATAAAAATAAAAAATAAAAAAAAAAAAAAATTTTCAAAGTCAAGTATTCCTACTTGCGATATTTTCAGCGGTACCCCTTGGGCTAATAAAGCAACAAGCAGGATCGCTTAAAACGCATAAGCAAAGGCTAACAAAAACTCACATATATTACAGAAATACATACATACATATGTGCAAATACCTATAATTAAATACAAAATTTTGGGCTTTAAAACTTTGCCGCGAAATATTATATATTAACCGCAAGTAACATCTTTTCTAATTTGCCTACATAATCATATGGTACATACATAAATTAGCTAATTCTAAAAGTTTCAAAAATAAAAATTACTGTTCAAATACCTGCCTGCTTAATTCGTGTCTCCAAACACATCACAAGACAAAATACAAAAACAATTTTATAAGTCAAGTTCATCGACTTGCAAACTTTCCAGCGATACCCCTTGGGCCCATAAAGCAACAAGCAGGATCGCTCAGAACATATAAGCAAAGGCAGAAAGAAAAAAAAAAAAAACAACAACAATACAATTATCGGCATTTATGTATGTACACATATTTTCTTAAGCATTGGCACATTTCCCGCGCTAAATATATACCGCAACCCAACCCTTTTGCTCTTCATTTCTCTTATATATTCTCTTAAAAAATATACATAAAAAGTAATATATTTACAATTATATATATATAAATATATATAGGCGCTCTCAGCAAAACTTTACAAAAACGCGTTACATGTATGCATGTACATATATGTATATGTACACATGTCAATATAACTAAAAGGTATACGGTCAAAACGGATTAGCATATGCAAACATATGAAAATTAAAATTAACATACATAGGTATGCAGATATATATACATTTGTTGTTAAGAATAATTTTATTTTCGCGTTCCTTTTAAACAAATGTATATAGATACATATAATAAAAACGAATATACATACATACAAAATATACAAATTATTCGCGAGTGAAACGAATACCCAGTAAGCAATTTCGGCAATTTTTAAGATAATAATAATACGGACATAAATTTTAATAAAATAAATTGACTTGTCCGATAAAAAAAAAAAAAAAAAAAATTACAACAGACTAATTTTTTTTTTAACTACAGCTTTGGGTAGCAAACTAAAATTTTTTTTGCTACAACCGTATTATAGCAAATATTTAATACAAAACTATTTTAATAGCTAGCTAATAGCTTTTAATTTAATTCAAAAATTTATAAATGCAATCTGATAAAGCAAAAGAGGTTAAACAACGAACACCTCTATCATTAGAAATTCCAAAAATGGCTGATGATGATAAAGCACAAGGCACACCCGCAGAAGCTACACGCTCAAAGCAGGGTGCAAAACAAAAAAGAACCAAAGACAATTCACTGTCAAGGTTCATAACTGAAAGTGACAGTTTTATTAGATACTGCACACGGTTTTCGGCTTCGCCTATTAACGACAATACAGAATCAGTCCTAAATTTAAAAATTCAAAGCATAGATAATATATGGGCACGCGTTCTGACAGCGTACGATACAATATTAGATACTGACGACGCTGAACTTCCAGAAAACATTAAAGCTTCGGCGTCAGCCAAATATGAAAACTGCCTCGATCAATACGAAACTACGAAGGCAATGATATTAGACCAAATAAATTTATTAAGGCCATGTAGAGCCACTACTCCTCCTCCGAGAGAAGTTACAAATTCAAAAGAAAACCTAGATACAGGTATATTTTTAAAAGTACCAGCTTGTGATACTGAAGTTTTTCATGGAGGTTATGATCAATGGCCGTCCTTCCGGGACATGTTCACTGCCGTGTATATCAACCATCCTAAACTTTCACGAGCACAAAAGCTGTACCATCTCAGGTACAAAACAAAAGGGGAAGCAGGCAGTATTGTCAAGCGTTTCGCTTTGAATGACGAAAATTTTAATCTGGCTTGGGATGCACTGGTCGAAAGATACGAAAACGAAAGAGTATTGGTAGATAACCAAATAACTATTTTAATGAATTTACCAAAAATTCAACAAGAAACCAGCCAAGAATTTCAAAAACTATACTCGACAGTGACTAATTGCTTATCTGTGTTAGAAACACAAAATGTATCCACAGAATCGTGGGACCCTATCCTAGTAAATATTTGCGCAGCGACACTACCTGATGCTGCTTTGCTACGATGGGAGCAATCACTAGTGGCAAGAAAGAAATCGCCAAAATGGCATCAAATGAAAGAATTTTTAACAACTCAGTACGAAATAGCTGAGCGAGTAGATAAAAAGGTAGTTAAGCCAAAAGGTCATCAAAATGACTCAAATAAAAACTTTTTTAAACCCCAAGTCAGTAATAACACACAATATAATAGACACGTTAATAGAAGCCAAACATTCGTGTCAAACCAAACAAACCATTGGCAATCATTATGTGAAATCTGTAAAGGAGGACATAATATAAGATCTTGCGAGAAATTTAAAAAAATGTCCGTTTCAGATAGAAACAATCTTGTCCGACAACATAAACTTTGCATCAACTGTCTGTCCAACTCTCACGGGACAAAAGACTGTGAAAGCAAATTCAGTTGTGTGTACTGTCAACGACGACATCACTCATTGCTTCACATAACCAATTTTACAAATATGAAGCAAAATCATATACATAAAACCACGGGCCTAGTCGCGACAACCAAATCAGGTAATCCCGAAATCCCGAATCCCGAAAATAAAGAGGAACACCCATGTTGCTCAAAAGCAGCAAAAGTTCAAGCGCTTCATTCTGAGAATGAAAGCAAAATTCTTTTACCCACAGCGGTCATTGCTATAGAACATAAAGGAGATTTATTCAAATTAAGAGCATTAATAGATCAAGGCTCTCAAAGATCCTTTATATCATCAAAAGCTCAAAATCGGCTAAAATTGCCAGTCAAAACTTCGAGTTTCCAAATTTCGGGAATGGGCGGAAGAATTATACAAAATTCAAATAAAGTTTGCCCAATCACCATAGTTTCTCCAAACGCGGATATACGAATAGATGCACAAGCCATTGTTCTACCGCAGCTCACTAATTTGCTTCCAAGCTATGAAGTAAATAAAAAACAGTGGGAAAAATGCTCATATCTCAAATTAGCAGATCCCAACTGCCATACCCCATCACAAATCGACATATTATTGGGCAGCGACTTAATACCTCAAATAATTCTTGAAGGTATAGAGAAAATCTCTAATAAATTATTAGCCCAAAACACAATCTTTGGATGGATATTAAGTGGCCAAGTCACAGAAAAAATTAACTCCTTCACAACTCAAGTTGAAAATATTTCAAACGAATATTTAAATAATCAACTCAAAAAATTCTGGGAAGTAGAAGAACTACCTCAAATCACAAAACCTTCAGAAGAAGACCTGGCATGCGAAGCCCATTACCAGTCCACAACAACAAGAAACGAACATGGTCGTTATGTTGTGCGACTCCCATTCAAGCCCACCTTTCCAGAAACGATAGCTCTAGGCCACTCGAGAATATCAGCAGTCCAGCAATTCCTAAGCTTGGAAAAAAGCTTGATAAAGAAAAGCGAGCTTAAATCAGCATATGATGACGTGATGGATGAATATCTTGACCTCAATCATATGGAAGAAGCTGTACCATATGAAAAAATATCTAAAGGTAGATATCTATCTTTTTATCTTCCACATCACGGGGTAATAAGACCAGATAAAATCACAACAAAAGTACGAGTTGTTTTTAATGCCTCAAAGTGTACGAGCTCAGGCAAATCACTCAATGATGTACTATACACAGGGCCAACATTACAACCTGATCTCATGCTGCTAATACTAAATTGGCGCATGTTTAAATATGTTTTCAATGGAGATGTAGAGAAAATGTATAGACAAATTTTAGTACATAAAGATGACCAAGATTTTCAGCGGATAGTCTTCCGAAAATCAAGTAATAGTCCAATCAGCGACTACAAACTTAAAACAGTTACCTTTGGCATCAATTGTGCACCCTATTTAGCCATTAGGACATTACTTGAAGTGGCAAAAACCTGTCAAACAAATTTGCCTTTAGCAACTTCTGTGCTACAAAAACAAACATACGTTGATGATATTCTATCAGGTAGTCACAGCCTCTCATTAGCTTGCGAATCACTATCTCAAGTGATCAAAGCACTAAATTCAGCCGGGTTCCCCCTAAAGAAAATTACATCAAATCATCCTGAGATAATAAAAAACATAAAAGGGGAAGACTTATTAGATACTAACTTCCTTAAATTTGAAAAGGCCAGTACTACAAAAACTCTCGGGATTCAATGGAATGCGATAACAGATCAATTCTCATATACAATTGAGTCAATATCTGCAATATCCGCCATAACCAAACGTCAAATACTTTCCTCGGTGGCAAAACTTTTCGACCCCGCAGGATGGCTTTCGCCAATAATGATTCAAGCAAAAATCCTCATTCAAGAACTGTGGCAAGACGGCACTGAATGGGATGAGCAAGTAAAACCCATACGTTTAACAAAGTGGGTTCAATTTGCAAACAATCTACATACCATCTCGGAAATTCGAATTCCTCGATGGGTAAATTTCGCACCTGACTATAATGTAGAATTACATGGCTTCTGTGATGCCTCTGAAAAGGCCTATTGTGCAACAGTTTACGTACGCACTGAATATGATAACAAAATATCTTCACGTCTTTTAGTAGCCAAAGCCAAAGTTGCTCCGCTGAAGACACTCAGCCTGCCACGGCTCGAACTGAATGGTGCACTTCTGTTAGCAAAATTAGTCTCAATTGTCCAAACCCATCTGAAATTAACCAATCATAAAATGTACCTTTGGTCAGATTCAGAAATAGTTTTAGCATGGTTAGAAAAACCACCATATACCTGGAAGACTTATGTATCTAACCGTATATCTCAAATATTAGACTTAGTTGGCCCAGCACAATGGCAACATGTTGCAAGTGCAGATAATCCAGCGGATCTTGGGACAAGAGGCTGCAAACCACTTCATCTCACCAGCACTACACTCTGGTGGAACGGTCCTACGTGGTTAACAGAATCACAAGAAGTCTGGCCAAAGTCTCCCGCTCGCAATATAATAGCTCCTGAAATTCGGAGAATTGAAAACTTTCATATCACTCCTGATGAAGATGATATATTACATCGATTTTCATCATTCCCAAAAGCACTAAGAGTAGTCGCTTACATGTTTAAATTTATCCAAAGACTCAAACAAAAGGTTAAAGGAATAACAAATGATCCTTCCGTACAACTAACGCATTCCGACATGCAACATGCCAAGGTCCTCCTTATTACATATACACAAACTCGCTATTTCAAGCGGGAGAAATCAAAGTTAGTCGAAAGACGACCCCTCGATAAGGGAAGCTCACTTCTCGTTTTAAATCCTTTTTTGGACACTAAAGGATTAATCCGGGCACATGGAAGACTAGTGAATTCCAGCCTTAGTTATAACGAACGACATCCCATTATAATTCCCGAGAAATCCCGTTTTACTTATTTATTTTTAATATATCTTCACCAACTTACATTACATGGTGAGCATCGCTTGATGCAACAAATGGTCCGACTAGAATTTTATATACCGCGCCTAAAGCCACAAATTAAAAGAACGATTTTTATGTGTAAACAATGCACATTGTACAAGCACAAAATACGCACGCAGATCATGGCAGCTTTGCCACCTGAACGCTGCAATTTTGCTCTTCCCTTTACCATTACTGGGGTCGATTTTGCTGGACCTTTCCAGATAAAGGCCTCTATGTTAAGGTCTTCCTCATTCAGAAAAGGGTATGTGGCTGTCTTTGTATGTTTCACGACAAAGGCAGTACACCTCGAGCTATGTTCAGATCTGTCTACTGCGGCTTTTCTCGCAGCATTTGCACGCTTTGTCGGACGACGCGGATTTCCATCAAAAATGATGAGCGACAATGGGAAAAACTTTATCGGAGCTCAAAGAGCCACAGAGAAAGAGTTTGTAAAATTTACTAAAGAAGTCTCCCCAGAAATTGTTAAAAAATATGCACCACAAGGAATTGATTGGCAGTTTATACCCCCCTGTTCTCCCCACATGGGCGGACTCTGGGAATCAGCTGTAAAAAGCTTTAAGTCCCATTTAAAGAAAACGGCAGGTAATCATAAATTCAATTATGAGGAATTTACCACACTACTCGCTCGTATAGAAGCCGTACTAAATTCAAGACCCATCTCACCACTCTCGCAAGATCCCTCCGATTTCACAGCTCTTACACCTGGACATTTCCTCAGAGGAGCTCCACTTCTCGCCATACCTGAGGCAGAAGGAGACTCACTCAATTTAATAGACCGATGGGAAAAAATTAAGATACTTCATCATGAATTCAGCCATAGATGGAAGGAAGATTACCTTAAAGATCTCCATAAGAGACATCGGTGGAAAACGATCCAGAAGGAACCAAATACGGGCGAATGCGTCATCATACATGATGAATGTCTTCCTCCAACAGAATGGCGACTAGGCCGCATTGAAAAGGTCCATCGGGGACGAGATGGTCACATAAGAATAGTAGACGTACGAACGCAAACTGGTATACTAACTCGACCATTAGTAAAATTGTGTTTTCTTCCGAACACCGAAGAAGCGATTACACAAACCCCGCCAAGACAAGCGCATAAATAAAATCAAAACCGACAATTAATTCGTTTAACTCGAAATACTACCGTTTTATAATCCGTACATGCAAATCTAACACTAACAAGCGCGATTAAAAATTAACGACAACATATGTAGTCACATATACATATATATATATATATATATATATATATATATATATATATTTTTAAGCCACGTAACAAATATCATAATTCAAAATTATGAGCCAAACCATATTTTAATATATTCCTATTCCAATAGAAATGGACGTAGAAGATATACACAGCGCTCCCAAGACTGTGAGGTCCGTAATTGCTGCGCCTAGAGCATCTGGTCCACCCATCGCAGCACCAAGGATGCAAAGCGCCACGGCACCACACAGCCAATCATCTGCAGCAGCAGTCAGGGATGCAAACGAGGAGCAGTTTGATGAGCATCTGCCTCCACGATGCAGTCTATGCCATCGACCTCACGTCCTGAAGAGGTGCACCATCTTCAAAAGCATGAAGCCCGCTCAACGCCAACAGATCGCCAGAGCCCACGGACACTGTATGACTTGCTTGGCAGATAGTCACTCCACCTTTGAGTGTATAACCGACGGATCGTGCCAATATTGCCAACGACCGCATCATACTCTGTTCCATCGATTCCCTCGACGTGCAAATCCGTCCACCACGCAGACCAGTCACCGGCACAGACAACAAGGGAATCCCGTCCAGCGCCAAAGAATACATCGCCCGAAGCCATCCAGAGGGGCACGCTCGCGGCCACCTCCACCACCCTATGGTCATCGCAACCAGCGGCAAAGGGCAACCGGATTGAACGCCGTAGTGAGCACTCTGCAACAGTTGCAGAGACTTCTAGGCAATTAATTCGCCTAGGGGGGCCGGGATGTTCATGCGACTTCTAATCCCGCGACAACTAAGCTCACAACCCACCGTACAACATCATACAACACAACATAACACAATGCAACATCATACACCACCTACAACACACCATATCACCCACCAACACAACCATATACTTGTACAACTAACCAACCACACTATACACCGACACTTCAATCATCATCTTTTCACCACCCAAATAAACAAAAAGGATTGTTCAGACCAGAATTCTCATCTTTCGTTTCTCGACACCAGTTCGAAAAGGAAAACCGTAGCAGCGAAGTTTGTTCGGAAGTGCCCCAAAGTGTATTGAACCTAAAAGAATTTAAAATTTTGTAATATTATATATAAAAGTGAAATTTTATATCAAACCAAAATAAAGTGTATTGAAATTAAAGAATTTAAAATTTTTGAAATTTTATATCAAATCAAAGTCAAGTGCATTTAACATTAAATACTTTAAAATATTATATTATATTTAAGTGAAATTGTATTGCGGAAAAAATAAAGCAAAGTGAGTAACTATATGGTATTAACTTAAAAATTGCCTAATTAAACTTGGAGTTCTTCAAAACTCCAAATGGTTTTTCCTAAACATAGCAGATTAAACTCGTGTTTCTGATCAACGTCTGAGCTCGGTTACAACGACTGTAAGTTGAGTCTATTGACATCCAATACTAACTTAAAGGAAATCCTGCACTAATAAAATGGACGAATGCCTTAAACAAATATTCATGTCAAATTTCGTGAAGATATCATGTCAAATAAAATAGTTTTCTAAATAAAATCTTGATTTAGATAGTCCAGTTTGTATGGCAGCCACAGGCTATAGTGGTCCAATATCAAAGGTTCCGCTTATTTGAGAGAAAAAAGCGTGTGCAAAATTTCAGATCGATATACCAAAAACTGAGGGATTAGTTATAAATCGTTTCGGCTGGTCACGTTGATCAGTTATCTATAAAATTTATGCGTTCTCCGACGCTTCCCTCTGGATGTTAAAATCTTTGCAACAAACTTAATATAACCTTTACAGGTTTATCCATGCATAAAAAATTGTCATTTTATTAAGAAGAAGAAACGTTAATTCGTATATCTTGAGTGTTATGGTAGTGCTTTTAATAATCAATCGCACTTGAATTCAAATTCTTAGTTTTGAATTAGGAGTAAACAATTATCATCTGGAAGCATTTGGTCGAATATACTTCCTTAGCACTACTTTCAGGTTTAGAGTAATTGTCTCTAATGTAAAGTTCTAACCTAGGACCTTAACTTAAAAAATATAAATTATCAGACAGTATTTTATGAATTTGGAGAAGCCATCAGTACCCAATAGTTCTTATATTTCTACCAAATAGAAGTTGTCAATTATTATTAATTTCTCCATTAATGTGGTTCAATATAACATGGAGAGCTTGCAGGCATGGCAAAAAATATGTAGACTAATAATTATCAGAAGATAGGTTTTGGCAACGCGTTTTAATATATTTTTAATGTCTATATTCTTTTAAAATGTCTATGCTTTGCTAAACTACAAAAATCCGATATGATTGCATATATCAAACGAAAGAATTTTTAACCATTCAGTTCTCACGCTACAAGCTTACCTAAAAACGTTTGCGGTTTTCAAAGCTACGTATCCTATCAGCAAAAATATGATAAAACTATGCAGCTATTAAAAAAGTACGCAGACAACAACAAACTGGAGCAGATAATACGTGCGAATCCTTATCAAAAGAGTATAAAAGGTTTCAGAATTCAAAGCATTTTCACAGTCGTTTCGACGCAACCCACCACCGTCTAACTTCAATAACTTGCAGTAAGCAGCAGATATCAACATGTCCAGCGAACAGAATAAAAAAGCACTGAACTTACTCTTCCAAAACCCCTTGGAACCAGTATTCGCAACACGCGACAGTGGCAAAGCCGTACTAGACGTGCCTGATAGCTTCTATACGGAACAATATGCCGAAGTCAAGGAGGAGATACAGAATCGTTTTGGCGAAGAAGTCGACGTGAAAATACCTATACGCGATTTGAAGAAAAAACCCAATTTGGATTTCGCTAAGCCACTTACCAAACGTCAGCAATTCTCACTCTTCTATGCACCACATCGGCGCATTGCCGCGCAGCTCATACAACTGTTGCTGGAGCCCACCACCGAGGAAGATTTCATTTCCTTAGCTGCTTATGTTAAGGACCGTGTCAATGCTTTTCTCTTTCAATATGCCTTCGCCGTAGCTGTGCAACATCGCAAAGATACCAGTAACTTCCAGGTGCCAGTAATTGTGGAGCAATTTCCACAAAACTTTGTCGAGCCGTCCGTGTTTCAGGAGGCACGCGCTGAGGGCAAACTGGTCCAAGATCCAGGCAATCGGGTAAGTGGCGCGAGAGAGTAGTGGAATTACTGTAAATTTAAAACAATATATTTCCTTTGTAGCGCCGCATTGACATTCCACAAAACTTCACCGCCTCCGACCGTGAAGAGGAGCAACGTTTGAGCTACTTTCGTGAGGATATCGGTGTTAATAGCCACCACTGGCATTGGCATTTGGTATATCCCGGCTCGGGACCCATTGAAGTGGTGCGTAAGGATCGTCGTGGTGAACTATTCTACTACATGCATCATCAGCTGATGGCGCGTTACAACGTGGAACGCTTCTGCAATGCTTTAGCTAAGCTACAGCCATTGAACAATATACGCGAACCGGTTGAGGAAGGATACTTCCCGAAAATTTTGTGCAGTCTTAATAGTCGCACCTATCCGGGACGTGTTACAAAAACATCTTTGAAGGATATCGATCGCGATGGAATTGTATTAGAATTAGCTGACATTGAACGCTGGATCAGTCGCGTAGTGCAAAGCATCGATCAGGGTTATGTAACTGATGTAAGTATTCTCTTATGAACTTGACAATGTAAATGTATTGGTTAAACGTAATTTATATCATATGCCTTGTAGTCAAGAGGTAACAACATACCACTGGATGAAGTCAAAGGTATCGATATACTCGGTGATCTAATGGAGGCGAGCGATCTCTCTATCAATCCCGGTTTCTATGGCGATCTTCACAATCAGGGGCATAATGTCATTTCATTCTCGCACGATCCAGACAATCGTTTCCTGGAAGACTTTGGTGTTATGGGCGATGTCACAACCGCTATGCGTGATCCCATCTTCTACCGCTGGCATGGCTACTTGGATATACTCTTCAACCGTTTCAAGGAGAAGTTGCCCGTGTACAGCGCACCTGAGCTCGGTTACAACGGCATAACGGTGACACGTGCTGATGTTCGCATCTTGAGCCCAACAAAGAACATTACAAACACTCTGCTCACCTATTGGGAAAAATCTGATGTGGATTTGGCTGCTGGTCTAGATTTCGGACCAAGTGGCAGTGTTTATGCATTGTTCACACATTTACAACATTCTCCATTCGAGTACTTAATCGAAGTGAATAACGAGAGTGGTACACCAAAGCGCGGAACTTGCCGTATTTTCTTATGTCCCATGACCGACGAGCGTGGCACATCATTGACTTTGAACGAACAACGACAGCTTGCCATAGAATTGGACAAGTTTAACGTTAATTGTGAGTTGATTCGTAAAAACTATAGAATATTCACAAAAAAGAGTTGACTGAAATGTTTTCTAAAAGCCCTTCAGATAGCTTAAACGAAATGAATTAATTACAGTTTTTCAAAAAGCTTTTAAGAGAGCTTAAAGGAAAGTTTATGAGAAAGAAGAAGTTAAAGTTTTCATAACAGCTTCTGGGAAGTTTTTGATGAAAGCATTTAAGAAAAACTTTAGTAAAATCTATAGTTGAAGCAGTAAACAGAACTAATTTTTTCTATTATTTTACAGTAATGCCTGGCGCTAACAAAATCAACCAATCTTACTTTAACTCCAGTGTAACCATACCTTACGAACGTTCCTTCCGCCGTATCGGTGGCGAACATTTGCCCGATGATCCACAAAGATTGGCTGAATTCCGTTTCTGCGGCTGCGGCTGGCCTGCACATATGTTACTACCGAAGGGTAAGCCCGAGGGTATGCAATTCGAACTATTTGTTATGATTTCAGACTACGAAGGCGACGCGGTCTTGCAGAAGAACAACGCGTGAGTATAGCTTAAAAAATAAAATGCATAATAATATATAAATAATCTTGCATTCACGTCAGTCCTGATGTCTGTGGCGATGCTGCTTCATTCTGTGGTCTTAAGGACAAATTATATCCCGACAAGCGTGCTATGGGCTATCCATTCGATAGACGTCTACCGGCTGACACTTTGACCGCACTGACTGAGAACTTCAGTAACATGAAGAAGACACCTATCAAGATAATCTTCCGCAATGAGGTTTTCGATAGGAAGCGCAATTAAAACCTATGAGAAGGTCTATTACAAGCACTCATATAAAGCATTTGTAGCTTTAAGCGAGATATGGAATATTAATGTTCATTTCGTTTCTAATTTCTTTCAATATCTATTATTTTGCTTCCAGTTAAAAATAATGCTATGCAAAGCATCATATGAATCTCTACTATTATCCCGTTTACTCAATAAATGTATTAAAAAATTAATTTGCAAACTGTTCATTTTTAATATATTTATATTATTTAGACTGTCCCGAAAAAGAAGGTTCAGATTCAATCATTTGGGAGATTTTAGCATAAACCAACAAACACTGTTCATTGAATTACATATTAAGACCAAGAAATACCGAAAGCTTGAATCATTTTTATTATTGTATTTTTAACAAATTTTTAAATATCGATTAAAATACAATTAATCGATAACTTAATTCCAAAATCCAACAATATGTAGTATTTTATGGTATACGGCTTTAAAAAGCAAGTAGTAATTTAAGACTGGATTTTAATGATCTAAAACTATGGACAATTTATACTGAAAATCATGTTAAAACCTATAAAGACATTTAATTTATCGATTTATAATCGAATTTAAAAGTAATCCATATATATTTGGTTTTGGAATTAATCGATATTTTTAAGCTTTTGCACAGCTTTTAAGGGTGAGCTTTGAGCGCGAAGACCGAATCAAAAAATTCCATAATGGAAATAAATCTAAAACGAGCACAAAGTATCAGAAAAATATCAGAACCCTGGTCTTTGAGCTCACTTTTAGTTCAGAAAAAAGTAGCAGCACGGATATAAACTTCAAGAGCCAGAACAATGCGATCACAATCGAAACTTTTCAGAGTCACAACGATTTCTGCTTCATAATAAAACTCAAATTGTGCTTCCTAGCGAGAGCGCTATGGATCTTGAAAACATTAACTTATTTTTATGCAATATTTGCTGAAAAATTCTTTATTTGGAATGGCAATGACCTTTCGTAAATTTAGTGCTAATTGCAATACATATAGGGAAAGTCTGCATATACAGTAAAAACCACAAATTTATACGCGTGTATGGGCAAACTTCAGTAGCGTCGATATCCATTAAAATTTCTTCTTAAATTATGACTAATTTTGAAAAAATACCATACAATCTAATATATGAAAAAAAAAAGATTGATGCAATGAACCGCAGCATTGAAGACTGATAAGGAAAAAGTTGTTGCAGTTGGTGAAATTGTACGCAGAACCCACTCGTATAAAAAAGCAGACAATGCTATAAGTGTGCTCAGTTTACTTTCGCTTGTGCTGAACACGACTAAGAAAACGAAAATGACAGATTATATAAAACAATTTCAAATGCTCTTTCAGAGCCCTTTGGAGCCCATCTACACTTGTCGCGACAATGGCAAGTGTATTTTCGAGTTACCCGATTCCCATTACTTGGAGTGTGATCGTGGCGTGAAGGAGATGTTGCAGGAACGTTATGCGAATAGCGAGCACATAAAGGTAAATCTATACTGTGTACTAGTAACAGTTTTATTTATTTATGTACTTTATTTGCTTCCACATAGTTCCCCTTGAAGGAGCTGCCGTCAACGCCAGATCTATCCTTCGCTGATAAATTGAGTGTGAAATAAAACTTTACTCTCTTTAATACGTTGCATAAAGAAATTGCTGGGAAACTCATCAGATTGCTGATGGAAGTTGAGGATTTAGACCATTTTCTCAGCTTGTGTGTGTATACCAGGTAAAATTTTCATTTTTCTCATTTTAAGGATGCTTATACAATAGAACTTTTAATATCTTCTGCTTCACAGGATTCGCTTAAATGCTATGCTCTTCCAATATTGTTACTCAGTTGCGTTGCTGCATCGCTCAGAGACCCGTGGCATTTGGGTACCGCCAGTGGCTGAAATATTTCCGGCAAATTTTATTGAGCCCTCAGCATTTAAGGAGATGCGTAAGGCTTTGGAGTTTAAAGGCAATAAAAAGGTAAATCCACAAAGTTTTTGTACTCTAGCTTGGTTGGCTTATTGGGGTTTGATCGAGCTATTTCAATAGTAACTAAGACTCTCATTTAATGAGTACCTAAAACTACTTCGGTCTTCATTCAAAAATCTCAAATACTGCCTTAACATCAAAGTGTTCAATTATCAGTTCTTAAATGGACTTTCTAAATGCAATTGTAATGAGGTCCTCAGAAATCATTTTTTTGATATTCATAGCTCAAGTGTCGAATATTTCTTTTCGCACACTCAACAGCATTCTCCTTACAATAATTTATACGTTTCCATCACCTCATTAAGGCTCACGTAGAAATTCCCCAAAACTATACCGCCTCCGACCGCGAATTCGAACAACGTTTGGCATATTTTCGTGAAGATATTGGCGTGAATATGCATCACTGGCACTGGCACTTGGTTTATCCGAATAGCGGTACACGCGAAATCGTCAACAAGGACCGGCGCGGTGAACTCTTCTACTATATGCATCAACAGATTTTGGCGCGTTACAATGCCGAACGCTTTAGCAATAAACTAGCCAAGGCTCTGCCGTTAAGTAATCTACGCGAACCCATCGAAGAGGGTTATTATCCGAAATTGTTAGATCATGCGCATCAACGCACCTATCCGGGACGTAGCGGTAATCTCTGTTTGCAGGATGTGAACCGCGACGATACAACTATCGAGATTACCGATTTGGAGCGTTGGAGCGATCGCATTTTGGCGGCCATAGATCAGGGATTTGTAGTAGATGTAAGTAATGCGAAGAATTAAGTAACGACAAAAATAAATTAAGCACTTTTTCTTAGCCACGTGGCAACAAGCATCCACTGGACGAGGTTACCGGCATCGATATACTCGGCAATATCCAGATCATCGGCATATGGAGGAGTTCGGCGTGATTGGACACAATATGACCGCTATGCGTGATCCAGTTTTCTATCGCTGGCACACTTACATAAACAATATATTCAGTAAATTCAAGAGACTCTTACCACCCTACAGTGAGCAAGAGCTCAGTTTTGCCGACATCAATTTACGTGAAATTAAAGTTAGAACGAGCACCCTTGAGGAACCGAATCATTTTGAGACATTTTGGCAAAACTCCGAAGTTGATTTGGCGGCTGGCTTGGATTTTACGGCCGATAGTGGTTTGCACGCCTCGTACACACATCTTCAGCATGCACCCTTCGAGTATAGCTTTGTGATTGAGAACAAATGTGAGCATGTGAAGAACGGTACTTGTCGCATTTTCCTCTGCCCGAAAACGGACGAACGTGGCAAGCCACTGAAGTTGGAAGAACAGCGCTTGTTGGCAATTGAATTGGATAAGTTTACCGTTAAGCGTAAGTGACTACCGATGACACAGCACATATTTGTATTTATTTGTGCCCTGTGTTTTCTCAAGTTTACCCCGGGCAAAACCAATTGAAGCGGCTTTCCGTGGAATCCTCCGTCACTATCGCCGTTGAGCGCACCTTTGGCCGCACCACCAATAAGGACGCACTCTCAGACGCAGATCCGGAGCTCAACTCACGTCTACACTTCTGCGGTTGCGGTTGGCCAGATTATATGCTACTGCCTAAGGGTAAAACTCGTGGTATGCAATTTGATTTGTTTGTCATGATTTCGGACTATGCCGGCGATGCGGTCCAACAGCGGGGACAGCAAAGAGAATGCCATAATTGGTAAGTGTACACATTAGTGAAGTGCTTGAGCGTGTTAACTAAGACCTGTTGGAATTTCAGTCTGCGGTTAATGCAGTCATATACTCTCACACAATATTTGTAAGCGTTTTAGTGCCTAAACTATTTTTGCTCTTTCGAAAATCTTAGCATAGATGTTTCTAACGAAGTATCTAACGAAGTGTCTGATGAAGATGCCACACTATGCAATGACAATGCAGCTTCCTTCTGTGGCCTGCGCGATAAACTGTATCCCGATAGGCGTACGATGGGCTATCCTTTCGACAGGCGCCTGCCAGCTGAGAGTCTTAATGGACTTGTGGAACAGTTTGAAAATATGCAAAGAATTGATGTCACTATCACATTTAATGACTACATCAAGCCAGCCGCCGATGGGGTGGATTAATTGCAAAAGATATCAGTAGTTTTTCAAGATAGAAACTATTCACCATGCGATGTATAAAACTATAAAAAAAATTCATCATGAAAAAATATATACATATAATATAAAATAATAAATCACTTTCAGACGTTCTTTTGCTTTTTTTTACTGCTCGAATAGGAACTCCTTAAAGTACACAAATGACATTTTCTTCGACCTAAATAATCATTTAAGTTTCTGAAAACTATTTTCACCAGAATGGAGCGAGAATTCCCAATTAAAAACAAAAAGGCCGCTAATTTGGATATTTTAAGTCAAAAACAAAATTACTGAGTGAAAAATGTTGCCACCTGATAGAAAGTATTTTATAAATAAAAGATGGAGAGTTGCCCCTGTTGGAAATTTTGAAGTCAAAAAAACTACTTCACTAAAAATACATAATAAAATCTAAGAGCTTAAAATGTTTTTAAATATTTTTGGAAAGAGTTGCCATCTGTGCCAAAAATTTATTTTAATAAAATTGATTTGATAAAGATTGTTGACTAGTAAACTAAGCAAGCTTAAGAAAACATTGCGTCTGACACAGGCACAGGTTAGGAAAAAATAATTAAAAATACAAAAAAAAATGCAAAACCAAAACTGAAATTATTTTTAGGAGGGCCGTCATCTGTTTAAATTTCATTCACTTTCATTGAATATTGTTATCAGATTAAAGTAGCTCAAATGGGCTTAGGAGTATATATTTTGATGAAGAGTTGCCACGTGATTAAAGATTTTGTTCAATTAATTAATTTTTGACGTTTAAGAAAGTTTTCTGTAGGAGATGTCACTAAAAATAAAAATATTAAAACACTGATATATCATTTTAAGACAACTTTATTTAACGCTTAGGTGAGGCACATAACTTTAATTTCTTATAGAACAAGAAGATACGTTTTTTCTATGCTATTTGCTTTCAATATGTAAAGTACACTCTCCCTAAACTACACCCTCAAATGCTTCAACAACACTCAAAATGAAAGAAACCACACATAACTTTTACATAACATATGTTTACAAATGCCTATTTATAGAAAACACATATTAGGCAACAACTTGGTAACCCTGCTAAGCGGCGGTTACTCAGCTTAAATATTTTTACACACAAGCATATGCAGTTATGAGACCGCCAACCTACCCAATTTTCCTAACCCAATTGAAGCTAACACCACAAACAAGCAAAAATTACTTAAGCATACTTTCATTTCAGCCCCCGTACTGTCCGTAGGGGGGTGGAGCAACAAACTGGAATTCAATTTGGTTGACCACATGGAAAATTGCTTGTAAATATTTGTTCTGAATGAGTGCTGCTAACAGACCATATGTTGTTGCCACAATAACGTTTTAATATTATATATAAGTATATATATTCGCTGATGTAGTGTAGATGAAAGTTGCAGTACAAACATATACTTGTAATTAATGTAATTTCATGTGAATATGTATTAATTTATTCAGATTTGATTTGTGAATGTATTTTTTTTACACATGTCAATTTTTCACCATATTCGGTGCTCAAAAGAAATTGTATAAATATTACTCAGTATGACAATATGTTTGCGTCATGACTTGTAGTATCGCTTTTAGTCTAAAAATCTATAAATCTTGAAAATATGTAAAAAGAAGTCTCTATGAGATACTGAACGTACACCTGGCACGCCACTCATATTCGATGAAACGGGTCTTGGAGTACTTGAGGGGCAGATTATATGCAAGAAATTTATACTCGTACAAAACCTTGGACTTTGGCTATAACGAACTTTTTGGAGAATGGAACAATAAACTGTACACTGTCTATAGCAAGTATTTTCAAAGTGAGAAGGCACTCGAACAGTAGTATAATATATATAAACACATATATAACTCGAGCTACAGTTTACTAAAGCCATCTATTGGAAAAATAATGGATATTTTTTACTTAGCCTTATCCTAAATGCGGTAATGACTGGTGTTAGCTGAAGAAGAGACAAATCTCTATTTCGCTTGTAAAACTTTTGCGAAGAATGCAGCAGTCGAAAAGATAAAAATATTCACAATAAGCCTAAGAGAGAGAGAAACGGCATAGACACAATATGATCAAATTTGACCCGGACCGGTCCTTGCTTCATGCGAATCGTTCATATACCTCTATTAATGACGATAACATCGAAAAAGTTTAAGAAACTGTGTTTGAAAGTCGTCGTGTTGTAATAGAGAGATCGCAGAGGATTCCAGCTCTTGCGAATCGACTCACTACATTTCGGTTAATGTTTTGGGTATGAAGCGTGCTAGACTCGTACCAAATGCATATGTTAGACTCGTACCAAAGAAGAATTTTTTTTGGAATAATGATGTCGAGAAGAATCTTGCTTGAAAACAGAACTAATGGTGGTGAGACGTCTGTTAATGAATATGTCGTCGAAGTTGTTCAACAATGAACCGAAAACGAAATAATCAAAATTGGTTGGTGACAATGAAAACCGTTTCAGCCGAGGCTTATAATCAGTGTATGAAAAATTGTATCAAGCGTTCGCAGGCTTGTATTGGGTCAAGGAGCCTACTTTGAAAACGATAATAAAGATTTTTATTAAAATATGTAAAATTTTTTTCTTATCAATCCGTGTGAAATTTCATCAGGTGGTATTTCGTACAGGCGCTGGGATCAAAACAGCCCATGAGTACTTAACTTCAGTGAGGATTAGTCGGTACAAATTTTAAGTCTATTACCCTAATTAATATATAAACTGAAATTGCGTGTAGCTTTATCCCTTATCATCCTTAATAAGTACAAATATAAGGATGTCTATATATAGAATAAAACGTATATGTATATCGGTTGTCAACAGAAGCTTCTTTTTTCTTACTGTCAACTCGGAAAATCGAGGCAAGTTCTAATATTTTTTTGGGTAATAAATTTGCTAAAAATACTTTCGTACTCTATCATTCTGAATAAATATCTTTAAATCGACCATTTTCATATCTAATTTTAATTGAAGCCTAAGTTATAGCCCTTCTTCTCAAAATATTTTTCTTGTTATTATATATTTTTGTTTTCTCTTCATAATTTTATTCCACTTTTATTCTCAATCAACGTCAAAATAACTTTTAAAAGGAAAGGGTAGCAAGATAATTGAAGAAATTACGAGTTTTACGCGTTTGAGGAAAGTAATTTGACAATGCACAGCAAATTGTCATTCTCAAGTTGCAGAAACACAAGAAAAGGCTCAAAACAAACAACAAAAACTGAAATGGCAAAACCCTTTGCCTAAAGGCGAAGAAAGTATTGAGCGCTTTAGTTTGCTGAAATAAACAAAAATAGAGACAAATATTTACAAAAATATAGGTTTGTTTGTATATATCTATATATGTACGTAGTATTTATGTACATATATATATATTATATACATACATATATGTGTATATATATGCAACATTTCGGCATTAGTTAATAATCGTAAAAGTAGCTTAACATATTTGCTTATTTCGGCCGCAGGCTTTGTCTGGCGCAATTGACTTGTGTATCACTCCTCAACATTTTTCCCGTTTGTTTAACGGTTGTTTTTTGCTCTCTACTAGGGCAAAGTTGCTGGATAAATGCCTTAGACAGCTGTAGATACCAGTAATGGGTAACTGTAATCGTCTAAATTTTGCTATAACAGTAAATAGAAAAGCATGTATATTTGATAAGCTATTGTTGGTTGTTAGTGTGACCTTGAAAGTAACATTGCCAAGAGAAGAAGCAGAAAACAGTTTAGGAAAAATAAAAGTTACACGGAAACCCAATTTTTGGCATTTAAGTTTTCTTTTCGTCTCAAAGGTTATTGTTTTTTGAACCTTTTCATAGCAGAATTTTTGTTTAATGAAGAAGAAAAAGTACTTCCAACTGTATAGCTGGAAAAAATATAATATTTTCAAATTTAAAAAGTTAATTTCTAAATGTCGTATATATGATATATACACATATAACAAAGAAAATAACACAACAGTAAAAACAGTGCTTAGGCTTGTTAGGGTGTATTCAAATATTTCAGCAGTATTTACTAATTACTTAATTTGAATCTTACAAACTCATGTTTACTGATCATTTGGATGTTTGCAGTAAACACTACATCCCAACAGAAAGTTTTGCTTATAAAATTTGTTTCCTCAGATCGGCTTAGACACCACTTATATCAAGTTTTGGTATCTATTCATAAATTCCGAGTTTAGATTATGAAACATTTTTCTTCGGATCATCTTCAATTCCATATTTTTTTAACCTTTGCCACATAAACTCCGAATTTAGGCAATGAAATTTTTCTTGACCTTAAACACCACTTTTTTTCAAGTTTTGCTAACTAATCATAAACTCCGAGTTTAACTTATGCAATTTATAGAGATACCTTAAGTTTTTGTTTCGAACATATGATTGAGAATTTTCTTCTAAATTTTTATAAATTAAACTCAGTATCTCTCAAACACGTTAATAAGCACACTTAGCACTTGTTCATAAACTCAAAATTATATTTTTTTGAATTTAAAATGTAATGTAGACATTCAAATAAATTTGTGTAATCTTATGCTTTGCATAACTTTTCTGCTCTTTTTTCGACAAGTCATCCATCAGTCATCTCTCAGTCGCTTTGTAATTAAAAACTTTTGTGCATTTCTATTTACTTTTGTGCTTTTCTTTTTTCAAGTTCGCCTTTCACAATTTATAAAAAGGGTGCTATTTTTAGAGCTTTAGAAAATTTATTTCAATTAAAAAATGGAAAAGGAAGTGGAATTTCCAATATTTAAGTTTTAATAGCTCAAAAATTTCTTGATGTGCGCTCTCGTAGCTGAATTATTTTCATAGACGTCACCATATTAAGAATAATCCATATAAATCAGATGACCTAAATTTTCTTCGGCATACAACTACTATTAGCAATAACAGTTTTTACTGTTAGTAAACCTGGGTAGTCGCTTTTGAATTATTTCCACGACAAGTACAGCTTTGCAACCGCTCTGAACAATTCTATGCTCTTAAGAAGCACCCTATACATCGCTAAGTAAACTTTTATTCTTTGCTTGCCTAAATTCGTTTACTTCATTATGAGTGCCTTCCTCTATGCACAAGTGTAGCGCGGAAGTGGAATATAAAAGACATTCCTAAAACTCATTTCATTAGCGTTATTTGTCGAAAACAAAGCAAAGTCACTTTTTGATGCCAATTTTTTCTTACTTCTAATTCTACACACTTTTAATGAGTGTTAAGAGACTGATATAAAATATTGCTCAGGAGTAAATTTAGGCTTTGAAGCGAAAACCAACTTTGCAGCAGAAAATGCTTTCATAAGGAATGTGCTTTGATGTTATAAAATCGAGATTTAAGCATTTGAGCGAGATTAAAGACAACGTAGGGACGTTTGGTTTTTAAGCTGCCTGTATACATAATGGATATGTTTAGTAAAAAAGAATCAATTGTTATTGTACTAAATTGAAGATTTTATTTAGCTTGCTTAGAATCATATGGTTATTTCGAATGTAGGTAAGGGAAACATTGAGTTCCACAAGTAAAGAGCTTTTTGATGATTAGAGTGTGGCCTCTACAAGAATTTATGCTAATAAATCTATAATTTCATGCAGATATCTTGTCAAATCAAAAAGCTTCCATGCTATGTCCTATACTGATCCAATATACACGGTTTCGACAAATTAGCAGCTTCCCGAAGAGAAAAGCACGTGTGCAAAATTTCACAGCGATATCTAAAAAACTGACGGACTAGTTTGAGTGCAGACGAATAGACGGAGATAGCTAAATCCGTGAATAATTTAAAAAAAATTTAATTTTATATTTAAATTTTATATTTTTTAATTTTATATTTAAATTTTATATATTTTTTTTAATTGCTTATCAATGAGCAAAAATGCTTATTTTAACAAAAATAATTTTATGCAAGCCAACATTCAAAAAATGCTTTAAATAAACCACCAGAAGCAAAATACATAAATTAAACTTGAAAGAGAAATACATTTTGTCCAAAAAGGCAAAACACAAGAAAATCATATCATTTTGAACTTCTGAAATTTTTTGCACATAAAATCAACTTCTCTTTCAATTTCAATCTTGTCAATTATTTTAATTTTCTGCTCTATTTTCTTTATCAACTTGGTTTAAGATACTTCCTGTGTTAACGCAGTTAATTTCTGCAAACAAAATTTTCCGCGAAACCAAGAGAAAACCACAAAACCAATATAATTCTACAACTTCAAGCGAATTTAAATTGCTTTTCTTTCCATTTTCGCTTACGAATACGATTACAACAAATAATAGCTGCAGCAAATAAAAATAGCATGGCAACTACAGTGACAACCAAGCAACAACGGTACACGTGTCTCGTGCCAACTACCGTTACCGTTATTTAGTATGTACCATATTTTCTATGTGTGAGTGTGCGTATGTAGGTATGTATGCATGTGTGAGTTTAGCGGATGAACACAAATCCTTTTGCGCAGTCATGGCGACAATATCAATTTTTCGCTTACTTGCACTGCACAATTCTATTTAAGTATTGCATACAGTTAGGGTGTGTATGTATGGGTGTGACATATGTTTGTGTATACTTGTTTTTGAATATTAACGTATACTTGTATATATGCAAATCCGCGCATATTTCACATTCTGACATCAGTGCACGCTGCCACGCCCCACACACATATAAGGCTGCCCTGTGGAGCTTTTAGATTAAAAGCGTTTCCAATTTGTACTGAAAATTCGCTTTCCACTTTTGCTTTGGGAGATTTTAAATAAAATTTTCCAATTTTCAAATATTGAACAAAGACGCGTGCGAAAACCCTAAACGAGTTATAACACATACATACATGCACACACACATAGATATGGAAGCGTATTTTATCCAAACTCTGGTAAATGTAATCCGCCTTGAGCATAACTTATTGTGACTATATGATTGCCTACCTTCCGGTCGATATGAAAGCAAGTCACCGCGGGCCATATTTCCACTCAGCAGGCATTAGTGGCCATTTAGTGATACAGCTGTGCAAAATTATCATCAATACAAGTCTATCATCTCTGCCCTGACACTACTCAAACACCAACAACAAACAAATATTTTGGTTATTCAAATGTCGTTTTTTAACAACTTTTACAATGATCTGGGTCGTTTTCTAAAAGCTTTTTTCAGTCTATGAAATATCTTTGGCTCTCTTAAAAATCTACATATTTGCATATGAGATACATAAGCGAGCTATGCTCGCACTTGTTTGTTTATATTATAAATTGTTGGCTTCCTTCTTCACTTGACTCGAAGTAAATTTGAAATTATGCGCCATTTTTCCATGCTCTAAGGACCAATAAAGCCGGCTAAGTAATGCAGCAAATGCCTGTGGCAAAAACTTAGCTGGTGAAGTTAGTTGGCGGGAGTGTTGTGTATCTAGAGGCTCAGTGTCACTTATCAACACACTTAGCAAAAGTGCGCTTTTTTTCATGGTTTTAAAATATTTCTGGTAATATACATTAGGGTAGTCCTTATTGTGTTGTGTTGTATTGTTATAAGTACTCGTATGTGTTGGGGATTCGAAAGTTTTTCTAACTACACTTTTTCTAATGCCAATATCCGTTAATCTGTTGTAGGTGAGTAGTGTACCAATGGGATGGTCGAAAAGAGAGATTCTAAGTTCGCAGCACTCTCATTTAAACAAAATTAATGAATCTAAGGCTCATAGAAAGCATTGCTTTCAGGTTTCTAAGTTTTTAAGTCCCCGCCAACTTTTGAGCAAAAAAGTTAGGGATAAAGTTTACTGTAAAAAAATATATACGTAAGTATGGGACCTAGTAACTATGGTATGAAAAAATGAGCCGAACTGATAAAAAGCTTATTAATAGAACTTTTGAGTTTTTAAAGCTTTTTCGTATTTATAAAAATATTCCCTCAGTCTATATTCCCTCAATATCTATCCGATGTAGTTACTTATGCTAACGAACACGAGGTTATGGCTTTTTGAAAAATTATTTCTAAATCCACATTAGAACTTGTAAAAAAGTGGGAAAAATATAGTTCCAATTTAGAACTACTGAGGTGGCAGAATTCATAATACAGCTACTACCACTTCCTCTACTATCCAACAGATTTTAAGTTTATAAATGATGATGGTTTGGTTGGAATAGAGAGGTCGATGAGGCAATTGATCGGAAATGCCAGATTTGCTGGTTCAAGAGTGTTTTAAAACTTAATTGAATAAGAGGGGACTCAAAACATTATGAAGGCAATTTAGTTAGCACTAGAAGGATGTTCCTCAATTTATAGTTTATCATATGACTGACTACAATAATTTTAAAGCCCTACTAAGAACTTCCCAGATAATTCAAACATATTCATTCACTTACCATTGTCATTTACCTAACCCTCATGAGTTTTTGTTGTTTTTATAACATATTCTCAATACAATTTGGAGTTTATAAATACCGGCCTGCTTCGAACATGACTGAAGTGGTAAAAGATTAATTCTCTTGGATATGAAATGTTGGTGATTGATTGGTTGAGCGTAAGAAAATAGAAAATCTACGAAGATGGGAAAACCGTGCTTCCATGAGTTGAAAACCTTAAAGAGAATCCTTGAGAAGTAACAAAACTATTTAGTGCAGTTTTTGGTGAAGAGTATATTAGACCTCATAACAATCTACTGTAGCGATTTGATTTCGGTTTTTTTTTTACTTTTGATTTCTTTGATTATCTATAACAGTTTATCTTTCATCCATAACACACCTACCAAAACATTGAATAGAATGTTTTTTGCAGAACCACTTAGATGCTTTCAATGTTGTTTAGTATAGACTCCATCGAAAGGTTTACTTACAAGGAAAATATATGTGAATCTAACTAAAGTTGACCCGTACTGGTCCACATAAACTGCGTGCCCAAATTGAATCCATAAAAAAAAACATTTCATAGCTTGATACAATCTTTTTCAATGCTCGTGTGACGTTTGATCTCCATATGTCAATTAGTGTGTGTTGGCAGCTGTTTATTTGCGACGCGAATAAATTTGCTGGCGCTTTTTACAATGTAAAAAATATTTAACAAAGAGTTTGCTTGAAATTTGTGTTTCCAATTGAATCAGGGTAAATAATCGTTAACAATTTTGCAGAAATATTTTTGGGAGTCTACTTTCTCACGAACACAAGTATTTGAGTGCCAGAAAGCATTCAGTGCAGATCGAAAACTTGTCTTATGCGAGTTGCCCATCCAGCACTGTTAATGAAAAGCGCATCGAAAAAGTTAAAGAACCAGTGCTTGCTCATCACGTTGGCATCGGAGAGATAGCAGAGGATCTCAACTGCTCCTATGGTTCGACTCAACAAATGTTGGTTAATGTTTTAGGTAGGAAGCGTGTCATTTCTAGACTCGTACCAAAAGATCTGAATATTTTGCAAAATCGACATCGAGTAGAGGTCGCAAAAAAATGCTTAACAAGGTAGCTGCACGCACACACAACCTCACTTTTTTATACATTACTATAACTGTCATAATTTGTAACTTTTAACCAACTTGCTTAACAAATGTGTTTTCATTATACTTACAAAATCATTTATTAACTGCTTAGGACAACTAGTTGCACTGCAATTAATTTATTATTACTAAAACAACAATACCATATGTGCCTTTAAGACCTTTTCCAGCCGCTTTAATTGCTATTTAATTTATAGGTATAATATATACAGTGAAGGCATATTTTTAAACACTTAAAATACCAACACAGCACGACACACAATCACTTAAGCACAAGCACAAACAGAGTTGTAATATTTATAAACTTAAAATGACAACATTTGCACAATTTCAAATCGGAAATCGAAATGGTTGTCACGACCCTGAACACTATTTACAATACAACACAACAAAATCACAACAACATAGGCAATACAGAAACGTGATTAATCTGCACTTCTACGAAAAATATGCACGGTAAATGTAAACAAACTTGTTCAAAATGTCGAAGTGAAAATTATTTAATTGTGTAAGAATATTTATAAACGCGATAAGTGGGAAATTTCTCTGGAAACAATAAACAGCATTATTTTTGTAATTAATATTTTAAGAAAATAAACTATGCGCACCATGAAATGCATTTTTAGCTCGCTTGTGGTATTTTTATTAATACACTTTCAGTGGAATTTATATTTTTATTAATATTGCAAGAATATTTTCTGAATATTGTGAATACTTTATTTGTTTTTGGAATATTTTGATGGAGCGTTTGAATTTATTTTGAACTAGATGGCTGACATGCATGTAAATATATGTGTGTGCATGTGTACATGAATCTATGGTGCATAGGATTTAATTTCATTAACGTGTTGTTTTGATATATGTTAATTAAAAACAAAATATTTTTGTTGCCCGAAAAGTATAAACAGCGGGATTTTATCGGTTACTTATACGCCGTGTTGGTAGCGGGTTATTAATTATATATTTTAAGTAAATAAAAAAGACAAATATGTTGAAATATGTAGTTTTTAAATGTAATGCGAAAGTTAAGTAGACACAATGCCAACATTTTCGAATGACAGTGCG
This sequence comes from Bactrocera oleae, assembly GCF_042242935.1. Classification (NCBI taxonomy): domain Eukaryota; kingdom Metazoa; phylum Arthropoda; class Insecta; order Diptera; family Tephritidae; genus Bactrocera; species Bactrocera oleae. The sequence continues at coordinate 66,587,491 of NC_091538.1, forward strand.
TATAAGTAACATACATGAATATTTTCCTGCAGAGAGAGTTGTAAACAAATAATTCATTTAATTAAAAAGTATTATGCAGTTATGACGGCAGCTGCGTATAAATATCTATTCATATAACTACATGTTGAATGTGTATATAAATGTGTAATAGGCGCCTAAGCCAGAAATCATGGTTTATTTGATTTTTAAGGCCCACCCTAATGTATAAATATTTTTAAAATATTTAAACTAATTGGTTTGAGTAATATAATGAACAAAATCAAAGCTATTTGGAGATTTTATATTTCTATAATAAAAATTGGGTTGCTACCCACCTGATAATTAAAGTATGCTATGAAAAATTAAACATATTTGTTAACAATATGGGTTTAGACACAACGAGCACATTTAGCAAGCAATTAACACAGACAGGTTGCCACTTGCGACTGTTTATTAAAAATTTTAAAGAAAGCAAAAATATGTGAGGATTTAAATTTTTCCAAATCTTCCTTTATTTAAAAACAATTGAACAATCAAAAATAAAGAAGAATTTAAGAGAAGAAACACTTACAAACATAAAGTTTTTTAAGACTTCAAAAAACTAAACTTTTAGATTAAGGAATATGGTAAACAAAATTAAAAGCGATATTGATATTTTTAATTTTTATAATCTAAACTGAGTTGCCAACTGCATAGAATAAAATGATATAATAATAATAGATTTTTTTATGTATAAAAAGCACTAAGAAATTTTAACTGCCTGAGAATAGATGCATCTGGAAGATAATGCAGTATGTAAATATAAATAGAGTTGCCACTCAACATTCAGTTCCAAATACCTAAAAAAAACCACAAATAATATACTAAACAGTATTAAATTTCTTCTTGTTATTGAAAATCTATCAAATTAAATAGAAAAAAACAACATGTTGCGGGAATATTAAAAAAAAAGCATTTTAAAATCGTTCCTAGTTATTTTTAAACCTTTTTTAAAACATTTTTGAGAAAAAATTTCCCATTTTAGTATAAATATTTTCAGATACTCTAACTAAGCTAAAGTTTTAACTAAATTAGCAAAAACGTTAAGTATAGAGTTTCCACCTCTCTCAAATAGTATGCTAACGGTAAACCAGTTTGGAATCTAGGATTAAAGGACATTTTTTTGTATATACACATATTTTTTTTTTGTATATATATATTTCTCGTTAAGTTGACAGCTGGCAAATTTATATCTCTAGATAAAGACATTCAAATTTTCAAATTGTTTTCTGTTTTAATTTTAGCTGATCTCATTTAGTTGCTCAACAAAATTATGTTTTCTCATTTTCTCACGTCATTGACAACAGCACAATATAAATATTGTGGTACTGATCATTCAGAGGAAGCACGCACTATTTACATTACAATGTTTATTTTCATTTGCATTTTCATTTCCGTTTTCATGCGCTACAAAAGCCAAAAGTAGCAAAGACTATTTAATTAATGCCAAGGCAATGTCACAACACCAAGTGTTTATTTTCATTTGAAAGCATATGCAGCCACTTACATATGTTTACAAACAAATATCTATAAGTGTCTAAGCATGACTGGGTAAGAAAAACATCAAAAACATGCAGAATAAACTACACAAAAAAAATAATAATAATAATGACAAAGTCATACAAACATTTGAAACTCTTGAAAACTTGACTCAATATATTTTCATCAAAATGCTCGTAAATAAAACGGGAAGGCGAAAAAGTTATTCAGGGAAAAAAATTGGGAAGGGCATACAAGTGGCCAGCAAATTATTATACATCTATGTTGATGAGTAATTATAATTATAGCTCTAAAAATATTTTGAAGCAATCTACCACTCAGACTCGGAAAAATATATACTTAATAAACGTCCATTTTTGTATAGCAAAAGTTTAAGAGAAATAATTACTTACACGTTCTGATTCGCAGGCGGAAAATAATCTAAAAACACACACATATTTACAATATTTTGATTAGATTGAATGAGGCACTTATTAAAAATTGCTGTAATTTGAAAACTTCAGACAGCAGCCAACGATTACTCACTCAATCAGCCGAGCGCTGAGTACACAGCGCCAAAGTAAATAGAGTGCAAATATCCGAAAATCGTATTAGAATTCATTGATTTATGAGCGCATAGAAATAACAAAAATTTTACGGCAGAATAGACTAAATGGTCAGAACATTCATCAAAATTTACGACTCGAACGAATTTGATTTTTTTACTGTCCGCAGCCCACAGCCCACAACCGCCGAGGGATGGAGTGCGGCACACGGCAATGCTGCATTACTTTTACCGTTGTTTCCTTCTGCCCCCAAAATCGCTTTGTAAGCAAGTACAAAGTACCTGTGTGTGTGTAATAAAGTTCAAGTGCATAACGGCATTTTGTATTTACACACGCCGTATGGCAACCTTGCCATTCAAAAATTGTTTACTTAGAGATTTTCACTTTTCAAATGTGCACTGTCTGTATAACATATATGGATGTAGTACGTTTGTAATTTTGCAATAAAAATAAAAAAAATTTTATTTTGTTTTATTCTTCGAATGCAGCCTCAAAGTGGTGCTGCCTTAATGGATTTCCCTGCACTTTTGAAAAATATTTATTTCGCGTTTGTTTGATTAATGCGCGTTTCCCATTGACAGCAGCGTGTCAGCCTCCCAGCTTTTGGTCAATATTTTTGTGTATTTCTTTATTGTTTACTGTTTTATTTTTGTGCTTCAAAGCAACTTGTGTTTTTCAAGAAATGTTGTGTCATTATCAGCGGGAATGGCAACAAACTGACTTTGAAATGAACTCACTTCACAGTGGCATAGCCGAATTGGTTGTAAAAAATTTTATTATAAATTTTATAAGTTCAAATGGGTATCTCAAACCCTTTATACTTGCCAACATTTCGTAATACTTTTATTTTTAATTTTTATATAGGTGGCAACTCTATTCAAAAATATGTCTAAATTGAAGGAAAAATTCAAAGATGGCAACTCTTTAGTATATTTCTGAAAAAAAGACTTTCTAATATGCATCAAGGTTGGCATATTTCGCCCAATTCTGCTATTTTTGTTAACTGGCAACTCAATACTTTTAAACTTATTTTCAATTTCGAAATACCTTATCATAAGAATACTTTCAATATATTTTGCGGGGTCTTTACTGTATGAGCTAGAAGGCAACCCTGTTAAAAATTAGTATAATTTTAAAAAATAAAATAAAAGTTGAGAGCTGGTAACTCACCAATAAATCGCTGGAAAATATACGTTTCAAATGCTTTCCAAAATGCAATATAATTGATATAGTTTACCCAGTTTCGCTATTTTTTATAGCATAACTGAATATCCTTACCATAAACATACTTTGCATACTTGAGATAGTTGGCAACACTATAGCACAATACCGATTACACTTTCCCAAAAATATTTTAATCGTAGACTTCACAAATAATTTCACAATACCTTGCTGTAGACATACTTCCAATATATTTTGTCAGGTACTACCATTTCAGATTGGTGGCAACTCAAAATCAAAATATCTTTAATTTAACGACTTGCTCAAACTCTCCAAAATGTCTACTGGTTAATACACTTTTAATTACCTTGCAATTATCACAGCTTTATAATATTTGGTTTAGAAATAATATTGACAATAGGTGGCAACCCTCTATCTAAATCTTGAAATTATTTACTTTCAAAGTGTCACCTGGTTGGCATACTTTCTATTAAATTTTTCTCAATATTACTATTCTCATTAGGTGGCAACGCGTTACTATATATGTAAATATATGTCCAAATTGCAGATTTTGCAAAACTTTTGAAAGTGCCTTCTTGTTAGCACACTTTTCATAAAAGTTTGGCCAGTTTTTCTATTTTTTATAAACGGCAACACTAGCCCTTATCAAGTCTTAAACAGAGTTTTCTAAACCAATTTCCACTTGAAACTCATTCATACTATTTTTTCCTAACCCTATACCTATGTGGCAATTTTCCGGAACCACCTTTAGACATACATATGTCACTGACCAATTGAGGTAAATACTCGTACAGTTTATGAAAATCAGCCAAATGGTCTCCTAATTGGAAGGTAACATACAAATATACTTACATATAAAGTTTGGCTACTGAGTTCAAGTTTGTAAACAATATTTTTAATAGTTTATAGAGGATATAAAACTGAAGCGATAAATATAAAATCTTCAAGGTGAAACTTTAAACATATACGCAGTAATAACTAAGAACGCTAGTAAATCGGCAAAATTCATTATCAAATAATCTAATTAAGAAAAATATCAGTTTAATCAATTCAAGGCACCAAATCACCACCTTCGGAAGCCACAAAAGCTCTTTTGCACAGCCAGCACTTCCAACAATATTCCACCACAATCACCTCTCATCCTTCCCATTTAATCCCTTTCATTTGCTCAATGCCAATACTGATGGGAGCATTAATTTTCCATCTTTATTTCAATTATTTACGACTATCGAACGGAGAAACTCAATTTTCAAACGCATTAACATAAAGCATAATTGCGAACAATTAGCATTTCAAAGAGAATATCTTATCCATTTTCGAACTCAATTGCGCCTACAAACACATAAACTCATGTATTGTACTATATATATATATATATGTGCCACAATCAAGCAGAAACGCAACTGAGCTCTGGCAGTGCGACTTCTCTCGATCTCGCCATTGTTGTGTGAGTGCAAATATACTCGTCTTGTTTTGTGCTTCACTTTGAATTCCTCTATGCAATATACTAGTTGTAGTGGGAGTAGTTTGAAATTACCAATTTAATTCGATGGTGCCTGTGTTCTCTCTTGGCTGTTCTGCCTGCTCCTTACATACTCACTTTGAACATTATAACGAGCAATTACTTGCCTGTGTACTTGGCCTTATTATATGAATAGGAAAGCTTATACACACTAATACAAGTACATGCAAGCGCATGAAGGATAAATGGAGAAATGTCCAGAAAAAAATATGACAAAAGCCAGACTCTAGATGATGCTTGTGCGGTCAATGATGCAGCCAGCTGAGAATATTTTGAGATTTGCTGCCATTTTACATTATATTCTATGGCACATATGTATATCTGCATGTGTACTCTTTCAGCTCAAGCGATACAGTTTTTTTTTAATTAGAAAATGAACATTTTTTTTTCAATTGCAATCCATTAATATTGCTTGAGGGAACCAAAAAGGATGCTTTAAGCCTGCTCTTTCAGTAAAACTCACATGTCTAGGAGTATCCGTTGTCCTCTTGCGTTTTAGCGCTGGGCCTTAGGATTTCGCGTGAGCTTAACAAGCGCTGGTCCTAGCACTGAAGGGCCATCCTAGCTAAGGCTTATAATAAATGTATGGAAAATTGGATTGGATTGCTCGTATTGACACAGGGACTTATATAGAAAGCGATAATATATTAAAATACCAGAACATTTAATTTTTTTTTGTCAGTCTTGGTCAAATTTGTACTGATGGTACAGTAAATGGCGTTCGAGGTAAGGTAAGCGTGATTTAAATCCAAATTTTCTAATTTTATAAATGCATTAAGTGAACATAGCGGTACAATTTTGACATTAGTCATTAGTTTAATTCGTTATCACTATGCTTTAAATGTAAATTACAACTAATTAAGTAATACAGAAATATTATTTATGACTTTTAAATATTTTTACTAAGTCTTTTAAGTAAATATAAATTACTTCTGTTCATAAATATTCATGGTAATATATTTATGTACTTACGTTTTTGCTCAATGAACGCGCAGCCACTAGTTTTATGGTGCTCAGTTCGATGCTGTTGCTCGCCAAACCCGTCGTATAGCCAATGTTGCTACTCTGGCTAAGCGACGTATAAATATTTTGAGTGCTGTAATGAGTAGAAAATACACACACCCAAACACGTCAGCAATTAAAGGCAAACAAGTGAAATTAGTTAAGCGCATTTTCTCATTTTCAAAATTAATGTTAATATTTGTGCAAAGCATATGAAACTTTGTATATATATAATAATTTATGATATATATTCATATATAGTATGTATGTTTATATATATATATATATGTGTGTGGTTTTATTCATATAATAGGTGTTGCTGCGAATGTGTGTATGTTTGAAAAGGCAAACAAACTAAAAACTGGCAACAATTTCGTTAAAAGGGGTCGAGTACTTTGCAAGTGTGTTACTCTAACCAACACACATGCATATATCGTATGTATAACAGTTACTTACGCACTTATATAGGAGAAATGCTTACGCAGCCATAGAAATTGAAAAGCGAAAATGTGTAGGAAAAATTTCATTAGCTAACAGTAGTAAACACCGACTCAATGCCAACGCTATGCAGGTGCAAGGATATTCAAATACACACACACACATACGCACACATATAAATACGCACGAGCTAATGCACACATAAATTGCACTGGCATAAATTTCCGCTGCAGTAAGCGTTGTGAACGTTGGAGCGCTGCTAGCCAGCCCACCTGCTGTTTCTAAAGCGAATGGAGGTGGAGAGGAGTAAGTGGAAGCTAAAACACCACTGCTGCCAAGCAAAAGGGCAACCGTGCGAAAATAATATTGAATCCTGCTGTGGAGGGTTAAAATACGCGTGTATATTTTTTTATATATTCCTGGGGCCCTACAACGTCAACAACAACAACAACAAGCTGATATAGTTCCATACCTCCATTAGAATGCTATTAGCACGCGCTTAAATTGTTGCTGTTGCCGTTTTTATTTTACAAAACTCTTTTAAATCCTTTTTGGCTCTTTCACGCCATACCGGTGTTAAGTTCTCAACACTTTTACGTCTCATTCAATCACAGAGCAAATCTCATGAAAAATGCAAATGACACCTGCTGCTCGCTTGATTGCATCCGCCCCTCGCTCTTCCAACTCGTTCGGTTCGCTTGTGTTCGGTCCCCATGGGTTAGCTGTATAACTGTTATAGCTAAATCTATGTGTGTATGTGTGTTTATATGTAAATTAGGAACACCCACGCGCTCGTATATCTACAGCGGTCCCACTAAATGACGATTTACCCAGTGTTTATGCACAATTTATTAGATTACTGATGTGTTTGGTGACAACCGGAACGGAATACTTGAGTGGCTTAAATCAAGCTAGCCATCTGGACTTGATATTAGTAACTGTGTTTACTTTTCTTCTTCTTGTTTTCTTCCAATAGAGATGGTATCTTCAAGGACGTATAAAGTTATTACACAAATTGCTAATTTAATTTTGAAAGTCTTCGCTTAAAGAACTTTAAGGGTTATTTAGGGAATATAGTAAATCAATAAACTTAAAGTTACTTAACAGAATGTGAAGTGTATTGAAAAAGACACATGTATATTACTTAGATGATCATGTGTATAATAAAAAAAAAAAACAAGTAAGGAAGGGCTAAGTTTTATTCTATTATTTGATTATTTTATATTCTTGCAACTTGCGTTACGTATTACGTATATGGGAAATAGAGGTAGTAATGACCTGATTTAATATATTTTAAGCTTTACGACATATTATTAACAAAACAGCGATGCTCTCTGAGTTGCATTAAGGTACCTCACTTACCATCACCAATATATATATATATAAGGAGTAAAGTCAACCGAATGTTTGAAAATGCGAAATATCAGTTACATAGAGGTTTGAACAAGTTTTTAGCCGATTTCATCCATTTTAGGCACAAAGATTCACCATTATTAGAAAGACACGCTCACTTAATTTTATTAAGATAGGTAATTCGAAAATCTTTATGTTATGTAGATGGGGTCTAAAGGAAGTGTTGATCCGGTTCAATCCATTTTTAACATACAAGCACAATATTATTAGGAAAAGACTGTTTCAACATTGTAATATATTGTGTTGTATAAGGTATTTCACAGATTGAGCAATATTTTTGATAACAAATTTCGCAATAGGAACTTGGATCCACATATTCGGTAGCTGGAAACTTGACTAGTTGTATCCCGATTTTGACAATTTTTTGATCATAAGGTAAAACATCTCAAAGGCACTATTTGTGCAAAATTGCATCCGAATATATTGATTGGTTCTTGATTTGTGTACTGGAAAGTGAAAGAATGAGATGGAATTTAAAATTGTGTTATATGGGAGGTAGGCGTGGTTTTAGCCTATTTTCGCATGGTAATGTAGGAAGGTCAGGATAATATTACTTGCCGAATTTGGTTGAAATCGGTCGAGTAGGTCTCGAGATATGGGTTATGAACTAAATGTAGGCGGTGTCACCCCCATTGCCCTGATTCGACATTGGCTTCTTAGGTGTAAAATTTAAGATCTCTGGCGCATTTAGTTATTGATTTATCAGGCTTTTAGTAGTTTTTAACAAAACCGTTATATAAGGAGAGAACTGGGTTATAATCCGAGTTTAACCATTTTCACACTGTCGATAGGAGTTCTTATAAGATTTGTCTTTAGCCCCTTGCTACTGCAGTCCCCTGTATCAAATTACAGGTTACTATCTTAATTTTTACTTAAAAGTTAATTAATTAAAAGTTAACTTCTGCTGCAGCGAAGCTATAATACCGTTCACAGTTGCATTTCTTTATTGCATCAAAGTGTATGAAAAGTCTTTGTCTTGATTTTGTTCACTCAATAAAATCGGAGATTGTAGCGCAACAAATATCATAAAAGTATGATATAGCGGTTCAATCTAAACAATATGTTTGGAGATTAAAGCGTTGGAGCTAAGACAATAAAACGTGCCAAATTTCGTGAAGATATCGTGTCAATTAAAAAAGTTTAGCATACAAAGTTTATTGAGGGAGAAACGATTAACAACTCAAAAACTGACGCGTATATACAGACATTCAGACGGTGTAACAACATGCTTCCGTCTGCTCACATCCACTTCATTTTCAAGTGACAAGAATCAAAAAGACGTTCGGGTTATTTTGGTTTCGAGGTTCAATATCGAATTTCTCTTGTATTTGCTCTGATCATGTTTAATCGGAAACTCTGCAATATGTTAATGTTAGCTCCACGTCCAGATGAGTTTCGAAGAAAGTAGCCTCATTTGCGCAAAGTATAACATTCATCAGGTTGATTGTCTGAAATAAGTTCACACAGAATGAGAAAAAGCTGTCAGTGACATTTATGCCCGATAAAACATCAAAAATATTTAGGAACGATTCAGTCTATATCACCAGCAATGATACGTCTCAATAGCTATCTGATAAGTTTAATGTCGAATAGATTGAGTTGTACACTACCAGAAAGTGTAATAAAGCAGCTATTAAGGCAATTTTTTGCATTTTAAAACTAATTTTTATTATACTTATAAGCAACAAACATTTTTCGTGGAAAGATACTTTAGAACTTTTCAAACATAATATTTGTTGCTTGTTGCTTTGAACAAAATTTCTTTGAGTAATATTTTTTTGTGTGAAAAATACTAAAAATAAATTTTAAAATTTCAAAATTCACTCAAATAAAACCCACAAATTTTGCTCAATTTGGCGAACAGGTCCCGACAATTGCTATTTATAGCCAAGCAAAATCCTGCAAATACATATATTTACTGAGCACAACCTCTGCTCCGACTGATGGACACATGTCGGTCTGCTACGCTTCATTTATTTTTATACTGTTGCAACATGTTGTTATTATTATTATTACCTTATTTACCTTCAATTTTATTTTATATTCCTTTTGAGCAAATTGTCAGACAAATCGAGCAGACGTTTCATAGCAGACAGGTGGCAAGTAAACAAGTTGTTTTATACACCGGCAATACACGAACATACAAACAAGCATTTTTTACGCAATTCAATTTTATGATAAACCTTTGATTTTCTCGATTTTTATTATATATATATTTTTTTTGTGCAATGTGGCCTACGTACTGTCAAATGCATAAAAAACAGGAGTAAGTAATACAATTGTAATAAAATAAAAAAAAAACATGCCTTAGTAAATAAAATATAACTTTTTGTTTACAGTACTACTAAAAACCGATTAACCAGTTTTAGAGTGTTTGAGAAAAATTGTGTGGACTGCGTTAAGCGGTTTCAGCAAGCTGTCAGTATTAACTGTGATATTTCGAACACAAACTTCACTTTTTCAGCTCAGTTCAGTGTTTCAGTGCCAATTTGTCTCGAGAACTGTTATCATAGATTATATAAAATTGAAATTGAATACGCTCTCGTTTGTTTAGTTATGACTGCCAATGTATTTGACAGAGTGGAAGTCACTCGTAAAAAATAAAATGCAGCAATATTCAAAATAATTAGTAACTTAGGGACTAAGCTTTTAGGTCTTCAGGATAATCCGTTTTGAAAATGGGTATGACAGTACTAAGGACATAATTATGACATGACTTTGACATAGAATACGAAATAAGTTATAATTATTTATTATTATTTCTATACCATGCGCAGAGTTTGTCACCAAGTTCTTAACAGAAGGAATCGTCGGAGACCCTATGAAGTACATAAATATATACGAGTATATAAGTTATCGGCATTGCGAGCTAAATATTTTTAGTATGTCTGCATATACGTTAACTAGCCCCTCAGTTTGCGAGATATCATTTCCTCTTCAAGAAGCTGATCATTTGTCGGAATGGTCGAATCATATCACTATAGCATCTTTTTATACCCATTTTTGCTATAAGAACAGCACATGTGGGTATTATAGCTTCGGTGTAGCCATAGTTAATGCCTTTTCTGTGTTTTTTTTTTTTTAGCGAAATATGTACAATTGAATATATATTATGACTCTATTAACCTAACTACTAAGTCATGTATGATTTTGTATTGTAAAGACTATTTCCACATCCGGCGCTAAAGACATCGAAAAGTTTATTTCTTGAATAAGTACACATATAAGTATAAATATTATGAAACGTCTGAAACAAAATGTTTAATCTTGTTGACAGTAAAATACATTATTTGATTCAATTTTGTTTATATAACTTATATTTTTTGCAAATGTTGTTGAACAAAAAGCTATGTCTTTTTGGTTTTATTGTGACTTCAAGGCTAAGAAATAATTTATAGAATATAAAATTAAATGTATCGAAATTAACAAAGCTCAAGCAACTAAATATGAGTATATCGCACACATATTTAAACATCAAATGTGTCTAGAAATATATACATACATACATACATTTATGTGTCAAGTACACGCAGATGTTGCTCACTTGTGCTGTGACATCAGTTGTTCGAGTGAAATGAGTTAAGCAGTGGCAAGTGAAGAGCAACGCAGCAGCGTAAAACTTTTATGAATGAACATCTGGCAGAAATTACTAGAGATATTTTTCCAAACAAAAATAAATGAAACTCTTATTTAAAAACAAGTGATTTTATAAGCAGTGGTACAAGTAATTTAAATTTTATATATAAAAAAGTCGACAATTTAATAAAATTTGTAATGATTATGGCACTAAGGAACTGACTATGTTACTTATGAAATTTTAATTACACAATGTTTTTTCTGCACATGTTGTTTGATATGAACAAACTTCAAATCTAATAAAGGTTACCTAATAAGGAACAAATTAGTTATGCCAGTTATATGTTATAGTGGGCAAATGAGCAAGTTTTTGGGCAGTAAAGAACGTCTGCAAGATTTCAGATCGATATCTTAAAAGCTGAGGGACTAGTTCGCATATATACAGACAGAAGGACATGGCTTAATCAAGTCAGATCCTCACGCTGATCATTTATATATGTGTATACTTTATTGAGTTTACGAAGTTTCCTTCTGGGTGTGGCAAGCTTAATATAACCTATTAGGGGTTGAAAAATAACATATTATAATGGCGATATAAAGATTTTTATGAAAAATGGTAATTTATTTATTTCTTCTTTATGTTATTTTTTTACCTCATGTCTTTCAATAACTACAAATGCCAATTTCAATATTGTAAATTCAAAGGAAATCGTTTATAAATCGGTGATATTTGATAAAAATTCACACAACCTTTAAAAAACAGAGCCAATATTCTACTTTCACACCGAAATGACAACCATAGTAACTATAAATAATTTGATATAATAATCTACAAATAGAGCGTAAATTTGTCATACAGCAGCTAGTAATAAATTGTAGGATGAAAAATAAAATGGCGTGTCATTATTCATCATTGTAATGGCTGTGACGTGGCTTGACAAACAACTGTACATTTGTAGGACAAAATATAATATTTTATTAATGATTAATTTCCAGTATTGGCTTGATTTATGGCGTAGCTCTGCTTTTAGATATTAATACATCAGAGAGTTAACGGTTGTCATAGTATTGCAAAAAATAATCTCTAAGCTTTCAAATATCATGAGCAAGAAAAAAGTGGACAAAGGTTTTTTAATTTTCTAAGTGTGACGTTTAAGGTGCTACACCCACTTGTGAATTTCAAAAACTCGATTTTCTTTCTGAATATATATCGAATATATATATATGTGAAAGTATTCTTCAAAAATCTCAAGTTGATCCTTCAAATTGTTTCGGAGTTATGAGCATCTTTGTAATAAGCTCCATAAAATTTCAACGCGTTTTCGTCTATACGCTATTTCGATTCGATTAACGAAATTTCTCGGAAACTGCTGGACTGATAGATGAAATTTTCACACAATCTTCATAAATATATAATAAAAACGACTTTTTTGGGAAGCCGTCATTTTGTCAAAACCCTAAGTCTCTGCTAATCCTTCGATCTTTACCTGTATTCATCAATTGCTAAAATAATGTTTTTTGCTTTTTGGATGTTAGATAATTTTAGGCTGAAAAATCCTACTCACCGCCAAACACCTTCTTTTGCAGGTTCTGCTGCGAAATCAAAGTAATTCAATATTTTTAATTTAATCACCAAATGTTAAAGTAAATTTGGATCATTTAAACTTATTTTCAAATAAAATTCCTTGAAAAAAATTCACAAAAAAAGCATTTTTTCTGATTTTCAAGTGGATATAACCCTTAAAGAAGAACAGTTTTGCCGAAATTTTTAACTTCCTAACTACTCCATGGATTTGTAGTTACGTATTATTTTGACACATTATGTTAAAATATTAGCTATGGTTATGTTTACATATTTCTTCGTGTTACAGAATATCAAAATGTGTAGCAAATACCACAAGAATATACCATAAGAATATACCAAAGCTCAAATTTCAATGGAACATTCTTAAAGTTGAGTATTTTTCATAACCTATACTTAATAAATATAACAAAATACGAACGTGAAAGTTATAAAATCACAATTTGATGCATTCGCCCTAGATTACACATTTGAGTGATTGTCATTCCACTCACACACCATAATAATCATAAATTGCACAATATAAACTTATTAGGCCAAAATATCTCAACTCAATTATTTAATCTTCATAAGTTGCCAAATATTAGCAGATTTGCGCCAAAAAAGTTTTATTTCTAATTTACATCAATTGCTTATAACTTTTGCGAAATTCCCAAGCATACTGCATAAGTCAACTCGCTGTTGGCGTCAATAACACTCGCTGCCAATTAGCTAAAACGCACGTTACTCATACGTCCGGGTGGCCACAACAATTTCGCTAATTGATTTCTTCTCAGCAGCACTTAAACGCTTTGCAACTTTATTTTGCGAATTCCCATTGGCTTTATACTGCACTCGCTATCTCGCAGACTCCCTCACCTTTTATCTTCTTCTCTTTGAGCCGCAGTACAAACACTAAACTTTTGTTGTGGTTTGGCGAAACAGAAAGCATACAGTTAATAAGTCGAAGTTTGGCTGCGCGCGGATTGCCAAAGACAAGAAAACCAAAACCGCCGGCAAGTGAATAGCGGCAGTTGCCATATGCGAAGTTAACAAATGCCTTTAAAGTAATTTGGTGCAACAGTGAGAGGCAGTTAAGACTGCGAGAATAAAAAGGAAATAACGTTTTAATACAATTTTAATAATTTTTTTTTTTTTTAATATAATATTATATAATATATTCCATTATGGTAGATATATTAATGTCATTTATTTTTATGTACTTGTTTAATGCCTCGCTGCGCACATGCAAATTTAATTTTGACCTTCTGTGCGCCACGTAGCCATACAGCTATTTAGCCTGAAAGCATTTATGACTCAATAAAAATAGAATTTGCGCCGTTTTGTATTCTTCACGCAATTTTGACAGTTTTGCCATGTGAACCTTTTCCCAAGGCCAACAAACACATGTGCAAACAATATTTTTTTATATTAAATTTACACAGACACCTGCATACCTTTCCGTATCCGTAGTTCAATGCTGGCGGATATGCCTTTGATGAGCAACCAAATCGCAAAATTATGTGGGCTATTGGCACAAAAACAACAACCAAAAAGTTAACCGCACTCAAACTGTGAAGAGTGGGGCGAAATTTATTTTCTCTAAAAGCAAATTACATTCGACATATTGACAGCATGAGACAATGGAAGTTGCAAGAGCGCTTTGGGGCGCGAAACCTATTTCACTGAATGCGACCTTCACTTATTGGCTATAATAAAAGCAGATGATTTGCAGTGGAGAATTTTATGATTTTAACACAAAGCGAAAATGCGCATTAATTTAGGATGAAAATTTTAATTTATTTAAAATTTTTTTTTTTTAATAAATATACCTATAATATTTTTATGAAAATTTTAATATTGATAAAAAATTTTGTGAAATTAAGATGGGTATAGCAACTATAAGCACGCTATTAGGATATAGGGTTTTAAAAAAATTTGTATGCACCCTTCTTAATGCAGTTTTGAACACTTTATTGTAAATTAAAATATTTTGTTTTGAAAATAATTATTATATAATTACGTAAAAATTGCCTCAAATACTTTATAATATATAATTTAATATTAAAATATTTACTTAATTTTAACAAAGTATTACAAATAGTTGGCAACACTACTCAAAAATAGTTTCACCTATATTCTCTTCAGTTGCATACGTATGTATGTAGTAATATAGGTATAGGTATTATATATTTTACTGAAAAAAAGTGGCAACCACTTAAAACCTGTATTTTAAACCAACCAAGCATTACATATAAAATTAAAAGAAACACTTTCAATATGTACCGACCATTTATTTTGGTACAAAATTGTAGTAATTCGTTTAGTATCTAAATGCTAACTAGGTGGCAACTTTAAAAAAAAAAATTTCAACTGACTCTCTTACATCGCTTTAATTGGAATGGTTTTGTTTTTCGAAAATAGTCACACTTAAAACTTTTTTAAACAGGTGGCAACCCTACTTTTTTTTTAGTAGGAAATACATTTTTATTTACTACTCTCCAATTGCATAAATACATATGTCTCTAGTAATAATTTTTTTATAAGTATTACACATCTTACTGTACTAAAATTAAAAGTGGCAACCTCTGAAACTTTTAAATTCTGAATTGGATTGAAAAACTCTTAGAAATACTTTTTGTAAGTAGCAGCTCTTAAATGTGGTACAGAATTTTATTATTCAATAAAATTGAAACAGGTGGCAACCATTATGTAAAATTGTATTCAACTGTATTTCTTAGGCCTCTTTAATTTCAAACGTTTTATTATGTTGTAAATTGTTGAACTAAAAGCTTTTGAGCAGATGGTAACCCTAACGTTTTGAAAAAGAAATTATTTTTATTTACTGCGGGTCAGATGAGCAGCTTCAGTCCGTTATACTGGAGCTAGCTAATAGTTATTACTCACTTCACTCATTTTCACACCACACCAAACGTATGCCAATTTCTTTCGTCATCCTGAGTATATTCATTACATATGGTAACTATATACCGATCTCTATGCTCTACCTATAATTTCATCAATTATCTAATGAATATTAATTATTTCACTTTCTTGTATTATTGAACAAAACAAGCTAATTAGCTGCCAATTTAATGAAATATTTACTTTATTATTTTATTTAAAACGTTTCGCCTTTTTACGAAAATTGCATTCATCTAAAACTAAATAAATATTTCCTTTGCTGCATTTTAGTTTTCGAAATTTTATTTTGAAATGAAATGAGCACTCACAGTTGCTTTAATTTAATGGTGAATATCCGTTAACACACAAATAGGTGAATGCATGCATGTAATCAATAGATAAAACGAAAATGATTTTCCGGCGAAAGCAACGAGCGCAAACATGCTTATTTAAGGAAGGAAAAGCAGTGCGATTGAAATACCAAAATATTTATCTAAATGGCAAAAGAATTAATTTCCGCCTGATGTTATAAATAATGGACTGTCGATAGTAGTTCATTTACATATATACAAGCATATGACAAAAATAGCTGGCAGACCATTTGTGCATTTATTTATCTATTTTATTTATATATGTAACTTACGTTAGGCCTGAAAAGGCTTCGAATAGGCAGATTCCTAATATGAAAAATGCTCCAGTAGATAAAAAGCAAATTAATATTTAACAATAAAGGTATAAAGGTACCGAAAAAAAGTCGATTTTTCTGAAAAAAATTTACACTTCAGAGGGGCTTAAAAATTGATGTTAGTATCTAAAATATTTTTTCTTCGATCATTACGAGACTCTTCGATCATTACGAGACAACCTTTCTACTGTGGCAGTCTCTAGAGGGACAATTTGTTTGTATTGTTAAATTTCGGTTATCCATATATATCTATTAAATATGAACTTTATCTGACTATAAATGCGGTTGTTTTTTTCGAAGTAATTCAACTACCGCAAATAAATGCAGTTTCCTTTTAGCGATAATGTACTTCGAATTAGAATCAAATCAATCAAATCAGACAATAAAAAGAGCCTCCACTATAATCGGACTAGAGCGACATTAATTTTAATTTTATTTGGTCTCTATGTTTGTAATCACTGCCAGTTTTAAATTAAAAAAAAAATGAAACATCAGCTGCGCGAAAAATGGATCAGCAGACTTTGTTCAGACATCAATAAAAAATATTAAAAATAAAAAAAATAAATCTAAGTCAAACATACTAAAACTAACCCATTTTAAAATACAACAAAGTATAAAGAAAAAAGAAAATAAAAACAAATAAAGCAGAATTCGCAAACCAAAAAATTAAATACTTTTTATGCATAAGTATATATAAATATATGAACGTACATATACTTGTATATACATATATGTATTCGTTTAGCAAATTTTTATGACGCGTACCACAGATAATAAAATAAAGCTCAGGGCATGCCCCAAGTCAGCGGAACAAAACAAACGGAAATGTTTATTATTTGAGCGAGCGATCTGCGATAATAAATAATTCAAAAAATCCGCATTTACAGTAGGAGAAGAAAAAGAAAGCGAAATCATTTCACAAGATTGAACACAAATTTTTTTGCGATTTTTTTAATTTTTGTATACTCTAAACTTGTATATGTATGTACAATACAATACATACATATGCTTGTAATGAGCAACTAATGCAGTGAATACTAAATTGAAATGATGACGTTATCAGCAGCACCGGCAGCGAACAGCAACAAAAAAAATCTTGAAAAAAAGTTCACAATGAAAATAAGAATGGAAGAATAATTTATATAAGCAGATGTGAAAAGCGCGCGCAAGTTTGTGTACAAGAGTGCTTATCGCTGAATATGTACTAGTATGTACGGAAGTGTGTATGTATAATTGGTTATATGTACATATATATGTGCTATAGATAGGTACTGTATTTATAAACTCATTTTTTTTTTAGATTTGTTTTCTATATATTTTTTTGTTATTGTATTGCGTGTTTGATACGGGAAAAGACCATTGAGAAATTTGTTATAAATAATGAATCGAAGCTGTATGATGTGTAATAATGATAGCGTCACTATCAATTACTTCTTGTAGTGTTTTTCCTATTGTATGTTATTATATAAATATGTACCTATATATATATATATATTAGGTAAAGTAAAAAGTTCGTTCGGTTTTTTATTGATTTTTCAAAAGATGATACAAAAGACGGTACATTTGTCCGATTTAAGTCAAATATGCGCCGTTTTGTTCGTAAACTTGTTGCCAACGAGATGCCAACTTATATTTCATCCCTCTCGTAGAATACTGCGTCCCTATTGCCAAAAAACTCGGAGAGCCAATTTTCACAGGCCTCTCTTGAGGCCAACTTCTCACCATTAAGCGCGTTCGCCATGGACAGGAAAAGATGGTAATCACTTGGTGCCAAGTCCGGACTATAAGATGGGTGCATTAGAACCTCCCGTCCGAGCTCCCGGAGCTTCTGGCGCGTCACCAAAGACGTGTGTGGCCTGGCGTTGTCCTGATGGAACACAATTCGGCCTCTGTTGATCAAAGATGGCCTCTTCTGGATGAGTGCTGTCTTCAAGCGGTCCAGTTGTTGGCAGTAGAGGGCCGAATTGAGCGTTTGGCTATAGGGGAGCAGCTCACAGTAGATGATTCCTTGCCCATCCCACCAAACACACAGCAAAACCTTCCTGGCCGTCAATCCGGTCTTGGCCACCAACTGGGCCGCTTCCCCGAGCTTTTACCACGACCGTTTGCGCTCGATGTTGTCATAAGTGACCCATTTTTCATCGCCAGTCACAATCCGCTTCAGAAACGGGTCGATTTTGTTGCGATTCTGCAGCGATTTTCAAATGGAAATTCGGTCGATCATGTTTTTTGCGTTAGTTCGTGTGACACCAAACATCGAGCTCCTTTTTAATCCAAGGTTATGCAAATGGTTCCAAACGGTTTTCTGGCCTATCTTTAGTTCCTCAGCAATTAAATAAGTGCTCACGTGATGGTCTGTTTCCACTACTTCCATGATTTTATCGCAATTTTCGACGACAGGCCTCCCGACGCGTGGTGCATCTTTGACATCGAAATTACCGGAACGGAACCTAGCAAATCACTTTTGTGCTACACGTTCGTTTACAGTATCGGGCCCATAAACTAAGTTAATGTTTTCAGCCGCTTTGGCTGCTTTGTATTGTAAAATATAGCGATATTTCTTTTTGTTGGTGTCCATCTTTGAAGAGCGCTCACAACGAACTGAGTAAATCAATCGAAAAACTGTCAAAGACAAACTTTTAGCGCGAATAAACACTAGTACTATGGACAATAACGCTATCTCTTAGATAAAAACCGAACGAAATTTTTACTTGACCTAATATTATACTATTTTAGCTGTAGATAAAGCTTAAATGCCGAACTTTTTTTTAATAATAATAAGATTGTGTTTCCTTTGCTATGTTATGGCTTGTAAAATTGAATAAATATAGCAAAAAAAATACTGCACAAATCCGACTAATACATTTGGATTGTACGATGTCGTTCATTTTTATTGAATGAAAATTTTATTATTTTTCTTTAAACAAAATTTCTCAAATTGGCTTTTAAAATTTCTAATAAAACCTTTTTTAGCTAACGAAAATAAATTAATTTTTTCTTAAAATAACTTTTTATAAAAATTGTATAGTAATCAGAATTTTATAAGCCTTCTTGTATTATTTACTTATTTATTATAAATTTACATTTATTTTCGCTAAATTATACAATTTTATTACTAACAAGAAATTTAACGAAAAAGGGAGAATTTTAATATTTTTCATTAAAAAATAACTCTCAAATTTTCATAATAAAAGAATTCTAAGTATTAACTGTATTGTTAAGTATTTCAAATACCGACATTATTTTCCCTAAACAGTTATGACTTTTTTCTTATTTAATGCATAATTGTTGCCTACATTTTAGCGCACTGACATAAAAGGCTTATACCTATGAGAGCAACATATCGAATATATTTGAATATGAAAACCACAAAATTATAATCCCTTCAAAGGCGACTACAATTATTTAGCAAAAAAAATATTTTCTTCACTAATTGGCAAACTAAGTATAATTCTCCACCAGGTTATGAAATACTGAAACTAGTGTTATCATTATTTTAATTTTTATTAAAAATTTTATACTCAACTAACACGCTAAACGCTCAAATAACATTTATTTAAATTTTTATTATTATTTTTCTATATTTTATTTTATTTTTTTATTTTAATTGACTTAAAATACTTTTCGAGTTCGTAAATTGTAAATGTTATGGATTGTGAATAGGCAGAAGACTTAGAAAACATAATAGCATACGCAGGTATATTAAGCAAGATAATGGTATACATTTCGGCTGATTTTCAAACCTAACCCAGATAATATTTTCACAACCTAGGGGTAAGCCTCAGTGGGAAATAAATGTGATAAAAAACTTTTTTAGACTGAGTTTATATAACAATTTTTCCACTATTTATTAATCACACAAATGTGTATTTTTAATTAGGTTAAAGAACAAAAATATAACAAAGAGTTAAATATAGTTTAAACATAAATATTTACTTTCTAATGCCATCTACGAGTATATGTATGTGCGTTTGCTGTTCACCAATATATCGGTTGCGTCTGTTACGCATTGTCCACCGAATCGTGCTTTCACGCACATCTGATCATTCACAACGATTGTTTTACGTTTTTATTACCAGCGCCTTTGTTCTTCTCCTCTTCCGGCGTTGCCACGCGTGTTTCTTTGTCATTACTTTTCATTTCGAGGTTAATATTTTAAATTGTAGTTTATATTTATTTGAAATACATATTTTTCGTTTTGTTTACTTTGTTTTCATTTCAATTCGCATTTGTCTGTATGTATGAGTCAACAATTTTCGGGTTTATTTACAGCTCGTTTGCGGTTAGGCGTTTGTATTGATATAAAATATGGTCCTTATGGGTATCGATATTTTGTTTGCAGAATACCAATTCTCATTCATTACTAATGGATATTTTATGATAAATGGTATACTTTTTGTTTACATACATACATATGAGAGGGCAGCATCAAACATTGTTGAGCTTTAGAGGAAAAAAATTGTTGGCATTAAAATGCGTTAACTTCCGGAAATAAATACAGGTTCAGCACAAGGAAAGCATAGTTTTATATATAATCATCGTACATATTGAGTACAATACTTTTAGGTACAATTTTGTTAATTACGTTATTAACCATTCAATTCCTAGAGAAATGAAAGGCCTTTTTGTATTTCATACTTTTTTCATGTTTTAGAAAATCATTAATTGAATCCCAGCTTGCTTAATTTACGCACACTCAAATATATAATATATATAAATGAAATAAAAAGTTTGAGAAGTTTTAGAAAATGGCCTAATTGAGTCAATCTATTCCTTCCCTTGTTATTTACTTTTCTTACACTCACAATAAATAACTTAGAGAAGTTTTAGAAGATCACTTAATTGAGTCAATTAGTAATTATTTCACGTAACCTTTCATACTTGTTTACTTTTCTCACTCTTAAAATAAATAAATTAGAGCAGTTTTAGAAGAAGCTAAATAATAGTTGTTGCTAATATAGTTGAATTGAAAATTATAATTCTACAAGAAATGGAAACAAATATGTTATATATTGACTCCGCTGACTATTAGAATATTTCAACTATATGTAATTTTAAATTTACTTACCTTATTAAGGAAATAGCTAGGCATTTCACATAGCGATCTAATTTAGATAATTAACGTATTATTAATTATACTTATACACGTAGACAATTCTGTAATTGACTAAATTATAAGGCTGTTTGAAACGAATAAGGGACCTGTTCAAGCTTCCAGGTCCATTGATATAAAAATTTTCCTGACTTATCTAGCAATCCTCTTTCAAAATTTGAACATTCACTCTAGTTAAGAAAACTATATATATTTTACTAACATGTATTACACAACGTAAGTGATTTTGACAACTGAGTAAATACAATTTTATTAAGCCATTTTACTAATTTCTTCACTGTGTAAATCTTAAGCAATTAATAAAATAACTTCTTTTTTTTGTGTATTTGCACAAGCTAAAGGAATCTCATGTGTACATATGTAGTTCTAAGCACAGTTGCTTTATATAAATGCATCTCTGATTTTAGTATGGTTTAGATAAATAAAGTGCTGTTTCAAATCATACCACATACAAACAGTCTGCGGTCATGAAATCAGTAACACGAAGTGATTTCCATTAATATCGCAATTTTTATTTTATTTTTGAAAATGTATTCACCTCTATTATTCTCTTCTTAAGAGAATTCGCTCTCAGTTTTACATATAAAAAAAAATTTAGTAAGCACTTTATAGAAGGACGGGATATTCTGGAACCAATTTACTCTAATAAGTTGATGTTGTATTACAAACTCGAGTTTAATTTAGTTTAACTCCCAAAAACTTATCGCGTTTTTGCAGAAAATCTGATTTTTTGTTTTACACTGATTATCTGTCAAAATAGTCAACAGTGAGCCTACATTTTGTTGCAAAACAGGAGTGTATAACACTGAAGAAAGTGGCGTTTAATGAAAGTGAAGTGAAAATAATAATATCCATTTTTGGAGGTATCGTTTCACGCCATAAAAATCATTAAACTCGAATTTGCAACAATAACGATTTTATATATCATGTGTAATGGATAACGTATCATTTTCTCAACTATTTAGAATAATGTGTCTAATTTTTGGCCGCCATTTTGCTCAATTCCGTTTACTCGTACATACATACGAGCATGACCAACTGCACTGTACTACACGTTATCGCCCTTGAAATGCTTCAAAAACTATGTAAACACTTAGCAACAAAGCAGCTTGGGACACTGAGTGCTTTACTTTAAACCAGGCAAATACTTATGAGGAACATTTCATTAGTTTTGTGAGGGAACTCCTTAGCTGTTACTTTATTTTACAACAATTCTGAAACTATCTGCTATAATAGCGCTCAGCTGGGAGGACTTCCGAGAAACAGCACACGAGCTGTGGAGTATGTGTGCGTGTTTTTGTTAGTTTATTTCGAATAAATTTTATTATTCACATTTCAACTAATTTTTTCACTTCTCTTTTATTAAGTATATATGTATATATATATTATTTGAATTAACGCGTAAGCAAAGTCATAAAATTGTAAATTTATTTCTATTGAAATTGTGCAACAACTCTATTTTCACCGCATAAATATTGTGGTTTATAGAAAAATATTTATATTTTTATTAAGTGGAATTGAAATTTATTAATAAATACCAACAGAGTCAATATACAAATGTTTGCCAATTATCTCATATTCGGTGTCAATGTATTTCTTTATCATTGACCTTTTTGTTTGAAATTCTCAATAATTTTTTAATACTTTACATGGCTTACTCTTCACTTTAATCCGAATTCAATTTCACTTTTAATCATAAATTAAAAAGTCCACTTTGTTTGCCTAGATTTCACTTTCATCAGCACACTTGTGTTTCAACAACATCATATCAATCACTAACCATCAGTTCTCACATATTTCATGAAAGCATTTTTTTATCGAAAGCAAGCAACTCGTTGTATTTGGACCATAAAATATTCATGCAAGCATTTGCATTTGACTGCCAAATAAAATAATTTTGTTTAAACATCTGCTGAAATTATTTCATATTAGTGTTTTAATCAGCTTTTTCAGTTATCAACAAAGGTTTGGTCTCTTTGACTATCTCTCTTGCTAAACTATAATCAGCTCTGTATTCAGTCGCTTAAACTTTTATGGCAGCAATTAAGAAGAAAAAGAATAAGAGCAGCAAGAAGAAGGAGAATAAGGTGAGGAGATAAAGTTTCGAATATTTATTTTTAATAACAGTTGAGTAAATATTGAGTAAAGAAACATACTTGAGTGACGAAATAGCACCGATAAAGAGAAGCGGACATTATGAAACTCAAGTTAAACCACACATTAAGAACTTATGTTCCATTTGATTCACTGCTACAATAACAGCAGCAACAATATATAATATTATATTTTTTAAATCAATAATAGTACTTCGATTGTTTCTGAATAGTTTCTCAACTGATGAAACTTAGCTTTAGCAACGAAAACAAATTTTAATAATTTTCCTACAACTGTGTGATTGCTATTCTGAAATAAAAAGTCAAATATATTTAATTAACCTTTGTTGTAAAATTTCATAAACCAAGTGTCATAAATTGTATATAAGTATATATAATATATGTCAAGATTAATTACCATGAAATAAGTTCAACTTTTATTTAGATCAAATATTTGCTAAATCTTTCTTCAGTCATAAATAAACACTTTATCAGATAGCAGGATGTCTGCGCTTAGAGCATAAAGGTCTGTGCCCAATAAATAAGCGATTTTGTACTGTTCTATTGGGTTTGCCAGGAGATGGGGTAACTTTGTTATTATTCCATTGTTTATGTAATTTTGAAGAGTATTATAGCTTCGGTGTAGGCGAAGTGAACATTTTTTCTTGTTTTCACTCATTTTTGTCGAACTTTGGGCTTGAAAAAGTGTTTTTGCGGAGAGTTCTTCTTCATTTTCTAATATGTAGTAAGCCTCAGCCGAAAGTGTTAAATATGTAAGTTAATAGGCTCTAGCTGAGCGAGTATGCCAAAAGTGGTTTACAAAATTTGAAAGTGGTGATTTTTTCTTGGAAGACGAAGAATTTCGTGGTTAGCCAAACAAGTTTGTAGTAACTGAAAGCAGTACTCGATGCCTACAAATGGTGATCTTAACGGAAAAAATGATTATTGTGCCTTTAGTAGCTGTTGTCAAATCATCATTCTTTAATATCTTGGCAAAAACTTTGTCAAAGAAAGCAAATAAAAAACTAAAAATTAATATGTAAATATGCAGCATTTAAAAAGTATCAGACAAAAATATAAACATAAAACAATTTTTTCTTAGCATTTTTTATTATAGAGCCTTTTTCTTAGGAATTTCACTGTCCGCCCACATCTTACATTACATCTCTTAAAGCAACACGTTAAAGAAAACCACACTCACACAAAAACAAACATAACAAAATTTGTCACCTCAGTTTTTTCATTTTTTTACTATTTTCTTGTCATTGCGTCTGTCTTTCTTTTGTATTTCCTGTCGAATTCTCAACAGCTTGGCTCTTATAATGTTTTTTCCCCTTTAAGCCACAGGTGAGTTGTTGTCATCTCTGACAGACAAGTGATTTTCATCTGTGACTGCTGTCACTACGAAATTGAATAAATTGAAAACAGCTGGAGGCGAAGAAGGATTACATGTTATATATGAATGAATGAAAAGAAGAAAAAGTGAGCAAAAGTAACTTTGAAAGGATTGCAATACAGTTCAAAGAATAATAGGGATATAAGTAATAAAAGAAGAAGGCATATTTATGAAAGCAAGGAATGCAAGTTCAAGGCAATCTCAATTATATAAACATATACATTAGGATGGGTGAAAAAATCCCTTCGCTTCGTACTCTGAAAAATTGGTTGTTAGGCACCTCTAAAAAAAGGGCTCTTTAAGTACAAGCTCTATATTGTAATGGGAAGGTACGCCTAACGGTTTTCTATTTTTTTCTTATTATCATCGTTTCAAATTTTATGAAGATCTCTCGTCAAATGAAAAAGTTCCGACTAATGAGCAGCTTCTTGATGAGTAACAGTTATGTGCTAAATTTAAGATCGATAGTTTGAAAACTTAGGCACTAGGTTGCGTATATGCGACAGACAGACGGACAGACGAACATGGGTAAATCAACTCAGCTCATCGTGCTGATCATTCTTGTATATATTTTATAGGGTCTCCGACGTTTCCTTCTGGGTGTCACAAACTTCGTAACAAACTTAATATACCCTGTTCAAGACATAAAAATAGAAAAACGTTAAGCTGTGGACCTTCCCGTTACAATTAAGAGCTCATACTACTACTTAGAGGTGCCTGTCAACAAAGTTTTCAGAGTACGCAGCGAAAAAAAAATCACTTATTTATTTGACTTACCCTAATACATATGTACAGGTATACAAAACTCAAACACACATTTTTAATTGTTTTTTTTTTGATTATCTCGTCCGACTCTTTCAGTGAGAAGCATAGCTACACACAATACATAAATTTTGCCCCGAAAAAGTGGTAAAAAAAAGTCTGCCTTCGCACTTACACTACACTTACTTTACATGATTTCAACACACACATACATTCATGTAATAAAAGTCTTGCTAAGTCCGCCATTAACTGTCAATAAAAGTGTTTTACTTCAGCAGACATTCGCAGCCGTAAAATCTATCGTAAAACAGTAGCACGTACGTCCATAACACAGGGTGCACTTGATGCTATGCAAATACAACCGAATTGTAGCAAGGTAACTAGGTACGTTTTATTATTCCATGCACATATATAAGCAACAAAAATGAAGCGTATATTAATGTCACTGTTGAAGTTTTATTGACATAAATTTACGACTGGAAATCTCTCTAAAATTGACAGTAAAAATCTGTTTAGCGTTTGGCATTTCCGATAAGCAACCGAAAGGTAATTAAATTACTCGAAGAATACGGGAATACACGTAGCGACGAAATTGCAATAAAATAATCAATTTTGGAGGGGAAGATGAATATATATATATGTAGGTGTGTGAGCAGGAAATAGAAATAGAAAAGGATATGAAAAGAAAAACTATCCAAGTTCATAGAAGCAAAATATTTCTCCCAAAATAGATACAAAATTTCAGGATAATAATAAGTCATTATTCCAAATATAAAAATTATTTTAAAATATAGACACATTTAAATATAATAATAATTGTCATTTAAAAAGTAATGCTAATTTTATTTATTATTTATTAAAACAATAAAATTCCATACCATTTGTAATAATTAGACAATATAAAAATTTCCATGCACATTGCCAACGTCGAACTTTCTACAAATTTTGAAAAATTAGGTGGCAACGCAAAAGACAAATTTTTTTAAATTATTTTTTGATACTCATATTGTCCAGTTTTTGTAAATTCCTTATTATTTCTTAATTCATGCAATTAGCAACATAAAATATTAAAATCATAAAAATATTTATACTTCAAATATTATAACATTTTATATTAATACTTTCGAAATACAACTCATTCAAAATAAATTTGTGTTAGTTTTAGAACTCAAATTATTATTTTCTTTAAATGTATTGTATTATTAACTGTGGCACACTGTCGAAATTTTGCTTTGAATTTTGTAGTAATTTTGAAAAATTAGGTGGCTACTCCATAAAGCATAATTTTTGTAAACAAAAATAATTTTTTAGATATCATATTGTCCAATCCAATTTGAATAAATTTTATTTCATTTACATTTTATAAATTCGCAACCTTTACAGGTTTTCTAAAAGATAAACTCACTTTCATACAAAAGTTTTGCATTGATTATCCAGAAAACATTTAGTGCTTTCATATATATTTAAAAATTTCAATTTCATTAGTTACAATGCCTCAGTTACGTGGTTTTACTCCGACTAAAACGCATACCCTGGTTATTGAAAATCTAATTGCAGAGCACGTTTTAATTAGAAAATGAAAACACATTAAAAATAATAAAAATTTATGGAAAGTCTACGTTGCAGGTGCAAACTTCACCTACAAGCCTTAACTCACACACACACACACATACAGGACATAAGGCTGCATATTTTTCCAACTCGCAACCAAACATGAGTTTTCATTTCACTTCATTGTTTTTAATAATTCTTCTACGCTTCTTCGCGCACTAGTCAGTAGATTCCCACACATGTTCGGGAAGCTAAATTAATGTCAATTAATTTTTAGCTCCCGGTGCAAATTGCGATAAAATTTAATTGCTTTCCAGTGCGCGTTTTAATTTGCAGTTTTCTTGTTGTCTACACTTTGTTGTTGTTGATTTTTCAGTTTTGATATCTAAACTTTTATTAATTCATTTTGCAAACACTGTTTTAATTACACATTTTATCGCCATTAATGAATGATGAAATAATGTTTGTGCTGCTCTTCTGTCCACTTGCTTTTTCCGTTCGCTTTAAAATTTTAATTTGATTTATGAAGCGTTAAAATACATATTTTATTTTTTATTAATTCAATATCAATAACGATTTTGTTTTTTGTTTGGATAATCATTCATATATTCTTTCTGAGTTGTGTGTGCATGAAAGCTTTTACCTTTATTCGATCATAGTGGGAACGGAGAGCAATAATCATATTGGTTTTCGAAGCAAATATATCCAGTAAGTATTGTAGTATTTTTTCCTAGTATGCACAAACATGAACTTCTAATTAATGGAGGAGCTTCTGTGAACTCATGTCAAAATATTCGTTTCGTCGAAATTTTAAATCGTTTGTGATAAACTATTGCTGACAGCGGCTGACTGATTTGAAGTAAGCGGTTCGCTTTGAATTTTGTTCCATATAATTCAAGATCTCAAGCGCATACATCGTAAAAATAATGTTATAATTAAAAGAAATTTTAGAGTGTATTCCAGAGAATGACCAATTAATCCGAACAAATTGCTTTTATGAGCACTTTTTCTCTTTCCTGTTCTTTCAGAGCAATATCTCACAACTGGATGTACATAAGTAAACATTCCCTCTCTTATCTCTTACTCTAAATATTACAGCCGGAAAATTTATTGAAATATGCCCATTAAAATTAAACGAGCTAGAAAATAAGAAAATTATCGAAAATTGCTTTTTTTAGAATTGGTTTCAAATTATCGGTTATCGATTTAAGGCTATAAGTCATTGACTCAAATTTGTAAATTATAGATTTAACAGCATAAGTTATCGATTATTGATTTTAAATTCTCGATTAACGATAATAAATTTGATAAATGAATAGGACGGCTCGTTCTTTATGTCAAATTAGAGGCTATCAATTAATTATTAATAATTAATGTTACATTTCATTTGTGAAAAATCGGTTTATAAGTATCGGTCATCGATTAAAATTACAAGTTATCGATTTAGATTTATCGGTTATCGTATTAAAATTATCGATTAAAGATTTAGAATTTAATAAAAGAATAGGAATGCTCTTTTTTATTTGCAGGCAAATAACATATAAATGTTCTCTTGGGCGGTCAAATTCAATTGAGCAATCAAATGGTATAGAGGAAAAAGAGTCTCTAATGACCTAAAAGATTATATACATTATATATACTATGTATATTTCCATTAATATCAAAATCGTTTTGGGGATATATCAAATAGAAAATTTTAAAGTAAAATAAAACAAGCAAAGTATTCAATAAAAACACATCCAATCCAAGCTAATAATTCAGCAAACCTGATTCAAAACATAAACTCTCTACTTTTAAGAACCAACTTAATACACACACATACTAAAAATAAATAAATATTTTTCTATTAAAAATTTATAAAAACTCTTCACACGCTACAAATTTTTGTATGTAATTAAAAATTTAATGTTAACATTTTCCGACGCATAAATACAATTTATTTCCAAATAATCAAATATTTTTTCCCCACGTGCCTCAAAGCTGGATGTCCAAATTCTATATCTTCCATTCAATCATTGGTTAGCGTTAAAATGCACGGCATGCGTTTGTTATCTTTCGGTTTTTATTATTCATTTGCTAATATGCATATTTCGCTTTTCATTAAGCTTTGGGTTAACAATTTTAGTGCGTGAATTTTTCATAAGAATTTAACAACAGATCGTAAAAAGGTTTATAAAATGTACATTAGTGAAAGCGAAGCAAAAACAATGTTGTTGTTCAATTCTTGATTGGAGTGTGAAAAATGTGCAAATTAATTTATTTGTCATTGTACACATCATTTATTATGGAGCAAGAAATTAACGAAATAAAATCACTCATACGCTCGTGTGGAAGACAGATATTAATATGTATGGGCTTCGATTTAGCTGGTTTACTGCACTTTGAGAGTAAATTTTTTTATATAATAAGAGGGGTGACATTGTAAAAAAATATAATAATATTATTTGGTTTTATTTGGCTTGCCACACAAAAATAACACGAAAAAACGTTAACTTCGATTGAGCCTGAGCTAAAATACCTTTCACAGTTTCATTTCTTGCATTAAAAAGTATAAACAGATATTTTGCTTGATATTAATCGGTCAGTTTGTATAGCAGCTATATGCTATAGTCGTCCGATTTGTTCAGAGATTGTAGCGTTGCTTTAGACAATATATAATGAAAAAAAGAAAATAGTTTTCCAAAAAAAGATTTTAATTTTGATTGATCTGTTTGTATGGCGGCTACCTATATGCTGTAGTGAGCCGAAATCGGAGATACTGACAAGAAGTTAACAGCTTTGAGAGGAGAAAAGAGCGTGTGCAAAATTTCAGATCGATATCTTAAAAACTGAAGGACTAGTTTACGTATACACAGACAGAGTAACAGGTATACAAGTAAATATAATGACTTATATAATGCTTTAGTGTTTTTTAAAAATGTATACCTGCACAAAAACTCAGTTACGCATACAATTAAGCACTGCTTTTTATATCCTCCTCAAACATTTATTCTCACATTTCGCTCTTCACTCATTTTTCTTTTCGCTCACTTGCTTATCCTTTGTCATTTCAGCTCGCCTTAAACATCATCGTCTTAATTACTATATAATTACAAGAGTTTGCCGTAATCTACATTCCACTCAAGCATTTCGAATTGCTCAATTACACCTGTGTTACATTACTCTCTTGTTCTTGTTGTTGTTCTCATGTCATACAAACTGCTGACATACTAAATTATTAAGTTATGAAATTTTACACTTCATTTAGCGACGGCTGACCTCAACACTTGTGTGTTGAGTCTCTGCTAGTGGCATGATTTGTGACCGACAGCTAAATACTTTTGTCTCGAGGGAGCTTTCAAATTTACTTTGCACGTAATTATTTTGTTATTCCACGAAAATGTTTTAAAATTGAATCAGTTCGGTGAAATCAACAGAGTTGAACATTTCACTTGAAATAACAAATTTATAAACTTATACGGCATTTATTATTAAAAATCTATATTTAAAATGTGTGAGGTTTTAATGGATGCAACAAATACCTTTTCATCGCTAAATTCGCTCACTCTGACAGAGAAGGCTTTAACTTAGAAGACAAAAACAGCTATGAAATAAGAAGCTAAAGTAAATTGAATCAGTAAATTTAGTGGAAAAGTTGAAAAGCCGTTGAGATACTTATGTTCTGTGAGAAATTTCTGAAAATTTTAAACTGTGAACGATTTCAACATTTGGACATTAATCTTTCACATCTTTGATGCGGTCTGACAAACCAATTCGTTATACTCTTGCGACATATTGCAACAGAATATAATAGTTTTGTTCACCTAACGGTTGTTTGTATGACATAAAAATAATCGAGTTAGATATAGGCTTATATATAAATATATAAATGATCAGAATGGCGAGACGAGTTGAAATCCGGACATCTGACTGTCCGTCCGTCTGCCTGTACAAGCTGTAACTTGAGTAAGAATTGAGATATCGTAATGAAACTTGGTACACGAAATGAAATCTATAAAAGTGTCATTACTAAGCACTAAATTAAGATATAAAACTATAATTTGGCACCGAGAATCATTCAATCTAAACTAATAGACCTCACGTAAATATATCCTATACCACTTGAGCTATAAGCCCTATAACCACAATAACCAAATTCGTTCAAAACAAATCCCTTAAAAACTAATGGAACCGAATGATCACTCCACCCACTTCCCACATAAAGATTCTTTTAAAAACTACTAAAAGCGCGATAAATGAGTAAGAAAAACGTCAAAAGACGTTATAGGAGCAGCGTTCAAAATTGGACGATAGGACTGGCATCGCCCATATTTAGGTTAAAACCCACATTTCAGGACCTACTCGACCGATATGGGCTAAATTTCTATGTTTATTACTACTTTCCATATAGCACAGTTTTAAATTCCATCTGATTCTTTCACTTTCCAGTGATTGATTGACTGAACGGATAATATTGGTTATACTGTAGTTTAGTGCCGAAAATATGTAAAAGTTGTCCACAATTACTCAAACTAACATATACTACATAAATGATTTTCGTTCTTAACAAACATTATGTCTTAGGCTATGATCCTGTCAAGTTACAAGAGTATGAAATGTTCGATTACACCCGAACTTAGCCCTTACTTACTTTTTCTTAAATATGATCATTATTATAAAAAATTGGCCATGTTGTCATATCTGTCATATTGCTAATTAACGGTAGTTTGATTTTACACTAACAAAAAATTCCGTTCGCAGTAATTTTATTTTTATCTCAAAGTGTGTAGATGTTGGTTTAACAAAACCTTTTGCTCTACCTTTTTTGAATTTTTTTTTGAGTGGTAATTGACTTATAAAATATTTCAAAATCAAGTCCGACGGGCAAAAACACTGAAGAAATCAAAATATTTTGAAGTAATTTGCGCGAAGACCATCTCGTCGCTTATTAGTATTCAAAAATTATCTTATTTGATGTAAGATTTTCAAAATCTTTGATTCAATATGGTGAGCAGCAAAAAAAAACAATTTAACAACGAGTTTGCTTGAAATTTTGTGTTTCCAATAGAGTCACAGCTACGGAATCGTTGAAAGTGTGGCAGAGGAGTTTAAAGGAGTTTACTCCATCAACAAGTTGTCAGGAGAGTCATCCATCCACAGCTATTAATTACGATAACATGGAAAAAGTTAAACAAGCAATGCTTTATAATGATCGCGTTGGCACCAGAAAGATAGCAGAGGAATTTAACATCGCTCATGGATCACCTCAATACATTTGGTTAATATTTTGTTCATAAAATTTGTCAATGCCAAAACTGAAACTCTGACGCGATCTGGTAACAAGAGGTGGGTTTATGGATATGACATAGAAACTGTTCAACAATGAAGTGAGTGGCGCTCCAAAAATGAGCCGAAACTGAAAAAAAACTGGACTTCGCTGAAGGCAGTGAAGACTATCCCAACCAAAGATTATACGTATAACAAATGTACGGAAATTCTGTTTATGCGTTGGCATACTTATATTGGCTCAGGAGTCTCTTTTGAAGGCGATTTTAAAGATTTGTATTAAAATAACTGAAAACGTAAATTGTTTCTTTTTTGGTCAGTCCGGGTTGAATTTGATTAGATGGTATATATAGTATAAATAAGACTAATTTTTGAAAAGTGTAGTAATTAGTAATAAATCAGTATAAAAATAAATTTTGATTACGATTATCACTACACTACAATCATTACAAAAAAAAGTAAAAACCAGATTTTCCTACTTTTATATATCATATGTACGTAGAATGAGTGTTCAATCCCAATTCCAAAATCTGACTTCCTTTTTGCACACAATGTAATATAAATCCTTCTTATTAAAATATTTTACATTTTCGCTGTCGGACCCTTGACTTAAATACCTAACTGCGAATTACATGTTATGATTACATGGGTACAAGTTTCCTGTTAACACAAAGAAGTCACGGGCACGAGTACAAGTACAAGTGAACAAAGAAAAATATAAATAGCAACAATTCAGACAAAAAGTATTAATGTGATTTAAATATTAACGGCAACAAACTCATATGTACAAATGTAAGTAGCTGCGGATGAATGTGAAGAGCACTCGTTTTGTGCACGAGCAGCCGTGCGAATCGAGAGGAATACAAGCAGATAAGAAAGATTTAACTGCAAACTTATATAAAAAGTGGCACACTTACCTTTTCACGAGCGTAAGCGTTGAAGGAAGCTGGACTCACAAGCGCCCCGACGACAAACTGTCAGACAGCAAATCTAACACAGCAACTAAGATCAGCTTGTATGACGGCTTATTTTATTATTATGTAATTTTATTTTCTTGCTTGCGTTGCTTCTTTATGTTTTTTATTTGTTTTTTTTTATGTCTTTGCTTTGATTTTGTTGCGCCACGCTTTGGGCTGCTTGCTGCAGTAGTGGCACGTGTCAGCAAAATTTTTGTTGTTGTTGTTGCTTTGTCGTTTTCGTTTATAGTACTTGTTGTTGTCTTTTTAGTTGATTGTAATTCTTTTGGCTGCTGTTTCCGGCAGCTGATAACGAAATGCGCGCTTTTTTTCGCGCTTAACACTCGGTTTTTCTCATTTTCTTCTGCACTTTTCCACACATTTTCTTTGCGGATAAGCTTTTCCGCGCATGAAATCCTACTCTTTATATAATATCTCGCTTTTGTGAAGCAAAGTTTGCCGCTTTTTATAATTTATCTTTTTTTTTTTGTTCGTTCTATGCTTTGTCGCAAATACGCCACGTCTAAACGCTACAACAACAAAGCACATCAATCACATTAGCGCCAAACGAGACTTGGACGTCGCCTTTGTCACGCTTAGTCGGTTACAGTACATATGTATTATGGGCTGATGCTTGCTTGTTGCTTAATCACTCGCTGTAAATATGTTTCATTGCTTGTCATATGTGTATTTTTTGTTTTTGTTGGAAACTTTTCACATAAATTCTATAGCGGCTGAATTGTTAAAAGCAAATATTAATATTTAGTATTCACTCCAAACCTCACAAGCAGAAACTAAACGCATCCATACAAATTCATTCTTGTCTGCGCCTTAAACTATGCAAATGCAAGCGAAAAATGTAAGTTTTCGCTTGATTGCCGTTAGTGCTATGCCTTGTCTGCATATTTTTATGTTTCTGTATGCACAAACATGCATATAGTAAACATATATATATATATATACGTGTGTGTGTGTTTGTGCTGCTGTAAACATGTCACCAGCACTTTGAAGCAAGCGTCAACAGCCGCCACCGCCGCCGGCAACAAATTTACAAATATTTCGGTTTCACTTTTTCTCAACCACCACAACACAGCGCGCATATGAATGTATTATTTATTTAATTTCTTTTGTGCATATGATTTTATGCGCGCTTTTGATATTATTTTCCGTCTCTGCTTTTGTTCGCCCAAAAAATTTATTAAATTTCACTTTCAATTGGCAACTGTCATCCGGCATTTACAGCATTTATTGTCGCCTGCCAGCACTTGCTGCTTGCTCTCAGTACATAAAAATCAAATGTACGCAAAAAAATGTTTTTTGCATATAAACAAGCATAATTGTTTGCTTGCTTGTGCAATGCCCCAGCGTTTACCCAATTTCACTTAAACAAATTGCGAACATAAATTTGCGCAGAATTTTCCGTCATTGTCACATTTATGTGTTTTATGTTGCGTTTAGTGTAAATTGCAATTTAATGTGTTTTGATGCCGCTTTTGTGGGCGAAACAATAAAATTTAATAATATATAGCCTGTCACAATGTGTGCTGGGAAGAAGAATAAAAGAACGTGATTAAGATTTATTATGCTCATGTGAAAATATCCTGGAAAATGTTTGCTTAGGGGCTATAACGGTTTTGTTTTCCAAAAATTTCTATGCTAAAAATTAACTCTTCATAGGACCAACTGGGCGTATACGCAACATTTCATAACACATGGAAACAGACCAAAAAACAAAACGTCACGTTCAGCTGCACCCAACCTATAATACCCTTCACTGGTATATTTCTTAAGGCATAAAAGGGTATTAAAAGATCTTTAACTTGATTTTGCTCGGTCAGTTTTTATGGCAGATACATGCTATAGATGTATATATAGGCCCGATATGAACAATATATTCGGTAAATGTAGCGTTGCCTTGGGCAATAATCTATGCCAAAAATCGAGCAGACATATTGATAGCAGATTGATTGCGAGCGTTCAGTTTGTATGGCAGCTATATATTGTGACCAGAAAGAAAAATTGTAAATAAAAAAAAAATGCTTAATCTGCAACAATATTTATTTTTCGCCTTCAAAATATGTTCCTTCTGAAGCGATACACATATGCCACCTCCTTTTCCAATCATCGAAACATGCACTGTAGGTGCTGTCCGGGATCGTCTTCAGTTCCTTCTGCGAATTTTCAATTACGCCCTCAATCAAGTCGAAACTGGTTCCACGGAGTGGTAACTTGAATTTTGGAAACAAAAAAAGTCGATGAGGTGGTTGATCAATAATATTGAAAGAATTTACCATTTTTTAGTACCACTGACTCTCAGCGTATCTTATTTACTAAAAATATGTTTGTTTGATATATATAATATATATATAATATAAGCATGGAATGGTCAATATCTGAGTTTTGAATAATCTCATTAGCTATAATAGTATGTTTCCTTACCTATTAGCCTTTTTATAATGTTTAACTACAGAAACTGTTTTCGAAACTTCATATTTTCAAACTAAGTTTGATATGATCTAACACATTTTTAGGTGCGAATCTCGAAAAGTATGCAACAAACTCTTCGTTGAAACTTGCTATAACTATTACAAACAATTTATAACAGAGCTCGAAACATGACTTCTTAATAAACGCAAAATTTTCTTTCATTCCCACCAGCATTAAAATATTTCAGTCGTTAGGAAATATTTTCAGAAGTATTCACCAAATTATTATATCATAGTTTATACCAGTTAAGGTTCTCACTGATCAAGGATCAGAGTCATGAAAGTTACAAAATATCAATATTTATCAAAAAGTATTTCAAAGAACTTGCTCTTGGTCAACTGGTACTCCTACAATTGCCAGAAGAAGTAACAAAGTTCTCGGAGAACTATATGTATTAGGGGAGTGCTAAGCAAAGCTCTCTTGGCGTGGAGGTAGTACTAGGAAGAATGAAAAGCAAGCAACGCAAAACTCACTTTTAATTAATTTTAAGTCGACGAGTTATTCCAGACTTGTTTATATTTCATTATTTACATATTTACAATACTTCTCGTTACTAAGCGAAGTTTTCAAAGAGCCACAGATTTAACTGATTCTGAAAACTGTGCTATTTACATATTTCAAATCACTTTACTTGCACTTTGGCTACAATTTCCGGTTTGCTTTCAACAACTTTCAAAAGCTTCGAATCATTTTTTGGTGTATTTTATTTCGGTTTTTGCAATCTAAGCGGGATTAACCTTAGATAGAAGTATTGAGTTCAAAATAGTAATCAAGTTAAAAGCTTACATTTAATTACCATCTTTTCTGCTTTTTATATGCATTTCTATTTACAGTAAGTACAGATAATATTAAAAACGGTTCAATATATTCGCACTAAAAGGAAATTCAATGCTTTTAGCTAAATTACATCAATATTTACGCTATAGACGCTGCATATTATATAATAGAGCGTAATTGATTTTCTTTTAGCTTTAGTGAAGTTTTATGTCCCATTATATATAGTTTTGTCTTCGGGATATTACATCTCAAATCTACGGATAACGAATTTTGAAAGCATAGCACATAAATTATAGTGTAAATAAATATCTTCGAATATTTGAGCTGAAATTTCAAATTATTTATAGCAAATAGTAAATTATTTTGGAATTTAATGACTTCAATTTTTTTTTTACATAACCCCAAAAATCACCATTTTACATTATTTTACGAATTCGATCTGAAAATTTGCACATGTCCTTTTCTTACCAAGAAGGATCCGCCCATATCAGACTACTATAGATTATAACTGCCATATAAACTGATCCATTAATATCAAGTCCTTGTATGGAAAATTTTGTAATTGACAAAATATCTTTACGAAATTTGGCACAAATTGTTATGTAAGACATATATAGATATATATCATGTACATAGCTGACTAATCAAAATCAGCATTAAGAACTTTTTATACCCTTGTATGCGGTGCAACAGCAGTTAAAGTTACTCTGTATTTTTATTTAATTATTTATATTTCTTTTATTTACATAAAATATGTTTGATTTTATTTTTGTATGATTTATATATTAATTTGTTTCACGTTTCACTGTTTTTTATTTATTTTTTAATTACATCAAACTTCAATTGTGGCAATTAACAAATTTTTATTTTGTTTAATTTATTTTCTGTTATATAATTTTTTACAATTATTTTATTTTGTTTTATATATTATTTGATTATTTTTTATATAATTTGATTAATTTTTTTATTTTATTTTAATTTATTTTTTGTTTGTTATTTAAATTTTATATATTATTACTTTTTTTTATATGATTTTTTATTTATTTTAAATAAATTTTTTTATTTTAATTTATTTCATTTTTGTATTAATTTAACTTTTTTCCCCAAAAATTGTCAGCACTTTTAACTTTTTCCACAATAATTTAATTTCGGCATCTATTTCTTATTTAAACCAAAAACATCTCGCTGCGCTTTGTATTTCTCCATTGAATATAAACTTTTTAATTAATTATGTCAACTTTCAGCTGCCCTAACAAAGCTTTGCTTACACCAGACTATTCACTGTCGAAAATTGTCACATCTCTGTTTGGGACGGTCACGAAATTTTCACCATTCTATTGCGTAGAATTTCTGTTCCAAAACACCCCAAAGACACAGGCAACAGCGAGAGCAGGTGGGCAGTGGTAACTCAGCTGTTGCTGCTTCTTGCAAGGCCAAGGTAGCACAAAACAACAACACACACACACTCGCACGTGAGAATTTGATTTTCTCTATTTTCAAGCACTAAAAACAACAACAGCAACGCAAACTATGTAAATAGCAAAAGGATCCGCTGTTGTAATGGGTTTGCGCGCCTTAGCCCTGCATCTGTCTTGGAAATTCGTGGGGTTGCAAGCATTCAGTCACGTAGCAGTGGCAGCAACACCAACAGCAATCAAACGCACTTTCCGCCATGTACCGTATGTTGTTGTGGAATTAATTTATTTTTGATGTTGTTCTGTTTTCTTACTTTCTTTATTTATTTTTTTTTTGTCGCTGTCGATGGCACGTCAGACGCAGATATTAAATTTTTTGGCTTTCAATTGGGAAGAGCAGTAACAACACATAGCCTTTGGCTAATTTAGATGAAATTCACTTATTTCACTTTCTCTGCGCACTTTCACTGGTGCTCCTTAGATTTTTCACTTTCATAAAATATTTGATTTTCGATTAAGAATTCTATCAACAAATTTTTGATCGCTTTCTGCACCGCAATATTTTAAATTACTTTGATGTATGTGTGTATGTATGCAAGCACACACATACGCATGTAGACAAAAACCTATATATATGTGTGCTTAAGAACGTTATCGAGGAAAGTGCGCGCCTCCCAGCTGGGTTGCACTGCGCTTTCTGTGAGTGTATGCGTGCGTGTGTACACTTCCGGCTGCGTTTGACTTTGAACCGCTTTGTGATTTCATCCGTTAATCACGTCCGTTCTTGTAAGCAACACATCTGCTACTATTGCACAGCGCACGAAATGGCAACTTGTGGCTGCCGATGCCGAAAACGGGACCGATGTGGATGCTGCCAACGCTTTGAACAACCACTCTGACTCCGGCGCTGCTGTTGCTTCTAACTACTGACAATACTGTTGCTGTTATAGTTGTAGCGTCATTGTTCGTATATGTGTGCAACAACAATAGCAGCAATCAGCTGTTGTGATGCTGCGTCGCCGCGCCAGTGAAGTCTCCAATAATAAACAGATGAAAGCTCTTGAGAGCAGAGCGCGAACATAGAGTGAAAGTGAGAGCAAGTAAGAGCGCAAATGCTGTGCAGCACTGATACCTCTTATCAGTGGGCCTTCGTTTTTGACCTCTCACAACTTCAATAACCCTGGCATATTGCATGTATCAGTTTACTGTTATTGTTAGTTGCTGTGCTGCTATCATTCTTGTCTGCAAAAAAATGATAAAGACGGACCGAAGCAACAGCTTGTTGAAAGACGATAATGTCTGCAAATTTCTTTGCATGTGGGTGTGTGTGTGTTGTAGTGTCAGTTGGTCACATGATTGCTATAACATATGTAATCATACAAATATATTTGTTGTGCTTAATACATATACGTTGTGATAACAAAAAAAAATCGTAAGGCCTCTTCGAAAAGGCCTTGAAACACAGCTGTGAGGTGCTCAGTTATTGTCAACATATGTGTCTCTTTGTTGATATTTAATCTTAACTGCATTGGTAATGTCAAATTGACCATAAATTTTTGCATTAACAGCTTAGTGAGGTTATGTTGAGGTTGAGTTTGAGGTGAGGTCCACAATATGATTTTTAAGATAAAAAAATGTTTTAGATCGGGTTTAGCGTTGTGCAGCCTCAAGTGTCATGCAGAACGAAGCTTTCAATAAATAACAGTTGTTATTTCGAACATTCTTTTCAAACTCACTTATTTTTCTTTTCTTTTCTTCCTCTCTTCCTTCTTCCGACTAAATAATAAAACAAATTTAAACCAACTTTTTTTTTTGCTCTGGACCCTCTTATGTGTATTGTCCTTCGATGGATATAAAAGCTAAGAAGATACACTGTTATTAGAAGGAGATTCAATCTGAATTTCGTAAGATTTCTTACATATTGACCGAGAGATGCGGTATAAAGTCAACCGAAAGTTCGACAATATTTATATTAGATCTATGGTGGCCTGATTTTACCCATTTTGAGATATGAGCACGCTGTCATCACAGAAATATGCCCCCCAAATTTCTATACTAGCACTCACAAATTGACTGACGTGTTCGGGTCCTTGAAAAGATATGGCCTGATTTCGACAATTTTTGGGCATACCATTAAATGCCTTAAGGATACTACTTGTGCAAAGTTTTATCCCAATATATTCATTGATGTTTGATTTGTATACTGGAAGTGAAAGACTCAGAAGGAATTTAAATTTCTGTTATATGGAAAGTAGGCGTGGTTTTTGTCCGACTTCACCCTTTTTACAGCGTATCATAGGAATGGTTGAATAACGTCACGTACCAAAGTTGATTGAAATTGGCCGGGTTAGTGGGAATAAAAAAGTTCTCATCAGCATTATTAGTATCAATTAGTATATGGATTTAATATATTTTATAAAATATATATAAAATATTTGCAAAAAATTATTGAATAACAAAGAAAACTATTGTCCACAATATCATACATATAATTATTTATTTTCCAATAATTTATCGTTGGTTAAGCTCTATAATTAACTTGTTTTTAACAAAAGCTTGCTTCAATTTTCGGACTCCCATTTCACTTTTAGTACCCCCATAGCTCGAAAAATTAACGCATCGATGATTTCTTGCACTTTCAAATGAAAGCTTTGTAAGCTCAAGGAAACTTTCAAATAAACTCGTGGCATAAGCTTTCACTAGAGCTTTAAGAAAGCTTTAACACATAACACATAAGGCAAGTCAACAATCTGTGCTTATAATTGGGGTCAATGAACCCTTTGTTTACATTTTATGAGGGCAGTAACCTTTATGTTTACACTTAGTCAACTAACTTTGTCTACATTAAGCCAGGTCTACAACCTTTGTTTACATTTAGCCAAGTCG
The DNA here is from genome assembly GCF_042242935.1 of Bactrocera oleae. Lineage (NCBI taxonomy): Eukaryota > Metazoa > Arthropoda > Insecta > Diptera > Tephritidae > Bactrocera > Bactrocera oleae. The sequence goes on from NC_091538.1 coordinate 66,628,538, forward strand.
ACAACCTTTATTTACATTTGGGGTCACTGACCCCTTGGTTTACATTGTTTGAGGTCACTGACCCATTTATTTATATTTTCTGCGATGAACGACCTTTTTGTTTACATTTTGCGAGGTCAATGGCCCTTTTGTTTAAATGTAGTCAAGTACACAACCTTTATTTACATTTTGTGGGTTTTTTGTACATACGCGAACAAGCAGTTTTTGAGACATCGTTCTGAAATTTCGCACACAGCCCTTTCCCCTCATGAAGCTGTTCGTTAGTCAGAGCCGTCGATTTCAGTTCACTATAACCTGCTGTCATAAAAATTAATTGATCAAAATAAAGATAATGATCTTCATAGAAGACCTTTCTTCATTATTAAGTAACCTTAATTCAACTTGTAAGTTGTTTATATCAAACAAATATTTATATTTTTCTTAAACCGGTCAATAATTATTACCAAAATACCAAATAAAAGACAGCATTTTTCAAGGAACATTCTTTTTTAATATTTTATTTATTCATTATATTATTATTATAATTTTTGCATTTAGTTATGTTTTAAAAGTAACGTATTTTATTTTTTTCATTTCCTTAAAAAATTTTCATATTTTTTGTACAACTGCACTAATACAGTATGCTACAAACTGTCGAGATAAAAGCTTTCGCCAGTTGAACTTACAGTTATACTCACTCTCTCCACAAATAACTGTAAAATCTCTACAAAGAATATTCACACGCTGATAAGCACAGCGTTGTTCTGAGATTATTTTCCTCGAACGAATAACAACAACAATAAATACCACAAAAAAAAAACGCATCCCCAAAAAGTAAAACAAAAAAACTGGTAAAAGTTTGTGCGACAATTTGTACCAATGTTGGAGCAACAGCTTAGCAGCCCACCGTTGACCAACGGACAAGGCCACTGCAATCAGTAACTCCAAACTAAATTTGCTCTAACGACGCCAAAAACAACAATAGCAACATTAACAAAGTGCGAACTCAAATGTCAACCGATTAGTTGGAGTAGAACAATTATGGTCAAATGAAGGCTACGAATGCAACAGATGCAAAATGTATGGCTATTTTCAGCATGAAAAGCAAAGGCGAATACAAGTGTACGCCTAAAAGTATGTCACACACAATGCTTTCATTTAGTTGCAAGTTGTTGAAACCAAAGCGCAAGATTGGTAATGAATTGCTGCAAGAGACTCCAACCAATGGTCACATCGCAGCATATTGCGGAGCACACCAAAGTACATAAAACAAAAATGAATTCGCTGTGAGTGTGGCGGAATTGGCGACACCTTAGTAAGCGTATGCCAAAGATGTAGCGTGTGTTTACGGCTATGCGTATGTAGTGGCTTCAAATTACTGCCTCAACTGCGGCATTGCTGAAGTGTGGGTGCTGCAGCGGTGCTGCTAGACATAGTGACGGCGATGAAAGTCGAGCGAAAGGCAGTTGGTGTGGCTGTAGGAGTCAGCACAGCCACTAGCAAATGGTGATTGGCAACCAGGGATAAATGTTTGTGGGAAGGTTAATAGTTGAGTATATACGTGCCACAGCATGGTTTTAGAGATTTAAATGGCGCTGTGGAGAGTTGAGTTCTACGAAGTTATCAAATATGCCAATTAGACTTTAACTAGCTATTTTTATATATTTTGGTACATGTAGGAAATTATTTTTTAACCATATTAATTCAAATTCACTTAATAATAAACCTCAAACGGTTGAAGACATTAATATTGACATTGTGAAGCGGAAAAAACTATCCTAAAAAGGACAAAAAAAAATTATTTATATGAACAAAATTCAAGAATGATTCCGGCAAATGAGCAACTTCTTCGCGAGAAAAGGACGTATGCTAAATTTCAAACTAGTTTTCATATATATATATATATATATATATATATATACAGGCGAACAAACGGACATAGCGAAATCGACTCAGCTCGTCACCCTGATCATGTATATACTCGTATATATAATTTATAGGGTCTTCAACGCTTTCTTCAGGGTTTTATAAACTTTGTGCTGAACTTATTGTAACATCCTCTGCCTGTACTGATATACATAAATAGGTGCAAGTATTATAAATACACAAACTTTATTAAAATTTCCATTTGCTTAAATTAGTGTAACCATTGGTGACATGCTTTAATATAGACACTTCATCTTCCCAAATTCTTTGTCATATTTATTTTGGCTAAAGTGTTTTCCGTTGTTATAGCTATTAGTTTATTTTATTTTTCTTTTTTCCTGCTTTTTGCTTTGTTGCCTTGTGTGAAAATCAAAGAACAATACCGTGTAATGGCACATTTGCTTTGTGGCGATGAATTGTTTGCCTTTTTGTTGACGCGCCGTTAGAAGCCAAACTTATACACACGCAATCGCAATATACGCGAATCTTTCATTATGTGTGTGTGTATATATAATAAAAAAATTTTTTTTTTGTTTACCCTGAATGTAAAATTTGTAGATTATAAAAAAAGAAAATTTTTTGAAAAAAATTTCGAGTTAAAATTTTTTTTGGACAAAAAACAAATTTTTTGGCTTTAAACGCTTCACAATTATGTAAGAATTACCGAATTTGACGGTTTTTGACTCAAAATTTATTTTAACGCTTAAGGAAAGCATGCTGTCGTTTAAGACTTTTTTTAAACTCCAATAAAGACCACAAAACATTTTTTTAAGTAGATAATTCTATAAGGTAAGATAAGATAAGGACTCTCCACAACTTCTAGAACACTTATCAAACATTTTTTTTGTCCAAAAAAATTTTAACTCGAAATTTACTTTATAAGTGAGTGAGCTGCTTCTAGATGTTAAAAAAATTTCTTATTCAAAAATTTTATTTTTTTATATTATACAAATTTTACACTCAGGCTAAGCAAAAAAAAAATTTTTTTCCGTCCACCCTAATATTTTAATGCTAATTTCAATTGCTTTTTGCTTGCCAAAACTTTTTCGCTCTACTGTTTTCTAAGTTGGCTTTGTTTTCGCTCGATATTTGCCAGTTAAATGTTTACACTGTACAATTATTGCCCTTGTTGACACTTTTTGCCTAAGAAATGCTGGAGAGAGTTGATGTGGGTTAAGTAAAATATTTAATTTTAAATAGTTGTTTTATTGTTTTGCTTTGTTTTTGCACACTTCTTTAATTATTTTTTGTTTTTGTTTTGCTCCGCTTGTCAGCGGCGGGCACTGACTCGTCTGTCTGCCTGTCATTGTCACTTATTGTAAATGTCCATCACGATGGCAAAAAAAGCGCAAATTGTTTTTAAGTACAGACATTTTAATTGAAATATGTCTACTTTTTGCTACAGATTTTAGTCTATAATTTATTATAATTTTTTGGAAAAATTAAATTTAACTCTGCTATTTGCCCAATACCACCCACTCATCACACCACATTCATATACCAACGCACAGCCGTAATTCAACTCGATTTCCATGCAGCTTAGATAGCTATTTGATAACATAAAGTCCAATTCCTTTGCACCTCCAACTTGAGCCGTGAGGCTTTTAACCCGCAACTATTATACCACAATATTTACCTATTTTCTTGCAAATGGGTGTGTGCGTGTGTGGTAAACCCTATTGGTGTACACACCCACCTTCTAGTTTGCACACTACTAATATCACCGTTATATCTACCACTTTGTGTGTTGTTGTGTTGATGTCTGTCAAATATTTGCTTTTCGCTTTATTTCAACCCAATTTGGAAATTAAACTTTGCATGCTTCAGCAGCGCGCAACTGATGGAATTTGATTGCGCTGTTTTTGCCACTCGTTTTACCTTCCTTATGTACCCATACATTGGTTGCTACCCCCATCATAATTTTCTACTTGTCCGTCTCAGAGATACCTAACCATTTACTTATTTCCTTTGCTCACTTTCGTCAAAAATAGACAACTTTTTTGTTGTTTATTTTTAGTTCGTAAGCAAAAACTCAAAGCTCCAGAAATGGGAGCAAAAATTTCCTTTCATATTTCTACTCGAAAAGTAAATGAAATCGGCTTAGAGGAAAGCAATGGTGGAAATTTTTGAGCATCTTTCTTTTTAAAAGTAAATATAAGAAAATACAAATTATATTTGATATGATTTATATCTCATTTGGTATTATTGGTGATAAAAAAGTAATTATAACAGCAAATACGATTTTCTACCAACCGAAAAACCGAAGCTGTAATACCCTTCACAAGTGAAAAAGTTACAATACAAGCACTTGATTTGGATCGTTCATTGCCGCCATATCAATACACTATAGTGGCAGCAAAAATTGAGATATATTAATATTATTCTAACATACGTAAGCTTACTCTTAGCCTCTCAGCCTGAATAAAATTTTACTTACAGTTTGTTTGTTTGCTAAAATATTTAAAGAAAGCTAAAATTTTTCAAAGTTAGTAGCAATTAAATCTCCCTCTTAACCAAACACCCTTGGAGCACGAACTATTCCCATGCTAAATTACCCTCAGCAAAGTTAATACGCTACAGTCAATGACCCGTGAACAACTCTTCCCGAAAGGTAGATCGAAATAGATTAAAGCGAAATAAGGTTAGTTCTAAATGTAGTAAGTTTCAATAAAGAGGCATTTTTAAACTATTCACACATCTAATTATCCTCGAAAAAATATTATGGAAATTATCGAGAAAGGTAATAAACTACGCGCCTCCATCAATGACTATTAGTGAAGTCAACAAGCCTAAGGTTGAACCTGCTAAAGGTTTTTGACCTAGCTAAATTTAAACAAAAGGGTAATTTACTCACCAAAAGTCATTGAACGCAAGGAGAACTGTTGTTAACATAATAAATTGATCTACATCTTTTCCTGATCACAATGTAGACTGAGGCAAAAAATGCAACAATGCTAAAAATGCTAAAAATGTTTACCAAGCCTCCATGTACCTAATAAAAATTTATAAACCGTTGATCTGATGGCTCAAAATATCGCTTATTGCTAAATGTTTAGTAAGCCGGAAGATCCTTTAATTTGTGAGTACTGACTGACGGATAAAATGCTATTTATAGTTCACACCTTTGCTATCATTTTTGATCTGTTCGGGTTCATCTACATATATAATTATCATCCATAATTTAACTCATTATATTACTTAACTTCAGTGTGATAGAAATGTTAGACTGCAGACTTCAAAATAGAACTTTGAAATACTACAAGGCTTTCATCCTTGCATTGATATATAAAACACACCAAGTAGATTAGAACCATTGAAATCTCATTACGCCCAATTTTGGTTATTTACGGTCCTTCAATTTCATCTCTTTATTATTCCGAGTGCAATCATCTATGTTCCATTTGTTAGTGACATAATATAACTGGTTAGCAGTAAACCTGAAGTTATATATGTACGTATACATATACACACAATGCTGAAAATGTCACTCATACGCCATGCTGCTCCACTCTCTCCATTACGAAACCATATCAATGTAGGAGTGTTCTGAATATATACTTGCGCCATCATAAAAATTTACATTAATTTAAATTACACAAAATTGTCAATATCGTGTTGTAATTTGAGTAAATCAAATCATTGGCATTTTTTAGGCATTAATATGATGTTACTTTATTGGATAGGCCTGGTGACAATACGAATTGATGCAGCAGTCAAAATAAGCGTGTTTTTATGCAATCGTTAACTAGCTAATTAAAATTTACTTTTTTAAGGAACTGATGCGTTCTTTTAACCTTTAATTTCATCCACAATTTTCGGGATAATTTTTTGACAATAATATTGAGACATCCCAAAATCGATTACAACCAAATTAAAAAAAAATTAAATTCATTACTTAGTTGAGAAAATTGGTCTATCAATTTGACTTGATAATTGACCTAGTTTTTAGAAGTTTTTAATTATTAATTGAGAATGGTAAATTTTCCACTTTAAGTGTTAAAATCGTTGACAAACTACACAAAAATCAAGAAATTTTCAAAGCTTTCAATGCAATTAAGTAATTTAACTTTCATACGGCATATTTGATTTTAATTAAGGCTTAAATTTCTGAAATATTCTTAAATGACACAAGGTATTTGTTTAAACAATTCTACCTAGGAACTCCCTCTACTTTCTGACTGAAAAATATTTCCCTCCTTCCATCAGATATTTTTATTTAATTAGATGGCTTTTTCATTTGTCCTTTCCATTTTATTTCCATGCATTTAGTGCTCGATATAAACAAGAATTTAAATGCTATAAATTTGCGCAAAACAGACACCACATATCTTTGCTACTGCGCTTCCTTCTACACCAATCATACTTAGAACATCAATGTGTATTTATACTTTGTCCACGTGTACTTATAATTATGAGTATAGTATGGTTATACTCGTATATAATTGCTGAGAAACCCTGTGAGAAAAGTGGCAGCTGCAGAATCGGAGTTAGATTGGGAGCCAAGGCCCTGACGAGAACCAGAAAAAATATGATATTATAAAAGAAGCTCTTACAGAATTAAAATCAAGTTTCCAGCTGAGTACTACAAAAAAGCTAATGAGTGCACCCTTTTCTTGTATAAGTAATCATATGGTATTTTTAATCATTCCAGAATGAGAAGATAAGTCGTGTTAGGAATACCTTTCTAAAATTGTCTTAATTTTTTTACATTAAAGATTATTCAACCTCTATAACTTCACGCTGTAAAGAAGGTGTAGAGTTGATGATCACTCTAAACTTTCTAAAAAGAACAGAGGCGTTATATCGGAATAATTTTTCCTACAGGGTACTCGCACCAAATAGACACCACACATATGTATATATAACTTACAACAATACACGTTGAATGTGTGCTAGCAAATAAATGCTTCGTTGACTTTTAATATCCCTAAAGTCCATGAAGGTGGATAGCAACAAGCGGTTTTGATGACTTTGCGATAGCGTGCACGCGGACGTCCTCGACACTCAGGGTCAGTTATGGCCAAAGGGAATTTCAACTGTCATGGCGAAGCAAAGACTGACACAAACCGCTGGCAAAATGAAGGTGGGTAAGGAAGCAAACAAGCGAACACAGTATCACGTATATATTTATACACACATACAAAGAAGTACAGACAATCAGACGGAAGCTTATGGTAGACAATGAACGCGCAGACAAATAGACCAAATAGACAGACAGACAGACAATGCGATTGGCGCAGAACAAAAGAAATACGCATTACTTAGTTTATGCTTGTGGAAAACACACATGTGGAACTCTGTTTATGAGACATATGTGTGCCTAAGCGGCTGAAGGAGAAAATTGCATGGAATATTAAATGCTAAAAATGGATGAGATGTATTGTCGCTTGTTACTGTAGTAACGTATATATTAAGGCTGGAGAGAATGAAGGAGCTTTAGTATTATAAGACTAACTCCTAATAATGGACTATGGTATGGAGAAGCTTAAACAGTTATAAACCTGAGGCATTCGAGGAAAAAATGTGTTTACGCTCTCACTTCTCTTGAACAAAAACCCTCAGGGGTTATTGTGATTATGATATGTGTAGTAATAATTCCCTCTCTCATATAACCTACAAATGTCTTTAAATGTCACAGTGCTGTCAGCTACGTCAAACGAAATCGATAAATTAGTGGAACAGAGACATTTTTGGTACATTGTGAACAAACCGCTCAAAAGACAGCTCAAAATACATGCTTCGAGTACAAGAGCTTCCGAACTAACAATAAAGTTAACTAAAGTTCACGCATCGGATTTTTCTGACACTGCCGTGTTTTAGACACAATATTACCTAACACATTCGCAACTTATTGTAAATAAGACCAAAATTCTTACCACATTTATTTCTTTTGCACAGTTTTGTAAAAATAGACCAAAGATACTTAGAGTATATTGTTTCAGTGTTCAATCATTGCACAACGAAATTTTTCTTTTTATAATCTGAACAGGGTGTACTAGAGATATCCATCTGAAATTTTGCCAAAGTCGTTTTCTCTCTAAGCACATTCTAGTTGGCGGAATCGCTGATATCAAATCACTATGTCTTATAGTTGTCATACAAACTGATCGATTTAACTCAAGTCTTTGTATGAAAAACTTCTTTATTTAACAAGATATCTTCACGAAATTTAGCATGGATTATAGTCTAAGGTATAACGTATTATTATTGTTAGGAACGAACCATACTATAGCATACAGCTGCCATACACACTGACCGCTCAAAAACCAGATAAAGATCTTTTTATACCATTTTACGCTATAAGAAATGGAATGGATGCCGAAGTCTACGTTTTTTGTCCGATATAAATGTAGTCCGATTCAGCACAGGACTGAACCTCAAGTTTATCCTCTTAAAAATTTCTTACTGAGAGTCAATCGCTCAAACGCTATCAATTCCCTTCCTTTTAGCGTCATGTTCATCAAATAACTATCAGCAATTCTCCTCCCAATGCTTACTTTGAAACACACGCACATATCCACTTCGTTGTTGACTCAGTAATTTTCTGCATGTGCCAGCTGTTAAGTCAGCATAAAAGCTAACTGTACTTATGGTTACCTGTTGGCATATAAAACAACAACAGCAGCAATGATTGGCAGGTGGTTTTGTCCAAGAAAACTTCAGTTGGCTTTCGATTGTAGAAATTTCATTTGTCTCCAGGCATACTCACTTAGAGGTATATAATACATATACTATGGTAGATAAGGTTTATTGTTCAATCATCATGGTCTGACCAATTGTGCTTATTATTTATGGTTTTGTTCCATAAAAGTTCTTACGGGTTATTAAATAATTTTTTTCTTGTCTTTTTGCGCACTTTTTGCTTCATATGGAAGTGCAAAGAGAAGTAGAAGAGCAAGAAGTTATGCCGTGCTTCTTAATCGTACGCTTGAATTATGAAAATACTTCAAGTTAATAAAGACATTAAGTATAATTTCATTAAAGAAATTGTGAATAAATGAGGAATTTAAAAGTTTATGTTTTAAAGAAAATTTCATTTGTAACTAAAGTCATAGTTTGGGACATAAAGTCTTTTTGTACAGATGAAAACTTGGTTGGAAAACCATACAAGTAATCTAGTTAATAATATTAAAAATGTTACATCTCTAAAATAAATAACTTACCCTTAGCATAAAGTATCTGATAAAATTTTACCCGGACTGATAAAAAGAACTATATTTTCACGTAAAATATTTGAACACACTTGTTATAAGCTTCGGCTGGGATGGCTTCGAGTTTTGATATTTTCGGTTTCTCCTCTTTTGTGAAACGCCATTTCTAGATTGTTGCACAGTTCAAACGTCATATTCATAAACCCCTGGCTCGTCACCTGTAATCATGCGTTTGATAAGTATAAGGTCACAGCTACGTTGTCAAGCATTTATTTTTTGCGACTTCTACCCGGCGTCGATAACAGAGGTTGAGATCCTCTGCCATCTGCCTGATGCCAACACAACGATTTTCAAGCACAGTTTATTTAACTATTTCGATGTTGTCGTTATTAACAGATGTGGATTACCTACTCGCATGAGGCAAGTTTTTAACGACTTCACGACCTTCACGGAATGCTTTGTGTCACTCAAATATCGTGATAAAAAGGCAAAAGCTAAGCGCTTCTGCAACATTTTCAATGATACCGTAGCCGTAATTTCATTAGAAACACAAAATTTTAGGCAAACTCATTGGTAAATTTTTTTCATGGTAAAAAAATAAGAACAAACTTTTCGCGTCGTAAACAAACCGCTGCCAAACACACACAATTGACATATGGGCACAAATCTCACACGAAATTAAAAAGATTTAATCAACCCGATTAGCGTGTCCGGGTCAAATTTGATCAGGTGGTATACCCAGGAGGAAATCAAGGATGTGCTTGTCTTTTTGTCCACTTGATGTCAATTAACTTTTATAAAACATTTGTGTATAAAACATTTGTGTCCACTATTGAGTAAGTAAGAGTAACTAGTTCATTTTTCCTGATTTAGCTCACAATACCAACGCCAAAAATCTTGATATCTCTGACGTAGTATTACAAGTATAAGGTACAATAGTAGAAAGCAGGTCCGTTTTTCCACGATTACGAAGCATATCCACTTATTGGGTAAGCATTTCCAAACTTCTTTTTCATGAAAACCTTAGTATATAGTATAAAAAATTGCAAGAGCCATCTAGGAAATATCTTAGGCACAACAGTATATGAGGAATATACGATTCCAGTAAAAATGGCGAACCTTATCGTCGAAATTGTTGAAAATTTTCTTGGCTTCCAGCGATTGTCTTTTATGCATGTACTTGTATAATGCTCAATAAGCTAATGATATTCACCCCAATCAAAACATTGATGGTTTTTTAATATTTGATGATCGTCTATTGACAAATGCTTCCAAGATAGTCGTCTGGAATGACCACAGATATTTGTCTTGCCAAGGGTTGTCAATTTGGAAGCCTTGCTTAAAATTATTTGGTTAATTGTCCTGTGATCTTATATGTACATTCTCTGAAATTTTTTTACGTTAATGGCCTCCAAGTCTCAATTAACCTTGAAACTTTTGTTGATATTCTGTTCTTTACGCTCACAATTATTATTTTTGTTAACCAATGTCATTTAGGTGATTACTCATTGTACACACAGGTGCCATTTGACTATAGAAAACAATAAATATACACCCATGCATGCTTTACTACTCGCAGTTTGCACTTAAACCGCACCACCAAGTGGCAAGTGGCGAGTGGCGAGTCAATACGCCAGCCAGCCGGCCGGCCGTGTATAAGCCTCAATTAGTCAATTAATAAGCCATTGCCCTGGCGCAACACGTACAAGGCACATTTGCGCCTGGTTTTTCTACAACAAACAAGACCGCAAGAGTGTTGCAAGCATATAAACCTTGCCACAATAATGTACTACAAGCTCACGAACACACGTAAACATACATAAATATACTTGTATATATAAATTATTTGTAAATGGTTTGTTCTCTAACTTTTCTTTGTTAGTCCGTGCCGCACACACACAGGCAAGCACATCCTCAGCCATGTCTATGAAAAACTTTGTCTAAACAAAATTTCCCTGTTCTTCTTCTTCATTATATTGTTTGGTGCGAGTGCGCTGCGCCTTGCCACAGTGTTGCTACAGTCATACGTATGCATGTATTAGTAATTCAATGCCATTGGGCTTTGTCCTTCCTCCGAGTCACCTAGTCAATGGCATTCAATTGCGTTTTCTTGCACATAACTGTATTCATGTACGCATGTGTGCATGTGTCTATATTTTAAAGCGCTAGCACCAATGTGTGTTTGTATGTTGTTCTGACCCTTGGGTCCTTTATAGCACCCGCTTTCTCCCCATTATAAGACCATTAAATGTTTATTAATTATTGAGCGAATGGTTTTCGTTATCTTGGGAAATAGTCTCCCATTGTATTTTTTTTACTGAGGCCATTGTTGTTTTACTTGCTACTTTTGAATTTGACTGTGTACCTGTTTTTTGTGTAGTAATTGTTGGCATACTTAAGAGTCTCGCGGGAGTAGATCGAATAATAGTACAAAGTCCTTTTCAAAGTTCAAAAACCTTAATACTCCCTAAAAGTAACTACCTACATTTCTTTAAACGAAAACTTGCCTTTAGCAAAATTTGAGATTACATACATAACTACATTCGAGAAACCACATAGATTGCGCTGGGATCTGTAGCTTTTATCAATTTTCTATAAAATCAATACTAACAGGTTCTAATCCAGTCACCAATGTTTAAAATTTCATTCGGTCTTTGATTTTCTGGGCAATGTTCATTTGTATTTGAAATATTAGATTCATCGATTTGAATGACGTCTGACACACGGATCTAGATTTTTATCCGTAAAAGAACTGTTAATTCGGCAGCATCCTCCAAATTATTCTAGGGATGTTTCAACAACGACTGGGGCTTTAGAATCACTCCAGAAAAAATATGTAGGTAGCAAGCATATTTCGGCCGGCTGTCACGCCTTACATAGACCTACTGGTCCTAAGTCATGCCAGATGGAGGTTCAGTTTCATTCGAGATAAATTATCCGTCATACAGGACGTCAAATTTTTTTGTGAACTTTATGATATCTAATTTGGTACTCTATCTAGTCACTTGAACTGCGAAGCTCCTCGACATTTAAAACAAGCTCTACATAAGGCTGGGCAGAAGTAGAGGTGTTTCAGCAATTCTCATGCTTACTTCTCTGCACTTTTCGCATGAATCGCTGTTACTATGATTAGGCTGTCTTACAGTACTTACGAGACCTTGTGAGTAAAAGCATGTGAGTTTTCGTTCGCGGTCTTTGCACAAAATCTTAGCGATGCTTCATGCCCTTAAGGCATTCCATATCATTCTGATCCATCCATTGCAACATAGGTAACGCAAGATCCCACTTGGACAGTTGTTAACGCTGGTCCTGTATATATATATATATATATATATATATCCCTAGACCCTTATATATCCACTTGTACTAAACGCTTTGTGCCTTTTACAAATTTGTTTAGGCGGCTAACATCAATCCTACTTCGCCAGGCTCACCGAAAGTGTAACTACCCAGCTGCTTCAACTTTAATCAGGCAAAAGCTGGACAGTTGAAAATTAAGTGGCTAGACAATTGTACCTCGCCTTCTTACACACAGATTTAGCGATTGGCATCCTACCAGATATATAACCTAACCGCATGTTAGCCTACAGTGTCCATTCAGAACCCATACCATGGCGGTGAGATGAACTTCGCTAAGAGCGAGTGTTTCATTACCTCTTGCATTCCAATTTGGACCAGAAAGCCAGTCACACAAGTTTTGGTCATTGACCAGCTTGCTATGCTCATGGCAGGCCCATAGAACCACTGCTAGAGTGTAAGGAGGTAGCGAAGTGCCCACTCGTTGCCCATCTAATAAAATATAGGTAAGGGTTTACTCTATAGATCATTGGTATTGCAGTTTCCAGCGATTCCGCTGTGACCCACCACCCACATTTTAAAATAAATTTTCTTACTGTACCGAAATGCGTATTGTGTAAACACGCCGTAATATCCGGAAATATTGATCATGAAACGATACACTTCTCGCTTTACAAAAATTTTCTTTTTTTCCTTTTCTTATAAATGTACATAAACATTCACAGAATTAATTCCGAGGAAAAACTAATTTCATAAATATTTATTGAACATATTGTAACTTAATTTTTCACATAAACGTAAAAACAACCAATGTAGGATGATAAGCAATTTTCTTATCTTTTCCCCACAGAGGTACAAAAAATTCCCTCTACCAAACTACGGCAGCACTTGCGCGCAACAATTCGCCCGAACACTTCTGACACTTGCTTCGCCGCTTTTCGCTCAGTTGTCTTTTCCCGTCATTGCTCATTTGTTGTGTTTTCGCGTGTAAATTGTCAAGTGGTTTTCGCCGTTTCGTTTTCGTTACAGTCAAGTATTATTTTGGTGTTCGACATTCGCGCATATGGTGTTCGCTAAATAACAATGAATTTCTTAGGAAAATAACAAAGTCACAATATATTTTTGCATTTTCGCTAAATTAAGTAATTAAAGAAAAAAATTGTGTTCCTTTATTGTCTTGTGGCTGTGCTATCCTAAATAAATATTTACATATTATCGCCTATTGTGCACTTATATTTGGCTATACTTGGGCTGTTGTGTGGCAGACTGCCAGCTAGCTACGCGGACAAGATTGTATATATCGATTTTTAAAAAAAAACACACACAAAAATGTTGAGATGTGGCTTGTGATTCAGTTGGTGGCCGGAGAACGCAAAAAGTAATAATTTGTCGTCGTGTAGAAGTGTGATAAAAACAGCAAAAATTTGATCTTATGAACCAATAAATTGACAAAGTGTCGCTTTTTGTCTTTCGGGTTTGCATTAATTGCAAAATTCAAACGCAAAGAGTAACCAACAAGTAAAGCCATACACATATCTACATATGCGTGTGCTTGTATATTTTTGAATACGACAAGATATTAAACAAATTGCAAAAGTTAATTGAATAAAATATTAAACGTGTGTTCGCATTTATTGTTATTATTATTATTATTATTGTTGCTTCTATGAGCATACATATGTCTGATTGTTGTTATGTGTCCGGGGGCAATCAGAGTGTGATCACTGGTGTTTGTTGTGCGTGATGTTGGCATGATTGTCATATGCAAACAATTGAAATATTCGCGCATTTAAAAGGTTGCACTAGCAACAACAACAGCAAACCCACACTTTAATAGCAAAAATTAAAGTGTACTACTAACGAGAACGACCAAAAACATATCATATCACAGTGGTGGAGGCAACAGTTGGGGAGCAAAACAAAAACTTGTGGAGCCGCGTAGTCGTAGTTGTCGCCGCCGCAACACCCTCAACGCCGCACCCGCACTACAGAGTGTGTGCGTCAGTTTTACGCATACGACATACGCCTTGGACGCATTGAGGCAATCGCACTCACGGCTGACAGAAAGACACAGACGGAGACGCAGACAGCCTGAAGGTGAACACAATTCACATTTAGCTATATTTTGTTTGTTTTATTGCAACTTTTTTTTTTTTTTTGTATATTAATTTAACAACATTCATTCTTTCACAGAGTGACAATAACAGCAGCAACAATAACAACAGCAGCCTCCGTTTATCGTATATATATATATATATATGTATATTGCTCTTATGCTGTGCTTACTTCGCATCGTTCTATATACCATAAATACTTGTGTGTGTATAAATATGCATGTTTAGTGTATTACTTTATATTCTACAAAGTTACCTATGTGTTTTGTTAATTGAAAATAATTTACACAATTAGATATACATTTGATATAGTTTCTATTATTGCGGTTATTGCTGCAGGCATATATTCAAACATACATATATATATTATGTATGTACATGAATACATAGATGTGCGCGCATATCCCAAAAACTATAAAAAAAATGTAACTTTGATAGCACCGAAACTATAATACCCTTTAAAGGTGCATTGCTGATAGCATAAATGAATATAATAAAATCTTTATCTTGATTTTGATCAGTGAGTTTGTACCTATGCCAGTTACATGTCATAGCAGTCCGATCTGAACAATTTATTCGGTGATTGTACCGTTGCATAGAAATTAATCCATGCTGTTCTCACGACAGTCTGGTCCATTGTATGAGCCTACTTAGGATTGGTTACTTGTAGATTTATACAATGGACTCGGATTATATACCGCCAAGGACTGTCAACTCGGCAGAATTCTGCCGCTTCAACAACAACAATAATAATCCATGCCACATTTTGTGAAGATATCTCGTCAAATAAAAATATTTTCCATACAAGAACCGGACAAATGAGCAGCTTCTTGGGGGAAAACGGACGTGTACAAAATTTCAGCTCGATATCTCAAACATTGTTAGACTACATGCATACATGCGTATATACAGACGGACAGACTTATTTTGTTCAAGGTATAAAAATTATGTATATCTAGTTTTTCAAATTGTTTATCGCATTGCGAGTTATCATAATAGCAACAGCTCTACCATCCGTCAGCTAAACACAATCTATATACAAGCGTTTGATAACTGGAACGCCAGCAGTTTGAATTTTTTTTATGTATTACAGTATTTGACAAGCAATTATACATATATAATTCCCCACACGGTTAACTGTATATTGTGCTGCCCCATTATATATACATATGTATGAAAATTTGTATGTACATAGATTCTCACTCTACCCTAATGATTTGAAATTATCGCGCTTGTCGCCTAATTACTTAGACCTACAGTTTTTCAGCCCCTTAGCACCTGGATTGATAGTTACGTATAGCTTGTGGCAAAAATTATTACAATTACTCAGTAAAACCGCAAAAGCCTTTCATACGTATATATTATAGTTATAATACAAATATATTTATACCTACATATATGTACAAATATTAGTATATGTTTTATAGAGAAAAATATATATAATATATATAGAGTGAGCACAATTAAAAACGTAATAAATGTAATATAAAAGCGACAACTGATAAACACAGCTGCGGACACATATAAACACAAAAGTGCAAACTTGTCAGCCTAAAGCAATTAAATTTACACTTAAATGAAAGCAAAATATTTAAATTTTTACAAATGTATACTTGTGTGTATGTATGTTTGTACAACGAAAGAGATTCGAAAAATATTGTTATTTACATCAAAAACAATGCTGAAACTATTTGCTAAAATAGCGACTGGGAAAGTGTAAATATCACTATTTTTAAATAAGTTCTATACAGTTGCTTTGTTGTGGACACCAACTAAAAAGAAAAATGGCACTGGTAAACAAGATATTGTTTTTTAATGGATTATATCCACTTATGAAATTTAAAAAATCGATTTTTGTTTTTGGGTATACATACAAGTATATCAAATAAACATATGTCTGAGAATATTCTCTGAAATTTTGAAGTTGATCCGGCAATAATTTCGGAGATAGGTTAAGTTAGTGTTATCGGCTTCCAAAACCTTAGATGCTTTTTTCTCGAAACGTTTTCGGAGGCGTTGA
Organism: Bactrocera oleae; assembly: GCF_042242935.1. Taxonomy (NCBI): domain Eukaryota; kingdom Metazoa; phylum Arthropoda; class Insecta; order Diptera; family Tephritidae; genus Bactrocera; species Bactrocera oleae. The sequence continues at coordinate 66,645,025 of NC_091538.1, forward strand.
TTTCTGAATTTCTCGAAACGGTTTGGCCGATCAAATTAAAATTTTCAAACGACCTCAGATATATTTGTTAGATAATGATCAAAAGAATAAGATTATTGATAACAATTTCAAATCAAAATCACTGAAGTGAAAATTTCTTCACAAAAAACGACTTTTTTTCGAAAGACACCATTATGCCAAAAATTAAAACTGTGATTAGTGCTTCGTTCATTAACAGTTTTCGTCTATCTATAGTAATACAATTTTTTTTTAGGTTTTTGAATTTGAGATAATTTTAAACCAGACACCTTTTCTCGGCGATCGATCAAAATAAGGTTAGTGCTCCGAAATAACAGCTCTTAGCCAGTTAAAATACGGGTCAATTGCGATAAGGTAAAATCAGCTGTTGTAGGCACTGACAAAGTTACACTTTCAATTGCACGGTGGCTCACATACAAAGTTCATTAAAAATCTAAAAATTTCTCAAAATTGTTGCGCAATGTTAGATGAAATTGTAAAAAACTCCATAATTTTGCTCCATTTATGGGCAACCGCTACCTTAAAAATTTTGTTATATAATATTATTGTTGTTGCTATAGCGTTCAAAGTGTCTCAGTGTCGATTGAGTTTCAGTATCGTTGCCATTGTAACAGCATTCTGCCAATAAATGCCCTCAGCATGTTGGAAATTATATTTCAAGAACTTCATAAAAAAAAGTTAGGTTAGGGACATACAGACAGACACACGGCATCGTACATTTTTAGTGTGCTTATTTCGATAAGCGGAACACGAAGTTATTATTGTTAAAACAAATATTATAATTAATAATCTACAATTAAAAGTGTTGAGTACTCTTAATTAGCTTTGATCGTAATAATAACCTAACAACTTTCTTATTAAAAAATTAAATAAACCCTTAAAACAGAGAGGTGTGTTTATTTTTCGCTTTCCAGAAAACACTTTAGAAAATCGAGATAATTCTGAGGACTTAAAAAACGCATATCTCTACAAAGTAAGTGTAATTGTAGCAGCAAAGTTAAAAAAATTGCTCTATCCACTTACAGCACTAACAAAGCCTAATCAGATCGTGCAAACACTCCACTTTTGCTGAAACACAATTGCTACTTTCCACTTTCTGCACGTCTGCATTCTTTGGCCTTACGCCAATTGGGAGAGGCGACCATGTGACTATCATAAACCTATAAATTAATTTAAAAAAATTAGTACGAGTTCAGGCGCTTTCCCATTGGAAGCATTTGTCGGCACAAGGTCGCATGTACATACCTTCGGCCATTTTGACGGGCCAACAAACCAACCAACCGACAGACTGCTTGTCGATAAGTGCCATTCATGGCATGTGCGAATTGTTTTTGTTTTTGTTCATTTTCTTTTTTATTTTTTTTTATTATTTATATGTATGTCTGTATATATTTGCCAATTAGCGCACAAGTGGCACGACATGCTATGCCATTCACTTTGATAGACGTTTTTTAGCGATAGGAACACCTCATTTGTCTCCAGTTGGCCCATTGTTAGCTGTGATATTACAAAATGCGTACACAGATAGTCAGCTCAGCTTATCAAGCTATTTTTTTTTCATTTTGTTTTTGTAGAAGAAAAAGCTTTTCAGAGTTATAAAATTTGGTTGGAATAATTATGTGAAATGTCTTTTGGCAATAAGTGCAAACAAGTTAAGGAAATTAAGATAATGAAAGCATTATTTCATATTATTCGTGCAAAGTTTTGAAGAATTGTGCAGCTTTGTTTATTACAAAGATGACAACGTCTTACAGTCATGACTCATTAGCGCTACGTTGCTGGAAACAAGCATTATCATTTTATGTTAGATAAAAGTACAATATTATAAAAATTAATAAAGCTAAATCTCAGTTTCTGAAGATAATTTCTCTAAAATTTCATAGAAATCTACATTGCTTCCTCAGAGGCGTTAAAATCTTCAAACTTCGGTATTTTAGAAACAGTCCGGCAGCACTGTGTTATCTCTTGGTAGATTTCAAAGAATTGTAGATGATTAACGGAAATGATCAAAGAGTAATATTTTTCTTAATATCTTTTTGGCAATTCACGCACTACCCACTTTTCGAAAATACACCTCTGAATGGTTGGGTTGCCACTGGAAACTTTCCGGAAATATTTTTGATTGACAGGAGCTTAAAAAAAACAAATTGTTCGTATCGGACGACTATAACATATAGCTGTCATACAAACTTGTCGATCAAACTCAAGTCCTTGTATGGAAAACATTTTTATTTGCCATTGTTTAGATCTAACGACTATAGCTTATAGCTGCCATACAAACTTACGGATCAAAATCAAGGCAAAAATCTTTATATACACTTTTATTGCTGTACTCTGCTATATTCTCTCTGCTTCTTAACATTTTATTGCATTTTTTTTCTGTCAAACATCAATCTAAATTATCTGAAATAAACCTAAAGGGAAAAATGTCACGATTTGATTAGTTTTCTATAATAAAAAATCTCATAAAGTTCAAACACACACCATTAAACAATCAAAATTTAATAATAAACCTTTAAAATCACATTCAAATTTAATTCAAAGCGTCGGATCTAAGAGTTTGACCGACCTTGTTACTGCTGATCCATCAGACATACGCGCATATATACTACACAGAAGCATTACTTAAAGCTGTACTATCTTTTAGTGAATTTGTCTCTTATTTATGACTGCTTATCTTGTCTAGATCTTAAAGCTCAAACATACACGCACACACACATACTCATAAACGTACAGCTGTAAATATGCTTGTATATACTCTATTATATATTCGAGCATTTATTTCTAACTCCGAACCTACTGAAGCTTGAAAAAAGTGAGTAACTCGTTTTTTTTTTGTCATTGCTTTAACTGGTCTTTCGTGCAAGTTACGGTTTATTTTCTAGACAAAATTTTATAGTTTGTTTGAAAAATTAGCATTTTTAATTTGTATTGCTTTTATTTGCGCTGCTATGTAAGTGTTTGCGCAGATATATAGATACAGCTGTGTATTATGAATTTTATTGACTTTTCCTCTCGCGCTTTTTCATTAATTTATTTGTTTTATTGAACCTGTGTGTGAGTAGTGTCTGAGTAGAGTTTTATAGCTGTTTGGAATTTAACATACACGTTTCTGACATTAACCTATCGATGATGCGAAGCAAAAACAAAAGTAGAAAAAAATTAATAATTAAAACTGAAAACAGAGTTATACACAAAAGCAGTTAATTAATTAATGCGTACAAAGAGATTTTAAAAGCCTTCAGCTTACACAAGTGCCGCGAGTGAATTCGGTTTCGATTTTAAGCGCTTCTTATTCGTTGTTCTTGTTGAGAACACGAAAAAAAAAACCGTTAGCTTCGGCTGCACCGCGACTTTAATACCCTTCACAGGTGCATTTTTTATAGCAAAAAATGTTAAAAAATGTCTATCTTAATTTTGATATGTCAGTTTGTATGCCGGCTTTATACTATAGCGTTCCGATATGAACAATTTCTTTGGAGATTGTAGCGCTGTCTTGAATATTAGTCTATGCCAAAATTCCTGAAGATATCTTACCTAATAAAGAAGTTTTCCATAAATGAACTTGATTTTGATTAGTCAGTTTGTATGACAGCTAAATGTTGTAGTAGCCCGATCTGAACAATTTGTTCGAAGGCTGTAGCGTAGCTGTAAGCAGTAATCTGGTTCAAATATTGTGAGGATACCCTAACAAATAGAAAAGTTTTCCGTATAATGACTTCATTTTGATCGATCAGTTTGTATGGCAGCTATATGCTATATTGGTGCGATATCGGCGGGTTCAGACAAATGAACAGCTTCTTGGGGAGAAAAAGACGTGTGCAAAATTTAAGTTCGATTTCTCAAACACTGAGAGACTAGTTCGCATATATACAGATGGAGAGACGTACGGAATGGCTAAATGATCTCAGCTCGTCACTCTGGTCCTTTATATATATACTTCTTAGGTTTGCCGATGTATGTGACAAACTTCGTGGCAAACTAAATATACTCTGTTCAGGATATAGAAATGATTGAAAAGTAACCAAGTATACGTAAGTAATCACATTAAAGAAAGATAACTTCAAAACAAGTGTGTTTCAGATCTTCAAATACACTCCGCAACCATTGTAGAGTTATAAATATAAAATAATTATTATATGAATACGCAGACTGATAAAAGCGGTTGATTAGTAGATCTCAACCTAGACATGCATACATACATTTGCACACCGAAATTTATTTACCCATTATATATAGCATATTAGCGCACGTTTGTTTGCCGAAATATTTATTTATAAACTCATCGAGTTTCTAAAATTTAGCAATAAAGTAAAATGAAGTGTTCGTTATATTTTTTTCGCTCCAAATTGTACTAAAAATAAATGGATAATGCTAAACAGACCTATCAGTCTTCCTTTCTAATTATAACCAACAAGTTAATCAAACAAAAAAAAACACTTTGCTGATTAGTGCACGTTAGCTTTCTAGCTCGCACAATAAGTGAAAGGATCGTAGAGTTCTTTAATTTTTTCAAATTAAGTTTATAACCATTTAATAGATAATAGATTAATTCTGCCTGCTGTCAAGCACTTCAACCTCTTATAATGAACAGAATGAAAACCTTGAAATTAACTCACATAATTAATGCATTTTATTAGATTTACTTCCTTACACTTGCTAACCCGGAAGTTAAAGAATCTCAAACTTGTTTTGTAATTTGGTTACATAATTATTGAAGCACAAGTAATGGCTGAAAAATTACAATTCACCAGATTGTAAAGATCGTTGTTAGTCTGGGCACATATGCTCTTATTCAATAACATTACTGCAGTGTGTGGTAAAGTTTCTGTGCCTTGGCTGTGAAATTAATTCGTCGATAGATCGCCGGAAAAATGTTCTGTCGCAATAGTTAAGTGTATTTTATAATAATATCCTGTTTAAATGGGCTCCTTATTGTTCTCAATTGTACATAAATTAACTAATTACTCAAATAGTAAAGATCTACATACAACCCTGCGAGGTGTTTTCAATTTGTGTATGGAATCCTCTGTAAAGGAAACGAAATATCATTAACAAGGAAAGATAAAAATCATTATTGAGTACAATTAAATATCCAAAACAATGAGTTAATTAATAGAATAATTGTATCAACTAATTGACCCACTTGTGAATTAAAAATAATCGATTTTTTTTTTTACTTATATGTACAATATATTGATTGTTGAGATATTTAAAAATATTATCAGAAAATTTGAAGTTGATCCGACAAACAGGTTTTGAGTTATGACCGTAATTTTTTAACTTAGTGTAATCGGCTCTCAAAATTAGAAACGCGTTTTACGCGAAACGATGTTTTCATACTCGATAAAGAAAATTTCATCGAAACGGCTGTACCAAGCAGCTTGACATTTTCCCACGACCTTCTTAGATATATTTTTCAGGTATTGTTCAAAGAATTTGATTTTAACAATAACTTCGATTTTGTAAGCCAATCTGAAGTGTAATTTTTTTTTTTCTCAAAACCATTTTTTTTTTTTTTGATTAACTGTCTTCATATATTTTAATAAAAACAATTTTTTTGGTATTGAACTTAATATAATTTTAAGCAATAAAAACTTCTTCACCTTCATCGTTTTTGCGGAAATTCACCTGGAGATTGGCTACTGGATCAAGGGGATCAAAATTTTTAAAAATGAGTGAACGATTATTAAAGTACTTTATATTTTAAAAATGTACAGTATTTTTACTTTAACTTTAAAATGTCTCTTAAATAAATCACGAAAAATGCGTTTTTCGGACTTGCAAGCGCTTATAACACCTTAACTAACTGTAGTTTGTCGTGTTCTTAGGAAACTGAGAATATAGCTTTACAAATAAATAACTAACTTCTTCCGCCTAAACCTAGCTTCAGAAAAACTCCGTACGTTTCTGAACCCACTGTACTTATGTTCTATTCGTTTATATTATTATATATATTTCGTTACATATCACAACCTAGACCATTATGGTGTTGCCAGTGAAAAGAAAGTATCGAAATAGAAAAGGGCAATTAAAATTTGATATTCGATATTGGTGTTTTAGAAGGGGTGATTGAACGATTGGAACTTGTTTTTCTGACATTAACTTATCGTTGTGGTTGTGTTGCTTTACAAAAAGTCACTCAATATTATATGTGTGAAGCTTATTTGGCGTTAGAGCACAATTTGAAATATGCAAAGAAATTAGTCTAATCTAGCGCATTCATTAGACCATAACAAAAGAGAAAAAAATACTTCGCTTATTTTTTAATTAAAAATGTGTAAAAAAAATATGTTCGTATTCCGCCACAAAAAGACTAACCGCCAACGCCAGCCAAAAAAAATTTAAAAATATAAAACCGCATAACTCGTTTGATTGTTTAAAAAACAAAAACAATAAATTAAATTTATTTCATGTTTGCTGTTGAATTTTTTAAGAAATAAATAAAAATAATTCAAAATTTAACTTTTAAGAGAAAGTTTTAAAAAAATTTAAAAATCAAATAAAAAAAATTTTAAATTGTAGAACAAAATAATTTTTCATTTACTTGTACGTATACATACATATATATTTGTTTATATTTCTTTAAAATTACACTTAGAAAATAGCGTAACAAAATATCGGATATTTGTTACCTGTTCCAGACACGTGTAGTAGGTACAATAAAAATAAATATATTTGTACGAAGGCTATAGGCGTATACATACTTATGTACATTTAATTATCTAGACGCAACATTTTCACTTGTACATATTTAATTAGATAATTTTATATGATCTGCAAATAACATACACACATACATATTACATTTAGTTTAGGAGGTTTCCACCGATTTACCAAGAAATATCTATTTCAAACTAAAACTATCACCTGCTAATTAATTATAATCGGACACGAAACAGTAAAGCTCATAATTAGCTAATAACGGGCTTAAACCACGAATTTCGACAAAAGCCATTTTAATTGTATTTTACAAATATCATATATCACGTTATTTGCTTAATAGATTATACAAAATGATGACTCAATTTAAATGTAAATACATTAAAAACTGTTAAATAAAATAATAACAACTGAGAAAGGGTATATAAGGGCTAGGTAAAGTATTGGCCCGATTATAACCATTTCACGTTTTGTTCCTACAGGTTTGGGTGGTAAGGAGATATTTACATTAAACCTATTAGGTAGCAAGGCCACACCTACTTTTTAAAAATTTTCCATCTAGATATGTCTCTATTCACTGCGATCTCATGTTCGCAATTACATTTTTGTACCCAAATTTATGGCTTAGTTATGGCACTTTATATGTTTTCGATTAATAACATTTTGTGGACGTGCCAATAGTCCAATCCCGCCCATTTACAATACCAACCTACCTTGTGTACGATGTTCTCTTAATTATAAAACAATTTAAAAAATCGTTTTCATTCGTTTTTCCGCGAATACTTACTCGTAAAACTGATATATGCGATGCGCGAATATATAATTTTTTACCAAGTGGAGAATTAGAACAAAAGCGGAAAATAATTATATAAAGTGAAGCTTTCATGCCTGCTCTGTAGACTTCACCGGCTTTTTCTAGTTCAACTGTCAGGCCGGGACCCAGTTTAATTACCGTAATTGTATACAAAAACGTTTTAAGATTATTATTAATGTGGCAGTTAATTAAAATTTTTCCAATGTGAAGACACATGCACACATCTCTAAAGCTATAAATATGCATTACAGCCCTTTCCGGCGCTCCCATTATACCATATATGTAGGAATGCGAGTGGCGTACAAAACAGACGCGCGAAGCTGTCTAGCTATTACTAACACGTTTTTCCAACGTTTTATATAATTTTCATTGAATTTTGTACTTTTATTTTTTTCTAAATTTTTCTTTTATTTAATTAATATTTTTTATACAATAAATAAAATTTTTTGTATTTTATTTTTTATTTCTATTAATAATTTTTTTTTTTTATTTATTTTTTTCGATTAATATTTTTTTTAGTTTTTTTTGTAGTTTTTTTTTTTTTGTCATACATAGTATATTGATTTTGTTCGTTTTTTTTCTCTTGAAACGAATGGTCGGACACACTTCTACCCAAATTTGCTTATACATATGTTCATTTGTATGTCTGTATATACAGTGCAAAACACCACGTAGGTATACATAATAATTCAGTGATGGGTAATGAGGCTATCACTCATACTTTATTGTTGTTGTTTTTTATTTTTTTCAACCAGTTATTGCTGTTTTAACAAAAATGTATGTATCTGTGTATGTATATATTTAAATTTACCCACAAAGGGAAATGCGTCTAAATATTTACATATGTATGAGTGTCGTATTTGTTTTAGCTTACATCAGCTTAGATAGCGCTTCGCTGCCTGCAAATATGACTTGATTGTTATTTAACAAGCCAACTTTAATTGGTATGAACACCGCTCTAAACTAGTTCTTAGTCATCAGTAATTTAATTCCACACATGCATATATAGTACTTATATATTGATGAGTTTGCCAATTTGTATGCGCATTAGGGTGGTCGTGTGCAATAGAACTATATTATTCAAAGTATTGCCCATCTGAAGCTATGACATATTCCCATCTATCACGCAATTTGTGGATGCCATTCCAAAAAAACTGCCTCGGCTTGGCTACCAAAAGTTATTCAAGACAATTTTTGATACCCTGTTCTGTTGTGAACCGTAACCCATGACCGGAACAACGACCGGAACAAATGGTAGTCAGAAGGAGTAAGGTCTGAGCTATAAGACGGGTGAGTCAAAACTTCCCAGCCGCTGTCGCACGAAGTCGAGCGTTGTCATAACGGAAAATTCCTTGCTTTTGAACATTTTCAAATGGCTACTTGTCTGACTTAATGCTTCCAGTTCCTCGTCTTCAAACTTTTTTGGCCGCCCAGGACGTTGTTTGTCTGCCAAGATAAAACCACCACTTTTAAATAATGCATACCCTCTTTTTCTCGTTTGCTCAGCTTGAGCATGGTTACCATAAATTTCCATCAAAATACGACGTTTTTCGGTTTCAGGCGGAGAAAAAATAGTTTTTGTTGTTTACGCTTGAAATGAGTCCCATATAATGGACTTAGATGAAAATTTCAACGATTTTCTAATGTACGAAGGTGTACGAACACAAATGTCAAACTTATGAGTTTGCTTTGACAGCTCTATACAGCTATTTGTCTATTCTATATAGTTAAAAAAATACCCTCTACATTTCATTTGAATCTTCTTGTAGGCTTCTAACGATTTCGTAACCGCTGCCGCAATACTTTCTTATTCCGCCGTTTTGACGGCCACAAAGTCAACAACCCTAATTTAGTAATGTACATTAATATGGGTATCAAATATTTATGTACATATGTATACCATATATAAATTTAGCATTATTTAATTAACGATTAGAAATAATTCATATGTCTCATTAGTGTTCAAATATATGTGTGTATTTTATTTACGATGTGCGCATATTATATTTTATCGCATCGTCAGTTGTCAGCAATACATGAGTATACATTAGGGTGGGCCGAAAATCCGTTTTTTTTAGAATTTTCATTATTAATACCGAAAATTCAAGAAAAAAAAATTTTCGGTCGACATTTTAGGCTTGCCAAATCCAGTTAAAATTAAAAGATTTTGGAAAATATTTTTCTTACATTATATCGATCGGAAATTTGATTCTCTACAAAAAAGGTCCTATAGTAAATTTACGTAAAGTTGATAGCTTCTGAGATAATTGCGATTTTCCTCTAAAAAATGAGATTTTTCAATATGGTATTAATTTTTCTAGATGAAAAATATATCTGATCTTATTATTTTCATAGGGAATTCTAATTTCTACTGCATAAATGTAAAAACAATTTTTCTAGAGTTGTTTGTTACTGAAATAACGACCATTTCGCTATAAGGTAAGAAAAATGTTCCAAAAACTTTTAACTTTAACTGGATTTGGCAAGCCTGAGATGTCGACCGAAAATTTTTTTTTCTTGAAAATATTTTTTTTTACCAAAGAAAAATATTTTCGGTTTTAATAATGAAAATTCTAAAAAAAACGGATTTTCGGCCCACCCTAATGTATAATCATGTATTGGCCCACCCTAGTATACATACATATGTACATACCTACATATGTATAATTTATATGTATTCGCATTAGTACATACATAGATAATAATATAATATATTCGATAAAGCTTTCAAGTGCCTCTTATGAAAGTCGTGAATGAATTTCAGCATTTATAAGAAAACCATACAATTTTCGTTTACGAGTACAAGTTGCTTATTATTAAAATTAAATAGTATTAAATATTGTTATAGTCGAAGAAAATATTTATTTAAATTGTGTTTAGTTTTAAAAGCTTTGCGTGGTGCTTAAAAGAAATTTTAAATAAAACATTACGTAAATTTAAACAGATAAATTTGATATCCAAAAATGAGGCAAACTGAAATTTGTATTTTTTGTTTGAAAAATTAAATAGAATATCTGTGGCAACCCTATTAAAAATTATTTTCAGCAATAATCTTTTTTTCTATTGCATAACTTAACTATTAAGTATTCTTTGTATTGATCAACACGCTCTTAAAACAACCCTAAATGTAGACAACATTAGCTACAGTACAAAATATTTATATACAAGTATGTAGATCGTTGCCTACATTTAGGCACGTTATATGGTTTAAGTCTTAAAAAATAATGTAAATTATTGATTTTTTTTTCTGAATTTCAAAACAGGCTTTTTAAAACTAAAAAAAAAATGTGCAAGTGGCAATTTCTTTCAACTCTTGTAGATAAATTCTAATGTAGACAACTGTACCAAGGTTTATAATCTCAAATTTATTTTTATTTTTTTTAATCATTTACTTACTCTTCCTTTAACCACCTTAAATATAAAAATATTCTCTTAAATCATTTTTGGAATCAACAAACCTACAGTAGAAAAATATCAGAATATGTATGCCCTTAGTTACCCAATTCCCGCTTAATTATCGTCCATTAATTTCGAGCACGTTCGTTTGATGACACATAAATAAGAAACGCCATTTGACTTTAGTTCATAGTCCAAAGCTAAAGTTAAACAGATAAGCGCATAAATCAATATTATTTCTACAAATCACCATTATAGGAATAAAGGCGATTGTGTGTTTGTATTTGAAAGTCAGTCTAATATAAATTGAGACAGTCGCACTGTGCGAGGGTAGTTCGATAAAACAGTAATAAGATTTGTTTTTTTTTTTTAAATGCCTTCTAAATACATTTAGCCCAGTGATTCTTGATAATAGTTTTTAATCAGATCAACCTAAAAAAGGTTCAGGAATCATCGGAAAGCCATAACCTACAGCTGTCGCATAACTCTAATTCTAAGAGCGATCAATGATTCTAAGAGCGACCTAAACCAACTAACATAAAAAGAGTTTTATTTAGTAGTAGTCAGTGCTGGGTAAGCGAGTTTGATAACACAAGATGGCGTGGATAACACTTAGACTGTTATGTACAGTTTTTTGTGAAGTCAAATAAAAACTCATGTAGTTGAATATCAGCTATCGACCAGCATCTTGAACTTTGGCAAGCGAAGGAGTTTAGAACCTCTGAACTTACTTCAGCTATATAGGTCTTGGGTGAAGATGGAAAGCTGGTACATAGACTCCTCCACTTGTTGAATAATGTTGAGGCGTACACCATAAATAAATGGTGCTTCAACCAATTGCTTAGCTTTAAAACCGAAAATTTCGAATACTAGAAATCGCAATTACTTAGAACCAAGTTAAAAGATGTTCCATCTTTAAATAGTGTTTTTTTTTTCATTCAATGAAGGTACAAAGCATTCGTTATAAAAAAGTTAATATTGAAAAACATATTTTAATGAAAGAAGTATGTTAATCGAGAAATAACTCCTTGAAGTGGTATAGAAAAATTGTCGAAAATTTTGATTTTTTAACCTTAAGACGTTTCGGAGATATCTTTTTTTATAAAAATAATAATACAGACGGAAGTTTGATTAAAGTTTTAGACAAATTTCAAGTCCAGAACATTTGTCGGTCTATTAAAATTCCTTAAACGCTCAGAGGCGCCTTGAAACATATACGGATGGATATCATAAGTACTCCAGTAAGCGAAGAAGTTTGTCAATGACCTCCAAAAATAGTTAACCCAATTTTTATTAAAGTACTTACTTTTTAGCGTGGAAGCTGTCGTTGAACGAATCAGTTCCAAGATAATATAAATCATTTAATCTTACGTTGCTAAGTACTTACATTCTTATAAATCGTGTGTGTATGTGTTTTGGCGGTAATCTTTGACGCTGATCAGACGACAAGCGAATAAATCATGTCGACGTTAACTCACTTTAACGCTTGAAAATTAGATTAGCGCTTATCAGTTCTATATATTTATTGAACTGGTAGTGATTGTTATTGTTATTTTTAGTTTTATTTATTAAGATTATACAGCCTAAATAATAAATTGATTGATTGCCATATTCTTCCCTTCTTTTACTTGCAGTCATACGTGTCACCACCGCAGTCGCTGCGCTGCCGCCGTCAACGTCGTCGCTACAGAAGGTGTATGTGTGCGTATGTATGTTTGTCGTGAACGTTCGTTGAACGCTTCGAGGCAATAAACTCGCTTGCAGTATTCTACACCACCAAAAAAAAAAAACAAAAACACCTCAACGATAACCGTACACCCGGTCAACGACAACAACAATAACTTTTGACAAAAACCAAAGCAATAATATCAAATTAACCAAAAACACAAACAAAAATTTCAAAATATTTTATAACAAAATCAGCTAAAATATGGTGCAACAACAACGCCTGGCCATCTCAATACCAAATATTAACAATCGCATGCCGCCCATCTCCTCCGTCGGCGTTAGCACACCCGGTTCGGTGTCGTCAACCACTTCCTCCACATACAATGCCAGTCTGTCGACGTCAATGGACTCGCCGGCTGCGGAAGTAAACAGCGCCGACATCGGCCTGTTCGTGGAGACACCACTGCAGGAGCTAAGCACCAATACACGCCTACAATTGTCGCAACTCTTGAATTGCCGCAAGATCTTGCGCTCCGAAGATGGCTATGAGCGGGATTGGCGCGGCGTGGCGGAGTTGGCTGAAGTGCGCAGCTTCTGCAGCAGCAACAATGATGATCCGATGCGCGCCGTACTGCGTGAGTGGTGTTCACATCGGCCGCAGACAGCGACATTTGCACGGTTGCAACAATACCTCGGCATCATCGATCGCTGGGATGTCAGCGATGACATTTACGAGAATATGGGTGAGTCACAAGCAAGCACTGCATCCATATAGAGCTAGCATGTAAGCATTGCGTAGGGCGTTGGGCCAGGCGCTTATATTTGTTCAGTGCAGGCATTCCCTGGGCACGTGTTCTATATTTAAAACCTGCTAATTATATTTCCTTCTTTCTGTTTGCTGCTCGTTGTCAGGCATAGTATGTGTGCACAAACACTTTGCAAGGTTGTTGTAATGCCAAGCGTCAAGTAAATAATTCTCGCATTCTTGTAGAACAACAACAAAAACGAGTGCGGTGAAAGCGTCGCGCCACATAACCTTTATTACGCGCTTCATGTGGTTAATGACCATGTGTTGGCGTGGTGAATTATGCGAAAGGCTCGTATGACAGTCACTCGGTCGTGATGACATAATGCACTGTGCGGTTGCCACCTTGCGCATCGATTGCGCTCTCCACACAAACAATCGATGCTATAATATGGTATCTGCGGGTGTTGGCTGTAGTAAATGTACGGAAGTATCACAATTTTCAGTCAAGAGAACAAATTTGTGAAACTAAAATTTTAAATTTGGTATAAAATCGTTTGAAACATATCTGCACAGTTGCCACCTTTTTACAAATATTAGGTTTGCCACGATGTTTATAACATTCAGAAGGAAAAAATCGGAGATATAAACATATATAAATGATGTGCGTGGCGAGCTGAGATCAATCAAATTATGGATTTAGCTATATCCGCCTGTATGTCTGTATATATGCGAACTAGTCCCTCTGTTTTTGAGATATCGATTTGAAATTTTCCAAACATCCTTTTCTCCCCAAGAAGCTGCCTATTGGTCGGAACCGCCGATATGAGATCATTATACCATATAGCTGCCATACAAACTGCTCGATCCAAATCAATTCCTGGTATGAAAAACTTTTTTATTTAACAAGATATCTTCAAAATTTGGTATAGATTATGGTCTATGCTACAATCGCCGAACATAACAAATTACTTATGATAAAGCCTTGCCTACATTTAGGCAAATTTTAGTAGTAGACACCTTTCCAAATATCATATAACTTAATTTAGTAATATTTTAAGTTAGAAGAAACCGTAAGAACAGGAATGCATAATTTGACTATAAAAGAACCACGAGTTGGTCAAAAATATATTATCACCACTAATTTCATCGAACCTTGGTGAGCTTTTATTCATAAGATCATAACTTCACCGAACATTTCAAAACTTCAAAAAATCAAAGCAAAAACAAAATATTAAATTCATATTAAAAACACCCTAATGATAAGTACTCTTGAATCTAATTATGGATTTCTCTTTTCAAATCCGCTGGAGATCACTCTAATTCACAGTAAAATTAGTTCCCGACACAACGCGAGATGACGCAATGTGAACGTGTATTATACTTTTATATTTCACTGCGACACAATATTTCGGGGATCATTGAATTAATTAAACATTTAATTATTGCGAAATCAATAAATGGCTCGCTTTTATTTGGTGCAATCGTAAATGCTTTTTACGCCCAAAATTGGCCGGTGATTTTTTTTTTTTTGTGTGTTATAAAGTAACAAGACAGCAAAAGTGATTTTAATTTCTTATAAAGTCTTCGATGGGGATGCGTGCTTTAACCCTTTAATGACTGCTGGTATATATTTGAAAAATTTAGTTTTTGATTAAGACTTTTTTTTTAAGAATTACAGTGGCGTAAAATTTATACCTAATATTGACTTTATTTATATTATATTTAAGTATTGTCTACAATATATGTACGAGACTTTATGAATATAAAAATGAAGAATATATTTAGAGATATAGAATTTTCTTGAAGCGTAGCTGTCAAAGTAAACCTGTATTTGACATTTATTTTCTCTTACGGAGGCAAGTTTCCTTGCAGAGGCTTGGATTTCAACCGATTTTAAAAACGTGAGTCTAATTTTTGGGTTTAATCAGTACATAGAAAAATAGTTTTGGAGTACGAACAATCCATAGGACATTTGGCACGTCGTTGGTGAGATAAGGTTCGATAATAATAAAAAAAGTCATGAAGTTGAAATATCGTGACGATCGAGACGAAAAAAGTAGTTTCGAGAAAAAAGCGCTTAAAGTTTCGTCGTCCACTTAAACTAGTCTTGTTGCCACTAACACCAAACTTTGAAAACAAGTAGTTTGAATTTTGACAAATCCGTTATAATATCTAAACTATCAAAATTTTTAAAATATTCGATTTTTTTTTTTTAGATTTCTGCCATTTTAACTCAAAATAAGGTCTAAGCTTCTAAAAGCCTTTTATAAGAATATCGTAGCAATACAATAAAAATCGAAGATTCTATACATTATGGCTTTTCCAAAAAAAAATTTTCCCATGCAACATTATGTAATATAGCATAGAAAACTCGGATTATGGGCACCCGGTATTAATGATGGGTTAAAAAATGACTGACAATGAATTTTAATATAAAGCTTTGGTGTTTATGATCGACAATAAACTTTTTGTTGTTGTTGGTGGTGAGTCTATGTTCTAACCTAATGGTCATGCAATACCGATTATCGCAATAATTTATTAGTATTTTATTAATGTGTATGTGATTAATCATAATAAAGCAGATGTGTTTCAATTTGAGGCACGTGACTTTCCAAACAAAAACAACCAAACAAACTAAGAATAAAAAAGTATTGAGCCATAATTAAAAACAAAAAAAAATATGTTGACGCATATTGCTTGCGCGGTCTTTTAGCAGACTAATATTGTTAATGTAAATAAAATAATTGCTTTTATAAAATAAAATATTGTTTATATGAAGAAAATGAAAAAAAAAGAAATCAACTACAGTGTTGATAATAAAATATTAACGCAGAAATTGTTTGGCCAACAAAATAAACATGCTACTTATTTTTACGCGGCTACATTTTATTTTAAATTTTAAACAGACCTACATATGTATTTACTTATATATCGAGAGGGGAAATTCATTATGCTAATTTGAACTAATTTTCTGTGCACACTACTAAAACTCTAAGACACTTGTACACATATACACACTTACAAAGTAAATACATCACAGAACTATGAAAAATAATAATATCTTATACCCGGAACCGGGTGACGCGGTGAGACAACCTGAATCAATTTAGTCTCTCAGGTCTTGAGATATCGATCTGATTTTGCACACGTTCTTTTCTAACGTTAGCTGCATACAAACTGACCGATCAAATTTTAGTCTTTGTATGGAAAACTTTTTTTATTTGACAAGATATCTTCACAAAATTTGCCATTATCCGAGACAACGCTACAATCTCCGAATATACTGTTCGGATCGGAGCACTATAACATACAGCTACCATATAAACTGATCGATTGAAATCAAGATAAATATCTTTTCATGCCTTTTTATGCTATAAAAAATGCACCTAAGAAGGGTATTAGAACTTCGTTGCGGCCGAAGTTAGCAATTCTTCATATTGTTTTCTGTTTTCTCTCCATCCCTTCGTTAATCCGCCACACCCGCGCGTTCTTCTTTTTATTTCAATGTTTGTCATTTTTTGTCGAAAATCACTTGACGTTCTACATTTATCTCCTTGCAAACAGATATACACATATGTATACTTAATCAAATACAGACATACATACAAATTTGTATATGCAATTTATCACAAAACAAAAGCGAGAAGAGCAATCACTTTAAACCAAATTTAACTGCGCCGCCGCCCCTAAGATTAAACATACAGCCAACAAAAGCCCAAAATAAGCAGCAGCAAACAAACAAAAATTAAATAAAACAGAATGACAGACGCAGCAGCCGTGCAAATTTACATACGGCGCAGTCTCGTTGTCAGCATACATACTTCAGCGCACGCACATACATACATACATAAATAATTTGGATGCAGTGACGTTGGTGACGCGCTTTTATTTGCACGCCTCATTAAGGTACATACATACATATGTGTATGTGTGCATCGCTTGTGCTCATGGCACAGCGCTCAGCCGAGTTTTCGGGCCGTGCGGCGATGATTAGCGACTCCAACTCCAACTGTTGTGGGGCTTAACGAATTTTGCTTGGCTCAATGACTTTCGAATAACACATCTACACACAGCATCGTCAGATTAATATGTCAACATGTCACACGCACACACACACACACATATGCATGCTTAGTGTGCTTGCACTGTCAGAAGGACAGTATAATTGTTACAGTGTAATTCGAGAATACGTATGAACGAAAATCTAAAAATAATATAAATCATTGCTAAGCAGTAAACAAATATGTAGGAAAGAGTAGAAATATTGTAAACGTATTCGCTGGCGGGCAAAATGTAGACCCTGTAGGAAATATATGCAAACAAATTTAAAGAAACATCATGGAACTTTGAATGCGATTTTTACTTCGTAGATCATGGGATTAAATTCACTGTGGAGGAACTTAAAATATCATTTTTTTTTTGTGTAAAGGGCTGAGCATCTAATCAAATTTGATCCGGACTCACAGAAAAACTGCTGTTCGGCTTCAAAATAGGCTCCTGAGCCCATACCAGCATGCCAAAACGGTCATTTTAATTATCCATACACTTGTTATAAGTCTCGGCTACGATGACATTTAGTGCCTTCAGTGCATTTTAATTTTTTCGGTTTCAGCTCATATTTGGAGCGTTATTCGCTGGATTGTTGGAGAGTTTCGACATTAAATTCATAAACCCTTATCTTGTCGCCAGTAAATATACATTCGATGAAATTTTTTTTGCGACCTCTCAACGTCGGCTCAGATGTCAACACGACTGTTTTCAAGCTCTGTTTTTTTAACTTTTTCGATGTTAAATCGTCATTAACAGCAATGGATGAACGACTCACATGAGGCAAGTTGATTCTATTGAAAACACAAAATTGCAAGCAGACTTGTTGCTAAATTGCCATGGTAAAAATCGCCAGACAAGGTTTTCGCGTCAAAAACAAACTGCTCTCAAACGCACACTAATATGGAGACAAATTTCACACGAACAGAAAAAAATGTTTACCGATTCGGTTTGCGCGCACAGTTTTAAAGACCAGTCCGGGTCAAATTTGATCAGATGGTATAGCTGTGGTTTTATCGTGAGTAGTAGCAGAAAAAGCGTACTCAAGTATTTCCGGGATCATGAAGCTACGAGTGGCTTGTTTTCATTTACTTGAATTTTGGTCCGGTGTAGATTTTCCATTCAAGGGATAATTTGAACTATTCCATGCAAAATAAATGTACCAGAAATACTTAATACCACATATATATACTTGTATACATATAGTATGTACTTAAGCTATGACCAATGCATGTTTTTCCCGAGGAACTTATATATTTATATACAATTACAATGGGTGTACCTCAAAACAGCTATGTGTAAATTAATAGCAGTGAATTAAAAAATATTACTTAAAAGAGGCGCGATAAGCATGTGTGTCTTATCAGGTTATAGGTTATAGGCTAACGATTTTATTTTTCAAAAAAAAAAAAAAAAAAAAAAAAAAAACGGTGTTGACGTATTGACTTAATTCCAATTTTTTATTTATGGTCCTTTATTTGCGGAAATTTACGATTTAGCCATGTCTGTCTGTCTATCCGTCTATACATACCGGAACTAGTCTCTCAGTTTTTGAGATAACGATCTGTGATTTGGCACACGCCCTTTTCTCCCCGGGAAGCAGATCCACTATCGAAACCGCCAATATTGGATCACTATAGCATATAGCTGACATACAATATGTTCGATCAAAATCAAGTCCTTGTATGGAAACATTTTTTATTTAACGAGATATCCTCACGAAATTCGGCATGGATTATTGTCCATGACAAAGGTACTAGCTCCAACCACAAATTGTTAAGATCGAATCACTATAGCATATAGCTGCCATACAAACTGACCGACTAAAATCCAGTTCTTGTATGGACACTTTTTTAATTTTTAGTTTTGGTGCATGCGAAGCAAATTTCTTTTCTTTTTTTTTATATTAAAATGTCCTGGAAATGTTTTGAGTGGCAACAGTGGCAGGCTTTTAGATGCAAGTTGCTGAGATTCAGCTGAGATGAGATAGTTTAAAAGCAGCACTGCCAATATTTTACACATGATTGTTCATAACAACATATAATGTAATGTATTACTTATGTACATTTGTATGTTTGCGATATTATTCAATACTGCTTTGTGCAATAAATTAAAATTTTGTTCAGTCACACATACATACATATACATACAAATGTAAACATATTTACGGATGAATGTATTTTTTATGCCCTAAAGTTTATAAGCAAAGCACATACATACTTACATAAATTTCCTTGCGTCAGCCACTTTCTCCGAACTTTTCGCAATAAAGTAATTCCATCAAACAAATTTTGCGCGCCATTACTTACATACATACGTTTACACGTGTGCACATGAGTGTGTATGTAAGCATTTTGTAGCTGATTGTATTTTGCATACGCAAGTACAAATGTACAACACCGCACATAACTTTTGTTAATAGCCACATACACACACACGCACACGCACACAAAGTACATAAATTTTAGTATTTTAAATGCTTTCCGTTATTGCTATTGTCGATATTTGGTTGCTGCTGCTACCTTTGTTGTTGTGGTCCGCCTATGACATTGAATGATTCGTAATTGTTTACACTGAGCCAAATTGACCAGCCGATGGCAACAAATTTAATGCATATATGTAAATATATATACATATGTATGTCCGTATATGTATTTATGCATGTTTGTGTGTGCGTGCACTTGTTTCGCAGCGCTGAGCGACGACAAATCATGTTGATGGCGCGAATTATGTGGAACAGCAGAGATTTGCTCAACTGAGGCAAGCAGTCAATAAAAAAATTAAAATAAAAACCCCCGAAGCCAAAGCAAACAAAACGGAGTGTTATAATATGTGCACACGCAATATATTTTACAATAACACAAACACACATACATGCGTACTTATGTACAGTATAATAGATGCTATAATCTATTTATATGTTATATACCAACAGATGTACCTAGAAAATGCATATACTGGCAGAAATGTTGAAGCATACATATATGTACATATTTATATACATACATACATTCACACACACATACATGCATATGTATACAGAAACGTAAAAATAAACACAAAAAAATTACTAAAACTAAAACAATAAAAATGTTAATCAACAAAAAACAACAAAATAGCATAACAAAAACAAGAAAAAATTTTAACTTTGGTTGCACCGATGCTAGAATACCCTTCGCAAATAAAAAAAGTTTTCCATACAAGAGCTTGATTTTGATCGATCAGTTTGTACGACAGCTATATGCTATAGTGGCCCGATCTGAACAATTTGTATGGAGATTATTGCGTTGTCTTCGATAATAATTCCTACAACATTTCTTGAAGATATCCCGTCAAATAAAAAAGTTTATTTATTTATTTATCCCAGGATACAAAGTACATATTACATACAAAGTATCCACCTATAGAGGTGTTACAAAACACCTGTACATAGGCCTAATAATATTAGTTTATTATATAATTAAGTACTAATCTATTAATAACAATGGCATTTATAATGAAAAACAAAAGAAAACATAGTATTTTTAAATATCAGTGTCTACAATCCACACAGTTATTTTCTTTTTGCTTGCTTAATTTGCAATATTTATCATCGATCAGTTTATATGGTAGCTACATATATCCTAGAGTAGTCTAATATCGGCGGTTCCGAGAAATGAGCAGCTTCTTGGGTAGAAGAGGTTGTGTGCAAAATTTCAGATCGATACCTTGAAAACTGAGGGACAAGTTCGCGTATAAATAGAAAGACAGAGGCATAGCTAAATCGACTCAGCTGAGCACGATGATCATTTATATTTATATACGTAAGTATATTGTATAAAGTCTCCGACGTGTCCTTCTGGATATTACAAACTTCGTGCCGAACTTAATATACCCTGTTTAGGGTATGAAAAACAAAATAACACCAATGAACACTATACAAGTATAGCGGCGAATGCGAGCGAGAAAAACATAAAATGTCTACTGAAAATGCGTAACATCCGTGCAATTTTGATTTGCTGCTCCCTTTTTTCACTCACACACACACATGAACAGATTTACATCCCAATTGAAAAAGCAACAACAAACGCACTAACAAGTGTTAAGGCGCAAACACTAACAATGCACGCATACACACACGTACATACATAAATATTTACAGCAGATCCATTAATTAAACATCTTTTTTTCGCGCTTTGTTTTAGCAACGGATTACGCTAATCGCCCGCATCGTCGTGAGTCAATAATTCGTTTTATTGTTTATTTGCACAAACTAAATTACCCTAGATCCCTACACCTGCTCCCCACACCGCCACTGGTCACTTGTGCTAAAACAGCTGCCACTCACTACGCTGGCTGGGCGATTTTTGACGTAATTTGGGGCTACCAACCGGGTTGTGCGCAAAGTCCATCAACCCTTCGCTACACTCTCACACACATCCGTATGCATAAACATCCGAAGTTGTTTTTATACTCTCGCAACCTGTTGCTACAGAGTATAATAGTTTTGTTCACCTAACGGTTGTTTGTATCACCTAAAATTAATCGAGTTAGATATAGGGTTATATATATATAAATGATCAGGATGAAGAGACGAGTTGAAATCCGGGTGACTGTCTGTCCGTCCGTCCGTCCGTGCAAGCTCTAACTTGAGTAAAAATTGAGATATCTTTATGAAACTTGGTAGACATGTTTCATGGTACCGTGAGACGGTTGGTATTGCAGATGGGCGTAATCGGACCACTGCCACGCCCACAAAACGCCATTAATCAAAAACAAATAACTTGCCATAACTAAGCTCCGCAATAAGATACAAGACTGTTATTTGGTACACAGGATCACATTAGGGAGGGGCATCTGCAGTTAAAATTTTTTTTTTTAAAGTGGGCGTGGTCCCGCCTCTAATAGGTTTAATGTGCATATCTCCTAAACCGCTAATGCTATAATAACAAAATTCACTGGAAGCAAATGTTTTTAGCACTTCTATTGACGGTGTGAAAATAGTTGAAATCGGGTGGCAACTCCGCCCACTCCCCATATAACGGTACTGTTAAAAACTACTAAAAGCGCGATAAATCAAGCACTAAACACGCCAGAGACCTTAAATTTTATCTCTGAGATGGTATAAGATGACTTTATAGGAACCGCGTTCAAAATTAGACAGTGGGCGTGGCATAGCCCACTTTTAGGTGAAAACCCATATCTTGAGATCTGCTTAACCGATTGCAACCAAATTCGGTGCATAACGTTCTTTTCATGTTTCTATGTCATAGTGCGAAAATGGGCGAAATCGGATTACAACCACGCCTATTTTCCATATGACACCATTTTAAATACCACTTGATTCTTTCACTTTCCACTATGCAAATCAGGTAACAATGATTATATCGGGGTAAAACTTTGCGTAAATAATGCAATTAAAGTATGCCACCTTGCGGCCAAAAATTGTCTAAATGGAACCAAAACTGTTCAAGCCCCTAAGTACTAAATATGTGGACCCCAGTGCCTATAGTTGACCTTCTACCGAAAATATCAGTCAATCCACAAAGAAATCTCAAACGAGTATACCATTTGACTTTGCGAGAGTATAAAATGTTCGGTTACATCCGAACTTAGCCCTTCCTTACTTGTTATTTTTAGTTTTAGTTTTTTTTTTTTTTTATTCATTATTTATTTTTGTTCTTCTTTTGTTCTACGGCCATTTGTATTCTAGTAAGGTGCGCAGCAGTTGCTCAAAGTTGTCATAATATTTGATTATCGGCAATATGCAGCAAGTGTCTCTCGCTTACACTGCGCGGAATTTATTTTGTTTACGTACAGTCTTTTCCCTGTCTTCTTGATTGACGCAGTCTGACAGTCTGTGGTTCACAAACTTCAACTCTCAACGCAGAGGCGTGAAAAGTGCAACCGTCAGTAGTGACAGCGAAATATGACAAATAAAATATGCCTTTCACCGTTCTCTGAGCCTGAGATTACTGAAAAATTAACACATACCACCTGATCAAAAAAGATCCGGACTGACCAAAAAACCTGCATTTCCAGTATTTTAACGCAAATCTTTATTATCACCTTCAAAATAGGCTCCTGCGCCAATACAAGCATGCCAACGTTTTTTCCAATCGTCCATACACTTGATATATAAGCCTCGACCGGGATGGCCTTAAATGGCTTTAGCGAATTTTGGTTATTTTCGGTTTCGGCTCATTTTTAGAGGGCCATCATCCCGAATACCAGTAATCGTGCGTTTTATGAATGTAGGGCGCTTACCTACATTGTCAAGCATCTCTTTTGCGACCTATACTGAACGTCGTATTTGCAAAGGATTCAGGGGTCTAGCATTGACACGCTTTATACCCAAAACATTAACTAATATGTTTTGCGTCGATCTATAATCGTTTTTGAGATGCTCTACAATTTCTTTGATGCCAACAAGTCGATTTTCTAACACGATTTTTTCGTTGTTATCAGCTTTCTTAAATTGTAATGTTAGATTTTTTCAACGCTGGGACGATTTCTGAAAAGAGTGGTCCGTAGATGCCGTTAGACCATTGACATGGACTCCCGACTCTTTTTCGTTTTGTGAAAAAAACGCTGTCTTGGTTTCATTATTGCATTTGAAACAGTTCCGCAAATGTCTTATATAGCTGGGCCTTTAAGTTTCATTCGGATAACCGAGAAATTTCGCTTAAGCTTTCATTTCAACATTGCAATTAAAGGCAGTCTCCTCATTGTTATTTTCCAGAGCATTGGCATTGATAAGAAGGCATTTACAAAACGCTGTTGAGTAAAGCTGTGAACATTTATTCAGCGTTAGGAAATAAGCTACTTGGGACGCAATAATTTCAATGTTACTGTACAAGGTGACTCATATATGGTTTCTTTGTTTTAATCATAAGCCATTTTTAAATCTTATTCTTATAAACAAATTATGTAATATTTTTTTTGAAAAGTACATGTTTAACGTCCTCGGTTTCTTAGAATTTAGCCAGCCACTTTGGAAAGTATTTCTTAGAGGTACTGTGAATTTATGTTCATAATTCGTTAACGAGTAAGGTGCTTACGATATCACGAACAGTACATGCAACTTGGAACGCTGTGAAACCTGGAAAATCTTCCACAATTAAATAAGTATTTTAAAAAATTTGTGGTTTTTCGAATAAATACCGCTAATTAGAGTGTTCATGTTTGCGAAATTTTAGAACTGCTACGAAAACTCACCCTAGAGTTAGTAGGCAAAATTCTTCTCATCTATCAAATAGCCTTACGGGCCCTGTACGAGTCTCCATGTAATAAATGATCAGTTATTTCTCTCTTCAAATCCTTTCGCCACTATATATAAAATATGTTATTCTGATGTTAATCAGTTGGTTTATAATTCTGTTACAACGGCTCATTGCAATGACAATATGATAAATATTCTCATTACAACAACATGTAGCCGCCATTAAAAATGACGCAAAAAAGTATTATTATATATTTAATTGCATATTTTATTGCTATAATTATAGACACCTGCAATTGGCTATAAAATTTATTTTCAACGTACTTTGTCATCACGTTTACTAATTCCACGCAAGCAAATGTAATAAAGATAGATCTTATCACCCACTGATTTTTATAACAATCATAAATGAGCGAATATCAGCTTGATAATCATTTATGAAATCAATTACGTGCGGTCCTAATAAACAATGCAAATATACTTGGTTGCTAAGGCGCCGCTGTCGGGTAC
Source organism: Bactrocera oleae (assembly GCF_042242935.1). Taxonomy (NCBI): domain Eukaryota; kingdom Metazoa; phylum Arthropoda; class Insecta; order Diptera; family Tephritidae; genus Bactrocera; species Bactrocera oleae. Next base: position 66,670,090 of record NC_091538.1, read on the forward strand.
TCGATCGGATGTGGGCCGAGTTTTTAGCCGTAGAAATGGTGGGGCGTCAAAAGTCTAAACCGCTATGTACGAATTATTATTTGCTGTTTAACGTACATATTTCTAAATCTACCGGTAAAAAAACACATGCTCAGCGGCGTCACACGACACAAGTTTGGCTCTTTCATTGGCGTCGCTTAAATAATCGCAAGCAAGCTCAGCTTCTTACGTCGGTCATGGTCTAATCACATTCGAGTCTCAACAATAACATGACCGAATTGTTAAAATTTGCGACTAATTTATTTTGTGTGCCAACACGAGTCTAGCTGATTGTTTATTCAACTTTTTTTGCTTGGCTTTGAGGCCGGCAATTTGATACAATAGAACATGATTTGACAGAATGTTGAATTAGAAGTTAGCACATGTACATACATATTTACATACTTGTACATACCGCCCATTGTTTAGCTAAAAATAACAATAAAAGAAATCTCCAAAGCTAGCCTTCACGACTATATTTAGTATCTCAAATTTGTTTCGTTTTTTTTTTTTTAATTTTTGCGCGAATTTTACACATATTTTTATACCCTGAACTGGGTACATTAAGTTTGCCGCGAAGTTTGTAACACCCAGAAGGGATCGTCGGAGACCCTATAAAATAAAATGTATACATAAATGATCAGCATGATGAGTTGAGTTAATTTAGCCATGTCCGTCTGTCTGTATATATAAGTTTTTAAGCTATCGATCTGAAATTTTGCACCTGTCCTTTTATAGCATATAGCTGCCATACAAACTGAGCAATCGGAATCAAGTACTTGTATGGGAAACTTTTTTTTATTTGACGAGGTATCTTCACGAAATTTGGCATGGATTATTATTTAAAGCATTAATCTAATCTCCGAAGAAATTGTATAGATCGGATGACTATAGCATATAGCTGCCATATTAACTGAACGATCGGAGTAAAGTGCTTGCATGGAAAACTGTTTTTATTTGTGAAGGGTATTATACTCAACGTGTCAACAGAAATATGAAGATTTGTATCAGCAAACTGTGACAAGCAAGAACATAGGCCAAGCAGTAGAAACTTTTCTTTTCAATTCAAAATGGAATATCATAGTTACAACACATATAATTGGGCCGCAGTGAAGTTACAATATCTGCTATTTGTGGCTTCACTTTAGCAATAGTGTATCTAATTAGGTAAATTCTAAAGTTTAACAATATAATAATTCTATTGATAGAGCGACTACAATGAGCCTTACGATATCTGCAGTACGGCCGCTTGCAAACTAAGGCTCGTCAAACAAACTTTTTATTAAACAGCAAACTTTCTAAACTACTTTTACTGATCATCTGAAAGACTTGGCAATCAAAATGTGAAGAGTGATTTTTAGTAGTTCGCCTTCTGTGCATGAGACCCTCTTTCTTTTTCTTTCTTCAAGTTGGTTTGTATTTATTATCCAACACAAATATGTTTTATCCACCCTCAAACTGAGTTCACAAAAAGAAAAGGAATTTACGTTTACTCCGAATCTTATGTGCTATCTTTTTCTCGCTTTATATTTCTCCTACTCAACTTATGATCTTCATACCCTTAACAGGGAATAGTAAGGTATATAATGATCAGCGTTATGAGCTAGGTGGATTTAATCATGTCCGTCTATCTGTGTATCATCGCGAACTTGTCCCTCAATTTTTCAAATAGCAATCTGAAATTTTGCGCACTTCCTTTTCTCAGCAAGAAGCTATTAATTTGACGGAATCGTCGATATCGGACCACTACAACATAAAGCTGTCACACAAGCTAACCTATCACCTTTTTTTTTGTGTCGAAGTATTGTCACGAATTTTGGCATGGATTATTGTCCAAGGCAATAGTACAATTTTTAAACAAATTTTTCGGATCGGACCACTATAGCATATATGTAGCTGTCATACAAACTGACCGATAGAAGCCAAGTTCTTGTATGGACATTTTTTTTTTTGTGCAGGGTATTATAGCTGGGTGCAGCGGAGGTTAAGGTTTTTTCTTGCTTTATGTTCAACTCTGTTAATGACGCATCTAATTATAAAATTAAAAACCGGAACAAAATTAATAATTTTGTCATTCGTAATTTATTATCGATGAATTTATTATTTACTCTAATTGGAAAAACAAAAAATTTTTAAAAAAAGGTTAATTTTATGTAAATCTAAAAATATGTGACGACTATGTCATTACGCTACCGGGGAGTTTTTCGGTTTAAACCATTATTTCTTTGTTTTTGTTTTGCTCACGCTTTTTTTGCTATAATTGAGTGTTGTTTTTGTTGTTAGTCAACAAATGCTCACGTGAATTTAAATAACTAGAAATTTTAAGCGCTACGGAAATCAGTATTCCGAAAACATACAGACAGGCATACCCACACACGCTTATATGTACTATATATAATATTGTAGACCTATTTAAACAGGTACAGGTATAACATACTTACATATACATACCTATGTATATACCGATATGCACTTAAATATGTCTCAACAATGTTTGTCATTTTGTTTGCTGGCTTTCATATACTTTTGTTTTCATTTTGTTATTGTTTTTTTTTTTAATTTGTTTTTTCTTTGTCTTGTCACTTTTTTTATACAAAACGATTAGCAAAAAAATGTTCAAAGAAATTCCCGCATAAGTTCATGTTCAGATTTGAATATGAAAAGCAATCGCATGCGAAAATGCATTCAAAATCTGAAATTGGATGCATGCACAGACACATATGTGTGCTCGTATGTTAAACTTCTTTTATATTATTTATTTATAGATATATATTTTTTGTGTATATTAAAAATCTACTTAACGCTCCGCATCGACGCGTTGAAGGTTTCGGCAAAACTTGTTCAATAAAAATTATTTAATTTCTTCATTTCCTTTTTATGCACATTCGTCTTCATTATCTGTTGTTGTTAAATAATATCGAATTTCTTTTTAATTTTGTTTGTTGTGTTCTCTTTTGTATTTTATTTTTTCTTTATAAGGAAATTTTTTTTTTGGCAATCCTACTTGAAAAAAATTTGCAACGTGCACCTAATTGCGCAAAATTTATAAGCAAAACAAAAAAAAAAAACAAAACAATTTTTTATGCATTCATATTTCCATGTGTGAAATTATTTATATAATAATATTTTTGAGTAAATTTAATTCCCACAAAATATTGCACATACCACTGTTTAATGGGCTTGCATAGCTAGCTTCATCAATGTTGCTTTATGGTTGTAATTCAATAAAATATTTTTATTTCTTTGATTTTCCCAGCAGGAAGTCTTATTTATTGGCAAAAATGGATATATGTATACAATAAATATATTTACCGAATATCCATTGCGCCAAGGTAATGCTTAGTTGCTGGTACGATCACAAGAGCTTCTAAAATCGGCTGAAACCATTAATGAGGAACGTTACTAAAAACAACTCATTACATTGAATGGAGCGATTGCCGAAAAACGCACCGAATTCGCGACTAGACACGAGGCAATAATTTTCCAACATGACAACGAACGGTCTCATGTTGCAAGACCGATTAAAAACTATTTGAAAAACAGCGGTTGGAAAGTTTTGCCACACCCGCTTTATAACCTAGAACTTGCCCCTTCTGACTACAATTTTGTTCCGGTCAATCCAGAAATCTCTCACTGGAATACGGTTCACATCAGAACAGGTTATCAAAAAATGGTTTGATTCCTTCTGGGTCACCAAGCCAGCATAGTTTTTGGTTTTTTTTTTTTGGGATGGAATCCATAAATTGCCAATACTTATAATAGTAATAGTATTGTACATGATTACATCGATTCATTTGTTTGTATATAATAATTTCTCAAATAAATCGGCGCAATGTTGGCAACTCGTCTGTGATTAAAGTTTGGGTCCCACAACAATTATATGTAATTTTATTTCACAATAGTGTACTTTCGCTTTTATCGTATACACAATTTATTAGCCGAGGCGACGTTTAATTCAAACAGAAAGGAAAGCTTAACAAACAAAGTTTTAGTTAAATTGCTTAGCGACCTTGCTTACATGCAGAGTTGCATTTTTTAAATTATTTGCTTGCTAATAGAAGTAACTGAATTTATATTAAATCAAAATCATTTTTTTTCTTTAATTTTTTAACGTTAAAATTTCGCTTGTGCTGATACGTTTATTGCTTGCAGTCAGTGTATACATTTCCTACTACAAACAGACGCAGATTGATTGTTGTGTTTTGCACAAAATAAACACTTTTTCGCTATTAAAAAACGGAAAGTGTTTTATGCGGAATGCACAAGTGGATTTTTGCACAATTAAAAAGAAAATTTTCAGTTTCGAAAAACATTTTCGCTTGCGAAAGTTAAAAAGACGAGCAACACATTTTCTCCAGACCGATAGCCATAAAGCACCCACACTTGCCAATATACACACACATATATACACATATATAGAATTCAACAGATTGGCAACACGCTAACGACGTACCAGCTCTAATGATGCCCCACCATCCCTTACAGCCTGCGCCAAAAGTGTGTGCGCCAGTGGTTTTATGCGCAGTTAAGGAAAAACTGCTGTGCAAATACTTTGTAACGGCAAAAGTTTAGCAAAAAATAATAATTCTTTGGAAAATTTAGTGGCTCTGTGAGTTTGGATTTGCGTGTTTGCCATTTCATTATTTAAGTTAGTGTTTTCTCGTAAATTTTTTACTATCGGCTAAGTTCAATATTTAACTAAAGTAGCTATTATAAGTGCGCGCACACGCACACATAAGCAAACGCATACAAATGTACATATGTTTTGTATGTGTATTTGCGTGTATTGTTTATAAGCGCATGTGTATTTAAGTGTGTAAACAATCGAGCAATTTTGTGTTGTATCACACGCGCGCCTTTGAAATTGCACTTCATTGTGATTTTTTCCAACAATTTGCGCTAATTAATCGCCGATTGTGCAGTTCAATATGCAATAAAGCTCTTGTACAGTCGCTTTTTTCGCGCATTATTTTGACGAGTCGTCAATGAGTCGCAATGCCAGCTAATAAATGACCATAAAAAGCTGTTTAACGCCGGCAAAGGAAGCGTGTGTGCACAAACAAAACAAAAAAAAAAAAACACAAAAAGAAAAAAATAAAGTTAAATAAAATAAAAAATGCCGAGCAAAGGAAAATTCCATGACATTTTGTACACAAATTAATTAGCGCCTAATTAGTTGATATACAATTTCGCGCTTAATAAGATTTCACAGATAACAAAAGGTATTAGCCGAGTGGCAGCATGGCTTTTTAATTTAGATAATATGTAACGCACGCAAATAAGTTGCGAAAACAAGCAAGAAGAACGTTGTGGTAATTAATTAGCGAAAACTGTTGCTAATTTACGAGCAACGAATTCTAGGAAGTTTACGTTTTTGTTTCGAAAAAAAAAAACATCTATTTTATTTTCAATTTAGAACCATACAAGTTTCATAGCATCATATTTAGCACGCAGCTTTTACTCAAACGCAAATTTATTATGTTAAAATTTAATATTTGCGAAACTGCTAAAATAAAAATAATTTCTGGGTTATAAAGCGGGTAGGGCAAAACTTTCCAACCGCTGTTTTTCAAATAGTTTTTAATCGGTCTTGCAACATGAGACCGTTCGTTGTCATGTTGGAAAATTATTGCCTCGTGTCTAGTCGCGATCTCGGTGCGTTTTTCGGCAATCGCTTCATTCAATGTAATGAGTTGTTTTTAGTAACGTTCCTCGTTAATGGTTTCAGAAGCTATTGTGATCGTACCAAATACTAAGCATTACCTTGGCGTCATGGATATTCGGCTTTGCCATTGGTTTGGCTTGTTGGCTAGGTTTCACATATGATTTTATGCATTTAAAGTTGGCTTAATGGATCCATTTTTCATTGCCAGCCAAAATCCGGTGCAAAAATTCTTTTTGAAGCGTTCAAACATCATTTCTGACATGTAAAACCGTTTTCAAGGTCTCTTGACTTCAATTCATATGGCATCCGAATTACTTGCTTTTGCATGTATCCGACTACCTTTAAACGTTTTGAAATGGCTGCTTGTGTGTCATCCAAAGATTCTACGAACTTTCTTGTGTTTGGCAATAATTTTCATTAACTAAAAAAAAACGTCACCAAAATTTGTTCGTTTACTTGTCGTTGCCACTGTAGGCACACATTACATTCCACGTGTGTATGACTGCGAGTGTAAACACATATAGTACAATGCCTCCGGGCGCAAAATTTGGTATCGTTAGATGAGTGTGAACGAATTTTCAGACAATAATCACATATACCTGGATCTGTGTAGGAATATTCAAGGTGTATTCCTAAGTAAACAGGACTTTAAAAAAAAAAGCAGAACAAATGGTTTTATTGGCAAAATCAATTAGTTTTATTCAAAATAGTCTCCTTCTGCTTTAATACAGCTTCGAACGAGTGTTTTAGCTCGTTGCCCGGTATGGCCGCCAGTATGCCGGTGCAAGCCTTTTGAATGGCCTCCACGTCTGCATAACGCTTTCCTTTCATCCGCAAATGCATTTTTCCGAAAAGGTAGAAGTCGCACGGTGCCATATCAGGTGAATACGGGGAGTAGTTGATTGTTAAAATGTGATTTTTGGTAAAATAATCTGCCACAAGCGTCAATCGATGAGACGGCGCATTATCGTGCAACAAACGCCAACTTCCATCTTCGCGATATTCGGGCCGAACACGTCGAATACGACGCACCAAACGCTTCAAAATTCCAAGGTAGAATACCGTATTAACGTTTTGGCCGGATGGAACAAATTCTTTGTGGACAATACCCTTGGAATCATAAAAACAAATCAGCATTGTCTTCAATTTTGACTTCTCCAGGCGCGATTTTTTGGGTTTCGGCTCATTTCTCATTTATGTCCTTACGACCACTTTGAAAACGTTGAAACCACTCGTGCACTCTGCTACGGGATAGGCAATCCTCGCCATAAACTTGTTTCATCAATTGAAACGTTTCGGTAAAAGTTTTACCAATTTTAAAACGAAATTTAATGTTGGCTTTTTGTTCGAAGCTCATTTTCGCACCGATGACAAAAACATACTGACACTTAAAAAGCAATAACTTCACTCCCAAAGATGAAATGTCATGAAATTTTTACTGGAAGTCGATAAAGGATAGCAGATTCTAACGCACTAGTCGACATATAGATGGCGCCACTAGAGTTTACTTTGTTACTTTTTTACTGTTTACTTTGGAACACACCTTGTATAATATATTATATACAATCTTTTTTCGACTGACGGTCATCGATTATGCATGCCAAATTAGAAGAGATAAATATCGAAAAGGTCCATAAACGCGCTTTAAAAGTGTTATTGCCACTCTGATAATCATGTGTGTTTGTCTTTACGTACATGTATATATATATATATATACATATATGTAGGTATGAAATTCGCGCATTAGAATGCTAATCAAAGTGCTTACTGCCACACACATGGCAATTGAAGAATGCTCATCAGCGTCATGTGCTCCTCACAAGGCCAAACAGTATGTGCCGATAAGCAGCGTAATATTTTTTTTAAGTGCCAGCCTGCAAAACACATACTACATACACAAAAGGAGCACGCCGGCAGTTAACTAAAAAATATATATTTTGTTATATATACATATATATTTGCATATACTTGTACATATATAAGTAAACTACCATCATTTTTCTACATATTTACATGTAATTATTTATATAGGTATATACTTATATAATGCAAAGTGTATGGCCATTGGCCTATAATGAGCCGCGCAATCATAATCGGATGTCACGTGTGTTAGACTATCATATTATTTAGCGCTAAGCACAATTTGATTGCCTTATGAGGAAGTATAATTGTTTACGAATATAAAATTTATTGCACTCTTTGTTGAGTAAAAACATTTTTTATAGTTTTTTGCTTTTCCATATGCCACAAGTATGTAGTATTGAACAAATGAGGCTCATAGGTGTCTCTTCAGCTCCTAAATATATGCTATCAGTGTCATAAATTTTACATTTTTTGATAAAGAAGAAATCTGCCAGGCATATTAGAGAGCACATGTCGCTTCTATGATCGCTAAACTTAAATTATTGTAGGACCTAACCTTCAAAAGTTCAGCGTATAAGTTAAAACAAATGTCGTTCAATTGGTTGTTAGATTAATACCATTCGATCTCATTTGATCCGGACTGACAAAAAAAACAACATTTCTATGTATTTTAACTCAAAGCATTGTTATCGCCTTCAAAATAGAATACTGAGCCAATACAAGACCACTACTGTGCGTCGTTTATGCAAAATAAAATCAGATATTTTTGTACGAGTGTAGCATCGACAGGCTACTTACCCAAAACATTAACCAAAATAAGAAATATTGACATAATCTGCCAACGATTTTCAAGCGCTGTTTTTTTAACTTTTATGATGTTATCGTTATTAACAAAATGAATGGATGAAGGATTCGCGTGAGTCACGTTTTCGATTACTTCCCGACCTGTAATGAATGCTTTCTGTTACTCTAATACGAGTGTTCCTGATAAATTAGACTTCCAAAAACACCTCTACAACACTTTCATCGATTCCGTAGCCGTGACTCCATTGGAAACACAAAATTTAAAGCAAACTGTTGTTACATATTTTGGCTTATGAAGATCAAACTTCTCACGAACTTAAAAAGAAGTTGTACCAATCCAAAAAAAAATTTCTTATTTCGGTTTGCGCTCAGTTATTCTTTCAAATCGATACGAGCGAACCATACGCTCAATTCCTATATGTAAAATGTAAATATTGTCAGTAGTAAACGTAACCTCAAGTAGTCTTGTCTTGTATGTTGTCTTATCGTTCAGCTCGATAAAGTCAGTCGAATTAAATTGTCTATTTGGATAAAAAAATTTCATTAAGGATCGGTATCACTATAGACCTCACTTGAATTTCTTTCCCCCACCAGTATTATACTACTTGAAATTGTGGTGAAGGAAAAAATGTTGACGGACGCCCACTGTAAAAGTTATCTGGAAGAGATCAAGATAGAAAAATTTCGACTCATTCTCTTCGCCACATCAGCTTGCGCTAGACTGAGGTTGATACAACTAGATCGTCATAACTATCATCAACCGAACGAATTGGCTGAAATAAAATTTACCCACATCAGCAGATTTGTGCTGCAATCAAAGCGTTTCTTCGATACATAAGGGTATCTAAATCGATGCTTAGGATTTTTAGGGCATCTCAAATGACGGGTATATCAACTATATATGTGGCATCCCAGTTGTCTCCCTTGCATTATAATCTAACCTAGATTGACCCTTAAAATTACAAAAAAAATCAGTGGCGCCGGTATTTCCTTTCATAGTTTCTTATCGACCCGCAGGGAGTTACCTGACGTGTTCGATTAAGTTTCAGAGGTCGTTTATAGGTTCTTTTAGTTGGATATGGTTATTAAAATAGCAATCTTACACTTTTAGAGTGTAAATAGGGTATATATTACCTCGTTGCTTACTTTGCAGTGTTGACATATATTTAAGAGGTTTATCGTTTCAACATAAATTCGATCGTGATATTGCTTTCGGCAAGCAGCATTAACCAGCTGCCAAACCAGATCGTTTGAAAATAGAGTTATTTTGACTTTTAAGTAAGCGGGAGTTCCCACTTGTCGCCTGTGACACTTTATTGGTAATCAATTCTACGAACTGGTTAACACTTATCATAATAACACTTCGTTTGCAGAAATTATTGATAATTAACGCTTGGCTAATTTTATTTCAACTGTTTTAATTGCAGTTGAGGATGCTAAAAGGTATGCCATAAAATTGCGACAAAAATCGTTAATCGCCAGCGATACAACAGACGCTACAACATCAACGGCGCTGGCGGCCACATTTTGGTCAAACCCAACCTCACCGTTCATACTGGCGGGCAGCAATGGTGTTAACGGCAACGATGTTAACAGCAATGAAAGCGACCCGACTATGACCATATTGACACGTGACGATGTGATACTCGCCCAAAAAGGACTGCCGCCACAACAATATGACGCATTCGTGCTATTCGCCGATGCGGATATTGAACAAGCCGCCGAAATACAAACCAAATTCGAAGAAAATGAAAAATATAATTTTAAGGTATGTGAAAAATCCAAAAAATTATTTCCAAAAATTATACATAATAACACATATTTATTTGTTGTTGTATTACAGTTATGCTTCAAGAATCGTGATTTACTCGGTGGCGTACCGTTCACGCACGTTGCATTGACGCAACTGATCGAGGAGCGTTGCCGCTATTTACTTGTGATCTTAACAAAAGAATTTCTCGATAGCCCAGAGAATCAATTTTTGATGAATTACACACACGCGCTGCAAATACGTGAGTGCATTTGCCGCTAATAATCGAGTTGAACGGCATGGAAAATTTTATTTAATTTAATTACATTTTCCTTTTTTTTTTTGCTTTACAGAGAATAATACGCGTAAGATCATACCGCTTATTTATGAGGATTCGGTTGTTATACCACGTGCCTTAAAAATATACACACACCTCAAGTATACACCAGTGCCTACTACGCTATTTGACTTTTGGGCGCGTCTTGGCGACTCAATACGACGCTCTTACAATGCCTCAGACCCGTCGCCATATGGCCTAAATGAAGTTGACACGTAAGCCATAAATCTTTAAGCCATTAGCGGCAAATTTAGTCATAATAATGATTTGGTTCGGTAGACTTGTTCAGTAGTATTTTATCGTTAAAAATTAAGAGAATTTTCCAAAATATTTTCTTTGTTATAACAATGTAGAATAATGTCAAAATATTTTATGGGAATGCTGCTAAGTTAACAGTTCTTCGGCCACGTATAAATGCCGGTCTGTTTTGGTTACTAAAGCTCCACTTTCCTAGTAGCAATAAAGGGAATATAATTTAAATGCGTTTCTGTTTCTTATAAAACTCACTTAGAAGCCAGTTATTTGGAGTTAAGGGGGTCGCCTATCTTCGCGCTTAAATTTCGGGCCTATTTTTGACGTTGGTTTGCAAAAAAAGTACTCATGATATTCGCACAAAACTTTTTTTTTAATAAAAATTATTACTTCTTAAACTTGAATACAAAAAATATACTATCATTTTTTCCAAAAATCTGCGCTTTGAATATAACATATGAATAGTAACCGCTTGTCCGGGTTTGACCTTAAACACCTCTTCGCATGTCCCTCCAAGCCTGCTCAACCTTTCTGGGTTAACTCTGTCGAAGTATATCACATAAAACAAGCTTTATTACTTTAAAAACACCTAAACAATAAAGAATAATAAGCGCTACAACAACAACTAGTAATCGTATCAGTTTATTAAAAAAACAATACAGAGCTCTCGACATTTTTCCTATTTTTCGTAAACAATTAATGTTAATAATAACAATAAAGTTAAATTATTATCTCACGATCAGATAAACCTCTCAAGCAAACACAAGTCAAGCATTCAGCACTATATAATACTTATTTGCTTAGCATCTAATCACACCTCTTAAATATACAGACTCTATATTAATGTGTGTATGTACATATATAGATAAATATTTACTTACTTTATCTTTATAAATTGTTATTTATATGTATGTATATATATTTTTTTACACCCACAGCCTGCCCACCGTTAGGCAGCTACCATCTGACACGAGCTATACAAGCTTACCAACCCCCCGCACAACAAGCGTAACCACACCCACCTCACCCATACCGAGCATCAATATTAACGGACATGCCTACACACCCGAAGAGGAGGAGGATGATGTATTTCAACAGAAGGAGCTACGTTATCATTTCAACAAACGTTCATCCTTGCGTCATCACAACAGTGTCTACACTAACAATCACAACAACAATCGCATTAGTCAAGTCGTCAATGGTTTACGAAATGCACACTCTACTAGTCAGCTGAATGCTGGCGTCAATGTTGACAACACCGTCAGCATGAGTGATCTCAGCATAAATACGGAGGCGAAGAAGAAAAAGAAGAAACCTATTAAAGCTGTGCTCAAGCGGGTGTTTAGCCGCAGTAGTCCGAAACTACAACAAACAGCAGAATAATAGTATTGTATTGTAATTAATTGTTTGTTTTTATTTTTTTGCTTAATTGTAAATTGACTTTAAGATTGTATTTATAAATTTCAGATATACGAGTATACTATATATAATATTGTTTAGCAAAACCAATAAATACGTAACAAAATGCAAGCAAAATGGAAAAAATGTTATGTTCTTAGTGTATTGTATATTATTTATGTATTAATTTAATTATACGAACCTGGTTTTATCTTCGCAACTGTGACATAACAAGCAGCCAACACTCACAAAACACATACATTAGTATCGTTGCTGTACACGCTTTCTACTCTATTCACCCGCTCAATCAGTTAAAACCCGTATTTTCATAAAAAAAAATTTTTGTTTTAAATGTAATTATGCGTTATTAATTGTTTTATATACAATATAGATTTGTTGTTAATTGTAAAGTCAATTGTGACTAGTCGCCAACTTCTACAACGCTTTTAAAATATTTCAAATATACATTTAAGCTTTCCAGTGCTCACTACATAATTCCTTAGCAACTTGTTGCATTTCTTACTTCGCTCACAAATGCTCATATACACACAAACATCAATATTTAGCGATCAATTTAGCACGCGCATTCATGTACATATCTGATAATTGAATTTATAAGATTCTTTAAACATAGCTGCACAAATCAGTGTCATTTCAATGATTATTTTAACTGTTAAATTAACTGTTTGAATATTGCAAACTTATTAGCAAGCCATAAAGTGCTTTAAAAAACCATTATTAAGAGTTGTATTTATATATATATATGTATACATATTCATAAAGAATGTACTATTTTAAGACAACGAATAAAGACAATATGCAATCTTATAAAAAAAAAACCCACGCTATCATTGCTTTATTCAATTAAATTCATATTTCAAAATTTGGTTTTGCAACGCACACAATGCACTTGTTTATTATAGCTTTGGGAACTCAGCGAAATAAAAAGTAATGGCTTTAACTATAATGTTTTCATGAATGAAACTGTAGAATCTAAAAGGTTTAATCAAAAGGGTTTTTGCATACAATAGATTTTGTTATGCAAAATTTACTGTTGAATTGGTTAAAGCAAAATGAATACATAAATGAATTGATTTCGTTCCAATGCGAAAGTGGGAGCAAAATTGTGTTCTAATATTTTTGTTTTAATAATGAAAAGGAAATAACGTTGTGCCACAACTATCATTGTCATATTTATTTTGAATTCGAACAGCAGGAGCACAATAAAATCATACATATTTTTCGATATATTAAACGACAATTACATACAATTGCTAAGTTAAGATTTTTAATTAAAATCTCTAAAAAAGTTTGGTGATATGATTAGTGCCACACTGTTTTTACAAACAAAAGAGGTCAAGGAGAGTTACTTTAGTACTTTCCTCAACCAATTAAAAATATTTAAACTTATTATATACAAACATATGTATCCGCATTCATCCGGAACCCAGAAATTTCACGATACGCAAGTATAACTAAATTCATGAAGTTTCACTTTTAATATTGTGCGAAGCAGATGATACACCATCTTAATTAACAGAATCCGATATATTTGCATGCACAACGAATTAATCACTTTACAAAAAGTAATAACTTCAATACTTGTTGTCTTGCAAATTACAGCAGCCAATTATTGGCACAACTCCTCATGATGATTAAAGCTGTTTCTTTAGTAAAATACACATATAAATACTTTACTTTTATGAAACAACTCATACGCTTAAAAAATATTTACTTAATAACAAATTTTGTACAGGCATATTTATTAAATTCACTGCAAACACATATTTTCAAGCGTCAAAGAAGGATACGCGTTTGAACTACTATACCGTTTTGATTTTGACAAATGCCGGAAATACACAGGATGTAGCCATATTCACAGTTGACGTCACATTTCAAGTTGAAAAATTATTCAACTATAATAATTGAGTTTAAATATATAAAAATAGTCATCGTAGTCACCCTACACAATATTTGACAGGCTGCCACTTTTTGATTTTCATCACTTTTTTGCATATAACATGATAAACTTATAAGGAAATAAATTTTTATTCAACGCACTTTTATAACATCCTTTTTGTTAGAAAATATAATATATATACATTCGTACATATAAATATTTTTTTATGAGCCAACAAAAAATCCCTTTCGTTGCGAAGTGCTGACAACACTCATGCCGGTAAATTGTTGTAATCTTTCCTATTCGCAAACTTGTCATTTATTTTTGTTTCAACCGCTGCAGTTGTTTAAAACTTTTTCGTCGGGTTTTGGTTTAAATCAACACACAATATATTGAATTTTTATAATACAGCTTTGCAAAGTGTATCAATTAAAACAATGAATATGGAGTAAAGGCTCGTATAATTTCAACAGGTGGCAGAGTGATTGGCTGAACAAAACAGAAAGGTGATTATTTATTTCTTATAAACGAACATCTCTAAATTAGCACAACCTTTTAATTATTAATTCGTTCATATCGTTATAGAAACAGTACCCGTGCATTGTTATTAGCATACCCCACGAAGTGACTGAGTGTTCTACTCGATTTAAGCAGGCATATTGCTGATAATTGTAGAAAATGGTGCTGGATACAAGTACCGAAAGCGCCATACCTTTCTCTATGAACGTGCCAGCTTTCAATTATAGTGAGGAAGCACATCTTCTAGCTGAAACGCCGCTCTCAGAATTGAGCACGGAAACATGCTTTAAACTTTCAGAAATGTTGAATGGTCGTAAAATTTTAAGACATGCGGGACATGATCGTGACTGGCGCGGCATAGCCGAATTGGCAAAAGTGCGGAACTTCTGTAATAATAACTCTGACGATCCAATGCATACGGTGCTGAGTCAATGGACGCAACGGAATATTGCGGAGGCTACATGTTATCATTTACTGCATTTTCTTTCCAAAATCGATCGGTGGGATGTGAGTGACGATATTTTTACGCTTCTGGGTAAGTAGGGTAGTAGGTATCGTTCACATAGTCTAATGTTAAATAAACTTTCTTAATTTAGTGAAAGACGCTCGCCTATTCGAGAGCAAAAGATCACATGCAAATGCAACAGAGTGTGTTTCAATTACTCCAATTGAATGTAATGATGCATATTTAGTTGAAAATAATGAAAATGGGGAAAATGAAAGCGAAAGCGAAAAAGGCAATGATCACACGGATAGTGGCGAAAATGAAGATGGCGGCTCAAGTTCCTCAGCAAGTGCACCACCAAGTCCGCCACCTAGTCCGCCACCAAATCTGGAATCCCTAATTGAACGTGTAGAGGAATTAACAAATGCAACTGGTAGCGCCCGAGTAAGCGCACCAACAGCTGCACTTGTTGTGCCAGAGGCAATGCCTGTAGCTGTACAAACTACTAAACCGATGACCGAAAAATACGAAAGCGAACATTATACGAACGAAGTAAATCCGCTAACACGCCAAGATGCCGCGCGTTTACGCAGGGGTTTGCCGCTAACAAAATACGATGCGTTCGTATTATACGCTGAACCCGATCAGCATTACGCCAATGAAATGCAACAAAAGTTAGAAAAATATACCGAATATAATTTCGAGGTAAGTCACGTGTGGCTACTGTATTTAAGTTCACATTTAACAGTTATATTGTTTGTTGCAGCTTGTGTTTAAGAACCGCGATTTGCTCGGTGGCACTTTCTTTCACGATGCCGTGACTGAGCTCATGGAAGATCGCTGTAATTATGTGTTGCTAATTGTAACACCAAATTTTAACCGCGACTATGAGAGTTGTTTCTTCTTTCACAATGCGCAAACGTTGCAATTGCGTAAGTAGAAAATTATTTTTTGGAATTATTTTTTAGTGATAATACATACATTGCATTCTGCAGAGGAAAATCGTCGCAAAATTATACCTTTACTCTACGGCTTACAGTTGCCGCGTCGTTTACGTGGTCTGCATACTTTAAAATATCATAGTGAACATTTTTGGGATCTTTTAGTCGATTCCTTAAGCGTCAAAGAATTACCACCACTCACAAAAACCACAGAATATAATCAGTAAGCGAATTTTATATTATATTTTTTTATTGTGTACGACATATTAATGTAATTTATTTTGTATTTGCTATGTAGCGACATGCCAGCGCTACCAAGTATGCCCAAACCACCAGACACGCCAATAGCAGCAGCTGACGAAAATAAACCCCAAGCAAAATCAAAAAGTAAAGCCACTGCTGATAAACGCACGGGTAAAAAGAAGTTTTTGAAAAGGCCCGAATGGATAAAGAAGAACAAAGTCCAACAATAACACAAATAGTGCCTTACCATAGCCACAGTGAGGCGCATTTACTTGCTAACTTTAAAGAAACCAAAAATTATACACATACCTACATACATATGTACAGTGAGATGAACTGTTTTATATGCCATGTGCAGTGCCTTTTTTTATATTAATATTTGCAGTCAATATTTTGTAGCTTAGTTTGTTTTAAAAAAAATTCTATCTCATAGTTTTAGTGAATAAATATCGAATCAATTATACCTATGTACTTAAAAATGTTTGTCATTAAATATTTGCAAATCAAGTTGTGCGTAAAAAATTGTATTAAGAAATGTATTTAAGTTTTGGCTGCTACAACTATTTTAGCCTTTGTGGAGTAAATGCTGCATGCGGAAGACATTAATATCATGACAACAATCAATATTATTATATGCAAACCAAAGTAGCTGCGCAGTTTTTAACCCTGCTTCAACAGCGTGTGGTAAGTAGACGCAATTTCCTATTTCTATTCACATGTTGGGTTGCGAATTTCTTAATTAAAAAATGTTGGATTAAATATTAGATTTTCAATTTTTAATTCCTATGTTTGGATTAAAAATTAAAAATCTGAGAATTTCAAAGTGGGCATATAATTTAGATTTTTAATGTTGAGATTAAATATTAAATTTTCAATTTTTAATTTTTACTATTAAATAAAAAAAAAATTACTAGTAAATTTAAAAGTAAAATATTAATAAATTAAAATAATTTTTAACTTAAAGAATGGAGTATTTAGAAAAAAAATATTTGTAAATTTGAAAGCTGAAATAGAAAAGTATAAAAAAGGAAAGATTTACATATGTAAATACTTCGCACTGAAGCACTATAATTATAGGCATTTAAATATAAATAAACAAAAAAGTTTAAGCTACATATGTTTATATTTAATTAAAAATAAGCTTTCTTTTTCAAAAGATAACCGAAATGGTAGCACACGAAGTATATAATCGCGAAAAAATTTTTGTTAATTACTTTTTTTAATCCGGTATTTATAAAATATATTTTAAATTTTTAAACCGGTATCGAGTATAATTTTGTTTGTGGATTTGATATTTGAAATTAAAAATTTAAAAATTATTTTTAATTAAGATTTTCGAAATTACAAAAATTTCAAAAAACAAACGAAGTTTAATTCAACTGTCCATGCAATTATTGTTTTAATGACTTCTTTGCAACCCTGATTATTTTTATAATATATGTACATATGTATTAATGCACATTGCACAACCTCTGCTCCTAACAAAATTGAAACAATTGTTGCATTATTATTTTTTTTTTGTAATTTTTTTGCATTTTATTATTTTTCATCATAAATAACTTTGTTCTTTGTTTGTTGTTGTTGTTGTCGTTTGTTATTTGTTATTCATCTTTGCTGCTCATCATTGTTTAAACTGTTTATTATTATAATTATTATTATTTGGTATCATCATTTATTTTATACTTGTTGTTGCATTCATTTTGCATACATCATACATAATTTGTAACCGCTTTTAATTAATCTATGCATGTATGTATGTATCTAAGTATGTCTGCTACACAGCATCGTCGACATCATCGCTCATCATTAATTCTCGCAACGCAACGCATTCACTATTTAATTATGTTGTCTGTCTGTATGTTTGTATGTATGTTTATGTTGTAAATATTATTATTTTTTTTATTTTGTGTTACTTCTGACACATACATACAATAACTGACCATGAACAATTCAATTGCTGTAAGTGTATATGTGACTGTTGCACTGACTAGCTTACTGACTGACTGACCGAATGACGGTGTTTCCGCAGTTAAGTGCGTATAGTTAATTGTTTTCCTATTTATTGTTAATTAGTGGTTTTTAGTTCTATTTATATTATTGTTGTTGTTGTTATTGTTATCATTCTATGCTTGTGTCAACTGTGTGAAAGTCAGTTTGTGGCGCGTTTCATCGGATGTGTGTGTTCTTTTGGTAATTTCATATTGCCAGTGAGTTGTTGTTATTGTTGTTGTTCGTTTACTACTGTATGTATATATGTATGTATGTATGTATGCTGCTTTCTTCATTTATTCATAATATTTATTATTTTTTATTTACCTCAATTAATGGAAATTATTATTAATTTTAGTTGTTTTTAATAATAATGATAATCATAGTAATAATAATCAGTATAATCATAATGCTTACAACTAAATTAATATAATTTTTATGCAATCTCTTTTGTTTTTTTTTTTCATTAAATTACTACACTCATCATATTTCTAGCGCTCGCTCGCTCTCGCTCTCTCTTTCTCTTAATCTCTTATGTGCTTTACCTAACTTCTTTTTTATTTACTTTTTAATCATTATTTTTTATTATTTTATTTAATTTTTATTTTGTTTTGCGGTTTAAACTTGAACTTTATCTGCTTCTAAGTACTGCTGCTTTGCTACGCTTACTATTATTATTATTTATTTCATATATTTCTCCTTGCCTTTCATTTATGTTGTAACAAAATTAATAAAAACAATTTAATTGATCAATTTTTGTTTTTATATTTTAATTACAATAATATGCTAGTTGTGTTTTTTCTTATATTTTTAATTTTAATATATTATTTACTGTTAGCAATCATTTTTATGCGCTAGCTTTATGCACTAATGCATTTTATGTTATTTACTTTTCATATTTTTTTATTTATTTTCAATACTTTTTATATTTTGCTCGCTGCTTGCTTTTCTTGCTTTTGCGGTTTACTATTTCTCGCTGCTTCGCTTGCTTTCTTGTGTTATGCTAATAAAAATGATTTGCGTGTTTGTATTAATTTTTTTTTTTAATGTTTTTTCTTTGCTCATTTTATACACTAATCAGTTTTATGCAACACTTTTAGACTTTGCTTAATTATTTTTCCAATTCGTATTTATTTCATTGATTTGTGAATTTTATTATTATTTCTGAATTTTTGTATTTTCACATACATATTTTCAAATATTTCCGCATTATATAATTTTCGGTTAATTTAACTTTCACTTAATTTCTAACTTCCATACCTTAGCTGATTGCATTTTTACCGCAAAAAATTAATTTACTATGTTTTTGGGAACATTTTATGATTTCTGTATTTTTATTATTTTTTCTTAATTAATTTTCATTATTCATTATGTCTTCTCTATCTTTTAGTTCATGCAATATTATTCTTAATTTTTTTTTATTTTTATTTTTTTATTTATATAATATACATATTTTTTTTCTTTCCTTCTCTATAATTTTATTTATGTACCGGAGCTTATTTACTACAAAAACAAAAACAAAAAACTATTCTCATGCTTTCTCGCATTCTGTTGGAAGTGAGCTTGTGAATGGGTTCGTAAGTGGCTAAGTGACTTGTGTGTGATGCGAAATGTGTGTCAGGTTAATCCTTTTTGTTTTTGTTTCACTTTTGGCGAAGTGCGACTCTTGGGTTTACGTTACTCGCTTAAAATGTTATTGAGATTTTTTTTAGATTTTATGCAATCTTTCCATATTGGTTTATATGGTTTTGTGCGCGTACTAATGCATTAATTTTTTCAAAGGGCGAGCGGCGTCTGCAGTCATTTGTTAGTGTTTAATATTTAAATATGCGAAATGCTTAGAAATATTGTGATTGCGTAGTTTCAATTCGGACTGTTTACCCTATTTACTTTCAATTTCATGTTTTCTCATTAAAAATTCACTCGCTGAAAGTTTTATCAAATTAAATAAGCGCTTATTTCCTGGACCTTTTTTTCACATGTTCCGATCCATAGTAGACGAGTCCGAAATTTTACGTATTTGTTTTGTGTTATGCCGTAGCAGCATATATTAAAAAAAAAATTCCAAATTTCATACATTTTTTTATGAGCAATGTTTTAACATTTTTTATGAAGTTGACGCGCTTATGGTTTTCTACTCATCCTGGTCACGTTTAAAATGTCTTCATATCATATAATTATATGCTAAAATTTTCTGGTAATTTTCTAAATTTATAAAATTTTATTTCAAACTAGATTTCATTTAACTATACGAAGTTAATTTAAATCTTTGGAACATAAGAACTTAAATTGCCAACACCGTAGACGTTTGATTCGTATACTTAAAAAAACAAAAATTAATAAAGAAAAAAATAGTAATAATATAAATTAATGAATACTTTAAAAAAAGTAATATTTCTTGGATGAATTTTTTAATGAAAATAATAACATAATTAAAAAAACTAAAATTCTTTTATTTATTTAGATTGATACCAAAAAAAGCTTACATAGTATAAAAATATAATTTCAATTGAATAATATAGTTTTCATGCTAAATTTATAACTTCTTTGCAACGAAGTAGGTTTTCAGCAACCAAATGAGCTTTCAGCGTTACCCATATATGTATATAGTATGTTTTTTTTGAATTTTTCGGTTTTAAATAAATTTCATATGCATCCGTTAAAGCTCTGATGGTTTACAAGCTTTCATTTCAATTTAATTTTTTTTGTTTATAAGCTTTCATTTCAGGTAAAAATTTTACTTTCTTCTTGGAGCTTTCACTGTAACTAATTTAGAAAAAAGTATAATGAAAATTTTAGAAATATGCCTATATATCTATGGTTTATTGTGCAGGAATTGGTAATTTTTTATGACGACCAGATTTTTATGATGTCAAGGGTGACCATTTGAGAAATTTTACCAACTTATTCGATCATTTGCTTGAAAGCTTGTTTCGGTCACACATTTTTAATATACATATTATATTAAGTAAATAAAATAAATTTTTAATTAGAACTTAAATGATTTATTAGAAAAAAATAAAAAAATAATAATAAATTCAGAAATAAATAAAATTATAATATTTTATTGAAATAGAAAAAAAAATATATTAATTTTTTTTATACTAAAAAAGTATATATTTTTTGTTACGAAATCGTTTACCAACAAAAGTACCGCTACACCAGCTGCTTAAGCGCCTTTTGAATGCAATGTGGTTTTTGTTTCTTTTGTATGTGTAGATGTATTTATAAATGAGTTTGTGTATTTTCGTTATCGCTTCGCCACTATCTGCCATGTATTTTCTAATAATGATCTTCAATTTTCTACAGTTATAATTTTTTTTAAATTTAATCAGCAAGCATTATTTGCTTAATCATGTTAAGAATTTTCATGCCGGTGCAAGGTGTATGTGTATTAGTTCTAGTTACAAACACCCTTTTTTCATTTTTTTCTTACACTTTCCGCATATTACTCATTGTTTTAGGTCTTATATGTGGTTTTGTGCTTTGAACAATGAATAGTACAATAGTTTGACTTTAATTTCATATTTTATTTTTATTTTTTAAGTTTTTTTGGTTATGTTTGTCAAATTTTGAAATGTTTGTGATTTTCGTATGCGCAATGTGCGACGTTTGTTGTTTGCATTAAAGGTTAAAGTTTTTGCACTTTGTTAACAAATATTAAATGATTTTGAAAGGAAGTGTGAAAATTCGGGTGTTCTTTGTATAATTTTTTTTTTTTGAAAATTTCAATTCAAATTTGATTCACTACCAATTTTTATTAACAAATTAGAAATATACTCAATGTATGTATGTGCGCTTGTGTGCGTGTGTGTTAATGAACATTTGCGTAACTAACAATTTTTTTTCATACAATTTTTTTTTCATTCACAATTTCTTTTATGTATTTATTTTGTATGTGTGGGTGTGTTAGTTAAATTTTGTATATTTCATAATTTTTTTTATTTATGTTTAACTACTTCATCTATTTGTGCTTTGCTTATGAGCTTACATAACTGGGCGTACTAACAACAAAAACAGTTGGTATTTTAAATTACACACATTTCACGCAATTTATTTCACTAAATCTTCTTTTTGTTCACTAGAATTACAAAATAGTTGAGGAAAAAACTTATAATGGCAGTGTATCTTGATCCTCAATTCATCATTTGCAAACATTATTATAATTATTTTTTTTAGTTTCTCCCTCCAATTTTTTTTTTTGTTTTTTGTAATTTTTCGTTTCATTTCTTACTTTGCTGTTCAATTCAATTATGAAATTTCTAAAAACCAATATCACTACGAGGAGAATTTTGTGTGTTTTTCTTGTGTTCAAGTTTTCGTAAATATATTCGTTCATTCGTCTTTATTACTTATGGGATTTTCTGTGTTGTTTATTCATTTTATTTTATTGTTTATTCGTATTGACATTTTTTAATATTTTTTAATGTTTTTAAATATTTTTATATATCTTCTTTTATTTTTGTTTTTACTTCGTGTTTTCTACTAATTCTGATATTTAAAAATTATGCGTGTTTTGTTGTTGTTATTGTTGTGGTAGTTTCCTCATCATGTACACTATTAAATACTATGGCAGTTTTATTTATTTATTATGTAATTCATTTAAAATGAAAACTCAACAAAAAACAGCGAACACTTATTTAACAACTATTGTATTATTTAAGTACTTAATGAGCAGTTAGAGGAGAGTGGTAGAAGTGGATGCTGAAAAGAAAAAAACTGCAAAAACAGTGATATTGCAGATATACTTATTACACATATAGAGGGTATTCTCACAGCTTAGTGAGAGAGCGGTCATTACATTTGCGAAAAATATATTGAACAATTTCAATCTTAATGAATACCTTGACTCTGAATTAGGTTTCTTTATTCTAGAGTAAAGCTTCGCTGATCCCGAAAAGTATGCTAATGCCGTAAGCAAACGTAAATTTATATGGCAGCTTAATATTTTCATGTACCTATATATCTTGTGGTCTCGTTATTTCCTTCATATTCTTTGAAACGCGTTAGCCCCGAATGAGTTTTCTTTACAGCATAAAAGATCGGACCGAATTACAGTAATGCTCCCTTGGCCCCCAAATGTATACTTATAAACCGCATTTACGAATCTCATTATTTCTCTCATATGCATTCAACGTCTTCAAAAACATTCAAGTTGTCAAAATTTTGAATTCAAACTAGGACGATGAAAATATCTACTTTATGGATCCAAAAAGTTTGCTTTGAACCATAAAAGTTTAATAGAGAGATTAGTTTATGTTAAAAGTCTCTGGCTGAACATCTTTACCACTTGTGTTCCCTATAGATAAAATTTTGGTTATAAACAAAATGCTCCAAACTTTTCGGAATCCCATCAGTTTTGTTTGAATTTATGTACAATTTTCCAAAGAAACTTTGCTAAGCTTACCCTGCAATATCATTTAAAAATTAATCAACTTATTTGCTGAATTAAATGCTGTAATTGCAATAGTTTTACTAAATATTTCTTCAACTTATTTATGTATGTAAACATAAATTCTGAATGATCTGAGTAAAAAAGTGAGCTAATAAGGTGGCTTTAGCGCGTGCTTAACATGAATAAATAAGCTTTAAGTCTGCATTTTAAATAAGTATTATAATAAATGTCTTAACATAGTTACATATAAAATCGTAATTACAAAATAAACATAATCATATTTAATTTGGTAAAATAACATTTTTTAATTATTTCCAGTTTTGATTTAATTCCACAAAGCAATATTACTACTTATTATATATTCACACAATAAAAGCTCACATAGCTTTAAGATTCAATTTCCATTGAAAAATAGAGCTTTCATTCTAAATTATAATAATAACTTTTTTGCAATTAAGTAGACTCTCCTCGTGGCCAATTGAGCGTTCAGCGTAAGCACAAGTTCTTTCAGATTCCCGCTTCTTATTATAACTTTCACAGTTTTTCGGTTTTAATTAAACTCCATATTGGTTCGTTAAAGCTCTAATGGTTTATAAGTTTTCATTTCAAATAAAAAATTTTTTTGTGGCAACCTTCACTGTAACCAAACGAACTTTCAAGAGATTACTGTGCTTTCATCGTGACCGTATATGCTTTCAATCTATTCCGAATTTAATATAGTTTCATAAAGTTACATTAGCCCTTTAGAGAACAAATGAAATAATTTGAACGAAAAAAGCTCTGATGCTTAAAAGAGCTTCAGTTTAGATGGAAATATGATTTCATAGCGATCAATTGAACTTTCATCGTAATAAAATGAGCTTTCATCCCAACTAACACAACTTATACTTATTTTGGCATGCAGTTTTATGTTTATGTTAAATTAGCTATATATAGTTCTTACACTATACACAGATCAATAAAATAAAACATTAAAAATAGTAGGTTTTATGTTTCAACTTCAATTCCTGAACTAAATACAATCTAATATCTGGAAGTAGATTTTACAAATATTTTTATTGCCAACTACTTAACACATATACATATATTATATATATATTTATAAAGAGGTATTTATGTGCGTGAAAATCACTTGCTTAAAACATTTCAAGAATCACTTTTATATATGGAATATGACAGTATGACTATATGTATGTATGTAACAATTGGAGCTTGTTAAAAACAAGATTGTAGTTATAATTAATATTACAGAATACAGTGATGCGCCAAAGAATAGGAACCAGAAAAATATAGTGTAATTAAAAGCGCATTAAAAAACAAGACTAAAATTTGTGTCTTATATATGTAGATATAAAAAATGTAGAAATGATAAAAATATTTATTTGAATGCATTATTTTTTTTTTTTTATAAAAGTTTATTTTTTTTAACTTTAAATAATTTTAAAACACAAGACTATTAATTTATGCGCACCAAAATTTTTATTTATTTGAATTCATTATTATTTTTTTCATAAAAGTTTATTTTTTTTAACTTTAAATAATTTTAAAACACAAGACTATTAATTTATGCGCACCAAAATTTTTTCTCTTAAAAAATAATTTTTTTTATCTATACCCGTCACCGTACACTGTGTTATTAAAAACGGAACACTATATAAATTTGTGTATAAAAAATATAAAAATGATAAAATATTTTTTAAATACTTTTTTTTGTAAAATAAATATTTAGTATACATTTTTTTTGTTTAAAAAAAAAATTTAAAACCCGAGCACATAATATTTATTTACGATAAAGGAGTATTTTGTGTAGAAACATAAATACAGCAACGATGCATATATTTTTTTAATACTATTTTTATAAATATATATGTATATATTTATTATTTTTTTTTTAATAAATTTAAATCCAAGCAAAACTTATTTATTAGCTTTTAAAGAGTAAAGAAAAAACTTAAAAATAGTAGCGGTTCAAATTTTATACATTCTTTTTCTATTTTAATGCCCGCTACTGTAGATTGTGTAATTAGTAGAGCTATAAAAATTAATACTATATTAATTTATTTTTCCAAAAAAAATAATTTAAAAAAATATAGAAACGATTAACATATTTTTTTAAAATATATGTTTTTGCATAAAATTTTTCATACATATATTTTTTTTATAAATATACATATATATTTTTTAAGTTAAAATAAATTTAAGCCACACGCACATATTATTTATTCGCACTAAAATAGTAAAAAGAAAAACTTTTTTTTTTAAATAAATTTGAGAGTTTTAATATATTCCTACTCTATTTCAATGCCCTTCACTGTATTTTGAAATTAATTATATGCATAATTATTAAATTCAAATTATTTACACACATGAAGATTTGTTTATATGTGCACTATGTGTACCGTTACATATGTACATAATTAGACATAAATAAATACTTAAATGTGTAATGAGTAGATTGAGTAAGATCACATTTGTTTGCATTGAGATTTGTGTGAGAGAAACTTAACTGTTCTTTTTGATTTAAATAATTCCATTGGTTCACATAGAAGGTAAATGAGTTGCTGCTTTTATATAAATTAATTATATAAATATTTTATATAATATGAATTGTGTGTCTAAGGTTTAACGATTAATTAATAAACTTATTTTCATAAATAGTTTATGAATGACGTAGTCCACATGTTAATATGTGTGTATGTGCGTGTATGTAAAAACGATTGATTGATTAATTTTTCTGCGATATTTTAGAATTTTGAATTTATTATTTCATTTATTTACTTGTTATTGTTGTTTTTTTATTTCTGCGTTAATGTTAATGCGTGTGTGGTGCTTTCCGGTACATACTTGGGTTGGCTATGCAAGTTTTTCACTGTGTATTGCTGCCTTCTACGCGCTATTAACATCTCTATTAACCTACATATGTTTGTGTGTTTTAGGTCAAGTTAGTTTTTTAATTTCTTTAGGGTTAGGTTTAGCGCCAAGTCGGGGTTTCTTTAATTTCGTTTAATTTATTTAATTTTTTGTTGGTTTCATTTAATTTTTTCTTACATCTTGCTTTAACTATTACTTAAACGCTATTGAATTGCATTCTGGTATTTTTATGTTGTCATTATTAATGCTTACAATTATGCACACACGTTGTATGTATGTGTGCCATGTCTGTCTACATGCGTGTGAGTGTATGTAATGTTTGTATGTGTGTGTCTATTTTCGATTTCTGTCACCTCCCTGTTTTCACTATGCCGCACTGTCCTTTTAACTACTATTGTTACTTCTTATTCTTCTTTCTCTTGTTCTTATTTAATTTACTACAATTTACTAAAATTGTTTCACTATACTTTACTTAAACGTATGCTTTAGCTTATTTATTCACTTTCTTCTTCTTCCTCTTTCTTTTCTTTTTATTTTCTTCAACCATTTTATGTCTTTTAATCTGTATTTCCACTCACACATTCCTTCTTATTACACATTTTCTTTTGTTTTCTGATTCTTTAGTTTATTTTTTTATAATTCTTTTGCTTGTAAATGCGTGTGTGTGTATGTGTGAGTTCGGTTTTAATGCTTAATCTGCTCATTTGTTTTTTTTATTTTTTTTCTATATTAAATTTAATTAATTGCATTTCTATATTCTATCCTCTTCGTCCTCCTCCTCCACTTCTTCGCCATTCTCTTCGACCTCCTCCTTGTAACCGGGATGTTCGGATATGGCGTAATAGTTACCATTATAGATGACGCCCAGCTCGCGCAGCGCGTCACCACGTATTGTCGCCTTTATCGTCCAATTGTAGCAATCGTCCGATTCCGATTCTCGATCTAGTCGCTCCACGTCGAGTATTTTCGAGTTGAGTCGCTCCAATATGATGCCGATATCTTTGATGCTGAGGTGTCGTTTCTGATCGACAGACAGCTGATCGATGAGCAGCAGGAATTTCTCAGTCGTCGTCTTATCATCCTCCATGACGGTGTTTTCTGTTTCACTCTCGGAGCTATCACGCTCCGGCGCTATATCCAGAAAGCGTACATGGCCTTTGACGCCCGATGAGCGTCGTTGCATGCTGCCGCCCATCATAGGATCCACAACCGATGACATAGATAGCGTCGCTTGTTGTTGCTGCGGCTGGGGACTTGTGGTACCGTCCTGTATGGGCGATGTGGCCACACTTTTGTGCACCGCAATTTTGCGTCCCTCCTCGTGCAGCGCACAACAATGAAAATCGCATTCCGTGGTGCTGGGACTGCCCGCCCGACTGGGCGTATGCGCATGATGCGCACATTCCGGTGTGTGCACATGCACCGCCCCCACTGCGCTATCAAATGAACCGCCCTGTTTAGATAGGCGTCTACTGGTGCCGGGTATTACAACGCCAGGTGGCAGCACCACACCGCCCGGATGGTATATGCTAGCTGGTCCCTCATCGCTGATGACGGTTATTTGTGGGCTGGCATAGCGTTGCTGTGACGATTGTGACGACACCGATTTGGTATCGAGCGAACTTTGCGCCGATAATCCCTTCTTCGATGGTGAATATTTGTCCGATGACATGAGTCCGTTACTGCCGCTGACACCACTACCGCTCGGTCCCATGCCACCAACACCGCCGACACCGCCTCCACCTCCTCCGCCGCCGCCTCCTCCTCCACCGCCTCCACCTCCCTGACGCTGGTCCCAATGCAGGACCACCGTAACACGACCCTTATTATCCATAATTTTCCAAGATGGCGTCTCATCGTGTAAGTCGAGCGCATGAATCGTCTCACAGACGATCTTCGGTATGGCTGATATCGCTATAACACCGTTGATAAAATGATTTAGTATGAGCATTGTTAAGTGAGTACAATGACCTACCAGCTTTTATAACATCCACACCAGTTGGATACCAGCGTTCACCCTGCCTTAACAATAGTAGCACCGTATTGTTCGTCAATGTACGAAAATATTCGCCATCTTCAATTTGGGTTCCATCGCACTCCAGAACAACACGCACCGGTTCTGAGGCAGGAACCCCTAATTTATCTTTTCCTGTTGACAATCGCAATTGAAAATATTTATAGAAAGATTTCTTAATACAAATGAAACTTACCTCTGACTAATAGTTCCTCGAATGTTCCAACAACTACGCCTTTGCGCACATTTCGCCAACTATCCCAAATTTTAAGGGGTCTCTTGCCACGAGACTCCTGTAATAAAAGAAGCAATGAATTAGTTATAAATATTTGTACCGAAAGTGGATTTGATTTGAAAGTGATTTAGCTTTACAAAAACTTGTCTCTCAAAGTTCTTGTGTATTCGGAGGTAATATCAAACCTTCTAGTGCATTTCTGCCATTTGAGGGTAGTTGAAATTCTAAGGTTTAGAAACTTATAAGAGAACTAATATTATTGCATCATAAAACATAAAAGCTTTTTTAGCGAATTCGTTGAGTATTGGCTGTTGAGCTTTCCTTTTCGAAATTCCCATCGTCAGTCCACTCTTAAACCACTCTCAAGGCAACCAAAAATAAATGCCTTTCGTTTGTTTTATTATTTAGAATTTATTTGAATATTTACAGTTAATAAATAGAGACATTTGTTCTCCATTTGCATTTTTATGCGAGTTTGGTTTCAGGTAGTCTTGATATTTTCAAACGACATTTGCCTGTTTCCTCTTCGCTTGAAAATAATGTATCGTCTAAGCCCTCCTAGCAGATATTGTATAAGTGACCGCGTTCTTCTTACCGCTATCATTAAAAAAGTAGTTAGCTACAATTTTCGTTGAGGACACTTTATCAATGGTAGATTGTGCCCGGAGTTTCTGTTTACAAAAACGCATGTTTGGCTCACGTTAATGCCGTTACGTCAGAATTAACACTAAATTTTTGAGCTGTAGAAAACTACTTTGCCTTGAAGTCCGCTAATTGTTAAACCCATTCATTAATCGAAGGATATATCCGTACAGATATCCAGCCACTCTTTTTATATTGTTGCTTTAATAACAGTATGCTCAGCTTTATAGCTGGTTTCGTTGAAATTACGTTATCATAAACTCTGAGTGTCACTTTCTTTGAAGGATTGAAAGTGCCTTTTATCGCTTGTAAGTATAATGTGGTCCTTTGGACAAAACCTTTACTGCATTATCTATTATCTTAGTACAGTCGTATGTAATGTTCCATAGAAAGGGACTCGTGTGAAAGCCTGTCGGTTGTTTCTATCAGACTATTTGACTTTGAAAATCACTTCCAATTAATTGATATACTGTTAAATTTTCCGCTCAAAGTCTATTTCGCTCCTCTAAGTACCTGCATAGTTTTGCTTCACTAATTGCTACACTAGACATCTTGCCACGAAGTTTGTAACACCCAGAAGGGAACGTCGGAGCCCATATAAAGTACATACACATATATAAATGATCAGCGTGAATAGCTGAGTCGCTTTAGTCATGCCCGTCTCTCCGTCCTTATATCTGCCTGTACTTGTATGTCCCCTCTGATCTCAAAATAAAGTTCTTATATAAAAAACTTTTTTCTTTGACATGTTATCCATCCTTAAGAAATCTGACACGGATTATTATCTAAGGCAACAAGACAATCTACGAATACAGATTTTCAGATCGGATCACTATATAGCTGCCATATAAGTTAAACGATCCAATTCAAGTTCTTGTAAAAAAAACACTTTTTTCTTTCTGAAGCTGCATATTCAGCGCACCGAGAATTGAACTATATTTTTTGTTTTTGGCTCATTTAGGACTATGTGACTTGGTAACTACTTGATAATTTAACAAGTTTTAGGCTATGCAAGATATATGAAAGGTTTTCAAAATCTAGTTTTAAAGCAGTTGAGAAGTTCGGTTATATTTATTAAAGAGTTTTTAAAGTAAAGCAGCAATCTCTAAAGTGGACTACTGCGCAAATGGCTCGCAAAGAATTCCACACAAGTCTTGAAGTACGTTACACCGCCAAACGCCACAAATTGTGCCTTATCTGCATCCAACTACAAATACCCGTACCGTTGTAGCACATACAAGAATTCATGGCGAGTGCTTTGTACATAGTTAATATTTGCAGATTTTGTGATTAGAGCAATGTAAGTGTCCAATGCAGGCGGACTGCCAGCGAAAGCGCCACAGTTAAAGGATAATTAAAGGATTGCATATACCTTGCCGCAAAACACCCACACAGCCACATACAAGTGCAATGAAAGGCCTTTGCAGTTTGGCGAGTAAGAGCATATACATATATGCTTAAGTACATATATACATATAATATAACATATATACATATAATATTAAATACATATAGGTATGTATATATGTAGATATAATCACAACTAACAAGATAAACACGTTGCACTGAAGTTGCAACAAAGGCGCTGCCCGAACAATGGACGTTGAAAATTGCCAGATTAGTGTGTGTTTGACAGCGTTGAAATTGCAAAAAGGAAATAGGCACACACACACAATATACCTATGTGTGTATGTATGTATGTAAATGCTCCGCCAGCAGATAGCGAGAAGTAAAAGGATTTGAATTAAATTCCTTGCTGGAAAATGCCTATAAGGAAATACTTGCGATTGAAAAGTATTTCTAGACTGTATAGTATTCATGTGAGCACATATGAATGTGTGTGAGTATATTTTGGTAGATTTTAATCAAACAAATTCGCAACATTGATGCTGCATCCACGCAGTACAAAGGCGGGTAGCGCGGGTGTATCGAAGCTGCAGTAAAGTGAAGCATTTTGTGACTGCAACAGCAAGAAAAGTTGCACATGTGTATTTAAAAGAAAACAAAAAAACAAGAAAAAACGTTTTCTTCGATTGCACCGGAACGACAATACCCTTCACATATAAAAGTAAGTTTTCCATAGAATGATTTGATTTTGTTCGTTCAGTTTGTATGGCAGCTATATGCTATAGTGATTCAATCTGAACAATATCTTCGGAGATTGTAGCACTGTCTTGGACAACAATGCATTGAATATATCTACACAATTTCGTGAATATATCTAGTTAAATAAAAATTGTCCATACAAGGACTTGATTTGGATCGATCAGTTTGTACGGCAGCTATATCCTATAGTGGTCCGATATCGGCGATTACTACATATGAGCAGCTTATTAGGGAGAAAAGAACGTGTGATAAATTTCCGATCGTTAACTACATATATAGAGACGGACCAGGCTAAATCGACTCACTTCATCACGCTGATCAATTATACAAGTACAAGTATATACACGCAAACTTCGTATGCCTTGATCAGGGTATAAAAATACAATAAACACCACGAATGAAATGAAATAAATGTGAAACTAAACTGAACTGAGATTATTTTCTCCTACAAACATACATACATACATATGTGTATGTGTGTGACATCCACTATTTACTAGCGCAATACAGCTGTGAATATATATGTGCTCATAAATATGTACAATACATAAGGCGTTACGAGCTTATACATATTTATAGGCTATATATATATATATATATGAACATTGGTATACACATACATTCTTCCAAACGGTCGCTTGTATGTTGCAATGCATTGCAAGGACATCAAATGAGAGTCCTAGTGACCCAGTAAGCAGCCGTCGCAGCAGCACTGACAGCAACAACAACTTGCTATGCGAAGACCATGACAAAATAGACAACAACAACAACTACTTACATACACTCAAAAACACACATACGTGGGCACACACACACACACTCATCCAGCAAGTAGCAGCACTTTGCAATAACAACAATGGCGAAATAGAAAAATCAGCAGTCCATTCCATTTCATTCCACTTCATTCCGTCGAATTTAACTGAATTCAGTTTGCCTTACCCCAACAGCATCTTGAAATATCCGCCCAATCCACCTATCACCGCACACTTCTACAGCTCCCTGTCAACACACCTTTCTGCTAAACGCCGAGCGTTTTCGTAAGTTCGTTTGTCCTGTCGTGCCAAGCAGCGAATGTGGCTGCTACAAATTGCGTTGGTCATGTACGTTGCAATAACAACAACAACAACAACAGCAGTAAGGTAACATCTGTGGTACAACAAACACTGCGGTCGCAACTGACGCATCCTGCATCCGCCCAGTTCGGTTCAGTTCCGCACAATTCAGTTGAGTTGCGTTCGGTTCGTTGTAGCCAGCATTCTGCCACTTGCAGCATTCAAATGGCGACATCGATCAAATCTTTCGTTTGCGCACACTTACACATACTTTGCTTTCGCTACATTTTCCTTTTGCAATATAATTTCCTTTACTCAACATCCGCACCCAATTTGATGCGCGATTCGCACGCCCTCTGTC
The DNA here is from genome assembly GCF_042242935.1 of Bactrocera oleae. Lineage (NCBI taxonomy): Eukaryota > Metazoa > Arthropoda > Insecta > Diptera > Tephritidae > Bactrocera > Bactrocera oleae. The sequence continues at coordinate 66,702,890 of NC_091538.1, forward strand.
ATTCATTCTCATTCGTGCATAAATATTACTCACACACATACATCCATATATACTCGCATATAAATCCTATGTATACTTTAGAGATCATGTGTATGCAATTGAGTATATGTATATATACATATGTATGTGCATGCATGTGCGTGTGTGTGTGAGCTTATCTACGACAACGTGTAATTGCCCGATTTCACTTTTGTCATCAGCTGTGCTCTGCTATGACATGCCCCCGCTCTCGCATCGCCTACAAAATTGTCAGAGTTGCTTTGGTTGGCTTTTACTTGCTATTGCAGAGATTTTGCTGCGAACACAAGGCTCTGGTGTGAGGTCAAATGCTTATAGACTACAATTAATCGCCTTTTAATTTATTAATCAATATTATTGATGTGATTTTCTGCAGTAACCAGTATTATTGCTATAAAAAATACCTCTTATAAAAGTTAGTTTTAGGTCATCAAGCATTAAAGGGTTTAATATATTATTAATATTAAGAAGAATAAGTGATCTAGAACTTTTGATAAAGAATTTTTCGAGAAAATCAATTTGGTGTAAATCATTTGAGTTATATAGTGAGCCGAGTTGTGTATCTGAGTCAATCTTTTTTAAGCTAACTATTTTTTGATGGAATTTTCGTGTAATACCATATACGCGTTCACTCTGAGATTCGACATGTCAGCTGAGGCTACGTTAATTTTCACCTCACCTGTGAAATTTTCATTCGACTAACATAAGCTGGACACTTAGTGAAGATTAGACATTTGCCTTACCACTCTCAAATATCTCTCTCCAACACAAAAATATTAAAAGTGGTATGAATATGGTTTCCGAATTCATATAAACGTTAGTGGCACGCTGATGCCACATTTATATTTATATAACTTAAAGTCTATATTTTTTATTTCACATATAAATATATAAAACGCTACTCTCAGCGTCAAAGGAGAGAAATTATCTGCTCCATACATTCAAAAAGAATATTGTGAGTTACGAAATATGACGCTAAAAACATCTTCACTAACGACAATAAATGTTCACAAAAGAAGCAGCTCTTCCACTATTCAAACTTCCGAGTCAATTTTTTTCCTAAATATTCTTATAATTAATTTCAGTAAAAAATCGTATGAGATTTCGGATCATTAAAAAATCGCATAAGATTTCGAGATATCAACGTTTATGATATATGTATGTTAACAAAATATAATGTAAAAGCTTGTCGAGGAGGCTTAAAACCCCCTAAAATTCAATCTCCAAACACAAAAACCACAATAAAAAAATCCCAAAGTTAAATTCCCCAAACTCAAAAAGAAGATCTAATCGAAAAAACTAATGATACCCCGGTGTTGGATCGCCCAGAATTTTGGGGATTTGAAATTGAGGATTTTAAGCCTAACCCGAATTTTTTTCGAAATCTAAAAAAAAAAAGTGTTGGAATACTCAAAAAAACATCTAGTAGTGTTAGTTTGTTATAAATGGAGTTGAATTTGCAATTTTAAGCGCTGTTAACAAAACAGTGAGTTGGCATTAATGTAACCTAAACATAACATTGTCTGTTAAGCTTTATGTTAGCAGGTGTTCCCTAGCAATTAGGCTTGAATGTAAAAATAAAAATATTTAAAGTTCATACGCGTATACTTAATTTTAGTTACAAATATTTTATAAAGACGAGATTGAAAAGCAATAACAACAATAAAAGAACTATGTAGTGCTCTAGTAGTATAAGTGAAATATGTAGTATTCTAATAGTAATTACCCCGGCAGTGTTACTGGTAGCTGATGTTGGGCCGGTGGTAATTGCAGCACCTTGACTGGCCGCCGCCGCTGCCGCAGCTGCCACCTGTCGTATGCTGAGGCAGTTGCATAGGGGTTTAGTGACGCCCAATGTGCACAAGGCATTGGACCACATAGTTTCACTTTTGCTAGCCACGTTTAAGCGATTAAAATACAGCTGCTTAGCCAGGTAGTTGCTTATTTTTTTTAAATTAATTTAGTTATTTTTTATTTTATTCAGTGAGCAGCTTTTGATGTAATTTGTTTTTTTTTTTGCTTATAGTTTAATTTTTTAAATATTTTATTTTTATTGCCTTATAAACTATTTGCTTTTATATTTATTTGATACTAAAAGCTACGTTTAGGTAGTTAACAATCTGAAGTAGTTGAGTTTAGCGCGCGTTCCGTTTTGTAATCTTAATTTGTTTTCGTTTTTAATTTTTAGTTTTTCGTTTCTTCTTTAAATTTTTCTTTTGCTTCTTCTAAATTCTGGTTATTTTATTGTTTTGCTGATTAATTTAATTTGCTTTAGCGTTTTGTTTCGTTAAAATCATGTCATTTATTTTATTTCTTTATGTTTTGTTTAAAAATATATTGATTTTTGTGTATATAAATTTTTTTTTATTCGAGTTATTGATTTTAATAGTGATGAACCCGCTTGTGCGAACAACTTATATTAGATTTTAAACGCTATTTTGTATTTACTTTATTTAATTTTTTTTCCTTTAAAAACAAACTTGATTGCCCTCAAATTTATTATTTTTATTAGTATATTTTTTATATAACATATATTCTTTTTTTTTTTGTAATTCCAACTAATTTACACTGCCTATGCATACAAAAATGAAGCAACCTGAAATTCTTCCAATCACAAAATTCAGTTCTCTTAGATTTTATTTGATTTAAAAACCACACTTAATTAAGTCTTTGTTGTTAGAAAAATGTTAACATTAGTTATATAAATAACCAGTAACGAAAAAAGCGTTTATCAAAAAAGATCGTCGTTACAAAATGCTTGTATTACAAAAGTTCTCAATATTCCGTTGTTGTTGTTAAAAAAGTTGTTGTTTAAACAAATATTATCATTTCACACGAAGTTAGGCATAAATAACTACGGAAGTGTTGTTTTGATTATTTTTTCTTCTTAATTTTTATGAAAGGTTATTTTTTTTTTTTAAATTTTTTTCTCTGCAGTTAATAATATTAGGCCGTTCTTGTGCGCCGTAAATGTTTGTATACTTATTTTAATTTAAATGCAGTTAAAATGCAACTGGAAGTAAATAAAAATATTTATTTTTCGACTATCGGAGTACCAGGCTAGTTTAGTGAATATTTTCGAGTATTTAATTCTAAAACATGGTACCCCTTTTATGTTAAACCTTTAATCCTATACTTGAGTGAGCGCGAGAACGAGCATAACTCGTTTGTAAAGGTGTTATTTTGAAAAAATCGACACCTTTAAAAATACCATACTAAAACTTTAAATGTTATATTTCGTATTATATGACATATAATATATTAACTCAATTTAGCTAGACTTAAACTATATGAAACTTAACGCAGCTATGAAAATCTAAATCAGTTTTTCATGGGAATTATTTGTGTTCTTATGAGAGTAATTATGGGTTTGAATATGATATTAGTTTCACTTTCTTGTACAATACAATGTATTAAGTTTGTTACATATCTTTTCAGAACATAACATTTTGGCATCAGCTCATTTTACGAAGATTTTTGAGAATTTCGTGAGATCTCTCTTATTTCTGAAGTATTTTAATGGAGCTGGGGTATATTCAAATTTTCAAAACATAATATTTTCGTATATATAAGCTATTTATGGAGATTTGAAAAATTTTTTTGACAAAATCAGCAGAATTTAGTCCTTAAACTTGACTACTTACAAGACCTCTTGATACTGATTAAATATCAAGTGATTTATGATTCTTAAACAAAACTATAAAGTATCGAACTTTACTGACTGAGCCCAATTATATACTAAAGTAAAAAAAAGTGATTTCTTTACGTAATTTCGAAATTATCCACAAAAAATCATCGACTTAAAAGTTGTTGGCAACCAGGGTTGCAAATATTTAATTAAAATGGTATTTGACTGACACTTTAACTAAATTTTTTTATTTATTTTGTAAACTCGAAAATCGCAATTAAAAATAATTTTCAAATTTCTAATACTAAATATCGGAGTGAAAATTTACAAGTCAATTTTTAATACCAAAAATCGAAAAGTTAAAAACGTAATATTTATTACAAAATACCGGATTGAAAAGTGAAAAAAAATGTAATCCCAAATGTATATTTAAAAATTTTAAAAATATGTTTTTAAATATTAAATAATTACGCGCTTGCGTACATCGTGTAATGCCATTTTAGTAATCTTTTGAAAAAGAAAATTCATTATTAATAAAATTTCAACTTAATGACTTTTAATTAACCGGTTTCAGTTAAAATTATGTAAATCTTTACTTTTTTTATCACTTTTCATTCCAGCTTATGATCTGATAAATTATTATTTTTATTTGTTGCGCCAATTTTTAAATTAAAATATTTATTTCATCAATATTTAATTGTGACTTCGCGATTAAAAATTAAATTTCCAATTTTTAATTATGTTTTTGCAATTATAGGAATTAAAGATTCCTTAATTCTAATTTTGGGATTAAAAAATTAAATGGATTAAATTTTCAAGTTTTAAAAATTAAATTTGTATAAATACTAAATTTATTTATTTGATAGCGGCAACCCTCTTTAAAACTGTAAGCGCTCTTAAGCCATGTACATTCGCTCTTTTACTTTTACTATTATTTTTTATAATTAAATATCCTAAACAGGTGGCCGCGCTTCTCAAAAATATTCTGAACTGTAAACTTTCTCTCTCCTCGTTACTTTTACTATAAACCCAGCTGGTGATTATTCACTAACTTATTATTTTTATTGAATAAAATTTTTGTAAGTAGACTGCATCGCTTATTGAAATATATGGTATTATCAACGGTAAATTTTCGTCAATTTTTGTAGGAATTGTATTAAATTTTGAAATAGTTGGCAACTCTTGAAAAAGTTCATGTATATCATTTTGCATAATATCCACATCAAGTATAGGATTTTATAAGTATTTAAATAGTAATTGAAAAATAAACGAAACAAAAATATTTTCGCACCAGAAATTCGTTAGTTGTTCAATAGCAGCAATTTACTCGTAGTACATTAAATATTATTCAGTTTTTGAGCATATTTGTTAAACCACAATATATATATTTAATATTTTTATTATTTCTTCAGGCAAGTTTGCAACCTTTATTTGTAAAATTTCTACACTTTTATTAATTTTTTTTTATTTATAATTTTTTGCGTGAAACCACATAAATTCTTGGTACAATGCTGTACTGTTAATTTATTCTACAGACACACACACACAGGAAATTACATCCGAAATATGACGCACTGTTATTTTGCTTTTAGCGACCCTTAGGTCTTCTATGTTGTTTTTATGTAAGCAAATTTTATTTTTTCACAAATTATTTATTTCCACAAAACTTTTCTAATTATTTTATTACATGTATGTATGTATGTAGTAGTTCTCGTAAATGGAAATTATAGTTTCACTTTTTAAATTTTTAATTTTTTAGTGCCAACGTTTGATTCTTTCTCAATTAATTTGTTTAATTATATATTTTTTTAAATACTTTTTAATGTTTTTAAGTGTATTTAATTATAATTAATTTTTACTTTTTAATGAATTTCTTTTCTTTAATATTTTTTAATTATTTATTTTTCAAAATTTTAAATGCCTTCTGCTGCTTTGCCATACATCTCTTTTTGTTGTAGTTGCAGCTGCTGCAGCGTTGACCAACTGTTGTTGGTTGTTTGTTGTGATTTTCGTTGTGCTATTGTTGTAACAGCTGTTGTTGCTGCGCTGTCACTTTCACTGCTGTCACTACTGTTTTACTGCGTCACGCCCAGTTATAATTTCAAATTTTAGCCAAAATACCCGTTAAAGAGCTATGTTTATATATTTGTTGTTGTTGTTTTTATTCTCTTTTAATAAATTATTTCTACATATGTCGACAAACGGCGCACAGCTGATTATTGTATGCTTAGCGCCGCAAAAGTGAGAGTGATAGTGCTTACAGTTGCTTTTGTTGTTGTTGGCAGTGAATGATTCCAAATAGTTTTTAGAAAGATTTTTATATATTTAATTTTTTTTTAGATTTTAGTGGTTTTTGTTTATTTGAAACTTGCTTTACACTTTACTAGGAAACCGTATACTCACAATTTCTGTCGTCGTAGTCTACTTTCAGGCGCAAATACACTAATTTCACTTTTTGCACTGAAATCACTATTTTTCGTAATTTTAATAATTTTTTTAAGTTTCAATAGCAACATTTTCCATTTTGTTTTCGTTTAATTTTCATTTCTCATTTTGAATGTGTGCCACTTTACAATTCTGTTTTTTTGTTTTTGTGTGTTTTAATTTAAAATGTTTTTGCTCTAGTTTTACGCTTTTCGCATGTTTATTTTTGTAGTAATTGTTATTGTTGTTGTCATTAGAGTATTTCCCTTTGTTGTTGTTGTTGTTGTTGTTGTATTTTCTATTTTTATTTTTATTTATCGTTGTTGGCAGTCGTTCTGTTGGCTTGGCAGTGGTACGCTGAGTCCTACTCAGCTTCGGCCTACATTCGTGTGTGATATAATCAGGGCAATGTACACAAATGCAGGCGGGCAGTCGAACGTTCGCTCGCGCACACCGACACACACATCAAAGACTCAAATGCATATGGGTGTAGAGGTGCTTTTCTGTGTATATACATACATTATTTAAATGTGTCTATGTATATGCGCCTGTTTGTATGCAATTAAATGCTGCTGCTGCTGTTCGGTTCGCTTTGGACATGTAACAAATTGAACACACACAAATCACTGCTGACTGTTGTTTTGTTTTTTGTTAGTGAGCTGTAGTTGTTGTTGTTGTTATTGCTGCTGATTTTACAAGGTTCCGTAGCTGCCATTGCTTTTTTCCATTGAGCTGCTGGCCTTTTTATTTGCTATTGTTGCTGTTGTTTTTTTTCGCAGTGCAATTATTGCAGTTGTTGTTGTTGTTGCTGCAGTCTTCTTTGCTGTCACGTTTACATGTTAGTGATTATTTGCTTTTCGTTTATTTTCACTTTGTGTCTCCGCATGTGCGTGTGTGCAATGGCCGATTTTTTTTGCCTGTTTGTGTGTGTGTGTGTGCGTTTGAAAATTTGTGCCTTCTATTTTTTTCTACTTTTATTTTGGTCTTTTATGTTCGAGTGTTTATTTCAATCAGTATTTGCCGCCTAGCATGCTTTTAGGCGCACAACACATGTCGAATAAACGTTGTACAAATGCCAGCACAAATCATTTGTATGTTTGTATGTATGCTGTTAAACAAAGCGTAATGCTACACACCTATTTTTTGCTTGCTGCTTGATTTTTACTTTGCATACATGTAGGCGCCCACACCTTTTTTGACACACTGATGTCACAAAACGATGTTTTTTGATACTTTACCGCTTTTAACACAAACTCATGGCAAAGCCACATATAAATTTTTAACTTATTTAAAGTGTTACTAGAATTTCGAATTTGATAACTGTATCTGCTTCTTCTTCCACACTAAATTCTTTTTCACTTTCGTGCAACACTGTTCGCTTATATTTTTATTAGTTTAAATTTCATTTTCACCTTCATCACTCAAACGCTCGAAATTCGCATGCAGCGCTTACAACCAGGCGCGATAACGTGGCGGCAGCTCTTGGAAGACCACTGCTGGTGAGACAGTCTTCTGTACAAGATTGTACTTAATGCTCGCTAATGGTGGTGTAATGTGTGGCAGTGCTTGCGCTGGTGCTGTTGTTGCACCCATAATGTTGCATGTGGCATTTCTAAAGGGCATCAATGTGGCAGCGCCCAATGTTGTTGTGGCATGTATAGCTGGGCCATATGAGCAGTTAGCAGCTGATCCAGTCGAGGCAGATGAACTGGTTGAAGTGGTGGACACTGCCGATGAGTAGGAGGCCGATGTGCTGTGACGCTTTTTTGTAACGGGCATTGTTGTAACACTTTTATTGGCAAAACCACCAGCATCTTTGCGCTTCTCCGTGCAGAGCATACAAATGACAAACATGCACATTTTCACACAATATTTGCTTGGGCGGAGGGCCCAACAGTACTAGGCGCGCAAAAATTATGATTTTTAAGATTTTTTAGTTAAAAAAATTCTTAATTTTCTAAAATATTTGTTTCAAAATTTTTTTTTTTAAATTGATTTTTTAAGCTTTTATTTCATCAACATTTTTTTCGAAATTTTTTAATTTCAAAATTTTTTTTTTTTCAAGATTAATTTTCGAATTTTTTGTTTTTTGAAGTTTTTGTTTTCTAATGTGAACTTAAAAAATATTCACTTTCCTCAATTTTGCTTTTTTTTGAAACTTCGTTTTGCGAATGCACCGTTATTCGCACATTTCTATTCCGCCACATTCACTTTCGTTTCATAGTTTTGCTTTGTTTTTGTGTTTTTAAGGGTGTGTTTCGCAGTGCGCACACACACAGGCACGCGTACACGTCGCTTATAGCCCGAAATTACATATGTTGCGTTTATGTATACACACATATACACATACCTACAAATGCATTTATATAAGCATAAATACGCTTGTATGCGCAGCAGCTGTTGTTCTTGTGCGCTTTAACAATTTGTTGCGCCTAAAAGATTGCGTAACGGCACCACGCTGCACTGCGCTGCATGCTACACCTCCATGTGCGCTGAGTTTACCGTTAGCTGCTGCTCCAGTTGGCGTCGTATTATTTCTAATTGCCAATGCTGTTGCCGTTTTGTGCTTTTGTTGTGCCCCTATATACAGCTGCTGCGATTGTTGTTAGTGCTTTTGTTTTTGTTGTTGCGCTGCTTTGTCGTCGTTGATGTATTTCCTCGCTTATCTGCAGTGACAGCGTAAAACCCTGAACTTTCACTTCCAGGTTGCCATTGCTATAGCATACATTTAGGCGCTGTCTTACTACTTTTTCGCTTTCAGTTTTTTTTTTTCTTTTCGACTGCTCCTCTTATACTCTGCTGCACCACTCACGTCCGCTACAAGCTGCTGCCATATTCAGTGTACCTAGGCTATAAGTATTTGGTCCGCTTGCATAAAAATTCATTTCATTCATTTAACATACTTTTGTGCATTATTTTTCATATTGCACACCCATTTCGCACATCTGAAGCAGACTTTGGTGATTTTCTCTATCAGCGTACACTTGCTGTGGCTGCCTTCGTGGCGATAACTTTTACTTTTTCCCGAACTCCAATGTGCATTGACTGCAAACATTTTTCGCCCCATTTAAGTCTTGCATATTTTAGGGCTGCTGCTGCTGCTTTTGCAATGGTTTTTCGCTTCACCTGCACTGCACTGCGTTTTGGCTTGCTGCTCTTATGTGTTAATTTTTTATGGGCGCGTGTGTGTGTGTAAATAATTTCAACTCGATTTGCATTCAGTTTGTTGAAGTTCTGAAAATTTCCATTTCCCCGAGCATACGAGCATACTACTTGTGTATGTGTGTAGGTATGCTATGTCAGTCAGTTTTAGTTGCAAGTATTTTATGTGTAGATTTTTTATTCAATTTTTGTTTCATATATTTTTTGTTTGGTGTGTTATAGTATTTTTCGGTTGCGTGGAGGTGATGATGCGAGATGTTCCGTCCGACACGAATGAGTAACACAAACTGCAATCGCCAGTAGTCAGCAGGCAGGCAAGAGCAACCGCAGCCAAAGTCAAAAATGCCATAGTCGTAGTCGTAGGCAAAGGCAAAGAGCCAGCGCAAGTGTCAGAGCGTCGTCGTTAATGATGCAGGATGCTGCACTTGCTCCTGTCGCTGTCGTTGCCATTGCTGGTTGCCATTCGAAATACTAACAACACTACTATGAGCATACATGTTGTTGCTGTTGTAGTGCTTGTTTGCTTTTACATTCATTGTTGTTGCAGCTATTGCTGCTGCACTCGTTTGTGCATACGCTCAACTCACTCACCGCGTTAGCAACGTTCGTGTGGCGCCCGAATCAAGCCAGCTGTTAGCGCCACTGTCACTGCTGGTCCATATGCTCATATTCGCTCATTCAACTTCTTCGTAATTGAGCTGAAGCGGTTCGGCATTGCATTCTGAGCGGAGTTGCCATATGATTTTGTGGGAAATATTTGAAAACTTTTAGTAGTATTTTTTTTCATTTTTAATATATTTACTACAGGAGTGGACAACAAACAGCAATTGCCAACTCTATTTATTGGAGAAAAAACTAGATCTTGGACTATTAGCAAGAATAATTTTTAGCAAATAAGTAGAAATCTCTGGCAACTTATTGTAAGATCATTTTAATAAGACAAATGATTCGATCACTATTAAATTTTCTGCATGTTCTTTGTATACAGCGTCTACCAACAGGGATAACGTGATATTAACAGCCCGTGTTTGTTTACGGATTTGTGTCAAATTTTGTCAGTATGTTCATTAAGGTTTACCATTTCACAATGTCACGTTTGGTACAGCGCTTGAAAATTGTACAAGACTATTACGTAAATTCACTTTCTTCCGTGGCTACTGTAAGTCGAAAAATCTGCCTTGCAACTGAGACCGAATTCTAGTTTAATGGCTTCGTCAACAAATAAAATTGTTGCTTTGGGTTGAGTCAAATACACGTGTGGTTTAAGAAATGCAATTGCATCCCCAAAGAGTTCTTTCGAAATGAGGCAGTAAATGTCGTTACCATCAATAGCGAGCGTTATAACACGATATTGACCGACTTTTTTCGCCGAAATTTGATGAAATGGACGCGCATGACCTCTACTTCCAACAAGACGGTGCGATAAGCACGTTAATTTCGAGAACTGGCGGCCAAGATCATGCGATTTAATGCCTCTAGATTTTTTTCTCTGCGTGTATGTTAAATTAAAGGTTTACGCTAATCAATCAGCAACGCTCGAGGATAGACAACAACAAGTTGATAGACAACATTCAGCGCACACTGGCCGAAATTCCAGCTGAAATGTTTGTGGATATATGCAAACGGAGCCGTGGTGGCTATTTGGCCAACATTTTGTTCAAATCATAAACGGCATAAAATTATCTGCATAACAAACAAAAACAAAACAGTACCCATTTTACCAAAATTTAGTGTTATATTTAATTTTAACATCACGTCGTTTTTTGTTAGTAGACTCTATATGTAGGTCTGCATACATGACCAACAACAACCAAAGTTTTTGGTAAAATTCGATTTTTTTTTTCAGTTTTTTAATTTCTTTTCGACGGGAGGTACAGACAATATCATCTAGCAAAGAAAATATTTTTGACTTCATTCATGAAGAAGGCCGGTATCATTACAGCAGTAGAGACCATTTTTTAGCGCGTCGAAGAGCGCGCGTAACTTAAAAAATATTTTCTATCTATATCTTCTTCAAAGATTTTACTGTGTATTCTTAAAATGTATATATGTAAATGTATCTTTAAAATTTAAAACAAGCGATACAGTACTTTTATGTTATTACCAAAATTTCCTTTTTTAGGCTCTTATAGTAGGTATGCCTTTTAACTCATTTCTTCCCTTTATTCCAGAGTTGTTTATGCGCGAAATGTCCTTTTTTATACCATCAAACAAAACTAAACCAAAAGTTGTTGCCTACGTTTAGGCGCATTCCAAAATTTGTTACCAGTCAAGTAACACACATTGCAAATTATTATCATTCAATGCAATACTTTTTCCGAAACGATTTTGAACTTTTTATGTGCCACAATCTATCAGAAAAGATCAAAGCGCATACTACAAATAAGTGATAGGATAGGGATAGCTCGGTTGGGAATCAAGCACTGAATTGTACATTCGAATAAAGTTTAACTATGTAAACATCATTTTCATTAGTTACCGTTATTACTAATGATATGCGGATAGTTAATATATAATAGCGATTAACATAAGTTTTCGCTTTCTAAAGATCGAAGCTACACAGCTGACGAAGCTGGAGTGATGGCTTTCACTATATGTTTGGCTCAATATTCCAAAAGATGGTGGCCACACTGCCACTGCATCGCCTTACTTCGTCAAGTCGTCGTCATCGTAGTCGAGGCGGATATTCAGTTTTGTTCTCTACTCTGTTCCTCTCCTGCTTCTTCCATTACTGCTCTGCGCTGCATTTCTCTGCTATGCACGCGCTGGCGCACACACCTATACAGCGCAGTTGTTGTCATCATCGCTTTTGTTCGGCACAACATTAGATTTGACCCAATTTCACTTCGGCAACTACCTCCACCGCCGCTACGGCACTGACCGCCTTACGTCCACGTTTTTGAAGGCTGTGTGAAAGTGAAGTGTGTCTCGCTATGTTCATTTGTATGCACTTGTGTCTGTATGTATGCGTGTATGTGTGTCTGTGCAAAGCTGTTAACACACTGTCATGTGGCATACTCCCCCACCTGCCGATGCCGCTCTCTCACTGTCGTTGCACAACTGTTAGCATCACGAATCGAAACTGTGTTCGCAAAAACAATATTCATTCGTTGTTAACAATGCATTTTTATTTATTTTTTTCATGTTTCTTAATTCGATTTTATTTCGTACGCATTTACATGCTATGGTGTGAACCCTCCGCACCCTTTCACCTTTGCTTGCTTTGTTATTGCTATTTGGTCTATTATATTTCAATTCCTTCTAGTTTTTTTTTTTTTTTTTTTTTTTTTTTTTTTTTTTTTTTTTTGTAATTTCTGCTACCTATCTGTGTTTTTTTTTTGCCCGCTCGGTCAATCATCGTCGCCGTAGTTGTCGTTGTCGTCGTGCATTTGGGAGTGTCTGTTGGTTCTGTTCAAGTTCCATTTTTCCAACCTCGTATGCCCATCAGCGGAGCAGCCGTAGAGCAGCAGCGGGCACAACAACGACAACCCGCGAAGCCATTGTAGCTATTCAGTTGCCATTGTCGGTTAATTTCAAAGGTTTCAATGCATATCTTTCTCATGGGTCACGGAGAATATGGTCGAGTGTTAAGCGTGTAGTTGTTAAACATAAAAAGTTATCATGCAAACATATGAAATTCATGTATTCAAATAGTTGCTAACATCGTCGATGATGTTGTGTCACTGAAATTGGCGTGATCCGTCGAGCGCCGAACTTCAAGGACACTTATGTGTGTATGTGTATGTGGGAATGTAATTTGATAATTGTAGCATTGCCACATGCTTAGTCTAAATTTCATTTTTTTTGTAAAAATATCCTTTACTTACTTGAAACAAAACGGAATATATTTTCAGTTTGTGAAGTACAAAAGGTAAAAGCTCAAGGTAAATTAGATAGTGAAAGATTCCAACGTAAAAAAATTTAAATTTTACATATATATTCTCACATAAATATTCCTGCATTATTTCGATGTGGAAACCGTTTTAAACTTTAACTGTGAACAAATACGTAACGTCCGAAATATTTGATAAACAAATACAAGATGACCAAATTCGATACATTAGTGAATATCCTTAAAACAAAGTGTCAAAGCGGTCGAGCATATAGCAGACGAAACTCAATAAATTCATACAGCTTTTCACTAAGCACAAGTTAAAGTTGCACTGAGACAATTTCTTTGAAAAGCTTATCCTATCCTCCTATCGTTGGATCTTATCGATTCTCAGGCATTTTATTTATATTCCTCATAGTTCACTTGGATAGCTCAAGGCGTGAGATCCAATAGGCCACAGCATAGATAAAGGCTAGTGAAGTATTGACATAGTAATGCCTTTTGTGAGCTTTAACCTTACCTCTTGGACATCGAACAGGCAATGAACAGTTAAATTCCTTCAACAAGGAAAAGACGAAAAATGTTTCAGGGTGGAATTTATATTAAAAATAACATCATAAAATTTTTAATGAAAATATCAAAAAAAATTGTGTGTCTCATAAAGTGTAGCCGCTCAGCTCAATCAGTTCCATCAATTTATCTTTAAACACATTTTTTAAATTTGCTTGAGAGATTACTCGGAGATAAATAATCCGATAAATATCAAATTTTTGCTGCATAAGCTACCAACTGTCAGGATCTGATTAAAAATTAAATTTTGGCAGTTCAAAAACGAAGAAAACTTTAGGAAAAATTCAATTTGTTTTTAAAACGCCGGCAATTTGGTAATTTTTGATGTTTTTTTTAGCGTAGGTCTTTTTTCGAGCGTAGGTCTTTAAACGCACAATATCTTCTAGTTGAAATTTTTTTTTTGGGTTTCATCAACGAAGAAGACCGAAATTACTGCAGCACTGAACTCAATTTTTTTCTTCAAAAATTTTACTGTATATTTTTAAAATATGCGTAAATAGTAAACCCTTATAATTTTAAAACTCGCCAGTTTTTTAGGCGTTCACACGAGGTGTGAGTCTATACTAGAGTTGCCAAGTATTACAAAATGTTAAGCCAAGCAAAATTTCAACATATTTTGTTGTAATTTAGTCAGCCACCGAAAAAAGTTAAAGAAAATCTAAATTTCTCCATATTTTGTAATATTAGAGCCGCAAGCCATAAACAAACAGTTAAAATACGCAAAATATTATTATATTTTGTAATAAAGTTCATAATTATCGGAAATAATTAAACTTAGCAAAAATTTGCGTAATGTGTGTCAAACGTACAATAAAACTTTTACATGATTCGCAGAGGTTTTAGGAATAGAGTTGTCTCCTATCGATGTGTGCAAAACGACCAGAATTTTACATGGGTTGTACGTTAAATGCAGAATAAATTCTTGTCTAAAATGTGTTGTCTGAAACCTCTGAAATGTCTGCAGACTAAAGTGTACAAATGTAATTCAAAGTTATTGTTAAAAAATCATAAATACTGGAGCTAATACTCCCGGAATTATACTAAGAACAATAGTAAATACTATGACATCATATCATATCTGAAAAAATTCCAACGCAAATGTGAGAGAAAAAGATATTTTCGCCATATGAAAATAATAAACTCACGAAATTATTTCACGACATGGACACCAAATTAGCCCACAAGACAAACTACAGCTATATGAGCCCACATACCTTTATACACATTTACAAATAACGGCGCAAAAATTTATATTAAGAAAAAAACACAAAAACAACAACTTAGGAAATGTAATATTAAAGAATTTAGTTTCATCTGAATTGCTGCGGCATCAAAGCACACTGACGGACGCACTTGCACACACACATACATACATATAAGCACCCATGCAAACGGTGTTATTCAAATACATTTTATTCGTACACACACAGTTGTAGGTTGTGTTACTGTAAGTTGTTGTTTTTGCGAAATTCCCAACTATGAAATTATCTACTGAGATTGCCACAGCATTTATGAGCATATGACAACTAACAGCTGACTACAACAACAACAGGAACAAGAGCTATATAATATATATAGATAAAACCACAGCAGCAAGGACAATAACAACACTGCCGTTAAGAGCAATAACAACAAGAGCAACGTTGACAAAATTAAAAACAAAAATATATATATATAAAAAATGACAAACAATCCAAAATGTATGGCAACGACAACACAAACAAAGAAAAACTTTAGTCAAAGTGAAAGGAATTCAAATCGTTGCTGGCGTTGTCGCAACAACAAAAGCGCAATCAGCAGCAACAACAACAACAACAATTACATACAGTTGTATATCAACAGCAGAAACAGCTGTAGTAAACGGCGAACTTGTAAGGCACCAAGCGCTCCGCAAACGCACACACATACATACATACATATGTGCACACATCTTTACCTCATACATACATGCATACAGTGTGGCCCCCCGTTAAGTACAAAGGTAATGTGTGGTGCATATACACACCACATGCCATATGATACTTGCCACATGCAACGCACCACTTCCCCCTGCAGATATTTAGGTCAAAGCTAGTCAGTCACTCGAACGCTGCCAGTGTCCCACAAATGCTCGACTGCATCAACGCCAAGCAGCCAGCACACTCGCAAACCACACCGTACCCCGCACCCTGCACCATGCATTCATTAAGCGAACTTGCAGCAGCTGCACAGACAATACAACGGTGCATAATGAGAGTGGTGTTGTGAAGATTTCATTGGCAAAAGACACCGTGAGTATGAAAGACGACCAGCAGAATGGAGGCGCTGAGTGTTATTTCTTCAAATCTACTCACGCTCGCAACATGCAAAATGCAGCGACGCTTGGCTGTCACCTGCATACAAATATGCATACACACATACATCCATACATATAATCGTATGTGCATTATGCCTATCATTAATGGCTGGCCGAGTCACTGTCAGGACTTTAATGCGCAGAGCAGCAGTGTAACTGTAAATTATCGCAACATTTTGCCTTACCGCTGCAGCAGCTGAAGGCTAACGTAGATAAGTTAATCACAAGACCTGGTATTGCAAACAGTGCAAGTAAGCTTTATGCTGCCAACTAAACCGTTGCACATTAGCTGCGCACAAATCTCCATACTCCGGCATTAGCAGCGTGCGATTGCTCAATTGTCAGTTATTGTGCAACTGCGCGCCGTTATTTAGCGCTTAAAAGTCATAAATAAAGGCACAAATACTATTTAAGCAATGTTAACAGTAGATGCTGTTTAGTTAGCATTGCTGTTAGTCGGCTTAGGGTTTAACAGCACTTCGACGCGTTTGCTGCTATTGTTATGCACTGTAGAGATAGAAGGATTCTATATCAAGTCTGGATCAGATATATCAAGCAATTTATCAACTGAATAAGAGAGAGAGAGAGAGAGTCACAGAGGGTTTTCGTAAAGGTGAACTTAACGTAACGCCTTGATACGATTAATTAATAATATAGTTTTGCTATTCAACTTTATTTAACGCCACTTAACTTAAAATAATTTTACTTGACGTAAAATAACACAATCTTACTTAAAGTCAAATCATTTACTTAACGTAACGTAACAAAATCTCACTTAACGTAGTAAAACACAACGTTATTTGGCAGAACTTTACCTAACTTAGCGTAATGTAATAACAGTTAACGTAACATAACCGTGGCTGGCTTAGGAAGTTTAGAGTTCAATTTAACCCTACCTACTATATGTATAAAGTTAAGTGAATTTTTTTAAGAGGCATTTTATTTAGTAAATAAATAAAAATAACTCACATTTACACAATTTTACGTACTTTAATAATCGCCAATTAAATTTGAAAAATTTTGGATTCCCTTAATCCCGTATCGGTTACGGAAGACCTCTGCGAAAAGGTGTCTTGAGGTTAAGACTATTTTTCAACTTAAAAATGTCTCCAATCCAACAAAAAACATGTATATGCTAATAGATAAATACAGGTAATGATCGAAGGAATGCAGAAAATTTAGATTTTTTGACAAAAGACGACTTCCCGAAGAAAGTCGTTTTTTTTGTGAAAAAATTTGCACTTCACAGTAATTTTAAAAATTGGAATTATTACCAAAAAATTCCCGTAGCCGATCTTCAGGATGACCTCTGAATAAAAATGTTTGGCGGTGAGGAAGATTTTTCTTCTTAAAATTATCTCGAATTCAAAACTCAAGAAAATTATAAACACTTTAGGTCTCTTTCCAAAAAAAAAAAATATTTTCTTTCGATCATTACCTATACAATATATCTATGAAGGTCGTGCGAAAATTACCAGGCGATCAGTCCAGTCTTTTTTGAAAAATTTTCCTCACGTACCCTGAAAACAGCGTTTTGAAAAAAAACTCATTTAAAGTTTTTGGAGCTGATTGCACTATGTTAAAAAATTTTCACCTATATACTCATATCTTCGAAACTATTTGCCAGATCAACTTTAAATTTTCGAAAAATATTTTCAAATAGATATATAAGCATTCGAATCTATTCCTCTAAAAAAGTCGCTTAAAATTTTCTTAAAATATTCTCAAATAGATACATGTTAAGTATTCGAATATATTCCTCTAAAAGAGTCACTCTATATATTAGAGTACGGTTAATCGAAACCACACATTTTAGCTAGTTATGTTTACGTTATTGTTTGAAATTGCAATGTTCCGCCGCATATTCTTAGTCGGAAAAAAACCAAAAATATTTGCAAATATTTTTCATTCAGAAGTTCCCATCTTATGTTCAAAAAAAATATTTTTTCTTAAAAGCTAAAAATAACTGCGGTCAATCCTGTTTGAATTTAATTTGAAATTCTGAAAACAACTAAGTACGTAAGAGATCGTAAAGCCTGCGAACTTGTTTTTTGATACGCGAACTATCACATCCTAAAATATTCTTGTATTTAAATTGTTACATTCTTTTTGTCAACACATTTCTTAAACTTGTTAGCCAAGTGGCGCCGATCAATTAGTATTTTATAACAAAACATCTTATCCGCTTGCCGGCTTTCAAACCAATTTGCCGTCTAAAACGAGTTTCACGAAAAAAAACTTTTCCGAAATGAGTTCAAAACAAGTTTATATTTGTTGTACAAATATTTTAAGATAATAAATACTATAAATATGATGCGATTGAAGAGAAAATAATAAAATCGTAAAATCTATCTATCGATTCTAACAGATAAATGTTGGACTCAAGTTATTTTTATACTTTGTTGTACAATGTGATAATCCAGTTTAATAAAAGTGATGCTAAACATTTCTTTTCTCCAAAACCAATTCATTGAACTACCATACTAGCGATAAATTCAAATAGAGTCACAAAAAATTTTAGTGTAAAATATTATGGAATTTTTTTCTTTTGCTCATATTACATGCATACACATATCGATACATTATCGTTGATGTTTCTTCCAAAACTTAAGTACATAATATTTCTTGGCTCTCCAAAATGTCAGATCGATTGTATGATCAAAGATCTGGTAACTTATAAGAAGAAGCACAGAGCAGTTCACTGTTAAAATATTTCACGTATTTGGAACCAATTAAGAGACCGACAGCGATATCGGTTGTAAATATCTTGAAATCCAAGCCTTGTATCCACTTAAGGGGGAATTAGTGAGTTTTCTGAGTAAACATAGACTCTCCAGTGCTGAGCATATGTAAAACGGTACTAATTAGTAGTAGAGGGGTAAGAAATACACCTTCACAACTTCGAAAAAGATTTGATTTCAAACTTGTTTTTAATCGACACGAGCCTTTGGACCAAAGAAAAGACTAAACCGTCTTTGTAGACTCCAATAACATAAATATTCCTCTAGATTGAGCTACTAATATTGAGCTAAAAAAGTAAAGGTCCAAATAGTTTGGAATAATAGTAAAAAACAATAATAAATTGTGCTTTGGAAGATAGGACCCCCATATTAATATGCATAGTTTCATCTATTCATCTATGTAAAACATAGTTAAATATTTGATATACGTATAAAATGTGAAGTGAAAGAACCGCGCACTTACCTCTCTGGCCATTACGACATGCCTCAACAGAGCCGCCCACGATATCGAGGGTCTGTGGTATCTGCCATCCGGTATCGCCGCGCTGCCACACTGCCACCGCCACCACTGTCCGCATTAAAACACGAGCTTCACTCAAACGCAATGCAGTGTAAGTTTCTCGTTGCGTTCTCAAAAATTTTTTGCATTAATAATATATTTTCGGAAACCTACTCTTCCGTCGATTATTGCTTCTCAATTTGTGTGCGTTGATTGTTGGCAGCTGCAGGGTGTTCCAAAAGCTTAACTTCTCAACACTCAGTTTTCATTTGTTGATAATTCTTTTATTGCTTCAAAATTTGTTGATTTTTTTTTAATTTAAATTTATTATGTATTTTCTATTACTTATTTGTGCATTTAATTCATTGGGAAGACGATGTTTGTTTTTGTTATTATGATTATAAGTTTTGTCGAAGATATTTTAGGGCATATGGCTAATATATTTTTATTTTTGTTCTCTGCTGCACACTGTTCGTTTAATGTCATTGTTTTGTAGTGTTGTTTTTGTTGCTGACTTGAAAGTGTTTTTGGAATTTTACATTATTATCTTGTTTACTAGCAAATGTTCTGCAAAAGAGTTTTTAAAAAACTAGTTTTACATTAAAACATGTGTATTTTTTAATACATTTCGAATATATTTAGAAATTTCCATATTAAGAATATAAAGAAGTCATAAGTATAAGTATAAGAAGGTGAATGAGACTTTATTAAAAATATGACAGACCTTCCATATAAGTGACGAAAGTAGCTCTTTCATTAGTTCCAAGGGTTAAAACTTCGACATAACTATTATTTTCGCCGTTCTAGGTTAAAATCTCCCTGAATGTCATTCCTAAAAATTTAGAAGTGTTTTTCGCTTTATTTTTTTTTTCAAATGATAAACGGGATAAACGATTCGTTTCATAGAACCCTCAAACTCATCAGCTCTTTGACGAAATGGTACTCATGATCACTTCAACTCCATACAAAGTTAAGGTTTTCTAAGTAGTTAATGTTTTTGCACTTATATTTTAAATGCACCGAAGCATTAATGTCCTTCACAAATAAAAAAAAGTTTTCATACAAGACTTGTTAGTGGTATAGTGGTTCGATCTGAAGAATTTGTTCAGAGATTATAGCGTTACCTTGGACAACAAGCCATGCCCGATTTCGTGAAGATGGCTTGTCAAATAAAAACAACTTTTCGTACACGAATTTGGTTTTGATCGTTCTGTCTGTGTGACAGCTATATGCTATAGTGGCCTGGTATTGACAATTCCGATAAATTACTAACTTCTTGTGTAGGAATGGAAGCGTGCAAAATTTTAAATCGATATCAAAAAACTGGTTGACTAGTTCGCGCATATGCAGACAGATAGACGGATTTGGCTTAATCTTAAAGTTTTATTGGAAAAAGATTTAATAAAAACAAAATTGTTTCAGACATACTTTGCAAACACTGTGTGGTTATTTGAATTTTTCTTTCTGTGAGGATAAGGTTTCTTTCGAGTA
Source organism: Bactrocera oleae (assembly GCF_042242935.1). NCBI lineage: Eukaryota > Metazoa > Arthropoda > Insecta > Diptera > Tephritidae > Bactrocera > Bactrocera oleae. The sequence continues at coordinate 66,723,590 of NC_091538.1, forward strand.
TTTTTAAAAAATTAAAAAGCTTCAGTTGAAGTGGTCAAGCGAAGTTTAAATAGCGAGGAAAAATAGTTACCAGTTACATTTCATATCTTTAAATAACAACCAGTTATTTTATTATGTTATTTTCCTTCAAACATCACTTATTGCCTTATCTCTCTCCCTCTTAACTAGACATTTACTCTACATTTCTACAAGCACTGAAATTCGTCCACATAAGTTCCACTACCACCAGTGCCTTCGAATCAGCTAAAAGTAATTTCATTCATACTGTTATTCGAATACCTTTTCTCACTCTACACTTTCTATTGGCATTTCTTTGCTTGATGTTGTTTCCATTTGCTCGGCACCTATGTTTGTGTTAGTCTTTCATTACACAAACGTTTCGCGTACTCTTTACCCATCCACCCTGTCTTTATGTCCTTTTTCGCTCAATGTTTTCAATTATTAACGCCCAATTTTCGACGTAATGCTGCACACCTACACAGTATTCATCATCCCCCGACTATACCTACGCTCTCTGGCACTTCTCTATCTCTCAATTATTTTAAGCATTATCTCACATTCCTTTACTCTCCCTCACTATCACTGTTACATTGTTGATTTGACATTTGCATCTCATACGTTAGCATTGTAATTTTAATGTGTGTGTGATTCTCTGTGTAATCCATCTTGAAGTTGGCTGCTCTTCCTATATTACACGTATTTTCAGCTATTCCACTATGCACTCACTTTCAATTGCACGCACTGTTTGTCTGTTATTTCATACCTTTTGTGCTTGAATTTCGCAAAATCTACGAAAAATTTCTCTACAACACTGACATCCGTTACTTGTTTTCTTCGCCGTTTTATTGAGCTTATGGAAGTCCAGCTAAACATTTGCCTCTACTTATGTTTGTATTTGTCTGCATGTTTGCCTGTGTCCACATGTCGTTTTGTATACACACTCGCATGTATGTGTGTGTATGCATGTGTTTTGTAGGCATATTTACATCTGTTTTCCTGGAAAAAATCAGCTCAGCTCCTAGCGGCCGCAACGTCGGCAGCAGCAGCAATGAACGGATTTCACATCACGGCACATTTTATTTATTCATATTTGACCTTTTTCTCTTTTAACAGTTACTAATTGAAGGAAAATATTTATCTTAGTTAAACTGAAGGCCACCAACGTAAAGTAGGAATACGCGTACTCACACACACACACACACATGCAGACATATGTCAATACATACATGCTGGTCAAAGCGCAGCGCTCATTAGCTTAGCACCGTGTAGTAGTGGTGCTCGCAACATCTCCGTACACATTGTTATTGATATAGTACTTTAAATTTAACGAGAATACTTAGCACGGCATGGAACAATGCATATAAAACTATAGCATTTTGCGTTGAAGGTGGACCTTCTATATTTTTCTTTACATTTTGTATACAAACAACGGCATATGTAAGGTTTGAAGATTTGTGAAGTGATTTTTCTTATACGCTGGTAATGACTTTGCATTAACTGCGATCGACTACTAAAGGTCGCTCATTCGCCATGGTGTACACCTTATTAGGCGCAATCAAGCAAGTTAAAGACTAGAAACGACTTCTTATCTTATTCCAAATGCGGTTTAGGTATAGAAATTTAATGCAGACTGTGAATGTATACTTTACTCTTTCAAACGCACCTAACTTCATGTAAATCGCATGACGGATGTTAAAGTTACAGCCGGTCCAATAGAGGAAAAAGTGGGCAATTGCTCCATATATAAAATAGAGCATACCTATATAAAATTTTGTGTTTAACTAAGCTGAAACATACGAATTGTTGAAAAAGCTTGTTGGTGATGATTGTATGAGCCGTACGATTTAAAAAAAACTTAAGTTTTGAGGATTTAAATGAAGATCAATGTCCAGGTATCCCAAAAGCTAGTAGGCTAGGTGTGGAACTGGTAAAAAAAGTCCATGAAGTTATTGGTATCGATGCCAAAAGTTACTACGAGAATGTTGGCTAAGGGATTAAATACGAGTAAAAACACTATTTGGAGAATTTTAACTGAAGATTTGGGTAAAAGCAAGGTCGGTGCGCGTTTTGTTTCATATGAATTAAATGAAGCCCAACAAGTGAACGGGTTTTTAATGAAAAAACCAATTCCTCTCATCAACCAACCTCCGTTTTCGCATGATCTACTAACATGTGACTATTTTCTATTTTCAAAACTGAAATCTAATTTTAAAGGCGCATTTTATGATAATAACCCAACTATTAAGCAGCCGTAATCTAGGTACTGTAGAAAATGTCCATAAATGGCATAAAAAATATATACATGTTTCAAAACGTCGTTCCAAACGTTGTACTGGGTCTGAGTCTGAGTGAAACCTATTTTTACTAAATAGTAATTTTTTACAAGAGCGGTGTGGCATATCGCAATTACTTCTTATAATATATATTTTCTATTGTCGACTAAATTTTGTCCATCAGCACTCAAAAACCAAGACTACTTTCTTAGCCTGAGTATGCTCTTTTAATATTTTGCGTCACTTGAAAGACGCAGCTAAAGATGTTATCATGAATTATTTGTTGGTATTGCGACCGCATAAATCTCAGTATTTTCATTATGAAAATTAGACATCTCAAGCACTCGAAGTTTCACCATAGTCCACTTAAGAGCGTCCGATATTAAAAACAATGCTCCATAAATTTTAAAATGATCTTGTTTGGGTTTGGAGTTAACTGTGGGGCTAACTAAACTTTAAAGAAACTTGTCAGAGAAAGAAAACGTAACAGGTCAACTTTAGATAAAAAAAAACTCGATCCACAGCAAGTGCTTTATCGAAATCAGCTATATATGGTTGCATGTACATATTTATGATTATATCTACGATTTAATAAGACCGTTAACTGATTAAAACAGTAACTGACCCAAACAATGCATCTCGCGAATTACAGCCGACACGTTCGAGTGCAATACACCCTGTTTCTGTGCAAAAAAAGGGGTAGGGCAACTAATCACGTTCTGATGGCCTGCGATATGTGTACAAGTGAGCGACAGTGTGGTGGCGCGTGTGAGTGGTGGAGGTGAATGTGTGTTTGTTGTGGAGGAAGGAGAGTGTGTGATGCGTTGTAAGCACTCGCTTAGCAATATGTGAAACAATGGGTCAATAAACACTTTAGCCACTCAATGGACCGCAACGAGAATAAATATATAACACAACAATCGCTACTTATGAGCGAAGGTTAATCTTTGTCTTTTTTTTTTTTTACTAATAACCAATAATGAGTAGTCGAAGGGTTTCTGTAGATAAATTGATTAAGATTGAGGAGGCGGCTATTGAAATAGTTAAATAGCGTTGCGGCAATAAAGAAGACGCGTCGATGAATGTGCTGCAGTTGGGGAGTTTTCAAATAAAAAATAAACTTTTTTCTTTCTACAGCCTCCGTTAGTAGCCACAAATTGTAAGCGCACATATGCGGCCTCCGTGTAGCTAGGTGCGCGTACGCGGCAGCTGACACGGCGCTGCTTGCTGCTAAGATTTTTCATATATGTCTTGTACACGTTAAAGTTAGTCCTTTGTTGTTGTTGTTGTTGTTGTTTCTATATACACGCACACAAACACGTCGTTTCGTATTAACATTTATTTTTTTTTATTTAAAAATTAAAAATTTTTAATCACTTGTAAATTACCAATTGAATTTTTTTCGAAAATCTGCTGGTACTCGCTTGACTGGGGAACACACACCACGCGCTCCGTCAATAGATTTTTCTGCGCTCCGAATTCCGATAAAATTTTCTCACACACAGATTTGCGTGCACATAGACACACACACAAACACGCGCGCACAGCCAACTCCACTTTGGCACTTTTTACACACCGTTTAGTTGGCTGCCTCGGCCTCGGCCGCTGTCGCTTTCACTGCCGACGTCTCTGCGTGCTGACATGTATACGATTGCTGTGTGGATGTCGTTGTCGGCGTTGATACTTGCGTTGACGTTGCCGTTGGCGTCAGCGCGCGCGTCGTTACTGCCAATTGTCGATTTCGACTGCAGCCAAAGGCGTAAAACGAAATTCATGCTCGCGTTCGCATCGCGTTTCCGAAATACAAAATCGACACACACCAGAAAAAAAATCACACACGCACGCACGCACACATAGTAATCGCAGAATTTTTTTTCTTTCGTATAGATTTTACTGAATTTTCTTATTGATTTTTATGCGCTGCGCTTATCGCTTTTCTCCACAATCTTTAAATTACGCAAGCTTTGAGTATGTGCATCGTGATTCAATAAATTTTAGTGTGAAAAGATTTTCGATTTTCAAGTAAAAACACCCTTCGCGCTGCGCCGAGATGAAAAATTGACTTTTCTATCTGCGTATGGACCAACACAGACAGCCGCAAAACTGGCAGCAGGCAAACAGGCATGCAAGGCAGGCCGTTAGTTGTTAGTTAGGCCGTTAAGCCAGCTATCCAGCCTCCATGTACCGGAGCGGATCGTATGCCAAAGCACAGGCATGATAAGCGAGCGACAATGTGCGAGAGCGCGCGCGAGAGAGAGAGCGCATAAATTGGATGCTGCGCTCCCGCTGAAGGTGTTGTGAAAAATAGTGGGACATTTTCGGGGCGGTAAGTCTGTTGTGGCAACTCATAGAGTGGTTGGGCGCATAGTAGTATCGCCCAACCCTGCCTTAAGCCACATTTACGCTTAAGCAACCAACCACTAACCCAACGCAAAGTGTGATAGTAAAATAGGGTTTTACACTTCGTCAAAGTAGTTCGATTACTTTTTCGAAATTTTTAAATATGCGCGTCACAGACGCACACATTTCTACACTTACACTTACAAGTATATGTAAGAGGCAGGTATGTATTGCCATGCTCCACTATTTCTTTCAACAATTCAGCGTCATAACAATTTTTTTTGCTCACAAATTAACATTTCTTAAACTGAGTAATTTAAAATCGAAACAAAAAAGAATAATAATAATTGCTTTTGTTGAAAATAAATAAATTGTAGTGTTAAAAGTATAAGCCGCCTAAAATATATGCTTAAATACATATTTATGTTAATTAAGTCGCGCATCATAGCGTTTATTTGTCGGCAATTTTTTAGGTTTCTGTCTGGCAAACGAAAGTGAGCTAGCGAGTTCTGTTTCGATGCTAAGTGAATCTATTAAATACACTGTGAAAAATATTTTACATCTAGCTTGTTGAACTCAATATGTATAAAATAGTTTTTTATGAACTACCTCAGAAGCCTTTGAAAATAATAAAAAAAAAATAGAAAAATTCATAGTCGGTTGAAACCAATCGGAAACGAAAGATAAAATGACAAACATTAACATTAAAAACATTTTTTTTCGATTTCCGGCGAAAATACGGGTCTTATAAAAAAGGTATAGGGGAATGTTGTAGATAATGAAAAAAGATATAACCTTTGCATATAGACTTTTTTTACATAACCTAAAAACTTATGTGAAAAATTCAAATGTTTGTGGCTTTTATTTTTTTTTTGTACAAATAATTTTTTTCTTTCACGAAATTTGGTGTAAATTTACCTACTTAGGTTCCAAACCCACTGAATTTTTAAAAATTTAAAATATTTATTTCTTCTCCTTGTATTGACGTAATAACGAACTAAACACCTAAATTTTCAATCAAAAAATTTCAAATCAACACTGAAAACGCTAACGCATTCCATTGATTAATGCTGACACTGGTGCACAACAAAAAAATTTAATAACAATAATACAGCAGTTAGTTAAAGAACTCTTCTAAAATCCGAAAGAAACGAGTTTTTTTTATGTTCTTCTTTCGGTGTTCCAGTGAGAGTATAAAAGTCCAGCTCAGTCAATTAGAATTTATAAGTAAACATTTTAAGCTCAAAGCGAAAGTACAAAATATTAAACAGCGAAAATGCAGAAATTCTTGGTAAGTTTAAAGAAAAACTTATAGAAGTAAAAAAATAATCAACTAGTAATTGAATTCAAAATTTCATAAAAAATATTTATTAACACAATATTTTATTAAATCTATTAATCTCAATAAAAATCAAATTGTAATACATAAAATCTTGAAAAATATTAAAATAAAATACATTAACAATGTTAACATAATATTTAAAAAAAAAATGTTTTGAAATTTCAAATCAGTTTTTTGCTTAAATCAAAAATTATTACTTTTAACGACTTATAAAAGGGAAAAAAATTATTAAGCAGAAATTCAATTCGAAACATTTTTTTACTTCTGATTATTTTTAACACAAAATTTATATATTCAAGCATTCAAATTTAATTTATAATTATGGAAAAAAATATGGAAACTTGAAATAGGTTTGGTTGTACAAAAATTTAAAAAAAAGTTTAAATGTATAAACTAAACTTAAGTAAAAAAAATTAATTAATATCACATTGTAAAAAATGTATTCGATAATTAAAAAATTGAAATTTTTAAATATATTTTAAAATGTAAAATAAAAATTATAATTACTAATGATGAAAATATATAGTACAATATATTTATGTGATTCGTTCATAAATTCTCACTTAGATTGTATTCGTTCTTGCCGCCTGCTTCCTGTGCTTAGCTTATGCTCAAAACCTCAATGCTATCAAAGAACAGATTATTGGTAAGTATTTTTAACGTTATTTATTTCAACATTGTTATTTTTCTTATTCCACAGCTCAATACGAACGCTTGCCCGGTGAGTCCATCCATTATCCCGAGGAGCAGGCTCACGTGATCTACGATCCTGCCCACATCGATGTTAACTTCTAAGCGTTTGTTATTCTGTCCGCAAAGATTTTACCCCTTTGGTGGATAATCAAATGCCATGCATTTTTACTATAGCTTTTTGTAATAAATATTAAGTTTTAAATATAAAATACCTACTATACGGTAAAATTGTGTTTTTAGTTTTTTCAGTATATTTGAAAGTAACGGTAATTATTCACATGATTCTATAGCTGCCTTATATACAAGGCACTCTCTTTGAAAAATTCGTCACTCAATTTGTCTTCATATTTGAAGCTGCCATTACATTCCCGCTTTTGTTGCTCTAGCCTGCTGGGCTTTACAACAACATTTATAACGGTCTTATAACACAAATATCTTATAGTGGGCATAAAATCCAATGGATCTGTAGTATATACGTACAACATAAGGGTGGCTCTCAAGAATTCTGATAACAAAATAGGCTAAATGACCTCTAATGGTCTGATTTGTTTATTTATTTATATAATGAAAAACATAAAAAAATCATTATTTTGTGTGATTTATGAAACAATTCTCTAAATAGTGGTAATAAATACCACTTTCAGCAAAATGTTTGGCAACCCAAGTGGTTGTACAAATTAAAAATTTGCGTGATACCTGGACGCCTACAGAAACCACCTTATTTTATATAATTAGGATATATACAATTTTTATATTAAATATTTAATTCATCATGGTATGTCACACCCTAACGCAGGAGTACCTTAGTAAATTATTAACTCTCCCGCAACTCGGCATAATCGACACTCATTAAAAGCACGTAGTAGAACTTTACATACGCAACAATACATTTGATAGATGTTCATCTCTGCTCTAGTATGCAGTAATTTACTACGCTTAGTGCAATGGTTATCCTTATAAAAGTCAGACATGCGCATAAGACGCCTTCTGGCACGCTCTCTCACTGGAGCGGGCGTTTCTCTCTATTACTTGCGCTGGAGAAACAGCACTTAACAGAAACCAGAGGGTATTTTCTTACTTACACTTAGTTAAATTACTTCAAAAAGGATATTCTTTATGTCACTTTGACATTTCAGTGAACATACTTTGACATTCCTTTCACCTTAACAACGTGAAATGAAAATGAAAAAAAAATATGCATTAAACTTTATAATATATTATAAATTAAGAAGAGATATAAATAAATTTATTTTTTAATAATAATAAAAAAAATTAAAACTTCTGGTACATCATTGCTGTTATATTAAAAAAAAATGTAAATTGTTGCCATATATTTAAAAACATATTTGTCCAGATTTGTAGAAATAAGTGATTTTTATAATATTATGCTATTATAAATTAAAATATCAAACTGCTTTAATAACATAAAACTTAATACAAATATATATTCTGCCTCAATTCATACTATTTATTAATACTTTCCACTTCTACATGAAGTTCTGAAAACAAGTTTGCTTTATTCAATAAACTTAATAGTAGCATAAAAGCTGGCATACGGACATAATTACTAATCGTGTATACATGTACATACTTGTATGTATGTACGTTGAAAAAATTTCGTATCTAAATGAACTCACCATTGTTGGTGAAAAGCTTTTACAAAGCTTTTTTGCCGTTAACTTTAAAAATATTTGCTTTTAATACCAACGGTAAGCTTATTTATTATTAATCAGATTTTATTAAATCGATATAATAAAAGCAAACTAAACTTTCATTTGATATTAATACTATATTATATCTAGTATTTTGTGATGACAGCCCTTCCCAAAAGTATCGTCTACCAAAATTGTCGTTAAACTTACTTAATTTGAAAGAATAATACGAGTTAGAAATCAACGCTTCCTTCTTGATTGTCCCTCCTTTGCTAGATCAGAACGGCCGATATCTGAGAAATCGCAATCAAGTACTTGTATGGGAAACTTTTTTATTTAACGTAATATCTTCATAAAATTTGGCATAAGTTATTTTCTAAGACAACAAAGTAATCTCCGAAGAAATTACTTTAACATTTGACGAGATATCTTTACGAAATTAGGCACAAGTTATTGCTTAAGGCAACAATGTTATCTCCGGAGAAATTGTTCAGATCAGATCACTATATCAAGTTATTGTATGAAGCCTTTGTATTTGTGAAGAGTATTATATCTTCGATACAACCGAAGTTAACATTTTTTCTTGTTTTTTTTTTTCATCAAAAACTCTTCATTTTTATTGTTTTCATTTAATTCATGTAGAACAAAACGTACCTAGACATTTCTTTTATCCAAATCTTCAAGTAATATTCGCCAAATAGTGTTTTTACGCGTATTTAAACCCTCAGAAAACATTCTCGTAGTAAATTTTGCATCGATACCAATCATTTCACGGATCTTTTCAACCACGACTACTAGCTTCTGGGCGACTTGGCATTTGGTCGTCATTTGAATCCTCATGTCAATTTGTAAATCGTTTAAAACATATATAAACGAGAGTACGACTGAAACAATCGTCATCATAAATCGAATTGATAAAAAAATTCCAAAATCTCAGTGAATTTTTTTCAAGTTCAACACAAAACTTTATAGTTTATCTTTGTAAAAATTTAACAATTGCACACTTTTTCTTTTATTGAAATGGCTGTAACTTTACTATCTGTCATCCGATTTATATATTTACATAAAGTAAGGTGCGTTTGAAAGCAAATAATGGTATCATTAGTAATTAGTTGCATTAAAAATTTTCTATAAATAACGATTTAAACTAAAGTTTGGTTATTTTTGGGCACATCTTTTATTTATCTCTCTACAGTGAGAATTTGAAAATTATTCAAATTCTACAGCCTAAAAATGTTGCAGAATAGTGCTTACAAAAAAAGCCTGATCCTTGGAAATTTACAAAGATAAAGGTTTAGTTTGTTCTCTTAGTATACTGTTTTTAAGTATATTTAAACATTTCTCAACGGTGAATAAAACTAATTGAATTACCCAAAATTAGTAACTACCGAGTGTTTCAATTACTTTGTCAACTTCGAAATATTAGAAGCTAGTTTTAAGTATTATCCGTTAGTGCGGTACTTGAAAGTGAAAATCTACGAAATCACGGTAATTGTAAAGTACAATAAAATATTCTTTAGCCAGATCAAAAAGCTTTAATGACATTTATAAATAACCTCATTACTTACTTCGGTTAATACCATACAATTACATATAATTTAAATGCACGTAATGAATTTTACTGATTTACAAGAAATTAGCAACGAATTAAAGCTTTTCAGAATTAACAATACACATAAGTAGTATTATGTAATACGTATTACAAAATAAGTCAAAAATACATAAAAAATACATTGGTATACTTACAAGTACATTTACCTAAATGTGATTAAGAGAGTCATTAAGAAGCAATGAGTCATTAATATTTGATCTAAAGAGAGATTAATGAAATACACATGATGCTCAGAGTGTGACTTATGATTAACAATGACGTATAACTACTCGCTTCCGTAATAATAATAATAAGAAAGAAATGATGTCAAATAATTGTTCTGGAATTATTACGTGGACTGTCTAAATGTGTCATTACTCAAGCGATTTCTCAGTAACAAAAAAATAGCGAAATGATTCGCAAACCTTCAAATTAGTAAATTGTTGGCGTAATAGTAGTGTAGGTGTAGCACAAACAAACAACAAAAAAATAAAATACTATATTATTTAACCTTACTTATTATATAAGCTGAGTTTGATGTTAAGTAGTACGTAATATGTAGACAAATATTGCATAAACAATTACTCATTCTGCGCTTCTTATATTTATCTTCCGATTCTAAAGATATTTTATGAACCACTATGTTTGGCGAATGCTGTTATTATTTTGCGCATATGTGTATTTTTTGTACACTACACAACTTGGATTAAAGCCGTGTAAAGTACAAAACCCTATTGTGTATAAATTTTGAAAGATTCTTGAAATCATACGTAATCAAAGCAAGCCTAGATCAAATGCACAAAAAAAAAAAAAAAAGTTGGGATTTCAATATTCACTCTGAAAGGACAATTAAGAATATTAGAAAATTTTAAGAGAAATGTAAACGAGTTGCAGCGTTCTTTTGCAGCTAAGTAGGAAAAAACAAAATGCCATATAGAACTTTTTCTTTTATTAGCTTTATATTTTCTCTGCCGATAAGTTTTGTTTGTATTATAATTTAAAACTATCATTAATGCTTTAAACAACTTTCTAAAGTATTGATCCATTCTATCAACAGAAAAAGTGAACATCTGATATTATATACAATTATTCGTATTGTTCCCTGACAAAAACTTTTTATAAGTAATTTTAGCAATATTATATTTTTACTGTTGTTTCAAAAATTTTTAAGAAAATTTCCAAAACTTTGTAAAGAAGATAGAAGAGCTGTTTTTCTTTAAGGTAAATATATTTTTTGCGATTCTACAAAAATTCCGTATATTTCAGCCTTTAAAGTTTTCTCGTTAGGCTCGTATGAGTTCATGATATCTTCGTTCACTCTAAATACTCATAGATACTATGACACATAGAGTGTTAGTAGTAATTTCCCTTTTCATATACGTACATATATCTCTCAGCTTGGGAACACTTATTGACTCTTTCCAAGTTCATAGATATGTTTCTTAAATAAGATCACGTTTTTTTCTGCATGCTAACAATATTTATACTAATAATAATTCATTGAAGTCACGTACATATGTTTTGGCACAGTAGTGTGCAATATATAATATCAAATGGCTTGGCAATGTCTTAACAAAAATTTTTTTTAAAATATATTTGGAGATTATTTTTTAGTAGTAAAATAAATTAAGGAATCAATTTTAGGAGGCCACGACTTCATATTCGTTTTATGAAGGTTTAAAAAGTAAAGAATGAGCATCACCTTTAAATTGCTAGATTGCTTTATAAGCCCGAGTCTACCATACCCAAAACATTAACCAAAATGTCTTGAGTCGATCGATAAGTGATTTTAGGATTCTCTGTTATCTCTCCGATGACAACACGATGATTTTAAAGCACAAACGGTGCTTTTCGATGTTATCTGCAATAATAGAGGTGAATAGTTCCATGAGGCAAGTTTTCGATGACTTTACGACTTTCACCGAACGCTTTGTGCCAATCAAATGCTTGTGTTCGTGCTAATGTAGAATCCCCTAAACACTTCCATTGGAAACACAGCAATTCAAGCGAATTCATTGTTCAATTTTTTTCACATGGTAAAAATTGGCAGACAAATTTTTTGTAAACAAGCAGTGGCCAAACAGTAAATTCGTGGTTAGAAAAGGATGTGCGCAAAATCTCAGATCGATATCTCAAAAACTGAGGGACTAGTTCGTATACATACAGACAAACAGGGGGACAGTCATATCATATTCTAGAGATGTTATAGAATCAAATAAGACAATAAAAAATGTTTGTTTTTTGAAGCCGTGAACCCATGTAACCACTTAATCGACTCAGCCCGTCACGCTGATCATTTTTAAATATATTTACTTAATGGGGACGTTTCCTTCTGGTTGTTACAAACTTCGTGGCTAACTTAATATACCCTGTTCAGGGTATAAAAATTTAAAAGGTGAAGATTTTCTATAAAATTCTGATTTTTCTATATTGACGCAATAATGATTATGTATAGCTCTGCCTATTTTATAAGTGCTAAACATCAGTCAATATGACAAACTTATTGTATTTTGCACACTACTGTAACAATTAAAAATGTTGATTAGTTTAAAAATTAAACAAAATGCAGCAAAAATACTTGTGTTTATATTTTTTTACACACAACTGTACTCACCTTAATGTATTCGCTATCAAAGAAACAGTAAAACCCCGTTATTTTCAGTTTAGTATTCAACAACAGATTCTGTTTATTTGTTTTTTTTTTTATTAAAATTTTTACAAGGAAAAGTACACATATACATATACAGTTATGAGAAAATAAATACATTGCAACAGGCGACAAAGTCCTAAATGCCTTCTACAAATACAACAAATATAAAAATTATGCAAAATGATGTGATATAAAGCTTTGTTCTTTCTTTTGTTTTTGTAATAAACATATATGTACATTGCAAGTGTGTATTGCAAATCTTGGGTGCCAAAATATATGTATGCTTCAATTAGATTTTAGTAAACATAGAAATTGTATATTACACACACGCCCAGAGGCTTAGTAATCATACCGACGCTGTTTGCTGCGGAAGCGTATGACCAGGTAAATAGCGAACAGCAGCATCACACCCTAAAAACGATGATAAAATGCAAATAAACAGAAAAAAGTGATAATAAATATCATATAATATGTAAATACCATATGTACAATGCGGAAATTATTTCTAAACAAAATTACAGTAAAGTACAGCAAGGTGCAAATGAGCCGCAAGCACACATACACACACTCTACTAACGCTTATAAATGTATGTATGTATGTTTACATAGGTATATGTATGTATGTATGCTGGCAAGTCGTATTTGCATATACATATGTATGTGCTTGTGTTAATTACCGTAACTATCAGATTTCCCCATTCACCGCTCGACGAGTAATTGAAAATGCTGAGGAATTCATCTTCCGCCGCCTGCACACAACCGGCATTCCACAGAGCTGTTTGATTTACGATCATTTTGGGATAACAACTGGCGGGGTAAGCGGAACGTCCAATAGAGAAATAATCGTTGGGACTGATTTTACCGCAGCAGTGATACTGTAAAGAAGATAATCGCTTATGTATATCTTGTTGTTCTTCGAAGTAATTATTTCATTATTGGAATTTTAATCATAGCTTATATGTGTGTGTGTGTAGAATTATTGGCCTGAAGGTCATGTACATATATACATATGTTCGTGATATATGTATAGATTCTGGGCTACTTCTTTGTTCTTTTAAAATATTATATTTAAACTGACACACGCTTATCGTTTAAACAAAATTGTGAATTATCAAGCAACGCGTCACAATAAATACTTAAATTTGTATGCATGTACATAAATATATTTTTTCATTGTTTTTCATGTGATAACTGCTTAAAATATAATTTACTTTGTCCGTAATACTAGCTCACAAACATATATAAAACATGAGCATCAAGCAGATGCCTCTTGTGAAATCCGCCACATGTATGAGTCATATATGTTATTAAAGTATTTTTATAATGCTAAATTTTAAAATAATATTATAACATATTATTATTATTAGTATTTTTTCAGTTACCTATCTGCTGTGAAAACGATGCAAGAGAGTCTACAATGGTAAGTACATGTTACCACATGAACTTTTGAATATAATTTGAATTATCTCAAAATTAGTAAAAATTCTTATTATTCATAAACTCAAGTTTAATGTTTTGAGTTCGAAAACAAAAATAATTATATAATATGTGGAGTTCAATTTGAAATCCCTAAAAACAACATAATGAAGTGGAGTTTGAGGCGAAATAAAGAAAATTTGTTGGTAAACTCCTAGTTTATGTTTAGTGTTTAGTAAATAAGTTTATATCTTCACATATACCAAAAAAATTGGCGTTTGTGGTGAGTTCTTGTAAACTCTAGATTTTGTGAGAAACGTTTGCTTCTGCTTACCATTCGCACAATATGTAAGCACTATAACATTTAGCAAATGTAGTAAAAAATAATTTTAGATTTAATAAATAGTTTTGAAGTCGTACGAAAAGTTAACTTGTATTTCTTAAATACACCCAAATGAAGTAAGGGGTAAATTTTAAAAATTCTGGAAATATTACATATTTGCATTGATTAATCACAAAAACTCTGACTTATTTGGTTTCATATACCACAATCCATTGTGCGAACACTGTGTTATCGGCTTTTTAACAACCGATAGGAATTTGTTTTTATTCTTTTTTGAAACTTTGTTATCAGTTTTCTGTGGCAAAACAAATATTTATTTAGTAATTTTTGGACTTAAAGTTTTTCATATTACTTCTTTTTGTTTTTAATAATTTCTTTTAAAGTGCGGAGTTCAATTACTTCTATATACAATATATATATTTTTTATTTTTTTTTTTATTTTAATACAAACTATAATTTAGAATTGAATTTATGTAAAGTTCATTGAGTTGTAAGCTTTTGCGACTCGTGTATCGATCTGAAATTTTGCAAGCGTCCTTTTCTCTCCAAAAAACTGCTCAATCGAAAACGCCAATATCGGCGCACTATAGAATGATCGGTCAAGTCCCTGTATGGAAAACTTCTATATTTGACAATGTATTTTCACGAAATTTGGCATGGGTTATCGACCAAGGCAGTTGTGCAATCTCCGAACAAATTATTTCGATTGGACTACTATAGCCTATAGTTGCCATACAAACTGATATTGATCTATCATTTTATACCCACTCATTCTATACAAAAATAAAAGTGAAGGATATTATTGCTTCGGCCTTTTATTGTCAAATGTAAGTATTGCAAACCAAATACTTATTATTCACAATTCTAGTGGTAACACCCCAAAAAAGGTATTGTTTGTATACCATATATACAACAGCAAATACTCCTCATACAAATTTTGCTTATTTGTTGCATTGTAAATATTTTATTATTTTTACTTTTTTTTTTAAATTCATGGTCATAATTTGCACATGATAGCTACATACAAAAATGGGCTGCTTAAGGTTCCTGCGTTTGAATCAACACGAGAAATATAAAATAAGCAATGTCAATTAGTTCGCTCCTCATTCATAATTTCTGTTAAAACATTTTCCCACAAACTTACCGTTTGTTGCGTATTATTCATAGCTCCTGGCATTTTGATTTCCTCTAACCAGGTCTTTTCCACATCCTTGGTAGCGAATTCCTTGATTGCCGCCGAATCGGAAGCGTAGATTTTGCCAACAATTTGGGAGACCAAAGAAAGCGCAATGACGATGGCATACTAAAAAAAAGTACGAAAAAAAAAACAAAAACAGCAACAATTAAAAAAATCAATCAAATTTGCAATTAAAAACCCGTAAACTGGTTATACGAGTGCGCGTGTGTGGGCAAAAATTGGCATTCACGATGTGTGTAGGTTACTCATACGCACCGTGGTCGTGAGACAAACATCCTCCTGGCAAATACCACAGCAACCCAACATTGCAGCTATGAAATTAATGCCACCCACGATAAATAGATAATAGATGTAGACTTTGGGTGCGGTGTTGAAGCTCAGGGCGCCCAAAGCGATCAAAAGCAGGCCGAAGATCTGCGGGAAGAGAGTTTGGGAGAATGATGAAAAATTTATTTAAAAATAATGTATGTTTATATAATGCATATACTGTGTATATATGTGTGTGTGGATGGTGTATTTGAGAGTAATGTGCAGTTGCATGTTCTAATTTGGCATGAATTGCTTAGCAATGGCATTGAGCTTTTACCCAAATAGTTTGCAGCAACTAACTCATTGTATAATATAATTGAATGCACAGATAAATGGTGGCTCGCAAACTGGTTTTATATTGAGGCACAAAATTAAAAATTGGTAATTATAAAACTTGAACTCTACACTGGCAATAAAAAAAAATTAAATGAAAATTTAATGAATTTATAATAAATTTGTAATAAAAAATAATAGATTAATAAAAAATTATTAAAATTAATTAAATTTGTTTTAACTAAATATAATTTAATTAATTAAAATTGGCTTAAATTTAATTAAACCGAAGTCATTTACTAAATAGTAATATATTAAACTAGTTTTTTATAAACTTTTAGTTTTATTAATTATTTAAATTTAAGTAAGAACCCAAAACAAAAATAAACATTAAAAAAGTCATGGAGGAAATTAATATATATTAGTAAAATTTCATAACTCAATTTTTTAAATTTACAAATAAACGTTGAAAACATTTGGTAACTCTACAGAAAAATATTCAAAAAAAAGCTTAAACTGTTTTATTCACGTTATCATTTGAATGCAATATAATACATACCTCAAACCGGCGTAAATCTATTCAAAATTGCTGCCAACGGTAAACTTGCTCAAAAGATTAAATTACAAAAAAGAAGTTCTTTAAATTGATATCAATTTCATAAAAGTTCCTTCAATCTAACAATTTTATTAAATTAGTACTTTTCAGATGACAACCCTATTTAATAAAATTCTCCCACTTTAAACTTTTTTAAACCTTTTCAAACTGTAGTTCTCTTTTAAAATATCTATGCTTCAAAATTGAAATTTTCTAACATATTTTTTTTTTGTTATTTCAAACAAGCCGACTATTAAATGGTTTTTAACCTATAAGCTTCACTGAATTTAATTTTTTAACAGGTGGTAACCCTATTACAATAATTTTTTGCTCTAAGCATTGATAAAGCACTTTGGTAGGGTTTCTTTAGTCTATTTATGTTTCAAATTTTAAATTTACAAACAGGTGGCAACACTGTTAATAATTTTTATGTTGTTCCAAACCAACCGACTATTACATGGAACAATCGAATCAAAAGAGTTAACATAAATCGGTTGAAATTTTAATACGTGAAATTATAAAAAATAAGCAAGAATACTTAAAAACTAATGAAAATAGGCAATTTTCAAAATACATATATACATACACATAATTAATAAATTAAAATATCTCAATTGCGCTCAGTTTTCAAACCACCCTGCACAAATATATGTACAGAATTAGAAAACAAAAACCATAAACAATTTGAATGCAATGTAGATGCCCGACAACAAAATAAGAAAACAACAAATGCTTACATACAAACACATACATATATGCATATACATGTGAGTATATGTATGTCTGTATGAAGTACCATACTATTTTACGTGACTTGGCAGCGTTACGCGTTTCATTCAACGCTGTTTACGGTACCGGCGGGCGAGACGGCTTGGTGGCATACATAAATTTCGAGTTTTAAACAAGTAAATACCTGTGCGCACACACTCACACACACCATACATGCATACATACATGTTTACATGTTTGCATGTTTACATATTTGCCTTACGCACACATTCGCCATTTATCAATGTTTGCTTGTAGTATGTATGTAAGTATGAGTACCTGTGTGCGCATCGAGAATTGTCGCACCAAAATATCGCCACAACAACAAACAATATCACAAGCTTAGCCAAAGTGAACTCAAAGTTGAGCTGGTGGTTAAGCACAAGCTCAAACGGTAGGCGATACAAGCCATTGATGTGACTTATTCACCAATGGAGCTGATGTGTATATATGCTCGCACATAAATAACCGCCATATTTGTATTAATTGTGCACAAAACGACACACACGCACATACTTACAAAATTTCGTGCAAACCGTATTTTATTAGGCATGCGGCATGTGAGTTCAGTGAAACGAAAACAACAAAAACACAGAAGCCAAGAAAAAAGAATCATATTGACACAGCTGCTTTTGAATTCAAATTAACATTTTAGCGGCCGATCGATGATATCATTTTGTAAAGTATACACAAAACGTAAAAAAGGTGACTGTATTCGCAGCGGCAAAGTGACAAACGGATGGCAGCGATTTTTTATTAGATGCTTAAAGGCTTTTTTATTTGAAGTAACATTTCTAATTTTTATTTTAAAGATTTCTTGTATTTTTTTTTTGTCTTTTTAATTAATTTTTTTTTATCTGTGTTTTTATATTTTTTATTGTTTTTATATTTTAATTATACCCTGAACAGGGTATATTAAGTTTGTCACGGAGTGTTAAACATCCAGAAGGAAACGTCAGAGGCCTATTAAAAACAAGCTAAGTCGATTTAGCCACGTCCGTCTGTCGGTCCTTTTGCCTGTATATACGCAAACTACTCCCTCAGTTTTTGAGATATCGATCTGAAATTCTGCACACGTCCTTTTTTCCCCAAGAAGCTGCTTATTTATCGAAATTGTTGATAACGGACCACTAATGTATATAGCTGCCATACAAACTGACCGATCAAAAACAAGTTCTTGTACGGAAAACTTTTTTTATTTGACAAGATATCTGCACGAAATTCGGCATAAAGTAATATCCAAAGCAACGCTACAATCTTCGAATAATTTGTATAGATCAGATCGCTATAGTATATAGCTACCATACAAACTAGCCGATCAAAATCTAATAAAGATCATTTAATACCACTTTCTGCTACAAGAAATGCAGCTGTGAAGGGTATTATAGCTTTGGTGCAGCCGAAGTTAAGGGTTTTTTTTGTTTGTTGAATTTTATATTTTTAATTTTTTGTTGATTTTTCGTTTTTGGTTGTTTTTGTTTTTAATTTTTTGCTGTTTTTGTACAAATTTTTTTTTTTTTTTTGTTTTTGTATTTTGTTGCCTGCAGATATTTAAATTTGTGCATTTTTACTTTTATTGTTTTGCTTGCCAAGTGACAGTGAAAACGCCTTACTGACGCTTTTGTATATGTGTATGTGTGTATGCAGTATTATTCATCGCCATTTATTTGTGTATGCAATTGTTTGGTTAACAACAAAAGAAATAATAACAATAACAACAAGAACAATAACAGCATGTAACGGACTTTTCACGTCACTCAACAAGTTGTTGTTGTTGTATCTTTTGAAAGCAAATAGCTCTTCTTATTTCAAAAAAAAAAATAAAAATCATTTGTTCTTGTTGTTGTTGCTGCATAGCATTTGCAATAATTGCATATTGAACTTACCGCCATCAGCACGTTCATTATATTCAGCAGACATTTCATTACACCGGATGTACAGCCCATTTTGAAAAATCTCTTTGCGTTATTCACTTATCTATACGCGAAAATCAAAAAATCTAAAATGGAAATAATATTTTAATGATGCAACTGCTTTCGCCAATACTACGTTGCAGTTATTTACAGTGACCGTTATAACTTAAACTTGTCGTGTATGCAAATAACGCAATAAAACAACAATAACACTAAACACAAAAAATGCATACAGCACTGAAGAAAGTCGTAGAAAACGTTTGAGTAGAACTCGCACCGAAATTCAACAACGCAAAAGTCAAATATTTTAAATTCACAATTTTATTAGCAAACCAGTTGCACAACAAGTAGCACTATAGCACAAGCAGAAGCCCAGTGGTCAACCGTTTCGATCGCAGACAGTTTTCGAAATGCCAAAAAATCCAATATTTCAAACCTGTAATCGTATTTTGCGCGCTAGCTGCGTGTCGACCTCTGTCTGCCGGTGTGTGTGCGTGTGTTTGTTCGTTGGGGAATGTTCGTGTGGATTTGTACAACGCCGGCGCTGCGCTTGATCGCTCTCGCTGTGCGCTTTTCGTAATCAATCGTTCGTGCCGCAACAACGGTCGCGCTGTGGCCACCTTGTGTGTGCACGAAGTGTAAATGTTGCTGGCAACAATGTTAAGCAACTTGTTGACTGCGTTTATGTTGCGATGGGAAGATGTATGAAGTGCTGTGCGTTTGTAAAAGTTCTATGTGAGAGTAAAACCGTTAAAGCTCCATCTTCACATCAACCGTTTTCAAGTCTTGAAGTTTTCAGTGACTTTTAAGGTTTTGAGAATGCTAAAAGCATAATTTTTTATTAAACTTTACAATCATTTTAAATTATGAAAATATGCTTCTTTACTGCAAATTATATTTGATTTTTAGGTTGAAGCATAGATTTATAAAAATTTGGTTCATCTACTTTTATATAGCTTTTCGGAAGAGTTTTGCTTTTCTTAGAGTATCAATCAAAATATATACTTTTTTTCCAATTCCCAACCTCTACGGTTACACTTAATAACTCTAGAATAGATCTTGCTGCATTTCTAGTATATGTAAACCTTGTGTGGGTTGAGAAATCATTTTCAAATGGCTTGCCTACATATGTTGGTCTTTGTGGACTTTTTAACCTCAATTCTCACCTCTACCGAGATGTTTTAACCTCAGTCTTGCAAAAGTTGAAGTTCGTGAAAAAGATCAATGCACCTCTGCTATGAATCAAACTATTCAGTTTCCGCAAGAGAGATTAAAAATAAAAAATGTTTCTTTTATTTTTTCATTTAACAATTTTATTATTTTTATATCTATTATATTATTCGAATTTAAATATTTTATTCAGTTAAATATTCACAATTCCTTCACATCAATCTTATTCAAAAGAGTATACTATTTCCACAAAATTTTCCAATTTTTGCGACATATTGTGGTATAAAATTGGCTAATTACTCATTAATAATGATTTGTTCCCGCTTCTGCTTAAGATTTACCATGCTACGAGTGAAGTAGTAGGCAGCAATCACGCCAAATACCTAAAAAGATTTAAAAATATTTTTTGACTTAGAAATTGTGTTAGCGAATTAATTTTATTGCGTGTTTTGGGTAAATAAAAAATATAAAAAAATGTTAAATACTTGCTATAACTGCTTCAAAGTTATTCAAAAAGCGTTATTTTTTTGTTTAAAAAATGTTGACGAAAATATTTAAAAAAAAAGTGTCTAAACAGGTTTTATGAAGTTATGTACTTATCTAATTCGCACTTTACCTGAACAGCAATCAGTCCAACAATAATCAGAATAAGATTGTCACTTTGTTCGTTAAAAAAGCTCGTCGCCGCATCAACACAGCCTCTGGCGAAAATATTATTATCCTCCGAACAATCGCCCCAGCGACAACAACTCGCAGGTAGAGTTTGCTGTTTGTCAGGCAAATAATCCTGTGGACTGTCGCGTCCGCAGCAATGGTGCTACAAATAAATAAAATCGATTTGATAAAAATAATATTATGAAAGAACTCGTCGCTGGCGACCTGTTCTTGAATTTCGTCCAATGCCTCCTGGGTCTCTGGTCGTTCATCCCAAATGCTTTGTACACGCTCGACCGCCATTAAATAGAAGTCATCTTTGAGTATGCCAAATGCGATCATACAAATCGTTTCCAAAACTATGCATAACACTGTCGTAACTATGTACTGCGAAATTAACCAAAAATCGCAAACAAAAAAATTATATTGGTATAATTATATGTCATGAATTTAGTTATCGGTTAATTATGTGTGATTGCCGACTTGCCACTCACTCACCGCCCAAGATAGCATCAATGACTGACGCACCGATGCCATGGCGCCCGTAAAGGCGATGAACATTGCTAGGAACCCAATGGATGCTGCGGTGTAAGCACCGGCTAAAGAGCCGGCACCGCCTAGGGAAACGACGCCGCATGAGATGAGTAGAACGTCGAAGGCCTGAAATTAAAATAAAATTAATTTTTTCTTAAGCACAGAATAGTTTTTTAGAAAATTCTAATTGCAAATGTTTATTATGAAGTAGAAAATCTCTCGAAAATTAGTCTTAGAAATCAATGAATTCTTACTTTAAGGTCTGATTCCGAAGACGTATAACTGCGGTACATACATATCTTTTACTACCAATGCTACGAGTAGAGATTACGACAGTCTTCGCTCCATCATTTTAAGATTTCACAATAGTGACCTCTGATAATTTTGAGAAAATTGCAGTGTTTTAAGAGGCAAAATTTTAAGAGTCGAAATATACATGAAATAAATTAGCGCTAAGCCAGTTGGAAACTGTTATTAGTAATTAGTTAAACGATTTCTTACTTTTATCAAAACAACCAACGAGTTTTCAGTTAGACACTCAATACTAAATTCATATATCTGTGTTAATTTAATTCACAACTAACGAAAAACACAGTATGTGTACAGTTTTACTAATATGTTCATGTATTTTCTGTGTCTCGGTCAAAATTCTACGCAATAAATGCATGCAAGCAGCTGCAATAAAAAATATTGAAATACGATCGGGTACTGTCTGCTACAAATATTTAATTACAGTACATATTTATTTCAGATTTTTCAAGCAATTTTAATGTTGCTGTATTCTTGTTTTTGTTTAACGTCATATTTGGGGCTCCACCTTGTTTCAATAAATGTCTAAATGTGTGACATTTTTATGAGGTTGAATGATCTACCCATGAAAGATCAGATGTGCTTACGTAGTTATGAATATTGTGAATAAGAAAATAATTGTTTCGAAAACGCGTAAAAGCTATGATAAATTGAAAAAATATATTTTAAATTATATTAAATTAATTTTGCATTAATCTGGCGAAAAATATCGTTTCTTCTTGGAAGGTAAATGACTCCAAATTATAATATTTCAATGACTACAGAAGAATTCTCGTTGAGTGATTTGTCCATCGGCTGAAGTAGTAAACAATTTACGACAGCGAATTTCAAAAAACAGCCTCAAACGACGAGAGATTAACCTCTATGTTTCTAAGCGGCTTAATTTGACGAGAAAAATCACACTACAACTTATAGGATTTGTTGCGCATTTTCTCATGAAAAGCTTGATATGCAACGAAGCATTTGGACCTCCCCGTATTCCTATTTTATTTTAAGTTTTCAGAATTTATTCGTTCGCTCCAATCGATATGGAATATTCTCCAAATAATTTTATGTATAATTTTGTTAAAACATGTACCTTTAAACAGTTCTAACTGGAATATAAAGTCATTTTTAAGCTACAACTTCCAATAAAATTAAGTATTTTACATATTATATCAGAGGCGGTAGACGGCGCTGTTGTGTAGGATTTTTGCAATGATTTTTTATTTATTTTTTAATTTTTAAAAATCTTAAAGGCTAGATTTTGCTTGTTTCAATCTTGATTAGGGTCACTAATGTCGATAATGGAAGAAAGAAAATGTCGGAGTCCCTTTAAAGTATTTATATAAATGATCATCGTGACAAGCTGAGTCGATTTAGCTATGACCGTCAGTCTGCCCGTGCGTATTTGCTCAGTTGAAAAACTATTTTATTTGACAATAGTTCTTCGCGAAATTCGGCATGGATCTTTATCCGAGACAATGCTACAATCTGTAAATACATTTTTTTTTACGAGATATCTTCTCCAATTTTAATTATTTTGATTTGAATAAATTGTTGATACCGAACTAGAAAAATTATAGCCATATAAACTGGCCGATCAAAATCAATAAAAAGATCCGTTTATAGCCTTTTATGCTATAAGAAATGCACCTGTGAAGCGTATTAAAGTTTAGTTTTTGTTAAATTTTTTTTATAATTCTTCAATACTCACAGTTATCAAACAGTTTATCATTAGGAACACATATTTCCACAGCGTGGCTTTCGAAAAGGGCACTTTCATGTTGCCTTTGACACTTTATTTAGCTGTGAATCAAATAGAAATGTTTTATTAGATAAATAATTGGACACCTTAATTCTAATTAAACAGTTTGTTCAATCACAAAATTTTGTTCCTGTCGTTCTAATGAGTGTATTCGAAGACAAAGGTGTTGAAAAGTTTGTTAAGTGTCATTTAAGAAACTTTTTTGGCAGATAATATATGTATACATGTGTTATTTTGGCTTCACTTTTTTTTAAATTAATTAAATATAATTTATATTTTTTTAATTGTAATTTAATTATTTATCTTTTAGAACTTGTTTCTCTATTTTGAGCATTTCTATTATTTATGTTTATCTATTCATTTATTTTTTATTTTTTTTTTGGCTTTATTTCTCTTCCCTTTTCGGGTTTTTGGTTTTATTTACACAACTTTTTAATTGTTTTGTTTTCTTCTCATGCCACTCATAGCTCATTTTTATGTTTCACCAACGCAGTAGGAACGCTCTTTCGCATAAAATATTCAAAATATGATGAAAATAAAACTGAAATAAAAAGTATTCATTAAAAATAAAGCTAAAAGCTGCTGCACGCAATTTTCTACTCGCAGTCTTTTTAAATGATTTTTTGGTTTTGGCCTTGTACATACGTGTATGTATGTAAGTTTCTGCAATAAAAAAAGTCACTAGCCTCAACTTTTTATTTATTTTTAGATTACTGCCGAGTTGATTTGTTTTTTGCCTTCAAGATTTACTATGTTATTATATTATTTCTTTCTAAGTTTCTTTTCAATAAATATTTATGTTTGTTACAAAAAACTGTTAATTATAATACGGTTGCATTTCCGTTAGATTTTCTAATTTTCATTTGTTTACACACCCCCGAATAAAAAATCAAATCGAGCACTGCACATCAACGTGAGTCGTTTGCCACGAAATGATCGCGTCCGTGCCACATTGACGACTACTGCTGGTGGATTGCATGTTCACGCAAATTAATTCAAATACAAACACGGAAGAATACCTAGAGAAAGCATAGCTCGTGGAAAATCGAATGACTGAAAAGTCAATTCGGAAACAAATCTATGCGGCGTGTAAACATATCCACCAACATATCGCAACTCGGCACTCGCATTTGCCGGTTTCCCCATTTAACGAAACACATGCACACATATTTATTTACTTACAAATACTATATAATTGTTTACATGTGTAAGTAAAATAAATTACTGTGCTATGAAATTTATCTTCTTCTGTATGCACAATATTTAAGTATTTCGAGCACTAAAATTGGAATCTCGTTATTAAAATTTTTTGTTGCAGTGCAGTTTGAAAATATTGTTTTTCGAGGTACTCCAGAGAGGTTACAGCTGATATAAAAATGTACTGTTTTCTCATGAGATCACATATTGATCATATTCATTATATATTTGAAACATTTTGTTATTTCAGAACTGTACTCAGAGTTTTGATATTTTTTGTCGAGAGTCGGTTGAATTTATTAGTAAATTAAGTTTAAAACTCAAGATCGGTAAATTTGCTAAAAAAAAATAAAAAGAGAATGTTTCTTTCCAGAAAAACTAAAAACCTTTAGATTCTAAATATTTTCTCTTATACATGGGTTATTGTATTGTAGAAAACTAGAACTTAAGTCTGGCTTTTAGCTGAATTAAGTTTCCCCATTAGCAGAAAAAGACTGGGGCAATTTTATGAGATCCTTATTCGAGCTAATGATATCTTTATGGGGCAGGTATATATAATCCGAATGGATGAACTTTGCGCAAAACAACTAATGACATGTTATAAGAGAATGCATAACTCCTTGTATTTATTTCTTTCCCTAAAAGTAAAGTACGAAACGTTTGATAAATCTGCTAGTTATTATAGAAGTTAGTTAGCTTATTTTATAGAAATGAGATTGAAGAGATTCGGTATAAAAAGATTGCAAAATTAATCAGAGAGAAAATCGCCTGATTATGCTTTTACGTCACATAAATACAGAAAGCATTCAGTAAAGTTCGTGAAGTCATCGAAAACTTGCCTCACGCGAGTCATCCATCTATCTCTGATAATGGCGATAACATCGAAAATTGTAGAAACTGTGCTTGAAAATCGTCGTGTTGGCATCAGAGGATCTCAACATCTCAATATGGAAAATTGGATTAAACGTTGGCATGTTAGTATTAGCTCAGAAGCCTATTTTAAAAGCGATAGTAAAGATTTATATTAAAGTACGCTAAAATATAATTTTATAATCAAACCGGGTCAATTTGATCAGATGGTATTCTATACTACATATATCACTATTAAAAATTTCATAGAAAACATAGAAAGATTGGTCCCCCAAAATTCCTTTATTTTATTATTTAACCTCCCACCTGACAAAAAACTAAACTAACTAAAAGCGGTAACTGTGGGACAATCGAACGTTATCTTACAGAATCCAAATCAACCTCATTATTTGACAATTGAGTGCACTTTCCTTTAAGAATATTAGCACTAACATCCTTACAGGTAATGGTAAGTTGCTTGATACATGATTTTTTGTGGACCTAAATAGCAATTGTGGACTTGAGCTCCTCGAAGTTATTATATTTTATATTTACTGTAATCAAGTTTACTTATAATTCATTAATGATTTGGGTCCTTATATCAAGTAAGTCTTCAGTTATATGGAGCCGAAAAAAAATTGTGGTAAATTGAGTTAACTTAAGGCCCAAATACAAAATTAGCCGAGCCAGTGACATGAATGACATCAGTTCTCTTAAATATTTTTTTTCAAACAATTTGTGATGTGCTGAAAAATTTTTTTATTGTTATAATTTACAAATTTTTTTTTTATAAATATAAAGTAGCAATTACTCTATGGATCACTATGTCATTTACAAAATTTTACAACCTGTTATTATCGCCACGTATATTTTTACACAGCAAATAAAAAAGTTCCAATTGGAATTAAATATTTTTATTTTCACCGTTTGACTAATTAGTTGTAATATAATAATTTAATTTAATTTTGAATAATAAAAAATAACATTAGGTACAGTCGTTATGTGCGGTAAACACGATTTAAGTATAAATATTGCAACTCACTTAAAAAACTACACTCGATTGAACAAAAAATTGGATTTGAAATTCCTGAAATGTACTACATCCATCGTAGATTTCTTCTGCTTTCGTTTTTCACACTACTGTACAACATCCAAGCCAACACGGCGCCAATGATCTGCAAAATACCACAGATAAACTCGAATATTTAAGAAAAAAAAATTGAGACATAATCCTCGCCGCTACCACTCACCTCGCCAATAATCAAAATCCAACTGACCACACCGAACATGAGCATCTTGCCCGACAGGTACTCCTCAAACTTCGACTGACAGCCCTCCTTGTAGATGTTATCGACGATTTGGCAGTTGCGGTCCTTGCAACATGTGCGCGGTATGTCGTGTTGGATGCGATGATAGTCGTCGGTGTTGTTGACCCCACAGCAGTGCAGCTACAACAACAACAAAAAAATAATAATAATAATTGGAAATTAATTTTGATTAATGCGAAAAAGTGAAGTAAATGAAATAAACTACTATTTTTCGTCTCGGTATGCATCTGCGTATATGTGTGTATACATACCCAATTCTCGTAGTAGGCCAAAGCGCCGGGCTCTTTCAACTCGTATTCCCACAGCTCCTCGAAGCCGTCGTGCACGCTGCCCGCCAGCCCATCCTTGGTGCCTTGTGAGGCCATCGCAGCCAAAATGAGTTGCAAAAGTATCAACACTATTAAGCTGATGATGTACTGTGCGGGTGTGGAGGCATTACAAACATAATTACTTGATTTGCATTTCTATATAAATACACCCTCGTGAGGTGCACTTTGTTTATTTACGGTACTTACAGCAATCAATTTCCTGCGTGACTCGTGTATCGCCGCCAAGCAACCGAATATTGAAATCACCACAATTATAATACCCAGCGTAATTATGAGTCCACCGGCTAAATTCTCACCATGATCGATGTTGTTGTTGGCCGCGCTGACCAGTACGAATATGCCAAATGCGATTACAACAATGCCAAGCAGCTGAAAAATAATTGGAGTTATTGTTCAATTTGCTTAATAACAAATATACTCGTATGATTAGTTAAATACAGAGTGTGAGAAAAAGAAACTTAAATTTTAACAAAAAAATATAAATGTATATGTGTATACCATGTGATCATATTTGACCCGGACTGACAAAAAAAAAACTACATTTTCATATATTTCAATACAAATCTTTATTATCGCATTCAAATCAGGCTCCTTTTGTGCCAACACAAGCATGCCAACGCTTAAACCAATTTTCCATATACTGTAGGTAGATGGACGACTCGCATAAAGCATCTGGTCAATATATGTATATGTGTGTAAACTATTTTGTATTTATGTAAATGGCTTTAAAGTTACAAATTAAATAAATGTCAAGAGACTGATTTTGCACTGGACCTCAATAGGTAGCATTATTTACAATAGCTCCTGAAATACAGCTCATAAAACATATTCTTTTGCGACAGATACCTTTACGAGGCTGAAAATTCTATAGAAATTCCAATAATGTCTCTGAAACAGTCTTATAAAAAATGCATTTCCCTCGGCAAAACTGGGTTTCGATTTAGTTTTGAGTTGGAAATTGATATGTCCCCACTCAAATAACGAGCCTAGGGCGGTCAGATTGCAAACATGAGAAAATATGCTTAATTGGCAGTCAAGAGGATACGATGGGTCTAATTTTCTTTTCGGCAGTCGGTTCTACGACTCTTAATGTTGAGTTTTAAACTCCAACATCTTTTTTATGTTGTTTGGAATGAATACTAGATTGAAACCCCTATTGGCTGCCAAGAATATGCTAAAATATGGTTAGAGACAGGTGTTTACAACAAAGGCAAAGGCAACAATGCGCTAATGATGCAAAAAGCAAAAAATAATTTGTTATAAACACCTTCATATATTATAAACCTCAACAATCCCTGCAGAAAATCTAATTACTCTGGCGGAAATACCAAGGCAGTATCTTTGTGATAAACGGTCTCTGCCTCTGTGACATGATAATAACTTATACTTATTAGCGTAGTTATCAAAATAGTAAAAAAAATTATAAAATGATACATATCGTTAAATTAATTTTGCATTCTTCGTTACTTTTGAAATTAATTAATTTAATATCTTAAGCTACCAGGGTTGCAGCAAATGCAATTAATATTAAAAAAAGGACAGTTTCTCAGCGCTAGCAAAGTCTTGGGCTGTATCTATTCATTCGAATTCATTATCAATGCTGCAGGATTTTACTTAACTTATCCGATTAAATAACTTTCTTAAAGAGTTCACTGATGTGAGAAATACCTAAACCCACTAAAAGCTACGCTATTCATATATTAAAAATTATTCAGAAATTCAATCGATTTCTGTTTGTTTCTTGTCCACGCAAACCTTTCTAACGTGTCAACTAAAACCAACTTTATCCAAAATTTTCCAGCAAGGTACGCGAATATTTGATACTTATAAATGCATGCGTCGTACTTGTTGTATTACTCGCCACTGCAGTTAAGGCCATACAAAAAAAAATTAAAATTAAAATAATACTTTAACTATTACTCACCGTAAATATGAAATTTAGCAACAACAACAAATGCTTTGTTGTAGTTTTACCTAAGCCCATTGTGCAGCTTTTAAAATTATGTTTTTTTTTTTATTAAAAATATTTGCCGTTAATTTAGTAGAATTCCAATATATTTCATTCAGCTGCTGATGTAACCGTATCAACTCACTTTTGATGGTTTGCCAAGACAAAAATGGTAAAACAACTTACGAAGCCTAAAACTTTTCGCACACTTGTGGTAAATTTCGCGCTTTTCCGAAATGACGGCAATTATGTTATGTTGCAAGTTTACAAGTGAAAATTAAATATGTGTAAAATAGCTTAAGCAAGTGATTTCACACGTTTTTTACAACTTTTTTTTATAGAAAAAATTTCATTAACCCTTCGCCACTCACCACTCGCCTCAATCACTGCACCGGTCTCAGCGCGCGTTCGTAAACTGACTAAAAACACTGCATCTAAAATTTAACAAAAATCCCACATACTTATTCTATATTATATGGAAATCTATAGAATTTTATACTTTAACAATATTTTTATTTTGAAACGCTCATGCCCGTGTGCATATGTGTATGTATGTATGTATAATTGTGTGTGGGCACATTCACTTGGTGGGGGAGATCATGCGACGCAAATGAGTTGTTTGGTTAAGGCTATGTGCATAGTGCAGCAGTGATCAGAGCGTGGAACGGTAGAAAGAGATCAATAAAGAGTGAGGTGAGAGCGTAGAACGAAAGAAAATAAATTGCTGATGAAAAATGAAATTTAAACATTTTTTAAAGCAGCTTTAGGTTGAAAATTTTGTATTTCTTTACATAGTACTAGTATAGTACTATTTATTAGCAATTATATTGTATATTAATAATAATATAAAAGTAAACAAAAAATAATTAAAAATACGTTTTCATTAAAAAATGTTTCCCTAAAAATACTTAGAAAAAATGTTCCTAACGTTATAAAAAAAAAATCAAATAACCTTTTCCTTAAAAATTTTCTAAACAAAATTTCGAAATTTTTCAATTTTAAAAATATTTAATTTCAATAGTCCATATATGGTAATTATTTAGAAAAAATGTTCCTAATATCATGAAAATAAAAATTTAAGTAACATTTTAATTCGCATTCTGTTTTTCTTAAAAAAAAATTCGGAATTTCCCAATTAAAAAAAAAAATTAAATTTCAAAAATCTACTTGTATTCATATGCGAATTGGAAAAAATATTCCTAATATTATTAAAAGAAATTAAAATTACCTTTCTCTTAAAAATTTTTTTAACAAAATTTAAAAATTTTCCAATTTAAGAAAATTAAATTTTAATAGTCCATATAAATATTTAGAAAAACGTATTCCTTATGGAAACAAAAACTAAATTTCCTTTAAATTTTTTTTAAAAAACACTCAAAATTTTCCAATCAAAAATATTAAATTTTACTAGTCCAAATAATAATTTACTAAAAGTATTCATCATATTATGAAAACAAAACTTAAAACAAAATATTCTTTAAAAATTTTCCAAACAAAAAAATTTTATTTTAATTGCGCATATAAATATATTTAGAAAAAATATTTCTAATATCATGAAATAAAATTTAAATTCAATTTCATTACAAATTTTCTAAAAAAAAATTTAAATTTCAACAGTCTTATTTTTTAATTAGTATAAACTTTTGAAAATTAAATTTATATTGACACATGTATGTATATTATATTATTTTTTATTGCAGAAACATATAAATAAATTCTCTTTTTTCGTTTTTATTAATTTTTTTTTCTATTTATTTATTATTTATTTTCTGCGCTACCGAATTTCACTGTGCTCATAGCCTTAAGCGCCACTCTATATATAATTGTTTTGCTGCTGGCAGCGGTAGTGCGGTGAGCGGGCGGCGAGGTCGTGTTGATCTCGCTCAGCGTGCACAATTCACTTTTACTGCTCATCCGTTAGCTGTTTGCAATTGTTGGTGATCAACTTCATTTTTGACTGGTTGAGGCTTTTATTTAATAATGTGGTTGTCGCTGGCTATTGACGCTTCTCATCTGTTAGCTGCTACTTGTGTTAGCTTACTGTATTTAGCTGATTTTATTGTTGTTTTTTCTTGTTTCGTGTTCTACTAGCTCTCATTTGTGACATATTTTTGCTGCATTACGCTTTTAGTTGCAGTCTTTAAATTTGTTCTCATTTCGAAAGATTGCTAAAATCCCGTGACAATGTAGAACAACAATAAGTTTGCTACTCGCGCATTGATTTATTTATCGCTTGCTCTCGTTGACTCTCTCTTCTTCTCACTCTCGTGATTGTTCCTTCAATTTGCATTTCCAGTTTTACTTTTTATGGCTTTTATACCAATTTTTTTAATTCGTACGCATTAATTTGTATTTATGATTTTTTTTATTGTTTTTTTTTCGATTTTTATGCTTATTCTGTTTACTTAATTTTCTTTGTATTCTTATTTTTATTTAGTTTTTGTTATTTTTTTATTGCGTGGGACTGTATTTCCATGTTTTTCGTTTACATTCACTTGTCGAACGGGTTGATTTTCATGGTCAATTTTCAGCATATACATTGTAGTTAAGTTTAGTCATAAATCAAACACTAGATGCGTTGCGTCTGTAAAGCGATTTTCGTATCTGTGCCAAAAAGGCGGCAAGCAAAATACATGAATCATAATTTCTAAATCTTTCGATCAAATAAACTAGGGTCTACGTAATGGGAACGCGATGAATTTTTTGGCTGGATTGTCAGATGATCGAAATTCTTCAGTAACTGTGAAAGAGTGAAATATTTTGGGATGCTTTTACAGTAGTTATCAATTAAATTCAAAGTGGATAGACCTCAAGTAGACTAGTTCATAATTAATCGGAAGTCGCAGGATCTCTTGCACATAAAGACATCGAATCTAAGGACAATCTTTTCGATTCCAACGCTGTTCAATGGTGTTCTAAAACATCGTATGTTTGAAGCTAGTTCAGAGCACAATTGTCTACGGTATTTATGCCAAAGACAATTCGAAATAATATTCCATGTTGCTGATATGAAAGATTGCGTATACGTCGTGGCGTATGCGTTGGATATTAAGCTTGTAATTGATAATTTTCCTTGCCACCTAAATTGGTTTAAGCTCTGAAATCTTACATTCTGCGCAAAATTCAATGAAATAGTTTTCATCATTTGTACTGTAATAAGATAAATACTGGAAATGATCGAAAACCTAGTCAAAATTCTGGTTTTTGACAAATTGGCGGCTTCACCAAAAAAACATAGTTTTTTCTGAAAAGATTTACACTTCCGTGTGTAATAAAAAAAAAACAATATTAATATGAAAATTTGTAATCATTTGATTCTTGTAATCCTTGAATCCATCTTAGATATACACATTACCTGAAAATTTCAAGTCGATCAGTTTCGGAGAAAATTTTCAAATATACATATATACATTAGAAATTTTTTTGAAACTCACAAGAGGATACAACCCCTAAATGCAAACATGTCTCGATCTTTTCATACTTAAGAGATATGTATAGGCCTTTAGTTTCTTTAGCGATTTATGGCCTCAATGCTGGGCTTATGCCGCATTTATTCGAGTGGGATTCCTATATAAGGTAACCAGTTTTTATTTGGTTTTTTTTTTATAAGAGTTGCCACCTGTTTGAAAAGTTTAAAAGAAATAAAATATTATAGTACTAGTATCAAACTAAACATGTTTTGAAAAGATTTTTATAGATTTGCTTTTTTCGAAGAGTTGCCACCTGTTTGAAATATTGAAAATAAATAAAAATAATATTATAATATGAGTATTTAACTACAAATGTTTATGAAGGATTTTAATAGGATATAATATTTCCGAGAGTTGTCACCTGTTGCGATTGGATACTTGTCGGTTTTCCGATATCTTCTTGTGTTCTAGCGTTGAACCCTTGTATCGCCAGTGGGCTCAGCAAGCGCTGGTCAATTACCAGAACTTGTGTCACTGCAAGATCCTTCTGGCCCACAGTAAACCACTTAGCCTCTTTTAGCAAAGTCAATCTTGCCACAATTGCAGATGTTCTGATTGGACTATACAATAGGTTCAAACGCGGTGTGGCTAAATATTCTGTCGTCGCTCTATGCCAAAGCTATATGGGCGAAGACAGGGAATCAACTTTCCACTTTCTTCCCTATTGCCGAGCTTTTGCCAGACTGAGATTAAAATACCTCGGTAACCACACCTTTGGAGAAATTGCTATTGACCGCATAAATAAATCTGTGGTAAGCTTATAATGCTTTGTTGATCTATGAAAATCTGGTGTTCCACTTTTAGAAGTTTATGGGTAACTCAAAGAACGAATATCTGTTCTAGTGGGATTCATCAATTTTACCTAACCTGCCACCTGTTGAAAATTTTTCATTTAAACATAGTTTTTAAAATAAATTCAATTGCTTCTCAATTGCTCATTCTTTTGATAAATATGTGTTTCATGTCATAAAATTAGTATTTAGATTGTTTAAAAAATAATAATATAGTCAAAATTCATAAATAAAAATTTTTGCATTCGAGTTTATTTTACTTCAAGGTTACCATAAATTGTGTTACTTACAATTAAACAACAATATATTTTTTTATAAAAATTATATAAGAACGTAACTAAATTTTTTAAGGTCTAGGTTTAGCTTGCATAATAATAATTGACTAATAATTTACAATATTTCTCCTAATTTATATTAATAATATATCAATTCAACATATGTATATATGTGTGTGTAACAATACTATGTAGTGCAAAGGAACGAGGTATTTGCATTTTGTATTTAACTCTCCGCACCCTCCTCAGTTGTAGAAACGAATGCGATCGCGATAATTTCGGATGCTATCAAGCAAAATGCAAGCAAAGACGGAGCCAATTAACTGCAAAAAATACCATTTTATTAAAGTTATCGCACTCCTCTATACAAGTTTGAGAAAGCTTACCTCCGTGATAATCAAACACCAGCTAATAGTGTTAAAGCTGCTCGTCTTCTCAGTCAAATATTCGCCGAATTTCTTCTCACAACCATCCACATAGAGATTTAGAACGTTCGTACAGTCCTGGTAGCGACAACAGCTGGGCGGCGGAACTTTGTCCATGAGAAAATAGTCATTGGCGCTGCTCTTGCCGCAGCACTGGAGCTGTAAGTAGGAAATTAATAATATTTTAGTAGAGCGAAAGTAGATAAATATTTGGGTTACAGGATGCTGTTTTCTAGGTATGTGAAATGAGTATATAATATTTGTGGGTAATAAATCACTTATAAATCTTACCCACTCTTCATAAAAAGACAATGTTGTATTTTTATTCGTATTTCGCTTATCCCAGAGTTCATCGAAACCGCGCTGTAAACCACTTGAAAGGCTGCCACTAGTTGCCGTGTAGCTGATGCTCACGAGAAATATTTGTATAACCAGCAAAATGACTAAAATAACAGCATACTGAAAAGAAAATAGAGATTATTTAATTTTTTTTTTTTGTTATAATATTTATCTGTTATATTGCTTTGCAAATATGCTAAGTTTACTCGAAAATTGAAACTCTGCTCTTTTTAGCTTCATTAGTTTTCTTTTGAAAGCAGGTAACTACCGATTTTTTCTAATTTTCGAATAAAAAGGCATTTTACAGAGACTTTAAGAGTATGAGTGATGACTTTTAACGATTCAAAAGTACTTTGAGGTTATATTGAGGTGTCGTCGTTGATTTTGAACATTCCGGTTGCAGAAACGGATTTAGAATTAACGTAGAACTGTAGCAGTAATCCTAAAAATTAATGACAATTGCCCCTAAGCAGACAATATCAAATCTGCAAGTATATTTCCGACTGCTCTAGTGATGCGGCTTAAACTTTAAAGGGCCCGAAGAATGTGGAAAAGAAGGTTAACTAAATATTTATTAAAGTATGGTGAACGATAAATAATATTCTTGGCGCTGTGATACTGATGCTCTTTTGGGCCAAAAATTTCATAATTTACTCAAAACGAATTTTATGTTCTAAATGCATTCAGCTGATGTTACTGAGTTTAAAATTAGTGAACTAGGAACTTATGTGAAAAAGACTAAGACACCTGTATAAGCAGTCACATACGTTAGAATTATTTCGGTACAACTATTTAAACAATTAAATGTAACTGTTTTATAGTTGTACTTTATTTTGATATATACAGTTATAAGCTTTAATTAAGCGGCCCTTTGGTGCAGTGGATAGCACATTGGACTTCTAATCCAAAGGTCGCGGGTTCGATCCCCGCAAGGGCTCTAGAAAGTTCTATTTTGCCCTTAACAGTACGTTAGCATTTGAATTAGTCGTCTACGAGTTGTAGCATTCGAAATTCGAGGTTTTTAACTGTGTTGAAACCAATTCAGAATTCAAGTCATCTCAAAATATTCCTCAAGCTTTTTCAAATCAATATACATATGTATAATTTATATACTTACATAATGGATCATAACTTACACTTATCAACATGCTTTTAGACTCCATATAAGTTGCAGCACAGCCAAAGACCGCCATCACCAGTAACACTGCTCCCAGTAGTACAATTACTATGGCAACAAGGGTTTCACTATTATCCACATCAATTTCTCCAATATTACTATGTAGCCAAGCTCCAAACCACATTAGAGTTACACCCATGATCTAAAAATAAAGAGAAAGAATAAGAAAGAAATTGAAATTTCTCGAACTAATATTATATTTAAGCTCGTAATATTCTTTGCAGTTTTTTAATATTAATACAGGAGCTGAAGCAAATCCCTAAACAAGCTATAAACTCCATATTACTTGTTGATAATAAAATATTTAGGGAGAGTACATAGTGAAACAAGAAAAATGCTGTGATTTAAAGAACGAGTAAAAAAGAAGATAAAAATACTTCCAAATACAGCTTCCTAATAGCTATTTTACCATCCAATAAATTTGAGTCTAGTCAAGCTCATTTAAAATGCGCGTATTAACCAAATCCATAAAAAAATATCTTAGATTGGTATAACCTTTTTATATTCTTGTGAAGTTTGATCTTCAGTTGTCAATTATTGTAGTGTTTGAGTTGCACAACGCATTCAGTAAAGATCGTGAAGTCAACGAAAACATGCGAAATGCGATCTTATGGATCGACTCAACACATTTTGATTAATGTTTTGGGTGTGAAGCGTGTCAATGCTAGACTCGTACCAAAAGATCCAGAACTGATGTGTCGGCGCTTCTTGGATTCAGTGGATAGCACATTGGACTTCTAATCCAAAGGTCGCGGGTTCGATCCCCACAAGGGCTCTAGGAAATCATATTTTCTTGAATATGGTCTTGTTCTCCTATAACAGTTCCTACAGGGGCACTGTAATCTTGAACATTAATCTGTTGTCAAATTTCAAAAAGTGATTACTACCTGCTCCTCCAGGTCCTTCTTCATCTTGCCATACGGAGTTTCAGTGAAAAAGTTCGGCAAGGTAAATTATAGGAATCAACCTCATTTCAGCTGTGCATTAACTTTAAAAAATCTCTCGACGTAGTCGTGTTTAATGTCTCAATAATGCGCAAGCCGTCGTTAAATCGGTTCACAAAGACTTACATTTAAGTTTCAAGATCATGTTTACAGATTCTAGTCTTCTAATGAAATGCCATAAAAGTTGACTAATTGTATGCTTTCCTAGGAGCCCAAGGTGTGAACTAATGGAATTTTCTATCTCGTGTGGATGCCACAGTAGACAGTCTTACATAAGGACCGATTAACTCTTTTTATAAATTCAGTCTTCAGTGAATTTCCCAACTTCACTTGGTCACTAGCTTCTGTTTTGATGAATGTTGAACGGCAGACAGTAAATGCAAGAAAAAAAGACAGTGAATTCTTTCGAATTTAAGGAGGCCCTATTAGGAAAGGTAAGACTGGAAATCTTGTCGGACGCTAACTGTCAAAGTTATATGGAAGCAGGTGAGGTAGAAACGCACTTCTCCTTTATTGTCCAGATTTCCCAAGGCTAAAGCCGGAATTAATATAAGCCACCTCAATAAATTTCTGGCATATTTAGGTATGACATTGGACCGGCGTTCTCAGCTGTCTAAATGGGATCTTCTTTTGGATCGACCTGCTAACCTGGCCTTAAGGTCCAAATAAACTTCGGAAAAAGTATTTTGTTTTGTTCGCTTTCGATTGTCGATCAAGTATACTAAAGCATTACTTCTCAACACCTACAACCACCTGTAACCCACCTGTGTGATTATGAACATGTGGCTACGATTTTCTATAGCCAATTAAGTTGTACCCACACACGCATTTATTTTTGAAAATAACAGTTTCACAAATCCCAATAACATTTGCCACTACTGTACACAATTTTTATTTTGAAAGCTTTGTTGAAAGCTCAAAAACGCTCAAACTTCAAAAAGTTTGCACAACTGTTTTCACAAACGGTTTTTCAAATATTGCTTATATACGCTTGCGATGCAGAAGGAAGAAAAGAAAGTGCAAACAGAAATTTGAAATGACAACAAAACAAAAAAATAAAAATGAAATGTTTAACAAAACAAGAAATGAAACTTAAAAAACAACAAAAAACCTCACATACATATAGTATAGTATGTATGTATGTGTTTGTGGCTGATTGCATTAAAAATGAGAAAAGCGTAAAGAACGGTCAAACTTTGCAGTTTATTTTTAAATAGTCGCACACAATATGACTAATTTTTGTCATCAACGTCTGCAAGCAATGCGCTAAATTGCCAAGGTAAATAACGGAAAAGTGAAAATGTGTCTCATTGAAGAGACGTAATTAGGTGAAAGAGAATATAAGAATTTTAGAAATTAATTAAGTGAATTAAATGCAATTTTTAGCCAATGAACAAGATGTACACAATTGACTTAATATTAACCTTTTTTATACTCTCGCAACCTGTTGATACAGAGTATAATAGTTTTGTTCACCTAACGGTTGTTTGTATCACCTAAAACTAATCGAGTTAGATATAGGGTTATATATATATAAATGATCAGGATGAAGAGACGAGTTGAAATCCGGGTGACTGTCTGTCCGTCCGTCCGTCCGTCCGTCCGTGCAAGCTCCAACTTGAGTAAAAATTGAGATATCTTTATGAAACTTGGTAGACATGTTTCTTGGTACCGTGAGACGGTTGGTATTGCAGATGGGCGTAATCGGACCACTGCCACGCCCACAAAACGCCATTAATCAAAAACAAATAACTTGCCATAACTAAGCTCCGCAATAAGATACAAGACTGTTATTTGGTACACAGGATCACATTAGAAAGGGGCATCTGCAGTTAAAACTTTTTTTTAAAACGTGGGCGTGGTCCCGCCTCTAATAGGTTTAATGTGCATATCTCCTAAACCGCTAATGCTATATTAACAAAATTCACTGGAAGCAAATGTTTTTAGCACTTCTATTGACGGTGTGAAAACAGTTGAAATCGGGTGGCAACTCCGCCCACTCCCCATATAACGGTACTGTTAAAAACTACTAAAAGCGCGATAAATCAAGCACTAAACACGCCAGAGTCATTAAATTTTATCTCTGGGATGGTATGAGATGACTTTATAGGAACCGCGTTCAAAATTAGACAGTGGGCGTGGCACAGCCCACTTTTAGGCTAAAACCCATATCTTGAGATCTGCTCACCAAATTCGGTGCATAACGTTCTTTTCATGTTTCTATGTCACAGTGCAAAAATGGGCGAAATCGGACTACAACCACGCCTACTTTCCATATAACACCATTTTAAATTCCATCTGATTATTTCACTTTCCACTATGCAAATCAGGCAACAATGACTGTATCGGGATAAAACTTTGCGTGAATAATGCGATTAAAGTATGCCACCTTGTGGCCAAAAATTGTCTAAATCGAACCAAAACTGTTTAAGCCCCTAAGTACTAAATATGTGGACCCCATTGCCTATAGTTGACCTTCTACCGAAAATATCAGTCAATCCACAAAGAAATCTCAAACGAGTATACTATTTGACTTTGCGAGAGTATAAAATGTTCGGTTACATCCGAACTTAGCCCTTCCTTACTTGTTTAAATTTATTTTTATGCTTTATTTGTTGCTTAGTATTTTATTTTTTCACATTTTATTTTTAATGGTTGCTTATATCACCCGGCGGATCGCATAAACCTTTAGCATTTTAAAAAGTAACGAAACTTTATATTGCAAACATGTGCATAGTGTTGGAATTTCGCATCTCACTAACTACTAATTAATAAATCGCCACTACACTATTTCCTTTAAATTTCTATTTTTAATCCTATCAGCTCCCTTGGGATTACATACAAACATGGCCCTGACATAGGATAATTCTGTTTGAAAACTTATTGAAATGGGTCCATATATTCTCATATCCCCTTATATTAATATAATGGTATATGTTCCTCCGGTTGACTTTATACCGTATTAGTGCTCCATATGTAAGATATAGTATAAGTAATCTGACTACGGTTAACATAATGTAAGTTGATTCTGAAAGTAAATTCAAAAATTATTATTTTCCCTAAAGTCCGTCTGTTCATCTGTATATATGCGAACCAATTACTCGTTTTTAAGGTATCTATCTAAAATTTTGTACAAGCCCTTTTTTCAAAAAGATGCTCGCTTGTCGGAACCGCCAATATCGGACTACTATAGTATATAGCTGCCATACAAACTGAACGATCGGTATCAAATTCTTGTATGGAAAAGTATTTCATTTGACGAGATATCTTCACAAAATTTACCATAGACTATTGTCCAAAACAACGGTATGATCTCTGCAGAAGTATTAGATCGGACCACTATAGCCTATAGTTGCCATACAAACTCAAGACCCAGTATGGAAAGCCTTTTTATTTCAAGAGATATCTTTATGAAATTTGGCATCTATTATTATACAAAGTAAGAATACAATTTCCAAAAAAAATTTCAGATCGGATCATATATGGAACCTTAGTTTTTATTTCACAATATTTTGTTGAATTTTCGCAATACTTACAGCACATATCGCATTAAATACGAATAACGTGACTTTCAAGCGCTTCCTGGTGCAGCGAATCATTTTCGTTTCTTGAACAGCTGTTCTCTATATCCAGCCTCTAACGGTCTTTTATAAAATTGTTTATATAATATATAGATGTATGTGCGTATATATATTATTTAAATTAATAAAACACTTATTGCTGTCAAAATAATACTGTTATTCTCATTTACTTGTTAACTTTTTACATATACATATGTATGTATGTAAGTATGTAGGCACAACAATTAAAAATAAAAACAATTACACAATAGATTCTACTTGTAACAAATTCCGTTACGCTAAAAAATTCACAAGACACTGCTCTTGTAGTACTAAAGACCGATCGTCACCGGCGCATCCGCAGCCTCTTTCGAAGCTCTTTCACGTAGCTTTTTAAACTGAATCGACAATAAGCAGCAACTAAACGACAAAGTGGCCCTGACGATCTCATCTGATCTGCTCTGTTTTGCGCTGCCAACTGTAGTAGTACCTTAGCGGAGCGATGAGCTCAACGATGACAAAATTTCCGATCGCCATGTCATAAGAAAATCTTGAAAAAACCAAAAAAACTGAAAAAAATGTCGACAAATTGCTAATAATTCTCTTTAGTATTTGCTAGCTTTCGCTTCGGTGGCGCGCTTTTGTTTTTATGCTTTCACTCACTTGTTGTTGTTATTATAGTTGTTGGCAGCTTTATCATTGGCAATAGAAAAAATCTGTTGTTGTCTTTCACTCTCAGTTGTCATTCAGACGCTCTACAGCGAAGACACACATTTACGAAAAAACATGTATATGTTTGTGTGTGTCTGTATGTATGCAAATATTTCGTCGAAGATTCTCCACCAAGAACGCCAACTCGCACACATAGTCTCCACAGCCGACCAATAAAATGCAATAAAGATTAGAGAGATTAAAACAAAAACACAACTTTACAAAAACAAAAAATGATATCAAAGTGAAAACCAAAATCTTTATGAATTTTTAAATGTCAAAAGCGCATGCTGCACCTACGCGCTAAGCTGGTGACAGCGACAGATTTTATGTTGATTTTATGATCGGAAATTGTGGCCGGCCAAAAGACTTTAAAGGCCAATATCAACCAGCTTAAACTTGATCACATACATATTGCGCCGACTTGCATGCACACATACTTACATATATTTTAAGAAACATACATACATACATACTTAAATTATAGAAATATTTCCATATACATACATACATACCTTTTACAACAGTACATACTTTGCAACAGTGAAAAGCTCTTTGTAAACATTCAAGTTTATTTCACTGCTCGTTGTTGATTTTAGAAAAATTATAGACCATGTGAGTTTTAAGCAAAATAAATATGTGCGTTTGCTAATTCGAGAGCTAAAAGTGTTTTGAATGACTTAAATTGTACATACTTAGTGTCTATATGCAATATATAAATATATAAACATCATATAAAAAATACATTACTAAAGTCTCATTGCCATCAGGGATTTCGCTCTTTTAGTAACTTTCTTATTTACTGGATTTTTTAAGAATTTATCCACATATGAATTGCTTCAATCACAAAGCATCAGACACCAGATAATGTTTAATATGTAATATGATTGACGTGAATCATTTCAAAAACCCTTCTTTATTGACAAAACAAATTTGTTTTTTTGTTTACTTTATTTATTTAAATTTTTAATATATATATATTATATTATATTAGGTTGGGTCAAAAATTCGAATGTTTTTGTTTTCGCATCGCAGTCGAAAAAATTGGTTGGCTTTTAATGGAATAATATATAATAAATAACGAAAAGGTTCTCCGACTATCAGTTTTCTATTTTTTCTTTATATCAAATAGTAAAATTCATATCTCGCTTCCCACTAATTGAAAAAATATCTCGCTTCATAGATTTTGCAGGAAATTAATTGCTCTGCCAAATGGTCTCTTAGAGTTATTTCGTAAACATAACCGTTTAAGAGATATTATTGGTAGAAGTTTTACTATTTTTTTGCCCAAAGGAATATGCTACTCTATTGACCCAAAATTCATATTTCTGAAAAATATATTAGTCGATCAAGAACAGCTATTTAGAATCACTCCTCATCACTCTAATACCAACACGACGAGTTTTTTGCACTAATTGCGTCTCATTATCGATTTTGCGGAAAAGTTTTCTACGATCTCGTAGCCCTCATTGCAAGTCATATGCCGCTCAAATGCGTTGCTTGCGTTTTCGACTGCATGTGGACTACTAGAAATATATTAGAAAAATTTTAATGATTTGGTAGAAATCATACTTTGTTTTTCCTTTTTAATAGTAAAAATCAATAGAGACATTTTTCTGTTAAACCTACATCAATCACGAATTCCTCGCAAAAGTTTGGCAGTTGTCAAAGCCTATAGTTTGGCGCAAATTTGATCAGTGAACTATGTTTAAGCAGGAAGAGAGCACAAATATTTACTAAACAAGATAATTTAAAAAAACTTGTCTTTAGAACTTTATATTTGCATATATTGTTATTGTATATAAGCCACCTAATTCAGTTATGTGTACCCTAGAGTTGCTCTTATTCTTTGCGCTGAAAAGTAGGCAACCCTTTGTTTTATATCACATTAAATTTTTGGTGTTTGTAACACCCGGAAGAAAACATCACGGACTCTACAAAATATATATAATGTATATGTAAATGATTAGTGTCTGTATATACGCGAATTTTTTTCTTAGTTTTTGAGATAATGAGATGAGATGAAACCCGGCCGCCGATATCTGACCACTTAGCATATAGTATTGTAGTTGCCATACAACTGATGGTTCAAAATCAAGATATTGTATGAAAAACTTTTCTACTTGTCAGGCTAATTTGACTTAAATTTGTAACAGATTATTAATCAAGGCAGCGCTACAACTTTCGCACATATTGTTCAGATCGGACTACTAAATGACATACAAACTGTCCGATCAAAATCAAGACAAGCATCTTTTTATACTCTTTTTCTGCCGAGGTTAACGTCTTTTGTTGTTGTTGAAAAATTTTGGTAATTAATTTCCATTAAACTAGTGTGTTTTTAACAAATGGTTATATAACAATAAGTAAGAGAAATGGTACAATATTTTGCTTTTTTTTCGAAAATCACTATTTTCTTAATTTTCCTTTCTGCTACCAACAAAATAAATAAAAACGGAAATTTTTCGCTGCCAGTAAAAATATCGTTTTCGGTTTTTTATTATTTTTTTTTAACTGTATATACATTTTATTGATTTGTTGAGAAAAATGCAATTTTTTAATGATCAATTTATTACTTTTTATAGTATAAGTTTGTACATTTTATAAAATTTGTTTCTATTTCTGTATACTTTCGTCAGTTTAGTTGTTATTTAACATGCACAATTTTAATTAAATACATTTATTAACGACTTAAACTAATGTTAACAACAATACAGCGCAATTATGCTTCGAAAAATTTATTATGACTTGTATAATAATTATTATATTATAATATATATATATTAATTATTGAATCGTTTGCTGCTTATATAATATGTAGGTGTTGATTTACTTAATTTTTTTTTAAACATTTATAAATGTTCTTATAAAATTAATGTATTTAATATTTTGTCAAATTTACTCCCTGTTGAATACCATTTTTGGCACCACCGTTTCATTTCCTTTACGAATTAAACAAATTTCGTCTACCATATATGTATGTACATACCACTATGTGTTTATTATCGCTGAGAAATATGTGTGTGTTGGTAACTATAAATTTTTCAGCTAAGCTGAGTTCAGAGTTGTGCTTTTACTGTTTTCTTTAATAGCTTAGCTAATTTATGAGCATGTTGAGGTAGACTAGCGAAATTAATTTCATATTTTCCAGCGTCAGAACAAGCACTTCTACAAAATATCGTTGTGTGGTGACTTTGTTTACAAAAACAAAAAAATCAAAAAAATTTAAAAATGAAAAAAAATCAATAACAAAAATACATTGATCGGTTTGTATAGTTGCGTACGTTTGTAACTGCATTTACTCATTTATGCATACACATACTTTTCACCTATATTTGGTTATGTATATGTGTGTAGAAATTCTTTGGCCTTTGTGCGCATTTAAATGAATCGCGTTAAACTGCTTATTTGGGATAGTATTTCGAGCGGCGCC
This sequence comes from Bactrocera oleae, assembly GCF_042242935.1. Taxonomy (NCBI): domain Eukaryota; kingdom Metazoa; phylum Arthropoda; class Insecta; order Diptera; family Tephritidae; genus Bactrocera; species Bactrocera oleae. The sequence continues at coordinate 66,768,136 of NC_091538.1, forward strand.
AGCGATTCACAATGCTGTTAGCCAAGACCCAGGCGAAAGCGGCACAAATCAGCTGTAATTACGTAAGAGAATAATAATAATAACAAATTTTATTTCACAATCATTTAGCATAATTTAGTAGCCAATAATTTGAAAATAGGTAATAATTAATTTATTTTTGACATTTTGAATACGCACCTCGACCAAAACCACACCGATGGCGAAGAAATTAAACGCCTGCCAACGCTCGGCCACATAAGTGAGGAACTTCTGCCGACAGCCGTCGAAGTTCAACTTGTCTGTAACGCTGTTGTAACAGCTATTTGGCGGGAGCAGGTAATCGCTGGAGCCGATATTGCCGCAACAATCGAGCTAAGTCATGAATGGCGGCGCAAATAAGGAAATAAACGATTATGAATTATGATTGTCAACAGTGAAATGTTATAAAAAAAATATAAAAAAATACTATAAAAATAATTTATAGTTTATAAGCACATGTTTATGCACGCATATATGGAATTTTGTGAAAAGACTTGCGCGCATGCGCAAACAATTCCAGTGCGCAAGTTCGAAATTACAAATATACACACATTCATAAGCATTCATATATTGTAGATATTAAAGTATTCATACTCACCCATCTCTCAATGCTCGCTATATGACTAGTGTTGCCCGGCTTGATGGGCACTATTGGTGTACCCCACAATTGATCGAAGGTGTGATCAATGTTGATCAGCAATGTCGATTGGAAGATCCAAAAGAAGCCAACCGATAGTGTTTGCAGCACAACCCATAACAGCAGAATTATGGCGAACTACGCACATACGTTGTATCAGATCGGCATAAAAGGGCAGTGACATTGAAAAGTTAACCAAAAAAAAATTGAGGAAAACAAATTCAATAAAATAACAATACAAATCGATACTATGTTTACTAATGTGAAAATTTGCGTACCGTTTTGGAGATCTGGCTGCTTTCATGTGCCGCACCCAAGGAACCCAAGACTGCGGTCAAGAACACCACGATGCCCAAGCCGAGTATTACGAAGGCTGCGGTATTGAAATATTCAAGTTTGATGATCACATATGCCCCAATGCCAATGATAACCAAGCCAAGTAGCTAAAATGAAAAATATATAAAATTAATAAGTGACATAGTTAAAACAAACAAATGGGCGTTATTTTGTACAATATAAGAACTGGTTTTTTACCCTAAAGAATAATAGAAACTCAGAATCAAAATTCATCAACGTTTTCCGCCATTTCTAACTATATCAACATGGATAAAAATAAATAAATTGGTAAGGCCGATTTAAAATTTCATCAGAGATACTTATAGTATTATCTGTTTCAAAAATAGGAGGGCATCCCAGTTTTATTTTACTTTAGCAGAGTCTTAATGGAATTTGAACCTAAATATAAGTATATATAAGTTTTTCCATATACTTTCAGAACCACACCACTCATGGCTCTCTAAAAGTGGCAACCTAAATATTTCGTAGCTGAAATCGGCACAAAGAGCTTTTGCAATAGCTTTCTTAATGCAATTTCTTTTACCGCTATTTTTCAATAATACACCACTATAATAAGTTTAGTAAAAATAAATTCATTATTTTCGCATAAAATTGAAGGTTTTATTTAACATAGTTAGAATGATCCGATTTATGTAAAATCCGCTGTGTTTTGTTCGATAACTTGTAGCCGTTTTGAGGATAACATACTTTCCTATTTGTGTGGCCTAGCGTTGTTCTGATGGAACACAATACCTTTCCTATTGATAAAAGTTAGCCACTTCTAGACGATAGCTTCTTTCGGACAATCCAATTGTTGACAGTACAGGTCCGATGTAAGAGTTTAGGCGTAGAGAAGAAGCTAATAGTAGCTGACACCGTGCCAATACTACCAAACACCTAGAAGAACCTTCTTGACCGTCAATTTTGGTTTATCCACCGTTTATGCTGGCTCATCGCGATTCGTCCACTTTTGCTTGATGTTGTCGTAAGTGACCCATTTTCCATCACCAGTAACCATCCGCCTCAGAAATTCGGGGTTTTTTGCACTAACTCGTATGGCAACCATCGAGTTCGATTTGGTAACAGCATTATTTGAAAGTTATGAAACGGTTTTTGCGCAGTTTGTCTTCCAGAGTGTGATGCAACTTTGACATCATAAATTCCGAAACGGTTATTATTATTTGCATTCTAAGCCGCCTGGCTTGCGTTTTCGCATTTATCGAAAATATAATGTCAAATATGGCGTATAATGATATATATATGATCATTTCTCTTATATTTCATAAGGAAAATAAATATAGTATTCATATATTAGCGGTGTTCGCAACAGCTGAGAAGTTGTCTTTGCAGCAATAACTACTTAACACAAAGTTATTTGCTTTGGAATATACGTATTTAAAAAAATTAAAAAATAGTATAAAATTCAGCAGACATCTGTTCAGTTAAATCATTAGTCAACCCAACAAAAACTTACTACATTTCGCGAATAGATTATTCAAATAATAAAATCTACTATATTTGTCACCATTTAATGGACTTGATATATGTCAACAAGCTTGAAAATTCAATAATTTTCGACAGTGCTTTTATTTATTGAGTAGTAATACCCAAATTAGGAGCAAATGAGTGCAAAGCTAAGATTGTGACAATTTTTTTCTATACAAACTCATATTTTATGGCTTGAAAAATAAAAGGGAAACAGTATAGTGATGTCTGTATTGAAAAGGAATAAAAATAATAAAATGAACTAAATAAGCTCGTACTCCACCTGGCAAAACCAAACATTAGTTTTCTAAAATTATACTTTTAACCTTTTGAAAATAGTATTGTTCATGTGAACGTATATATGTGACTGCTTGAAAAGATTATGTATGAATATAAAGTGATCATGATTTTCAAAGCATAACATTTCCTCAAAATCACCCCAGCAGAAACTTAGCACAGCCAGAGAGCTGTCATACTTGTATATAGGTATACATTGCATGTAAGCAAGGCTACTTATGAACCTAATCGCCTCTTTAATTTTACCTGAAACATTACTTTTGTGAAAGTGATTTTTCCTCTTCTATAATTCATTCGAAATTCATTTCGACATGATAGCTCTTGATTCCTTATCACTAAGCAGAGTTTAAGTAAGCGCGAGTGGAATTCTGTAGACAATTTTTAGAACTTTAGAATAGCAAAATCAACAGGTATTTTCGATCGCATTTTCATCGAAGTGAAACTATGATTCATATAAAAATCTTGCGAAAATGTATATTAAATTAAAGAATATTTTTCTGGCTGCACTAAAACTGTTGCTGGTAAAAAACGAGGTGAAAAAAGTCTAACAAGTCAACAGGAAATATTTAAAGTTTTTAAAGATTGATTCCGGAAGAATGAGAGTTTGACCGTTTTAAAATTCTCGCTTCTCATGTTCGGTTATCAGTGAGGTTGTTGTCATTCCAACTCGATCCTCAACAAACAACTCGTGGTGTTTTCAGTAATTAAAACTCAAAATAGACTAACGGACGCATTAACAGACGGATCATGATGGAACATAGGAAAAAAAAAACTCAAGAAATAAAAAAATTAATTTCCGAATGTGATGGAATATAGAACAGACCAACCTTAGAAAAGAAAAAAATATTATTGGTAAATCAAAAATATTAGAAATTAAGACAAATACGTGTTAATTTTTACATTCTCTCATTTTAGAAAATCGGTTACAAAATTAAAATTACTCGCCACAAAGTATCCAACTTTGATTATTTTAAACATATGTTATGAGCCAATAACAGATTTTAATAAATGTCAGTTGCATTTAAATAAGAAACTTCAACTTGACAGACTGGGCTTCAGTCAATCACATTTTGACAGAGTTTTTACTGTTGTTATACAAATGTTATGCCATACAGTTAGTTTTTCAATTTTACGGTAATCTTATACCAAACTTTAATTGTTACGTTTGGGTATAAAATTCGAACAAACTAAATGAACTAAATCTTCATAAACAAAAACAGAAAATTCGCAATGAATTATTCATACTTTTATGGCAATTTTGCATTTTTACGATTATGGAGAAACATTGAACGAATATAAATTCGAAAATGTCAATTCGAAATGAAATAAGTGCAATCTATAAGACATTTTGAATTAGAATGCTCAACTATGGTAAACGAGTTCAACAAGGTGTAGGTGCAGACTCATAATTTTTCTGTAAATGTATATTTGCTAAGATTAATTGGCAAATTAGAAATAGCCGTATCTACTTTTTCCCTTTTGCAAATTTTATCAACAAATGCGGCAGTCTTACATAATACCTGTAGCGCCTGATCATACCATATACTCGTAATCTACTGCGTACAAAGAAGCACTTAAAACAATTTATACAAAGTAGATTGCGGCCAAGTGCAGTCATAAGCGCTTTGCAAATTTTTTCTAATACTCATCCAATAATAAAAGTGAGTATACTCCTTAGCTAAATAGGTATGTATGTATGTACCATATGTACATGTGTTCATAGTAAATGAGTTGGTTGTTCTTTCAGCAACTGTGTTAAGGCTAAAGCGTGTGATGATAAGAAAAGTGAAATCTACGCGTCACTGTTTATTTTGAATTCAGCGATAAGGGAGCTCATATTATACAAACATACATACTTGTACATTCATACTCACACATTTACATATATATTTGTACATTTAAGTACTAAGAGATAGCATATATTCGCTTAAAAGTACATTACCAAACACTTTATTGACATCACGTGGTAACCATAGAACTAAGAACATAAATAAAGAGCTATTCTGATTATGTAAGGCAGCGACACACAAATATAATATGTATTTTGAGCTATTTTTTAAAAGGTCCCACATTAACTTCTAATACAAAAAGCTGAAGTAGAAGATGGAGAATGGAAAAGACTTTCATGTTAGGAGGTACTTAACGTATATAATATATATTTGTAAAAACAATTTTTGATAAAGAGTCGAATTTTTCCCTTTCTTTGAAAGATCGATCTTCACCATATTTAAAACTCTTCAATAGATTCACTTATATATAGATCAGAGATAAACTTATTTAAGCTTCCTCCAAATAATTCTCTATAAAGAAACATAATTCCCCCATAGTGTGTTTTTGACAGGTCAGAGAGTTTAGAGTCAGCCCTCCGCCACCGTTCGAAACTGAAAAGTTTACTCAATTGATCCAATATATAAAAATCGCCAACAAAATGTTCGCGTCGTAAACACTATTGTGTGCCAAATACACAACATTTGACATATGGAGATCAAACTTCAGACGTCCATAAAAGAGGTTGTACTGATCGATGGAAAAAAATTTTTCGATTCAGTTTGCACGCTCTGTTTCAATGAATCTAACCGAGTCAAATTTAATCTTAAATATGCAGATTAAGCTGAACATTTTTCTACCTGTCTATGGAGAAATGCGTGATGTAGTTGTATAAATAACGACTCTGAAAGATATTTACCGGCATTGAGTATGAATTCAGTATAAATCGAATCTTTAAACGAAAAAAAATTTGTTGTATCTGTCATGAAAAGTAACCATTTCTGTTTTATTAAGTGCATAAGAACTGGCCGTCTATAACTTTACTAGGACTGAGTTCAGAGTAAAAAAGCCAGTGAGTTAGTTTAGAGCCTTGAAATTAATTTTAGAGAATTAAGTGTTTCTCATCGTACACGATCTCATTTCTACAATTCCTTGGTACTTGCTTTTCCCTGCGCTCTTGTTCTTATTAATCACCATAAGTGACACTGAAATCACTTAATCATTTTGATTTAATTCAAAAATGAAAACAGCAATCAACAAAAATCGGTGACGCTTTGTACGACCATAAATCATAGGCCTTTTAGTTCTATGATTTATTAACTGTCATGTCACGCAATGTGCACCGACACACACACACATTTAAAAAGACAGGTAGCATTAGTGTTTGCGGTAAACAATTAATTAATTGCAAATAAAATGCGAAAAAAAATCGAATTTAGCAAAGAGGCCCCATAAAGCCCCGAAGAAGGAAGATGAAAATGGCAAAAGCGGCAAAGTCTAATTTAGAAATTATTCAGTAACCGTTGCTTAACAAATATCTAAAATTATTTGGATATATGAACATATGTTAGTATGTGGAATAGCGCAAAATATAATATAGTGATTAGATAAGAGCAATAAGTGATGACGGCGTATGACAAGTGCAGTTCTAATTAATAGTCTCTATTTCACTGTAGATTACATAAATATGAGCTACAGACATATACATGTATATATTATATAGTTTATGCTATACGTATTGACAACTACAGTAAAAACCATTTAAAATTAATATAGTTGAAAGATACTGCTGAGTTTACCTCTTTTCTAATTCTATACCAGATCATTGAGTATTACTTTTGACAGCTGTCGTATGAAATATCCGCTATGCGAATTAAAAGTAGTAGAGAAAATATTGAAGCAATGGTAATGAAGAATTTTTAAAAGATTGATTGACAAGTTTTTCATTTTTCAACATTTTGCATTTCGTACGGACGTGTTTCTATTTCGCATGAGACACTACTCTCATTGTCTGCTGAAAATGTCAAGGTATCTCAAACAGGGCTGAACAGTAGTTGTTGGCATATTTCGTGAACTAAACCCAGTAAATATGTGATCCCACTCCGCCATAAAATTTTGTGGCGCTCAGGTTCTGCAGTACCACAAAATAAGTCACTGAAATCAACAGAAAATCTTCTTGTAGATATGTAGCTACTAATAAAGAGCAATAAGTCGAACTTAAGAGGCTCTAGATGAAACGCTTGGGTTCCATTATTTGTACACCCACTGCACTTTTAACTCACCGGTTATTCATTTTGTAAGATCACAGAGATCATGCTATGAGTAAACACGGAATACATTTACATGTAAATTTGCAGACACACACACACATACACTTAGGTATATTTAGTAAAGACAAGAGATGAAGATTACGCGGCTGATAAAAAAGCGCACCCATCCTTGTGCTCAATTACTTTACGAGCACTAAAAACTAAACGATGCAACTAGTGAAATAAAACTGAATTAAAAGAGACACGAACACACGCACACAAACACATATATATATATATATATATTTGCAAAAGTTCGCTAGTTAGTTGTGTGTTTATGTAAGAAAATTAGTGTGAAACGGATGCGCGCATTTGAAAAAGATTTCAGAATATTTTAAAATTAACAACAACCATAAATGCAACAAAGCAACATGAGTCACGCGAATGAAAAGAACTTTTTATTGCAAAAAAGTGCAAGTATATTAGGGTGAGTGCTTTCACATATGCTGATGTAATGACTAATGAAATGGTTCTTAAAATTCTTTAATCTTTAAAGAAATATTTAAATGATCGAAAAAATTTAAATATTATACTAAATATAATTAGTGTTGTTATAAGTACAATTTATTTATGTTCAGCGGCAGCCCAACCGAAATATCCACCCAAATTTATATTACCTCGAAGTTTAGAATTATGAAATGAAGTGAAGTGAAGTCATATAGTATGTATTTGCAAACCGTTTTTGTACGACGCGAGCAGTTTGTCTGGCGATTTTTATATGTATATTGGATATTGGATCAATACCGAAAGAGGGTTTCTACAGTTTCAAAACCAGAAAAAAATCACAGAGAGTTGAAATCTGACGAACGCGTTGGCTGAGCGCTGACTTTCGTTTCGTGTTTGGTCAAAAGCTTAGTGAAAGCCGATGTTGGGATTAAAAATTAACTTTTCATTTCTTAATCGAAGACTAAAGATTGAAAATATTATTTTTTGATTTGAATGAAAGCGAAAAAATGTTAATTCCAAAACAAATTATTTTTTTTTATTCTTTATAATATGCTTGAGATTGAAACTTTTATTTTTTATTTTTTAAGTTGTGTGGTAGTTGGGATAAATTTTGGTTTTCCGGTTTTTGGAAATAAAAATTTTTTTTTGTTTAATTCGAAATGTGGGGTTAAATTTTTGTTTTAACCCGATATGCGGGATTAATTTTTTTTAATCACGTGTTTGGAATTTAAAAAAAATTTAATTCAAATTCAGTTATTTTTTTAATGTATTATTTGCAACCCTGATTGATATGTACCTAAATATAAATATATTGAATTTATTTTCAGTAGTTAAATTACGCAATTTGTAAGCTATATATTTTATTTTTAGAAATGGTTCAACTCAGCGCCATCTACCTCCACTATAAAACTCAAAAGTACATGCTTCATTCTTCATTAAAGCCACAAATTAACTACTGTTATAATTGAAATCTCGAAAAATCTAAGAACCCTAATATAGACACACGTGCATCGCTAAGCTTTTGCAACGAAAAGACACGCGCAGTTTACTGGCACATTTTGGCAAATGCCACAACAGTGAAGTGGCAAAATTAAGCGCGAAATTAGATCGGCACAGTTGCACGAGTATAAATATTGTACCTTTCAGCTTCAGTGGAACACTTAGCGGTTTTTCGCCAGAAATCATGCCACCAACTGTACACGCGCACATGCACACCTACAAACCAATACATACATACATATGTATATATATGCCTTCTGAAATATTCGCCAATTTTTACTTACGCTTGCCAATCAGTCAATCACTCAGCTCAGTTTGTCAGTTAGTCAGTCAGTCCGTCAGTCAGCCGTCTGATTTATATGAAAAGAACGTTATTTGTTGCTGTTGTTATTGAATTTAGGTTTATCACTGTGTGGTTGGTTTGCGCGACGCTTTTCCAAGTGTACGCTAAACATGCAGCAACAACAAATAAAAGCGGCAATGTCAATAAATTACAACAATTTAAACAAATTGTAAACAAACGTGCCCAACTGAATAACAAACCACCAATTGACTCAGCGTTGCCCACAGCGCACCAAAGACGTCTGTTAGGAGAGCGCAAGTGTGCGGATGTGTGCGTGTGTATGTACATATGGTACTTTATACATATGTCGCGGATTATACATAAACTAATATGCCATAAATTCCAACTAAATTATTTGATTGCTAATAAAAAATAATAATATTTTTTGCCAAATGTAAAGGTCAGTTAAGCGAATCTCAGCCCAAGGTTTATGCAAGCTCGAGACGGGAAGTCATTATCGCGAATTTACGGATATTTTTGATTGGATTGAAATTCTGGTGGCTCTGACTACATTTTTTAGCTTGATAGTAGCTGTAGAATTGTGCATAGGAAATTAAGAAATGTTGACAATATTGAAAATTATTCTGGAGATACATAACAGAACTTTTATTTATATAATTCTTCAACCACTAATGCGAAAATTTTCTTAGCCTGGTCCCAAATTAGAAAAATCTGAGATAATGAAAACACATTGGCTGATATTTTCGACATAACGTCGGCTGACTTAGACATTAAGGTCCCCGGTATCTCTGTAGTCAGACTTCGACCACTTTTAGTTGAGAAGTGTCACACCTGAAAGGGAGGGGGATACCTAGGAAGTATCATATATGTTTACTCCTGTGCTTTAATAGAGTAATAAATTTTTGAACTTTTTCCTTACCTTTCTGCCGTCAAAACCTAATAAATGACAATAACATCAAAAAAGTTAGAGAAACAGGGCTTAAAAGTCTTCGTTTAGCATTAGAGATATATCTGAAGATCTAAACATATCTTATTAATCGACTCAACACAAAACAAGCCGAAACCGAAAATACGAGAATTCACTGAAGGCATTGAAGGCTATTCAAGCCCAAGCATATAACAAGTGTATGGAAAGTTGAACTAATCGATAGCTTATTTGTTTATTTGGTTTAATAGACTATTATAAAATAAATACGAGAAAAAATAGTTTTTATTTCAGAATGGATCAAATTGTACATGGCCAATCGTCCTTGGAAAAATATTTAAAATTCTGTGCTCATTTTCAAACAACCTAGCCAACTTTGCTCGCAATATAAACAAAAACAATGAAAAATCATAAATTCTTTCAGACCTTCCTCTTGCCTATTTTTTATGACCGATTACACAAAAACGTCTATAATACAAATAAGCAAATTTGCCGCTTTCGTGTGTTAAAGGGACTCCCAAAATCGATTTTGTAACACCAAAGACCTCACACAGATTAAAAACTTATTCTCTATTATTTGAATATAAACAACACGTTTTACAACAATAAATTTATTTCGTAATTTCAATTGCAACTATTTCCCGAATCACTTTCAGGTGGCTAACATTTGGTTTTTCATTTATGCCTTAATGAAAGAAACTTTTATGTTTCTCCTTTTAGGTTTACATTTACATGTACGGACGTGACTGTAATGCAAACAAGCATGTTAGAAACTTATATTTAATTCATTTAATTGTAACCATATAATTTTCTGCGCGTTTCTAATGTATCAGAGGCATAGATCTAATTACAACAAATTTCTCTCCCATTTCGTTTCAAATTTTTATTACTGTCGCAATTAAGTTTGTAATAATTAAACAATTTGTATGTAAATTACAACTTATTTTCCCTGAAGTCAAAGAGAAATTCAATTTCAACTACTACTAATATTTTTCTGTTATATTTACATACAAATATGGTACGAGTATAATACCATATGATTTTACAACACACCCGATCGACAGTTGTGTTCATAAAAGTAGAAGTTGGAATACTGATTAGATTCAACCCGAAAATGTATAGTAGTATCTCAGGTATCCCACTTTGTTTGTCACATTTCATCTTTGCTCTCTCATGGCAAAGAATTTACAGAAGGAAATAACAAAAAAAACTAAACTGAGCAATTTATTACAAGAGAGTATCTGGAGAAGAAGAATATTGAGGGCATAAAAACTCATTATATTATAGGTTATTTGAAAATAATTATATGTTTGATTTATATCAGTAAATTGTTCGATTCGTCACTCTGTTGGCACTCATATACGTTTCATGATAAGGTGACTGAGATTACGAAACGATGGCACGTTAAGATTTTTGGAACAATTCAAGATTTTGAAACCTCAATTACTGTATAAACAATTAATTATCCCACTATGAAAAATATTAAATGATATTTCCTTAACTAAGTAATAATAAAACTGCTACTGGTTTAGTCCAATAAAATACGGTGGAGATCATGAATTTACAATCTGTTTAAATAATAAGTAATATTTAACTGTATAATCGAATTTTTAAACAATTTTAGAAAAAATTTATTTAGTATAACAAAACACTCTCTCACTGAACAAAATACATCCTCTATAAGTCGCTCAGGCTTATGAAAAAGTATGACCGCTGACAAGATCAGATTTGATAATATTTAAAGTATTCGAGAAGAAAATGTTACGTTGGACTGATGGGCTTTTAGTTAAAGTAGAAGCAATGCTTAACTGCACTCCACTGTAACAATCTATAACAGTTTAGTAAATAGTTTAAAACCGATGACTTATGGTAGGCAATGACATTCCAGCGCTGAAAATATTCGATGAGGTATGAACTATTAGCAGCAGCTTGAGTGGTTTTCCATTTTAGATACGAGTATATACATTTTTATGACCAGAACAGCAAATATTTGCCACGTATTTTGTAACACCCTGAAGGAAGCGGCAGAGACCCTATAAAATGATCAGTGTAACGACCTGAGCCGATTAATCCATGTCCGTCTGTCTCAGTTTTTGAGATATCGAACTGAAATCTTCTCTTGCCAATAAGTTGCTCATTTGTCGGAATCGCGGATATTGAACCATTACAACATACAAATTTAATGATCAAAACAAATTTTTTGTATGGAAAACTATTTTATTTGACAAGATATCTTCACAAAATTTGGCACGGATTATTGTCGGATATTATATGGTAACGCTACAATCCTCGAACATATTGGTCAGATCGGACTACTATAGCATATAGCTGCCATACAAACTAACCGTTCAAAATCAAGATAAAGATACCGTTTTATGCTATAAGAAATTCCCTTGTGAAGGGTGTTAAAGTTACAGTGCAGCTGAAGTTAACAACATACTTGTATTCAAATCCAGTAAATCTCCACTTATGTCTTTTGTAACCCATTATCATGCTAATCTGTGTTATTAGCAAACCTGTATTTGCAATACAATAGCAGTTAGCAATAGCTGCTTGCATATATCACTTCCTGATAAGCCATTGTTGAGCTTCACACACTTCATAAAGCTATCATATTAATTTTCATAATTATGACTAAATGCCAGTTGATTGTTGACTTTTGATTCGATTCAAAATTTATGGCTTGACACAGACATTGGACCCATACATATATATTTAAAAAACACCAGCGTTTATCAATGGATATTTAATGTGTTTGTTTGTACACATGTTTATATTTGCATTGATAAATGTTTAGGAAAGCTAATAAGTTTTTTTCCAATTCTTGGACTTAAGCACAAACGTCACATTTGGCGCCGCTATTGTGTGATAAACAAATGACGAAATTATGTTGATATATCGAACTTCAAAACAACATTTTTACCCGAGGATAGAAACGGTAAATAGTTGTCGCTAAATACTGCTAAAGTCGCCTCCACATCTAATATTCTTTAAACTGTAGAAGCTTGTATTACTTATACCATTTGTATGGTATATAGGTACATACATATGTATGTCCAATTTTCGTATTTATATTGGATTTGGACTTATTTTATCTACTGAAAATTTTTAAGCGAGTCAAGATTGCCTATTCACCACTGGTAAATAATTTCATTTATAATTGCATTGAAACTAATTTAACTAGTCGCCTTCAACTAAAACTTTAGCTGATAAGCTTTTTAAGCCCTCTAGAAATTATTAAAAACACTTAAAAAACATATACACTAAACAGTGACTTCTTCAAAAACTTTTTATCATACACACTTGCAAAACGATTGTAGGCACATTAGGGTGGTCTACCAAAATAAGAAGATTAATTTAAATTTGCATTAAGGTGCTAAGGATTAGAATTTTGAATTATTATTATTATTTTTTATTAATTACATATTACGATAGTTCGAATTTGCTTGAGTCGGCCAAATGATCAGATCCTGGAGATAAGAAATTGTTTTAGGTGTCAACCACGGAGAAGACTGGAATCAATTGTTCTTTTTTTACGGTCACTTTAAGTGTGCACTTAAAACTGTCATCTATTATACAAAACCGATGTGATCGCACCAAGTAGGTATAAGGGTTATTACCATCGGAAACACCATAAATAAATTATATAATAAAATAATATAATATTAATTTTTTTAGCTCTATAGAGCAATTTTTACGCTTGTGCCCTTACCTTAATTATCTACCATTTATAGTCAAGTGAGTTTGTGATATTTAAAAATCATTATTATTTTATATAAACCACCCTAATATATACATATGCATACATAAAATTTATCAGTAGCCGTAATCAACTGGAAACAGCCTATTTGACTGAAATAATATTAAAAGTTTTAGCAGATTTATTTCGAATATATATTTCTATATACAGCTACACACATATATATATATGTATATATTCATATTTTCCCCGACCCAGCCGTAGTAAAATGACCTTGGAACCAACCCAAATATTATTGTCTATGCTCATCACAACGCACAGTGCGTATACGCACCCTATTCGACTATATATTGTGTTGGTGTGTAGTTGTTGTTGTGAGTTGCTAAAGGCAGCCACCTCTTGAATGGAGTCTGAAATATTGTAGGCCACATGGTCGGCATAGCAACCGTATACTAAAGAAATTTTTCCGTTATTTTTATTGATATGTAGCGCACAGTTTTTGAAAAACAAAGCGAACAGCGTGACGCACAACTTTATAAATGTTGTATCCGCTATATACAGGCGAGATTAAAACAAAGAGAGTCTTCTATCAATTTCTTACATATTGACAAGTATGTGTATATTCACATAGGCCCATATATCACGTCTTGTAAGAAAACACATTTTATAGCTTCCTTTAGTTAAATATATTTATTTATTTAGGTTTGCCATTTTATTTGCTAAAATGTATTGTGGAAGAAATGTATTCGAAATTTGAATAACGAAAACATTCACACCCCAAAAACAAGCCAAAATAAACATTTCTGTAGAGAAACATTAACAACCAATAAAAACACAGCAAAATGTATATCCAAATATTATATTTAAACTGAAGCACACTTAAACACGGCTGGCGAAGTAAATTGAAATATATCTAGATTTTTAGAAAACAATTATTTTAAAATTGTTAGAGCATATCTATAATTATGTTAAAGTAAAATATTTGCAGAGAAAATTAAATTTTAATATTTATTGAATATTTTTTTAATTACAAACGGTCTTAGACGACTCAAAACAAATGTTTAGAGTGCTGCAGTGTTTCCAACATTATCCGTAAATGAAACCTCAAAAAAAGTTCTCATCGAAAGGATGCTGTCTTACGGTCGTAAAATATCAAAAATTTGCCAAATGGCAGCATTTAAATAATAGTTTTGTTGTACCCAAAATTTGTATATCTTTTGACTTGCCATACATCGAATTTTGATCAGATCACACTAGTTAATTATTGCATGGAGAACTATATACGTATCATACAGAAAAAATCTGATAGAAAAATCTGATCGGGTTATTTGTCGCCAAATAATCACTCAAGCAAATTTGATAAATGCCGTTTCGAAAAAAAACGCGTTGAAAGATAAACGGATGGCCTATCTTTATCTTTTTATGACAAATAGGTTGACAACTCCAAATTTTATATTTTGTTATAACGTTTTTATTTTTTTCTAATCTAATTTTGGAATTTCTTATTTCGCTTTTGATTTATAGTGTTTTTAACTTCTATTTCAAATTTTAATTTTATAAATACTTGTATGTGACAAATTTATTGGGATAATTCTTAAATTATAAAAAAAAATATTCATTCTTAATTTTCTACACGAAACCGCGAATATTATTAAAATCTTCTCTAAGTAACTGGTGTGGCTCAGACGCCCAAAAATACATTGGCAACCAGCTGATTGCTCAGCCAAGTTATTGAATATCAACATTTAAATATAATGCTTGATGTTATTTTTATTGCGTAGGCCAATTACATTACAAAGTGCCCTGATGTTTACAATCATATACTAACAATCTTAAGACGTGCTGGCGAGACACACTGACAGACGGCCGAATTGTTAGTCAGCCCACAAGTGATGACATCAACGCTTTCCATTTCGAACAATGTGCCGACACCAACAATACTTTTGTTTTTCGCGTCAATAATTTTGTTTTCTTTTTGTTGTTGTACTTAGACGAAATTTGAGTAAAATTCTTAGCTTTTTCTTTGTTATGTTAATAGTATTTTAGATAATGCCACATTGCGTCTAACTGTGCGCAAATGAATGTGTGTGTGTTTAATGGCATTTGGGCAACGAAGCATCGCGGGAGGGAGCGCTCACGCTTTTAGCGCCAAGAAAATGCGTAGGCTTAAAGCAGCAATAATTCAACACAAATATTTAAGTATGTATGTATGTATATATAAATTTCTATGTACAAACAAGTGGCTATGCATATTAGAATTTGTCAGCGGTAAAAGCGTGAAAAACAACAAAACGTGGAGAGGTGAACCAAAACAATAAAAAAAAACAAAAGATATTGCGTGGGACCAAAGTTTTGCTTTTATGATTTTTATAGCTTTTCGTGTTTTTTATTTTTATTATAATTATTAGTATTAATATTATATTTTTTTTAATGTTTAATTTTTTTTTTTTTGTTTTTATTATTTGTTGTTAGCATATTTCTTTTGTACCGATTAATGTTTCTCTTTGATTTCATGCAGAGCTGCTAGAGTTTTTACTTAACATTATTATTTTTCATTTTTTTCTTGTTTTACTTTTTTTATTAAATTTTGGCATTGAATCTAGTTTTCTTTTGGTAAGTAATTCACGTTAATGTGGAGCCTTTTGAACCAGATGTTTGCGAAAAAAATAGAAATTTGTGCCAACCAATTCAAACACATTTGACTATTATCAAATCAATTGAATACTGTTTTTATATATATATTATCACCCAAAGTTTCAAAGTTTTGATTTTTTAAATCCAAAATTATATTTAGTGCGAATAAACGTGATTTTTTTTTGGAGCAATACAAACCAAAATGCTGCTCGAATTAAACCGTAAAATTTTAGCCGCTTAAAAGTTGCTACACGAAATTATAATAATGTTTACGAGATTTCCAATTTATCGTCAAAACTTGTCTTCATTAAGTAAAAATGAAGAATTATTGAAGTACACGTTGGTTCAAATGTCCATTTACATTGGAATTCGTAGCAATAGGGAGCAGTCACAGTTCAGTTACAAGATTCAAGAGCAGCAAACGAGAGTTCAAATCCATGGTAATAACCTGAGATTTAGAAATAATTTGCTCCAGGTTACAGCATTGTGCAAATACTTAAAGAATTAAATTCAAATAATTTTTAATTTGATCGCATTTATAGTACATGCTTTTTAAGGATCACACGGAGTGTGAAATTTCAAAAAAAAATTAATTTTTTTGCTTTTGCATATTTTAATAGCTTATACCTTTCGGAGTAACATACTAAAATTTTAAATGAATATCTCAAGTAATTTTTGAGTTACAGCCTTCTAAAGTTTAGTTGCTCAGGTATTATCTACAAGCAAAAAAAAAATAAATCTACATTTTTCCAACTGGCTGCCGTTGTAATTCGAAGACCAATTATTCCATCGCCTTCATATATTTTTCTGTACAATGAACTTTCAGTTCTGTGATTGTACGAAAATCGTGCAATTTTTCAACAAAACTCGACAATTTTTTCAAAGTCTGTCATTTTGTTAAGTTTCTTTCAGAATCTCCAAACACTCATACACTCACTGTTCTACTATAGCATACTAAAAAAAAATCGATTTTCAGAATAACTAGAGTTAATATATAATTAAATACACACTTGTCTCCATCATTTCCCAAATTTAGGTCAACTGCGCCAAATACAAAAAAAAGCATGATAAGCGAACTATGATTTTTTAAGTGAATTTTTTTTTAAATCAAAAGCACAGATAATTCAAGTTCGATCAGCAACACTCAAGCAAATATACACGTATAGAGAGATACTTCCTAAGAGCGCACATAGTATGCATATATTATATTTGTGTGTGTTTTAAGCACATGATTGCAATGACGTAATGACTGTCTGGTGTCCTAAGTTTTAAAAATAGGTAAATCACTTTAACTCGAAAGTAGAGAGCTGACGTGTGAAGTCACGGCACATTTGCAAATACGATTGAGTGCAAAAATATGTACAACAAAGCGTCTTAATTAAACATAAGCGTTGGGAGTGTATTATGCAATGAGAGTATAACCACTTGAACGAGTATGGACAGAAAGTAGACGTGACGTATAAGTAATATGAAAAGTATTGACACATCATGAAGTAAATTGAAATTTTAATATGGAATCCAAAAGTTAATTTTGTAAACTACTATAAATTGGTAGAGAAATAGTGGTTCCTAATAAAAATTACTAAATATTTACATAAAAACTCTCTTCCAGGGAAAGGTCATCGCAAGACTCAAAAAAACCGAATTTGAGAAATTTTTCAGAGAGATTAGACCTTTGACTATACCATAAATAATAGTAATTGAAAGAAAAGTGTCAAAATTCCTGTCGTCCTTGAATTACACACCAAAATTATTATTATAATTTTTTTTTTTTTTGTTATTTCTATTGAGTCCTTTTCCCTATTTTTTTTAAAAACATTGACAACTTATTGTAAATGTAGGAATCTTAGTAACTTAATAGGATCGTGTACCACAACAAAGTTATGCAGTTGTGCCCAAAAGAAAACCGCTAAACATTTTTTATCCGAACGGGTTGGCAGCCGTTTGTTTACGGCGCAAAAAGTTTGTATGCCAATTTGGACCATAAAAAAAAAATCGAACAACGAATTTGCTTAAACATTTGTGTTTTCAATGAAACGGATACAGAATCGTTCAAAATATTGCAGAAGTGTTTTGGAGAGTCAACTTTATCATGCAGACATGTATTTAAAGAGGATAAAGCATTCAGTGAACATCATGAACTCATTAAAACTTGTCTCATAGTAAAGACAATAACATCGAAAGAGTTAAAGAAACCGTGCTAGAAAATCGGATAGCAAAGGATCTAAACATCTCCTAAAGATCGAGTCAACACATTTGATATTTTGAATATTTAAATAGAACTGAAAATTTTGCACAAAACGCAGCATTACTGGCGACGAAACGTGGTTTTATGAATATGACGTCGAAACTGTCCAGGAATCTACCGTAAGGTTATGCAAAAATGAGCCGAAACCGAAAAAAACAATATTCGCCGAAGGCATTGCAGGCCATTCCAGCCAATTCATATAAAAAGTGTATGTAAAATTATATAAAACGTTGACATACTTATGTTGACCCAGGAAACTTTTTTGAAGGCGATAAAAAATATTTGTATGAAATTACATGAAAATGTGTTTTTTTTTTGTTTGTCCGAGTCAAATTTGATCATATGATATTTGTACCGATTTGGCAAAAAAATCATCAGAAAATAATTTGTTGTAAATAAAAGCTCTTCAATATACTTCATATATATATGAACACGCTCGATTTAATTTTTTTAAGTAACCCTGAAAATCTAAATACTCTAAATTAACGTAATATATTTATATATGTAAACTGTTTATTTAAATACTGGCCCTTAACATTTTGTACTACATACAGTACAAATAAAAGTTTATGCATATACACACACACTTACATACAAGCATACAAAATACATACATATGTACTTTAAAGGCCACCTAAGTGCTTTGACACAACGGAATTTATTGCGTATTTCGTCGTCATGAGCTCACGTGCATACTCACAGGCGAGTAAATACATATACATATGTATGTATATATATATTTCTTTATGACTGTATTTATATGTGTATTTGTTTAAAAACTATCTAGTTGTGTATTTTGAACTCTGCACACACTGCAGTTGCGCCCACCGTGTAAGTTTACAGTTTGCTGC
This sequence comes from Bactrocera oleae, assembly GCF_042242935.1. Taxonomy (NCBI): domain Eukaryota; kingdom Metazoa; phylum Arthropoda; class Insecta; order Diptera; family Tephritidae; genus Bactrocera; species Bactrocera oleae. The sequence goes on from NC_091538.1 coordinate 66,787,093, forward strand.
AACTACAATAAGAACAAACCATAACCAGCAATTTTAACCGCAAATCAAACAAATCAGCGGCATTTACTTAGCAAAGTAAACCAAGTAAAAATCGCAATAAATGAAGTGAGCATAGCAACAACAAGAGCAATTAAACACAAACTCACACGTCACGAACAGCGGTGTATTTATGGTACATTCAGACGCATACATGTACTGCGCACATTTGAATATTTGTATATTTCAAACTTAATTTTCATAAGCGGCATTTGTTTGCCGCCCATTTGTTTACGTTTCTACACGCTTTGCTTTGAGCGCCTGAAGTTTTCCAAATGTTATTACACTTTTTTTTTATTTTTATTTTTTTAACTTTGGACACTCTCATTTTGTTATTTTTGTTATATTGTCAATTCAAGGTGTGTAAATTTCAAATACTCATACACAACTCCAAATAAATAGCACGCGCCAACAGACCGTCTGAATAAATGAATGAAACAACGAGCGAGCGCTTGACTAACAGCAATGAATGGTGGCTTGAGTCAATGATCGCGCTGCTAGAGTGACAAGCCAAATGTAAGACGCACACACACACAAATACACAGTGTTGTGTTAAATCTTGGTAACTACTTTGCATAAGTTGTTTTGTTGTTGTTTGTTGTTTGCTGTTTAAGCGTTTTTCTATTGCCACTTTGCATGCGCCTTATAATCTTTACGGTTGCTGTTGTTATTATTATTGTTGTTGTAGTAATTCATATAGCGCAGCAATATTTATTTAGTAACGTAACTGTTGCAATTTAATAGCTTTGCACTTTACTCTTGCAGTCACCGTTTAATATTGACAGTGAAGGTAAGTCACCCATACGCCGTGGTGTACACACGTGCGCCGAGTTTTATTCGGTTATGCAAATTAATTGAAGTAAATTGAGTTTGCATTGTAAATATTACAGTTCGTTTTATGTAAATCTATATTGTTCTCAAACACTTTGGATTAGATTTTCATCAAGCGTTTCTAATTAGTTGTCAACGCCTATAAATGTAATATGTAAAAAAAAAATATAAAAAATACTAATATTTTCGCAAATTTTAGTAAATAGTTGCAGTTTTATTTTCAAAAAACACCTTTAATGCTTGTTACCGGCAGTAAGCTGCGCCTTTTTGATAGACAGGCACACCAACACATGCACAAAGAAAGATTTTATTAAGGTTGTGTAAGTGCGTAGGCCATTTAGTTACTCATACGCCCACGCAGATAAGTTTATAGAACCTATTTTTTGTTGATTTCATTTAAGGCGTCATTCATTTTTAAAGGGAGTGCTGTAAATTTTTATTTTGAATGTAAAGTAATATAATTAAGTATGAAAATCACACCTCTTTAATTCAAATAGTTTTATCCATCCACATTTAATTTGGAAAACAAAAAATATAAAATATATACTAAAATGTGTCCCTTAAAAAAATCAGAACGAAGAAGCATTGGCTATTGCTTTATTGAGTATTAGCCATTTTCTTGAAAAACATTTCAGTAAAAATTCTTCGATCATGCTTGATTATATGGACGAAAACTAAATTTATTTTAATATTGTGGTTAATTATGCAGTTTTTACATATTCATCACTGCTTTTTGGCAATTAGTGTGCCTTTGGCAGCTGCAATATCGAAAAAGTCAAAAAATTTTAACCTCTAGGACACTTGGCCAAAAAATTTATCTAACTCGATATATGAGCCTTAAAAATGTTTCCCGTAAATTAAATTAATTAATTAATTTTTACGTATTTTAATGAAAATCTTTAATATAACCTTCAAAATACGCGCGCAATTCAAATGAACCCGTCCGACTCCAATTTGTTCTAACGGAATAACTAGAACGTTGCCACCAGGAAGGGTGAAAAAATATGTGATTTATTGACCTAACGTTAGAGTAAACTATTTCTTCAATAAATGTCGAACAATGTGGAGTCACTGATATCGGTCAAACTATCTGTCATGATAACAATACTCGGCTAGATTGAAGGAAAATTTGTCAGTATTCAAAACAATTTTCCAAAACACACAGCATGTTAAACAAAAAATTGTAAGAAATTCACTTTCAGTTACTCACCGCATAGAGGATATCCCAAATCAAAGAAAATACTTTTAGAGTTTTTGTTGAACACGCCATGCTTGTTGCTATTTATTTATATACAATTCACTATAAAATAAAATAAGAAATTAAAAATGAAAGTGTATCGAAATAATTCTAAATTTCGCGGCGCTAGTTTTTCGAAAAAACCATACAATTTTATATTGTACACATTTAAAATTGCCGACAACAGAAAAAGTCACATCAAAGTTCGCAAAAGGAAACACCGAGGAAAAGCGAGCAAAATATGAAAACACAAATAAAGATGACAAAATCGGATGGAAAATTCGTTCATTTCGGCATATTTTTAAACGCCTGCTATTCTACTACACTAGGTATATATGCGCGAATGCCTATTTGAATGTCCATTGTCCACCAATATTTATTTTCGGACACGCGCTTGTTTCGTCTCTCGAATGAAATTCATAAATTTTCCAAAATCCAAAATTAGCAAACGAAATTAGAATACACATAAATTTGCATTGCACTTTGCTAACAGAGCATGCAGTGCTGCATTTAAGCACGCACTTGTCCCTCTGATACCCTTCTAAAGCCTTTCTATAAACACTTAGGCACCAGTACAACAATTTTCATAGAAGCATATGTGTATTTATGGCATTTTGCACAAATCGCGCGCAAATTTCATTTCACTGAAAAAAATTCGAATTTGAATAGCACTAAACCGTTATTACCGTGAAGTGCTAGCGAATTGAAAAACCATCAACGGCGCCAAGCGTGAATAGACTGAAACTAGCTACACCTCCAATGCGACTATTTCGTCGCCGCTAATAATTTGCGTTTACTTTTGCTTATTTGATTTAGATTATGATAGATGCTTGGGAGCATAACAACAAATAGTTGGCTGAGAAAATTTCGCATGGAATTAATCGAGAATGAAACGAGCAAAAGCAAACTATTCTTAACACTTCTCACAGTGAGCTCGATAACCCTGCAAGAAAAATTTACTGAATGTGTGTTAAATGCAGAGTTGTTGCTATTTTTATTAGGTGGCAATTTTTAAATTTATTAATAAATTTAAAAACACTGACATCATTAAAACATATTTAGAACTCAGCTGTGACTTTGCTATTTTTTTATATATTTTTATTTTTGTCACTTAATATAACTTTTTAACTTAGATTAGTTCAACCATTTTTATGTTCGTGTAAAGTTTGATCTCCATATATCAATCAGTGTGTGTTTCGCAGCTGTTTGTTTACAGAGAACAGTTTGTACGGCAAATTTTACAATGATAAGAAAAATTGAACAACGAGTTTGCTCGAAATTTGGTCTTGGCACAAAGCATTTAGTTAAACATCGAATAAGTAGTACTTAAAAATCGTCATGTTGGCATCAGACGGAAAGCAGAGGATTTCAGCAACTTTTATAGATGGACTCAACACATTTTGGTTAAGGTTTTATATACTTGTATGAAGCGTGTCAATACTAGACTCCTACTAGTAGACCTAAACCTTTAGTAAAAACGTTGTCAAGTAGAAATCGCAAAGGAGATACTTGACAACATAGCTTAGAACCGTAGATTCATTAAACGTTTCATTACTTTTGACGAGACGAGGGTTTATGAATAAGACGTCGAAATTATCCAACAATGTAGCTAATGACGAAATCAAAAAAAAACAAAATTCGCTTAACGCACTAAAGGCGAGCCGTAACAAGTGTATGGACATTTTAATTAAGCATTGACATTCCTGAGTTTGCTCTAAATTAGCCTATTTTGAAGGCAATTAAAAATATTTTTATTAAAATATGTGAAAATGTAGTTTTTTGTTAGTCCGGCTCAAATTTGATCAGATGGTATAATACTTGCTTTACAAAGTTTTTTCTTGTAGCTATCACCCTTAACTAAGCAAGATCGTATAGAGATTATTTAATTTGAAAACAATCAAAAAGTATTAAATATAAGGCGTTTCAAGATTTATATTAACCTCTCATAAGAAAATACTTAATTTATTTCGTAAAAAAAATTTTTTTTTGTATTAATTTCTATATATAATATTATATATTTAGTTATATAAACTAAACTATAAAGAATTTAATTTTCCTATAGAGTACATCAAGAATATGAGCACATCCATACACACATACATGATCCACTGCATAATTCATGACGTTGCCGCTGAAACGAAATGGCATGAAACACTTTTATAGTAGGCTAATTCAATGTGTACGCAAAAAACTGCCAGCTCTCAAGTTGTTTTTTGTTGTGCACGTGAGATTTTTCGTCTTATCGGAGGTCAACTGAAAATATCATAACAAATAGTCACTGAAGAGAGCAGCAAAAGTGTTGTTGCGTTTGAGCAAATAAGATGGATATAAGCGATAATGCACACATATTTGAAGCATACTTTTAGACGGGTTGGTAAAACTTATCCTCTGCGCATGTGTATATGACTTTACCAGCATTCAGATTATGAATAAGTTACTGTTTTGCGTAAGAAAACAGCTTTAGAAAAAAAAGATACGATGTAATAATTAAGTTGGAATTTATTTAAGCAAATAGCTTGTAGAGAGAAAGAATAATAAGTGAATATTAAGGTAAACACTGATGATTTTAAAGAAAGCAACCCACCAGATATTATTTGGTATATTCAAAAATACTGGTTTTTCGTAGTTTTTGGTTGGCCATGCAATTGCTTTGTGTGTTACTGACTCGCGCTTGAATATTTTGTTGTCATACGAGAAATGATTGTATGCAAACTGTCAAAAGTTGATTTATGTTTTGAAGAGCTATTTACGCACGCAACACAATTGCCATCGACTGTGAAGTACAGATTGGTTCTATACATCTTCTCCCAGTAAAAAGAGTCGGCGCGGACTTATCATCTTCATTCTGTGAGTTCTAAATGATCGGGATGACGAGACGTGTTGAAATCCGGGTGACTGTGTGTCCGCCCGTTTGGCCGTGCAAGCGATAACTTGAGTAAAATTGAGATATCTTGTTGAAACTTAGTACACATATTCCTTGGCACTAAGAGAGGTTGGTATTGGAAATGGGCGGAATCGGACCATTGCCAAGCCCATACAAAAACTTTTAAAGTGCCATAACTAAGCCGTAAATTAAGATACAAAAGTGTAATTTGGTATAAGAGACCGCGGTAGCCAGGGACACCTGTGGTTTTAAAAATTTGTAGAAGTGGGCTCTAAATGGTTGAATTTACATATCTTCCAAACTGCTTAAAATATATTATATCAACCAAACTGAGAAGAAGTAATTTCATCATCTCTTCAAATCCTGTAAAATATGTAAAATCGGATAATAACCACGCCCACTTCTCATATAACGGTTATGTTACTACTAAAAGTACGATAACTCACTAAATAATTGAGCCACAAGCATTAAATTTCATAACCAGGATAGTAGAGAAAAGATTTTTAGGATCTGGTGTGAAAATTGAACAAGAGGCGTGTCACCGTCCACCTTTAGGTGAAATCCTACAAGTATATCTCAGGAACTACTCGACCGATTTTAACTTAATTTGGTGGGTGAGGTTACCCAAACATTCTTATTAGACACTGAAAATGGAATGTGCAAAAACGGATGACAGCTACGCCTAATTCCCATATAATACAATTTTAAATCCCGTCTGATTCTTTTACTTTACAGTTTACAAAGCAAACATCAATAAAGTTATCAGAATAAAACTTTGCTCAAATAGTGTCGGCAAGGTATTTCATCCTACGTCCAAAAATAGTCGAAATCACACAATAACCAAAATTGGGTAAAAGCATGTCAACACTTCCCGAACCTCTGGTTCACTTTATACCGCATCTACATTGGTCAATATGTAAAAAATCTTAATGAAATTCAGAAAGAAACTTTTTCTAATAACAGTGTTCCTCTTTCCTTAAATGAAAGAAATCACGACACAATTTCCTTAGTTTGATGTGCCATAAATGTTTGTCATCACCTGAAGGGGTTTCTTGTTCCTTGCAAGTGTCAAGAGTAAGAAATGCTCGGTTACACCCGAACGTAGCCCTTCCTTGTTGTTGGTAATGATCTCGATTTTTTTAATCCATTCTGCAGTGTGTAATTTTTCACTAAAAACGACTGCTTTTCGGAGGCTACCCTTTTGTCAAAATTCAATATTTACTCGTCTCTCGATCATTACCGGCATTCATCTATTGTAATAATAAACGTTTTTGGTTTTGAGATTTGAGATATTTTGAACAGAAAAATCTCCTGGAGATCGTCCACGAGATCAAGAGAATCCAAAATTTTTCAAAATCAATCGTCTATATTAAAGAAAATAAAATTCAATAAACGGTCTGTTTTTTATTAATTTATTAAATAAAATGCATCTAAAAAAAATTACAAAAAAATTGTTTTTTTCTGATTTGCAAATGGATATAACCCCTTAGAAAAATCAATGGAAGAAGAAGAATTGAATAATCAACAATGCTCGTGACAAAGTGCATTTTGCTTCTTTATTTTGCAAAATAACGAAAGCGTACAGCAATTACACTTGCGAAAAACTTATCGCCGCAATAGCGTAGCGCAGTTGATAAGTTTGCACCTGATAAACGTAGTTATGTTGTCAACTGAAATAAAAGCCGCACACATATAAATGGAGAGAATGAGAACATAGATAAAACATAGTATCGACAAAATATACACTTCAGTCGAATCACAGCAGCTTGATCGTATTGATGATCAGAGCTATCTTTCTTTTCGCTTGTAAGACATAAAACCTAAGACAAACACTGCCTTGGCAGCTCGTCGTCCATTTTTATATGAAATTCGAACAAATGAATAATAAATTAAGCTTTGTGTAACACCATTACAGCACTATTTGCAGATTTCATTTACATTTTAACTTATCAGCACATTAAGAATATAAAAACAAATGTTTTGTATTTATATTGTTTATTTATCGAATTTTATATATCGAATATAACATACGAGTATATATAGTTGTAGTTATATTTGTGTAGTTTTTCATTTATATTATACAATTAGGCGAAAATTCAGTTATTTTATGAAACTTTTTTAAATTTTGTGCGAATTATAATTTGGGGAGTCTGTCAAAAGCTCATAAATACAAATGCCTAATCTATACTTCCGAGATTTCTTCAAATCAATTTTTGCACTCAAAGCTCATTGTCAATAAATGCACATTTGGACATATTCAAACACTAGAGACTCTCCAGTGTACTTCTATGCTTCAAACAGAAAATCAACTTTGTGTTCGTTTCGTAATTTCTCCACTTTATATATAAAAGGAAGTACAAAGTTTACTAGTTGAATTCAATATAAAGGAATATATGGATACATCATAAATGTGGTATAAAAACTTGTCTTTATCTATTTGATTTATAGCAGCCGCTTTAATTTATTCAATTTGCTTGTTTGATTCGCCGCATTCTAAAAATTGGCGATAAGTGAAAAGATTTATAAAATGCTCTTAAAATTTGAGTTTTAAATGTGAAATTAGTATAAGCGCTTGAGAAATGTCATGGGTATGAGTAGAAATATGTTTAGACATTTATTTATCATTTAATAGTGGAAGGTCGGAAAGTTTAAAAGAGAGCAACATGAATATGTGTCACTTCTCGGAGTTATACAATAATATAATGAAGTCTATTTTATCAAAAAGGATGGACATGTGTCATAGTTTTGTCATTATATATATATTTCTGATGGTTTCTACAACTTTTAGGACAGTGTGGAATAATGTCATGTTGCATTTTCAATTTCACTATATTTTCAATGAAGTTTTTTTGCAATAGTGTTTAAAGTTTTTGGAACATTACTTTATTGTATATAAATTATATATGGTAAAATTTGTGGCTGCACTATTGAACCTAAGTCCGTTTCTACTCAACAGTCAGACGACAGATCTTTTGTGTGGACCCTTAGACTCTCAGAAGATGTCATGAAATTTCCTCTGACTTTCATCAATTATCCTTATAATGAACGACAGCTATGCAATATTTATCTACAGAGCTACAGTAAATATGTAAATATAAATTTTTATTCTATGTAAAGCACTTGAGGATCAGCCTCGTTTAATTGGTTACAAATATTTGGCATTCATAGTTCTTCTGTTAATTGAAGCTGATAATATAATACATTTAAAATGTATTCTTCTTTATAACACTCCCGCAACTTGTTGCTAAGAGAGTATAATAGTTTTGTTCGCCTAAAACTAATCGAGATAGATATAAGGTTATATATAGGTATATATATAATATATATAAATGATCATGATGAAGAGACGAGTTGAAATCCGGGTGACTGTCTGTCCGTCCGTCCGTCCGTCTGTGCAAGAGATAACGATTGACTAAAAATTAAGATATGTTAATGAAATTTGGTACAAGTGTCCTTGGCACCTAAGGAGCGTTAGCATTGCAAATTGGCAGAATCAGTCCTTTGCCATAAATTTGCCGTAACTAAGTACTAAATTAAGATATAAAACTGTAATTTGGTACAATCACAGTAGCGTGGAACACTTGTGCGCTAAAAATTGATTAAAAGGGGGCATGACCCCGCCTCCTAAATGGTTTAATGAATATATCTTTCAAACCACTAAAGATATATCAACCAAACTTGCTGACAAGAAGTCTCTTTAGCATCTCTTCATACTCAGTGGAAAGGGGTAAAAGCGGATAATAACCTCGACCACTCTCCATGTAACGGTTATGTTAAAAACTGCTAAAAGTGCAATAACTCACTGAATAAATGCGGTATGGAAGTGCTTGATAGGAGGATAAATATTTTCGAACTTCCGTTTCATTTTATACCGTATCTATTGGTCAATATATAAGAAATTTAATCAAATGAAAAAATCTCTATCTAAAAACAGTGTGTGCTCATACCTACAATGAATGAAAGCAGGGCAATATTTCCCCTAGTCCGCTTATACCCAAGATTCGGATTTAAAAACATCCGCTTGACTTAATATAGCGGACTTAACATATATATTGGTCAAGCTGTTAGGTTTCTTAATTTGCAAATTGCGAGAGTATAAAATATTCGGTTGCACCCGAACTTAAGCCTCCCTTACTTGTTTTTTATTTGAACAGTGTTTATTATATAATCATTATATAATTGAAGCTGTGAAATGTTTATCAAAAGTTTTTTATATACATATATCTTCTATAAAATAATTATTAATTTTTGTTTTAAGATGTGTTCATATACACTTTAATATTTTATTGATTTTGTAGAACTTATAATTACTTTATGTTGTTTTGCAACTGTTATTTTTTATTATTTAATATTTTCATTTGATTTATTAAATTTGTATTTCATAACATATAATATTTTTTACTTAAATAAAATTTATAATCTCAAAATTTTTTTTTCCCATTACTGTTTTTGTTTTTTTTATTTAAAATAGTTGATTTTTATTTAAAATTTTTTGTTTGCATAATAAATTCTCACAAATATATTTAGTTATTTATTTTTTTCCGTTTTCGAAATTTTTTTTTTGGTACATTTTAATGCATTGGTAGTATTCATAAAAGTTTTTAGTAAAATGTTGAGTTATAGATATAAATACATTCATATAAACATTTTAACATGCATATGTGTATAATATTTTGTTACATACAAACACGATACTTATAGATAACATAATTATAACAGTTTGTGCTTTTATAATAGATGTTGCGTTATTATCTGAACGTTAACATATTTATTCATATTTATATTTAGCAATGTAATACACCTCCTACATAGTGTTTTGCATACTTTTTAACAATTTCCGTTTCCGTTTACTTTGGTTTCAATAAGGAAATATTGTATCCAGCTGAGGCACTTAAGAAACACAAAATGCGTTTGCATGTTTTTTTACATACATATATAAGTAGCACGCTTGAAGTCACATATAAACCGATATTCCAAATATATTTTTTTCTAATATTTAGAAACAAAATTATTTAGAATCAAACTTTTTTCCTCATAATCTTTACTTTCATAACCTTTAATACATACAAATAAAATGTACATTGTATATGCGCTATCGATTATCTCTATATCGATATCCATTGGATTTTATTCTATCGCACAGTGGCTACGCTAAAGTTTGGCTAAAATTACTCGAAGAGCTCAAAAGCAGTAAAAAAGCGAAATTTGAACGTTAACGTATGAAATTAGTGGGAAGTTGCAGGGATGGCCCTTGAGGCCAACCGTTTTCCACATTTTTTTTTTTAAGTATTGTGATAGTTTACAACTTTACAAATACCATACTAAAACTTTAAATCGATATTTTGAATAGTTTTTGAGTAACAGCCTTCTAAAGTGTAGCCACTCAGTTTAATCAGCTCAATTAGTTTATCTTTCAACGCCTTTTTTTCAAAACTTTTTACATTTTTCAAATTTTCTTGCGAGATGACTCGGAGACACATATTCCGATCACTTAAATATTTTCTACATGTTATGTACTTATATAGTTGTCCATTAATGACCTGCGAGTTTTTTGAACTGATCAAAAATCTAAAAATTATAAATTTTGGGTAAAATGCAACTTTTTTTTTAAAAACGCCGCCATTTTAGTTGTTCTCAACTTATGATTTTTGTTCGACCATTGCTCATTGTACGGACAATATATTCAAGTAAAATTTGTTTATCATTTCAGCATACCTATTTAATTTTGATATCAATTAAATTATTTTTAAATATATATACATAGGTATAAACAGAATTTTAATGAAGCGGAAATTACCCTTCCTAAAAGCTGCTTTTTAAAATAAATAATAATGAATACATTTTCGTATAATGAAACAATTTACTTATAAAACAAATAATATATTTAACGGCAATAAGATTATTTTAAAATATTGTTTCAAAATACGATAAGCTTAAAAATAACTAAAAATCTTAAAAAAATGCAAAAAAAAAATCAAAAATTAAATATGTATAATATTTATAGATATTAATTATTTCAAAACTCATCTGGTAAGTTCAAAAAATAATGAATCTATATAATTTTTGCATTATTAAGACATACTCAATTAAACTGAGTTTCACATTGATAATTAACATTATAGTAGATCAAATGTACGCTATAAACTCAACTCTCGCCAACACAAGTTTTACCATAGAAAAAATTGTACGCATAGACCACATTAAATACCACTTTTTTTTTAAATTATGAAAAACTTTTTTGTGGAAGCAAGGGTATCATTCACGAAAATAATAAAAATGACAGGACCAAATATGCACGTTTCGCATAAAAATCTAAAATACATATAAAAAATTTTGAAAAATAATTTTGAACTAAAATTAACAAATTAAAATACTCACTATAAATTTTATATATATATATATAAATAAATAATAAGTGCGAAGAAAAATATAATTTTCCAATTTTAACCAACTTGATACCACTGTGCTAAGCTAAGCACGTTGTTTGTTGTGCTTCCAATCGTGCCAAATTCTATTAATTGCAAGCAGATTAGCCAATTATCCATACAAAGAAACCCGTATGCAGAACTTTTTCAAACATTTGTACATTTTATTTACATATGAAGGCGTGAGTTAAACTCACAAGCGAAACATTTAAGCGCAAATTCGTAAAAAATAACAAAATTAGCAGTAATTTTGTTTCATATTCTTATGAGTATACATATGTATGAGTGCGCTTATATGTACATATAAATATTTTTATAAAAGTTTATTTTTTCACCCTCAAAGTACAATATATTTTTAGGTTAGTATTAATTTCATAAAATTCACTTTAATTACGGAATAATTTTCTTTTTTTAACTTGTTCCAATTTTAACAATTACATAATAGGTTCAGCTGCAGCAACATTCGGTTTTCATTTTATGTATTTCATAGCGTTTTCTTGTGTAATTTTAATATTATTTTTTTAATATAAATAACGAATTGACAAATTTATATTCACAGTTAGTTAGAGAGTAAAATATACAACAACTTAAAAAGCAAAAAACTATTAAGGCTTTCATTTATAGTAAGCAACTTATATAAATAAATTATATAAATACCTAGGCTAATAAACTATTGTTCGTATTTATTTTTGTGTACTCTACAAAAAAATTTGTAAATAGCTAATAGAAGTAACATAAATCTAAAAATCAACGCTATGCAACACTGGGCGCATATGAGGTTAATAATAGGAGCGCCTGTGATCATTGCGTATGCTGTTGCACAGGCAGCACGATATCACGCTACCCAATAACTGCAATAAAATAAAAAAAATTAATTTTATTATTTTCAATAGTCAACAAAAAGAAGAAGAAGCATTATCACACATATAATTGTATGTAAGTGTCTGTATGTGAACCCACCTCCAAAGCAATCATCACACAAGCGATTATATTGAAGGAACGCAACAAGCTTAGCCAGTAGTCCTCAAACATTATGCGACAGCCGATGCCGATCAGATTTTCACTTTTCGTATTATCGCCATTCTTGAAGCACGTTATTGGCGGCATGCGATCATTGGCTATATAATCGTGAGGGCTTGCCCGACCGCAACAACCGAGCTGTCAAAAAAAATAAATAAAAAATGTTTAGCATACCAAACATATTTATACCTATATATTCACACGAGCTTTGTTAATTCGTTAGTCGTTATTCGGTAGTTTTTTACGTGCATATTGACAAGCTAGACAATTTTTTCATTACTTGGTAATATCAAAGCAGCTGTTTGTTTTGCGTGGAAGCCTAAAATGTTCATTTGATTCATCGCTACAAAATAATTTCAGACAAACTTTTCAACAATAAGTATTCAATAAAATTGAATCAAATATTTTGGAACAAAATTTACCAATACTACTGAAACAGGGCAAAAAGTATGTTCACAGTGCAGTGTTTTAACGAACTATCAACTAACGAATAACCAGATCAACATCTTCGATCTGAATACCCCTATTGTATATGTAAACACTTCTGAGTTTATGAGCTTATATTCGTAGTATATCAATCAGCGTTATCGGAAATTCCATGTTATTAAATCAATGTCATAAATTGAAGCCTCGGTGCGAACAGAGAATATGTGTTATAGTATACATATTTAAACGCAATTCTTATGAAGTAAACAATAAATGAAAAGGGGAAAGTAGTAATTGATCAAATTTGACCTACAATTTTAGATATTTTTATACAAATCTATCAGTTTCGACGGCATATTCCGAAACCCACGTCTACTCACGTATGCGTTCGCGAAATGTAGGGTCCACAACTACGTTGTCAAGCATCTTTTTTGCGACCTCTAGTCGCCGTCGCGTGTGCAAAAGATTTAGGTCTTTTGGTACGAGTCTAGTATTGACACGCTTCTTACACAATACATTAACCAAAATGTGTTGTGTCCATCTATATATGTATAAGATCGCCTGTTATCTCTCTGATGCCAACACGATGATTTTCAAGCGCTTTTTCTTTAACTTTTTCAATGTTATCATCATTAATCGGCATAGATGGGTGGACGATTCGTATGAGGCAAGTTTTTCATGATATCACGGCCTTCATTGAATGCTTTGGGCCATTTAAATACTTGTGTTCGTGGTAAAGTAATTAATATCTCCAATCGATTTATTTTGAACAATATGCAATTATTATAACTACGAGGATGTTCCTACTGTGGGTCTGACTCGCTGAAGAACCCACTACTCATACATATATTTTTTGAAGAAGCTCAAAAAAAACTTGCAGTGCGCGAGATAATACGGCCGATTATACACGAACTTATTATAATGATATGGGTGTTCATCGTTTAGGATATATATTCCCACACTATGCATTTTTAAAAACGTTTTTGTAAAATCATTAAACACTTACCCAAGTCTCATACAGAGACATGGCTCCAGGGCTGTTCAGCTCTTCTTCCCAAGCCACATCCAAATTATTCGAGACATGTGATGCTGTTGATTGCTCCCCTCTCACCAATAGGAAAGTGACTGCGATTTGGCCTATCATCACAATCCAAAGGAAAGCGATAAACTGTAAAAATAACGAAATTTATATATGTATAGGTGCATAAAAAATATAAAAGTACATATATGAAAACGAAACCATAACATTTAATTTAAGAGAAAATAAATAAGTACATTTTTCTACTCCGCATCACTTACCGTAATCGTACAACAAACGCTTTCGCGAGCCGCACCAAAGAATCCCAGCAAGAATACAACAATTGTGGCCACACCTAAACCAATATATGAATAGGCGGCCAAAGCCCCGACTTCATTGACTCTATAGGAGGAGAGCACATAAACGCCGAACGAAATTAACACCAAGGCAAAGACCTGAAAGTAAGCGAAGAAAATAGTTTGATTAAAATATTGACGATATATACATACGTTTATATAAAAAATAACGGTATTTACATTGAATACAAACTTGCAATAAAATATAACAAAAATGTTATAACTTGCACAAGCAATTTCACGCAAAAAATTTAGTCCTATAACAATCAATTTCAACAATTGAAAAATGTCATAAAAAATCTTTTTATATGACCCCGTTAAAAAAAAAAACCTTAATCCTAACCACTGAATAATAGCCTTGCACTGAACCATAGCGTTTGATTGAGATTTTAGGTCTGAAGGTCGTGAAGTCATCGAAAACTTGCCTCATGTGAGTCGTCAATTCACGTTTTCGATAACATCAAAAAAGTTAGAGAAACAGTTTTTGAAAATCGTTTTGTTGGCATCAGAGAGATAACAGTCACTTATGGATCGACCCAACACATTTCGGTTAATGTTTTGTGTATGAAGCTCGTACCAAAAAACCTGAATATTTTGCAAAAATGACGTCGAGTAGAGGCCGTACATTCATAAAATGTATTATAGACAGTTATAGGATGGTGACGTGACGTGAGTTTATGAATCTGACGTCAAAACTGTCCAAAAATCCAGCAAATGGTTTTTTAAAAATGAGCCGAAACAGCCATGCCAGCCGAGACTTACAACAAGTGTATGTAGGCAAAATTGGATTGAGCGTTGGCATGCTTGTTTTGGCTCAGTAGCAGCCTCTATTGAAGGGGATAATAAAGATTTGTATTAAAATACATGAAAATGTGTTTTTTTTTTAATCCGGGTCAAATTCAGTGGGTATTATTTATTATTGGAATTTCACTTATTTTCAATTTGAATATTCTACAAAAAATGGCAATGCACTAATTGATAGCTAATTAATGGAAAACATTTTTTAAGAGTGATCTCATGCTCGTGTAAATATGTTTGTGTGTACATATACATACATATATATATAGTTCAACGTAATTTTATCTGTTTCGCTACGGTTTTTGATCATACTCTCAATTGATGTTAAATTAAAAGCTGTAGTGGTGTCATGGCGCGAAATAAAAAAGCACACATATGTATGTATATATACATACATATATACGAGTATGTAGATAAACATATGTATGTACATGCTTATTAAAGTAGTGCTCATCCTCTCCATCGCAACATAGTGACTCAATTTTGATGTTGAAAAGACGTGTCTCGCTCTCAGATAGGCTTAAATAAATGGATAATATACAGATGTATAAATGTATCTGCATGAGAATGTAGTGTAGCCGAATCTCTCGTTTCTCTTGCTAAATTTGCAATTTTTTAACCGTGGGCTTAATTAGTAAAACTTCAGATTCTTTAGAGCGATTATTATATCGGAATGATCAGGAAAAATATAATCTCTCTGAATTTGAAAATTCAGGCGTTTTTCTATTTGTCATGCGTTAAAGCAAATGACTCATTAGGTTTCCTATCAGATAAAACAACATCACAATGGCTTAGTCATTATCATCATAGTTGGAAAAATACGATTCAAAATAATCTGCGCGGTCGAAGTTCAAAAATCGTTTGTCACTCATTCAATGTTGGCGCACTTTTATTCACGTTCAGTCAACTGCAGATGTGTGTCTGAGTGTTTCATTTTTAGTATGCCATAATCTATATCTACAAATTTTATACAAGAATAATTTGGATCAAAAATACTTTGATATTCCATTGAAGTAAGAGCGTACTATTTGTTTACAAAGCACAAAATTTTCCAGGTAATTTATGTCATTAAAAACCCTCTATAAAGGGTGTTGACAATGTATGCTTAGCAAAATTCTTCTTGTTTTTTTGTAAAAAAAAGTTCGTTACAAACACAAACAACACAAAATGAAAAAACGGTTAACTTCGGCGACAATACCCTTTACAGGTGTATTCCATATAGCATAAAAAGGTGTGGAAAGATCTTTCTTTCATTATTTTGAACAGTCAGTTTGTATGGCAGCTATATGCTATAATTCCGATATTCTGACAAATGTGCAGCTCCTTGGGGAGAAAACGATGTGTGTAAAATTTTAGATCGATATCTCAAAAATTGAAGGACTAGTTCGCGTATATACAGACGGACGGACATGACTAAATCGAATCATTTCGTGACGCTGATATATATATTTTACAGAGTCTGCCACGTTTTCTTCTAGGTGTTACAAACTTTCAAGCAAACTTAAAATACCTAGTTCAAGATGTATAAAGTCATCACCAGACACTTTCTGTTCTGTATTCCCAAAACTCAATTATCGGAGTAAAATTAGCAAATTTTTTGAAACAACTAAAACTATTTCAACGAAGGCCCTTAACAAATATCGCTGAAGTGCTATCTCTTTAATTCAACAGGAGCGTTTTTTGAAGACGAAAATAAAGATCTGATTTATAATTCTGATATTAACTGGATTAAAACTTTTATATTTAAAATTCAAAAATAAGTATAAAAATTCTTGTAGAGCAAATTTAATCAAATGGCAGCACTGCATATACATGCTACAACTGATATTAATAAATACAGCGATGAGAAGCAAAGACAACTATGGACACGCATACCGAGGGCATTGGCTGCCAATGCGAACTGTGTCGGACCAGCTGGCGTCATACATACATACGGACTACATATACACGCTCAAACTATTTTCATATTTACAAACATTTTATGTATTCCCAGAAGTACAGTGTGCTTGTGAACATAAGGAATACTTAAGTGGGTAAGACTTACGTAGGAGTTTCCATTTAAAAGCTACTACAGTGGAAATCCATTAAGGAAAAACGATGAAATAGCCAAAGACGCATTTATTTATGATAATATTTATGTATATATATAAAGATGTATTAATATACAGGTATGTATACTGATGTGTGACTCAGCAGACTTTCTATATAAACTCGCATAAATACTGTACAATAAGTAAATATGCACAGGCGTTTATTATGTGGGGTGCATATCAACAAGGACCACATGGAGGTGCTGGAAATTCGCGTTCAGCAGGCACTACAGTGTAATTTGAAGCTGGCAGTTGTCGTCAGTGAAGGGTGGCGGGCTATGAAAAGGCATAACACATGGCGACATTAAGTCGATTACTGCGGGCAACAAAGAAATTTAAGGCAATAATATGCATGCGTGTGCTTTATAGAGTCCCAAGGCAATGGCTGATGAGATTTACATATGTCGCTCAAGGTCAAAACTAAAGTTCTGCAAATAAAGTAATAACAGTACGAGTACCCATTCAACTGTAATCGCCATTTTATTTAATTTACACTTATGATATGTATTATTATTGTGTGAGCAATTTCTTGTGACACTTTACTCTTATCACGTAGTGTCCAGGGCATCATTTTATTAATTATTAATTTCAATTAACATATTTAAATTTATGCAAATGTAAATTGCTTCAATTGAGGAACGAAATTGGCACGCATTAACTTTTCCGAAGAATGTTACAATTCATTTTTTGGTCTGGATGTGGCCTTAAGCTCGGGTTTGACTCGATGTATATCCCAGGTTGACCACTTTGACTGCAACTTTTTAACTATATTCTTTGGACTATATAGATAACTATCCGATTTTAGAATATTTCTAAAGGGATTCATCAACAGTCACTCTTTGAAAACCCTTTAAATTGAAAAAATTCGAGTCAAATTGTGACATAAGAAATACATACATACATAAATACATTTCTTAAAAGCCTTACATTGACCTTTTGTTGTAAGTGAGTGCGAAAAGAACACACAGGGTTGATCCTCATGCCAAAGGTAGCGATGGATCTCACTTGAGCAGATATGATGTTGGTCCTCTGTGATACCTCCAAAACTTCTAAAAATAGATGACCAGATTCTCATACCTGTTCGAAGTGTTTTGAGCTAGCGACAAATTTGCTAAGACCGTAAATATCAATCCTAGCCACTTCGCTAGGTTCGCCAGAGGTGTGTCTACCGATATATAATATTTCAATCTCAGTCTAGCAAAAGCTTGGTAATAGAGGAGAAAGTGCCGAGAGGATTCCACCATGCATTCATCCATACAGCTTTGGCACAACGAGTCGATAAATCGAAGTTATTCATCATATGTCAAGTCATATGTATATAAAAATTATCAGTTTACTTTTTAAAAATTACTTTAAAAGTGGGCATTAGGGTGGTTGTTGTATACAATAGAATTATACCTCCATTTTTTAGATATCGATCTGCACACGACCTTTTCTCCCCAGGAAGCTGGTTATTTGTCGGTACCGCGGTATCGGACAGCTATAGAGTATAGCTGCAATACAATATAATCGATCAAAACCAAGTTCTTGTATAGAAAACTTTTATATTTTATATTTGTCCAAGTCAGCGCGACAATCTCTGAACAAATTGTTCAGGTCAGTCACTAGCTGATATTCAAACTGATGGATCAAAATTAAAATGTAGATTTTTTTACACCCTTTTCTGCTTTAAAAAACGCATCTGTGAAGTTTAAAGTCACTGTCAAATATGTAGTATATAAATTTTTATCCTGTATGAAGAAAGTTTAATAAATAAAGCTTTTATCTGAGACATACAAAATTGTTCGCAAGCAATATTTACATGCGACAGAATTGAAGGACCATCCTAATGCGTATAATATGCTCCTAGACACATTTGTATCTATATTTATTCTGAGTCGCCCTTTAGAAAGTTATTTAAGCAATTGAAATTAGCATAAAAACTGTAATTTACAAAATTTAACTATCAATTTTAAAATTACTTGATGCTTTCCAAAACGCGATAAAATAGCGTTGATATTCCTTTTTGCCTTTTTCTCTTAGTTCTACTATAATTTAGTAGTCACGAGCAAATACCCTATAGAGTATAAGCGTTAATCGCTAAATTAATCTAGAAGTTTGCATTCGCCTAGATTAGACATACAGGCGGTGATGGAACATACCATACAATGACTTACCATTCAATTAAACACTCAGCTCAACCGGCAATTGATGTCAGTAGTGACGTCTCATAGTTGATTTAAGTGAATAAGTGCGCGATAAAGTAATGGGTGATAAAGGTGGTGACAGCAAAAATAGCAAAAAGTTCAAGGAGCGATCTTTACATTTATGAATACGTTTTTGTGTACAACATGTCATCAACTTCAATGCTAGATGCTATAAGCAATAAATATTGCTACTTAAAAGCTCAAAAGTAGCTAAATATTCACGAAGTATTGTAATTTACAATTTTTACAATTTGTAAATAACATATCATTAACTTAACTGTTAGCTTTGTTGCAAATGAGGTAAGCGCGCTTACTATTCATACTATTGTCAATTTTAAGTATGTATAATATTCTACTATTTGAAAAACTCGTTATTTTTTTAGTTTAACGTGCCCGTAACATCATTACATTATCTTAACACTATACATGTTACATACCATACATACTCTGCAGTAAAGTCGACCAGTTATAAATTACTCTACAACTAGTATAAGCTGCAACTAGGCAGTCGACAATTCTCTTTCCATACAAGCAATTGATGTTTGTTACGGTTGATTTCCGACGAAATGTTTATCGATCAAATTATCAGATGTCGATTAAAAATATATCTTGTCATAATAGTTCTAAGGGATATACCATCTGATCAAATATGACCCGAACTGGCAAAAAAAAAACTACATTTTCACGCATAATACAATTTTCCATTTTATAAGCTTCGTCTAAGATGGCCTTCAATACCTTCTGTGAATTTTAGTTTTTTCGTTTTCGGCTCATTTTTCAATCGCCATTCGCTAGATTGTGGGACAGTTTTGAAGTCATTTCATAAGTCCACGTCTCGTCACCAGTAATGAAGCGTTTGTTGAAAGTAGGGTCCACCTCATCTTCGCTGTCAAGCATCTAAGTATTTTACGATATTTACTCGACATTGTTTTTGCAAAAGTCGCAGTTTTTTAGGTGTGATTCACTGAATGCTTCGTGCCGCTCAAATACTTGTGTTTGTAATAAAGAAGGCTTCCCAAAACAATTCTGCAACATTCTCAACGATTCAATAGCCGTGATTCCAAACTATTCGCCTCGTAAACAAACAGCTTGGAAGCACACACTAACATACAAGTGGAAATCAAACTTCACACGAACATACAAAGTAAGGTTGCACAAATCTAGAAAAATTTTTAATTTATCGATTTATTTTACGCAACCCTTCCGGGTCAAAGTCATATATTGTTTCGGTCTTCCAAATGTTTATTGATATAAATTATTTATTACACTCATACATAGATATATATTTAACTAGTATTTGTAGTTTGTCCAGTCTGATTATAGTCAGAAAATTCTAATTGTGAATTGTTATTTTTGATAACTACTTTGTTTTCCTATTGGGGTATACATAACGAGAATATAAATAAATGTATTAATCAGCGTCATTTGTTTAT
Organism: Bactrocera oleae; assembly: GCF_042242935.1. Taxonomy (NCBI): domain Eukaryota; kingdom Metazoa; phylum Arthropoda; class Insecta; order Diptera; family Tephritidae; genus Bactrocera; species Bactrocera oleae. Next base: position 66,807,833 of record NC_091538.1, read on the forward strand.
TATTGACAATGAAATGAGTCAAAACGGTAATTGTTTTATTTTGACTAGACAAACTCAAGTAAGGAAGGTTAAGATCACGCACGCAAACCCATTTTCATAAATGGCAGCACGATATGGAAAAATGTTGTGTCATAACTCTGTCATCAAATGCCGTCAAATTTCCTATAATTTTAAAATGACGTGGACAAATATTTTAACTATTCCGGCGATTTAGAGTAATGTGGTGGATTAGTGTCATATATAACCATCAAGGAGTAAAATCTAAAATACCTCCGTTTCTCCAAAGGTGGTGTTCATTTATCATGTCCCGTTTTCATAAAGTCAAATTTAATGGCAGTTAATAAAGTAAAACCAATGAATGCCGTTGTTATTTCGGTAATATATGTAAGTAGATTTTTATGTCAACTTGCCAACCTAGGAATAAAATCGAATTTATACTTGAAAAGTCACCACAATTGAAATTGATCAAATGTTGGCATTTGAATCATTTTCCTCAAGGTAGTGGAACCAGATATCTTCGAAATTGTACTAATGAGAATTTAATTCAATTTTGAAACACATAACAGAAAATCGATTTGTGAGAATTAAAAACTACTGTATCGATTGTTTTAAAATAAATTTAAAGGTATATTTATACATATCTTAAGACAAATGGTAAAAATTTGTAATAAACAAGTAAGGAAGAGCTAAGTTAACCCAACATTTTGTACTCTTGAACTTGCAAGAATGAAAGCCCGGGAAATTCCTCCAGATGTTGGTAAAACTTTATATTAAAAAATATTGCGAAAAAATTAAACACCCATTATTCGATGAATACAATTAAATTTGGTATCTTTTTGACTTATATTGCAGGCCATAAACTTAAACTTGGTTTTATTGCTTTTATTTTATATATAAATAGTACTCACTGACCGACATATTCGGCATAAAACTTGTTAAAATAATAAAAATTATTATAAGTACTATATAGTGAGGATAGTATTGACCCGATATTATCTACTAATATACCACAGACTATTAAGGGATTACATGGGTTTCACGGTTTATTATAATATAAATTTTTTTTGTCTTATTAAATTTTATAACATCTCTGGAATATTGTCCTAAATTTTCAAGTTAATCCGACTAATAGTTTCGGAGATACAGCCTTGAAAAGGTGAACGCTCGAGGTTAGGTATAGGCACTTTTATTGTCTCTTAAAACTTTAAACGCGTTTTTCTCAAAACTATGTTTTCAAAGTCGGTTTTCAAGATTTCTCGCGAACTACTCAACCGATCTTGATGAAATTTTACATATGTCTTCGAGCTATCATTTACAACTATTAAAAAAAAAATGTCGAGAAATTTTCATCGAAAATCCAATTTTCATTTTTTTTCCTTCGCCCAATACCTAGTTTATTGTCTTTACTAAAACACGTATTTTTTCCTTTTTACTTCTGATGATCCTGAAAGAAGTTCTGCTGACAACGCGGAGGCACCTTTTTTCCAAGGGACTGCCGGAAATGGCGTCGTAATGACCGCCATTTTGATATTTTTTTTGGAAAATTTTACAAAATGTTTATTAAATATGTATCTTTTAAATAAAAAAAAAAATTAATTAAAATATTTCATTTTTTATATGTAAAAAAAATTATTGAAAAAAGACCGTTTTTTACCCGAGGAAACCCCTTAAAATGCTCCCTGGGTTTGACTAAAGTACCTAACATACCGCCACCAATCATATGGAGTAAAGTCAGCCGGATGTTCGAAAATTATGATTTTAGTTGTCAAGTTTTTACCCAATTTTATATATACACTGTTATGATTAAAATACACTTTTTAATTTTCATTGAGATACATTTTGGCCGATATATGCGGTATAAAGTCCGCCGAAAATTAAAAAATCTTTATATTAGGTATTGGCCCGATTCAACCCATTTTTGACACACAGACATACTATTATCAGGAAAGGATCATCTCTGAATTTCAGTTATATATCTCACACATTGACTGTTATTTTCGGTAAAAAGTCAACTATAGCTACTGGTGTCCACATATTCGGTATTCGGGGGCTTGAACAGTTGTAGTCCGGTATTGTAAATTTTTGGTCACAAGGTGACCTACTATAAGCGCATAATTGTGCACAGTTTTATCCCGATACATTCATTGGTACTTGGTTTGGATAGCGGAATGTGAAAGAATCAGATGAAATTTAAAATGATGTTACATGGGAAATAGGCGTGGTTAGTGTTCGATTGACCCCATTTTCGCACTGTTACATGAGAATGTCAGAAAAATGTTACATAGCGAATTTGGTTAAAATCGGTCGAGCAGGTCCCGAAATATTAGTTTTTACCTAAAGGTGGGCGGTGCCACGCACCTTGTCCAATTTTTGTTTTAACTCAGATAAAACTTAATTGTGCCATTCTATGTGAAAAATTGAACGTCTTTGGCTGGTTTATTTAATAAGTTATCGCACTTTTAGTAGTTTTAATCTAAACCGTTATATAGGGGTGGTTTTATCACCCGATTTTACCCATTTTCACACTGTCGGTAAGGGTACTAAAAATATTTGTCCTGGTTAATTTGGTTAAAATAGCTTTAGCGGTTTAGGAGATATGCACATTAAATCTATTAGAGAGCGGGAACTCGCCCACTTTAAAAAAAAAATTTTAATTTCAGATGCCCCTCTCTAATGTGATGCGCTGTACCAAATAACAGTCTTGTATCTTATTGAGGAGCTTAGTTATGTCAATTTATTGTGTTTCGGTTAATGGCGTTTTGTGGGCGTGGCAGCGGTCCGACTACGCCCATCTGCAATTCAAACCGTCTTACGGTACCAAGAAACATGTGTACCAAGTTTCATAAAGATATCTAAAATTTTACTTAAGTTACACCTTGCACAGACAGACGGACAGACAGTCAACCAGATTTCAACTCGTCTCTTCATTCTGATCATTTATATATAAATATATAACCTTATATCGAACTCCATTAGTTTTGAGTGATACAAACAACCGTTGGGTTAAATATTGAAGACATAGCATATTAAAAATAGAAAACCAAAAAAAAGAAAACATGATTCATTCATTCTATTTTATTAGGAACCCAAAATGAAAACTTATGGAATAAGATTAATTTTTATACTTTTAGAACCTAAGATCTAAGGCCTACACGAAATTCTAATGAAATTTTAACTAATAAAAAATACAGAAATAAAACCTGAAAATACCTGCAGTCAATACTAAACATATATACATAAATAAATACGGAAATATTTTTGAATGGCAAAATACTAATGAATAAAAATAAATTAAATTTATTCCGGGAAACAATAACGAAAACGTAATTAACATATTGAAGCTTTTTGCTTTCATAATTAGCGAGAGAGCACTTCAGAAAACCACAAAAATTTCTGCGCGCTAACATTTCACCAATAGCTACGTAGTCTGAAACCACAAAACTAACCACAATATGCTGAAAGCAATCATTTCAAATTTATATACGCTTCCAACATGTAGCTACAGAGTATAATAGTTTTATTCACCTAACGGTTGTTTGCATCACCTAAAACTAATGGAGATATATTAGGAGATGGAGTTATGTATATGTATATTAATGATCAGGATGACGGGACGAGCTGAAATCCGGATCTCTGTCTGTCCGTCCGTCCGTCTGTCAATCTATCCTAGCAAGCTGTAAATTCAACCTCTAAAAGGTTTGGTGTACATATCTCCTAAACTATTTAAGACACAATAATCAAATACCTGTTCAGGCCCCTAGATACCAAATATGTGGATAACAGTGCCTATAGTTGACTTTTTACCGAAAATATCGGCCAATGTGTGAGATATATAATTTAAATTCAGATGTTACCTCACCTTCATCTGAATTTCAATAACGAAACTCAGAGGGCATCTGTTTCGGTTTATAATACGTAGCAATGCCAAAAATAGATCAAATCGAGTCAATACTACACCTATCTCCCATATACCTAATAAAAGATTTTCAAACTTCCTGTTAGCCTTATACTGTATATATTGGTCAATATGTAAGATATCTTAGCAAAATTATAATATATTGAATAATTTTCGTAATTCTAACAAACCTTATTATGTTAATGATTTAACGCTGAACATGATTGGAGTTGGTGTGGACCTTGGACTCAATCTCATATGCCTAATTTCAACAATTGCGATCTTCTGATTGACGTTTTGCACATCAACTCAATATATTACATTAAGCCTCTCGGTTAAGTTTATGTCAGTTGTATTTCATTTGTGGATGATTTTAATATAATTCTATAATTCTATGACGTATAATATAGCTTAAAAAAATAATAAATACAAATGTTGAATTTTTTCGCAACATTTTATAATATGAAGTTTTGCCAACACTTAGCAAGTTGCAAGAGTATGAAATGTTCAATTACACCCGAACGTAGCGCTATTAACATTTAATAATTTTTATAAAATAAAATTAAAAAAAAATGGTTAAACAGTTAACCAAAACTCCAGACGTTAGAATTTTCGTCTCTTTCGTCACCTTTATGCGAGTCGAAATCGTCGTACGAATTTCCACCCAAATATTATGCTAACCAAGCTTTAATTGTATTTATGTTTCATCTGTACCCACCTGTCTAACCTCATTCCAAGAAATTCGAATGAGCAAAAAAATTAATTTTCTACTGAAAATAATATTCTACATACATACATTCCTATACTTGTACGTACGAAGTGTATATTTGAAGCATTCCACTGTTAAAGAAACCGGCGGTTGAGTTATCTATCGACTAATATGAACGAATGTGCGAATAATATATACATACATATAAGGTGGTTACCAAACATAGTGGGCCCGATTTTTTGGCATTGCACTGAAGTCATCGTTAGCGCGTACCACAAATTAACATTAAACAGTGGTTGTGTAAACTGCGTATATGAATTATATACTGTGAAATTCGATAACATTTGATACGTTAAAAATAATGAGTTTCTAAAGTGTTGGAAAAGTAGAAATTTTAGTACAGAAAAATTTGCAATTAATATTTCATTCAACTAAATTAAAATTATATGCAAAAAAAACGCTGATTTTCAATATATGACTACATAACTATCACATTTTGTTATGCCTCATTTTATCTTTGAGTTATGTTCACCTGACTGGTTAGAGTTTGTTCGAATGTGACCACACAGAACGATATGAAATTCTCTAAATTCAGTGTAAATTCAGAATTAGTAACTGAAAAGGAAAATATATATCAACAAAATTTTGCAATTTTAGTTGGCTTCTTTTGTTTACTTTGTTTTATTGATGGAATACAACACTCAACAATCTTAAGACGATGAAAGTCACTTTTTTTCGCTAGAAATTTAAATTTATTGAACGTGGGAAACGTCAAATTCTTACCTGCTACTCACTTTGAGGTGTTTGCAAATTACTAAAAAAATGGTGAGGATATAATAATGATTCATGATGAAATATACTGCTGATGCATGTTCTCACAATATGTTTCTTTATTGATTTGATAAAATAAAGCATTTTGTTGTTTATTTGAAAATACAATTCACTATATTCGAAAATTTATTTCCATACATAAATGTGAGTGATAAATTGTTTTTTCTTAATAATATAACAGGTGCGAGTTAATGTTCTGACTCATATATATACACAGCAAAATGTATATATATATATATATATATATTATATATAATTTAATTTTAGTAATTTTATGCAAAATGTTTCTTCGTAAAAATATTTGAACTAATTTCTGTATCAATTGATTGCTTTAAAAAACCGAACGGTGAAGAAGGGTGTGCTGCGATGATCGACATTGCTGCTAACCAGACAATAAACAATATTCTTAGTAATGTAGGATAATAAGTCTTACTGTGAGCATGAAGCTCACTAAACTTCCTATGATTAACTGCACAAAGGCTAAGTTCGCTAAGCTTTAAAGGTTTTATCAATTTGCAAGTCAAAATTATACAATAAATAAATAAAAAATGTACATTTACAGAATTTAATGTACTTCAATAATCGGACATTCCCGTTGCCGATATGCAGGAGGAAAAAGTTATTGTCAAAAATCTCATTCCTTCGGTCATTATCTGCAAAATATATCTAAGAAAGTCGTGTGAAAATGTCAAGTCAATCAGTCCTGCCGTTTCAGAGAAGTTTTTCGACTCTGAAAACAACATTTGAGAAAAATGTGTTTAAAGTTTTGAGAGCCGATTACAGTAAGTAAAAAAATTCTTACAAAACTCGAATCCGTTGAAAATAGAACTAAGATAATCTTACTTACAAACTAGTTGAGAAAAAAACAATATTCTAATTTTTTAAACAAAATTTTGAGAGAGTGTATAAAAAACTATTAAATTATTTGTAAATTGTTAATTTTGACTTCTGGTTACAAAGACCACTTCGAATGGAGTTTTATAGATGTTTTTTCATGTTGTGTAATAATATGAATCACTAAATAAAGTATAATATTATAAATACCGAAAAACCCCAAACTTTAAACCACTGTAAACAAAAAATTTGAGGATAGCTGGGAAAGAAGTAGTTCAATTTTGATTTCTGGTCTCAATAGGCATTTTTAGTGTGGTGAAAAATATTTTAAACAAGTGTACATACATACATACTTATGTACATATGTATATACACACAAGAGCCAAGACAAAAAAAAATTTGCATTATTTTCAGGTAATAAAAATTGATATGCAATGTTTACGGCTATCGTAATCTAATTTCTGCGAAATTGAAACATTGTTTTTTATAAAACCGCCCATACATATTTGTATGTATATACTGAAATACTAACATACATACCATGTATATGTGTATGTATACATATTTTGTGGTTTACTTTTTTTTTTTGTTATTCTATGCTCCAAGTATAGAAAGGCTAAGCCAAAGCAATTTCAACTTCGAATATACATCTACGTATGTATGTATGTATGCCTGGCTATATTTAAGTTTCGTTTCGGCAAATAAGAATATATGAGTTTATCAAATAACGGTCATTTCAAATTACATATTACATACAAACAAATTACAACCACTCATAATTTGAAACCGCACAATTAAAAAATTGAAAAGTGAGAGCCACTCATATGTATTTATAACGGATTTTGCGACCTTCATTTCAATTGCACGAAATATCAAGGGAAAAATTGAAAACGAAATTAATTAATTTCGCCAATAAATTTCTGCAACTTTTTGCTAAACGATGAAGAATTCTCTTTCACATAATATTTTATAAAATGTGGCGGAGCTGATTACTAGCAAAGTATTTCAATTTCCCGCCACATGGTTTTAACACCACACAATAGTAAATATGCAATTGCGCTTAATTCAACAGAAAATCGACCAAAAATACAAAATCTGCGAATTTTACTTACACACATGCATACAAACATATGTTTAGACTCATTTATTGCAAGGCAATATCGTAAATAATTTACGATCAATAAATTTAGATAGAAAAAGCATATTTCATAGTTTACACTTTAGCTAAGTAAGTGTGTGTGTGTGTAGGCACAATTGAATGCTTCAATGAAAGTGAAAATTCGGAAATAGTAAAATATAAATGGCGCTGAGTAGAATCAAAATAAACCATATGTGCATATGGTATGTATATAAGTATATAAAGTCTGATCAAATATGACTCGGACACAAAAGGAACGTATTTTGAAAGCGATATATAAGTTTATATTAAAAATATTGAAAATGTTGATTTTTGTAACAGTCCGGGTCAAATTTGATCAAATGGTACGTAAGTACACAAATTAATTTTTAATGCAAAAATCAGCATTAAAAAATGATAACACGAAGTACGCAAGCGCAATAAAAATGTCTATTTAAATTTTTTTGATTAAATTTTTAATATTAAGTTGTTAATAATTTTTTTTTTCAAACTGATATTTGGGAATAATTCTTTGCTTCTAATTTTTACTCCTATATTAATGACTAGAAAATTTAAAACTATTTTTAATTAAGACTTTTGAAATACAAAAAAAATATTTAAATTTTAATTCAATTATTTTTTTCTATAAAATAAATCAAAATAATTACTTTACATATATACTATATAAAATTTTTTTTTTTTTTAATTTTAAAATTGTCTCCTCTAAAATCTAAAATAAAATATATTATTATTGTAATTTTGTTGCAGAATTGCATTGAAAGTGTCCTTTTTACCATCTGACCATACCGCTATTCTACTCACTCATTTGCTTCGGACGATTTTATGAAATTTCTAATGGGTTTTTGTTTTTTTATAATCTTGCATATAACGTATGTTTATAACAATACAATATGATATAGATAATAAGCTGGGGATACCAAAAAGTTTAAAATGACGTAACGAACAGATGTATCTAATAAACTGCTATTTTTATATGTTACTGTCTAAAAATAAAAAAATATCGGCCCGCCCTTTCCTCCTACATAATGGTAATGGCGTGACACAATTACAGTTGAAATTTTTTATACTCGACCAATTAAAAATAAATTTCTGGAAATGGTTGAAAACTATTCATTTGTTTGAATTTGTCGAAATGGGGACTAAAATTTCGTTTAATAGACCAGTATACTGTATTATAGCGTTTAATTTTAGGTAAAATTTTCATTGAGCTTTGAAAATCTTTGGTGGGGTGATGAAAGGTGCACCTTTCTACAATTTGCGAGGGAGTCAAATGTTCAACCTGTATGTCGGCGCTTCCTTACTTCATTTTTGAAAACATAAATATGTACACACTGAAATTGAGTCGTTCATAAATCAATTTTTTATAGGATTTATTAAACCATATGCATGTTTCGAATTTTTCCCATTGTTGTTTAGTCACTCAAACAAAATTATTTTCATACCTTTTGGTTACCCTGTGAGTAACAAACGGCTTTGTATACTCTAGGCGAAAATATTTTTTTTATCGCGACAGGCAAATGGTTTTATGAATATAGACTCTTGTTTAAATGATATACTTATGGTATTATCATACGTGCATATATGTAAATTGGTATATATGTATACATATATTTATTACCAAAAGCAGATGCCTTATAACAGTTAGCCAGAAATTGAAATTCTGGGAATTTTGCTGTTATTTCTTTTATTGCTATCACTTTTAAATTAAAAGGGGCGGATTTTTAATAATATTTGCTTTTTTTTAAATAAATTACAATATATTTATATACATGCATACATATTTATGTACGTTAAAAAATTTCAAAATTTGCACATGCTAGTACAAGTATTTTTTTTTTGATTGTTCGCTCACATGATTGCTCGCTCACATGATTGCTCTCGCTTTTAATAAATTGAATTTGACGTAGAACTGTTAACCCTTAGAAGATGATTTGTACAATAAAAAGCTGTAAATAAATGCAATAATATACGCATCTCATTCTCCAAATAAGTCGAGTTCATTAAAGATTATAGTCTCCCGTTAGATTATGATTAAATTTATAAAGCTTTTCTTAAAAAAAAGTAATACAAATCGAAAAAAATTAAATCAGCATACAATTCTTGCTATTAAAATCTTGTTTCAAAGCGCGCTGCGGGTTAAATTTAACCTTGACAAGTTCATACTGCGCTTGGGCAGTGACACAAAATGATGATCAAATCGATGTTTATTCAATCACATCTTAAATTTTATGTATAAATATTTTTTTTTAATATTTTGCCGAAATATATTTTTTTTTTTTGTAGAAAAATCTTAAACACATAAAAAAATAAAACAAAATTTATTCAAATGCTTCAAAGAGCAATAAACAAGTAATGCGGTCTGAGCTCGAGGTAAAAAGTGTGTTTTATGGATATAAGACGCCTTTATGGCCTTTAGTTATATACCTCTCTTATGAATGTTTTAACACAGATTTCGAAACTTTAAAGCGTTTTCTCCACAACTCACGTTTTCAAAGCCGGTGCCCTTCATAACTTTAAAACTACTGCATCGATCGTTTTGATCACTATTTCTATACATAATTACGTAGTAACGCTGCTAGGAGATGATATATTGATGATCAAGATGATATTTTTTTATGTTTCTCTATGAAAATTTAACAGAATATTTTTCAAATGTCATACTACAATGTGCCATTGGTTTCTAAAAATAGGTTTTAAGTGTTCCACAAAAAAAAATTATAAAAAATTGGCTTTATTTTACACGAATTAACCCTTATCCCCCTTTAAGTTCGGGGTCTAAATTCAAATTTAGAACAGAACTTTGATGGTAGATAGTCTCAGAAAAACTTTATTTAAAAACAAAATTTTTTAGATAGTCAAACACCCAAAGCGCCAAGTTGTTTTTTTTTTTTGTTTATAAATAAGTAAGTAAAAGAATTTATATTATATTTATAAAAATCTAAAATACTAATTTTATATATTAAAATTATACATATACAAGTATTTGTATTTAATAATAATTTCAGTTCACTTACCGAGCAGACGATGCCAAATAGGATTGTAATTTTTTTAATCGTAGACGTTGATGTCATTGTGTTTTCGTTTTTTATTTGTGCTTTTGTTATTTTTAGTTTGTAATTATTCGCGGGCTTTCCTATATTTAAAAGAGGCTTATAATTAAATTTTAAGTTAATTATTGTTTGATATTTTGTAGACGCATTTATTATACTATAGTGTGTTGCTGTACTACTGTTATTTTGCTATTTTGTTACAATGGCTGAGCCTGTCATTAATATGACAGAGTTTAGTTGGTTTTTTTAGTTAAGTAATAACGGTATTACTTGATTATGTTTAATATTGTGTAAAACTTAAAGTTATGCAATTTAATAATGACTACAAAATACAGTCAAACCCGATAAACAGCCAGTATTTTTAATTGAATTTAGAAATTTCTTACATTGTGCTCTTGAACTACATAAGTATGTTCTCTCTTCAACTACTATAAGTAGTAGTGAAAATAATAAGTTGAATTTAATATGAGAGAGACAGTATGTACAGACTATGATATTTCTATTTGTACTAGTTGCTTGTTCGTTTCGGCACTCCCTAAAGTTTGGTGTTGAAGCACAACGGAATTATTGACATTCTATACCTGTTGTTCTCAAAGTATGTACCAATGGAATACGAGTGGGACAAGCATATTTTTAAATTATCATTCAGGGTATCGTATGAAGTAAACGGGTATCCATGGAAATAATATTTAAAATTCTGTGCGGAAACGAAGGCAGTAGCAATAAGCGCCACAGCCATTTCCAAAATTGATTGCGGTAACAATTTGAGTTTCGCGTTATGTGCGAAATTGACACTCTTATCTGTCTGTGGCAGCCTCAGGTTATTGGTTCCCTGAGAACTCGGTTTGCCAGGTTTTTACACCTGGGGCGAAGAGTTTTCATTGAGCGAAACTCGACAGGAGTATCTGAATATCATTCTAGGCAGATTACAACCGAGTAAATGACCTCGACCTGGTTGTCGTGGAATGACCGACGTGTCAGAAGAACTCTTCACGTCAAGGGGTCGATCTGATGGCCGTCATTTCAATATTCGGGTGACTCGAACACTTCACCCCTCCAACATACCTTAGAGGTAACTTAGTAGTTAATTTGAGAACCACAAGGAGAACCCACTGGCATGTGGAGTCATCCGTCGGAAACGATAGCGAAAATGATTTGTTTTATATACACAAATATTGCAGAACGTTCAAAAAGTTTCAAACTGTATATTCACTACATACATTCTTACTACTTATTTTACACATTCTCGCTCTCACAAAACTTCGAAAAATTTGAGAACATAAAAAGCAATTATCTTAAGATTTGTTAAGGTGGCTGTTGTTTGTGTGAGTTCCAAATTTTAGGCAAGCACTTTTTGCGGCATTCTCATATAAATACATACACAAGGTGTGTTCCAAAGTAAACAGTAAAAAAGTAACAAAGTAAACTCTAGTGACGCCATCAATATGTCGACTAGTGCGTTAGAATCTGCTATCCTTTATCGACTTCCAGTAAAAATTTCATGACATTTCATCTATTGGAAGTGAAGTTATTGCGTTTTAGGTGTCAGTATGTTTTTGTCATCGCTGCGAAAATGAGCTTCGAACAAAGAGCCAACATTAAATTTAAATGAAGTTGACGCTTGTGGCCGATTATTTGACCAAAAATCACTTTTTAACAATCAATCACTCCCCGTATTCACCTGATATGGCACCGTGCGACTTCTAAAAGAAAAGACGTAAATGAAAGCGTTATGCAGACGTGGAGGCCATTCAAAAGGCTTGCACCGGCATACTGGCGGCCATACCGGGCAACGAGCTAAGACATGCTTTTGGACCGTGCAAAAAGCTGTATTAAAGCAGAAGTAGACTCTTTTGAATAAAATTAATTGATTTTGTTCTGCCTTTTTTTTTTAAAGTCCTGTTTACTTTGGAACGCACCTTGTATTCATATGTACATATTCAAATCGGGTTTAACTTTGTCTGATGTCTTCTTCTTTACAAGGCGCTATCTAACACTGCCATCAATAACAAAAACTTGTATGTATTTATCATTTTTTCTTTTAACGGTTTGGTAAACAAGTCATGCCGCTGCAACAACAACAAGTCACTGCGCTCTTGCCTTTTTATGAATTCTGTGTATGCGCTAGAATTTAATTTAACTTGGCACAATAATTATATGTATTGTTCAAGTATTTATTATAAGTATATTAAAAAGCGTAGTATTTCAACTTTTTTCCTACAAATGCAAATTATCATTATTATTTGAAATAAGTCAATTTTAATTTAAAACCTTGGAGTTAACTTATACGAATGTAATATTTATTTTTTTTAATACCTTATAAAATTAAAACAATGCCACGTTCACAAAATATTTTAATGCTTTAGCGCCTAATTTTAACCGCAAACTAAAAATCGTTGTGTTAAATTTCTGGCTTCCACCTAAAGGCAATTGAGAAAGCAAAACATCAGCGTTGCCATTGTACGATAATATTAAGTTGTATGTTAGTATTATGGTAAATTTATTAGGGTTTGCCTTGAAATGTTGTTTTTTATTCTACTAAATTTTTGAAGATTAAATGTGGACAAAAAGTTGCGCTACGATTTTCGATTAAGGGGTTATAAGATTAATTCGTGTAAAACAAGGCATATTTTTATGAATTTTTTTTTTAATAAAACAGTTAAAATCTATTTTTAAAAACCAATGATACATAGTATGACATTTAAAAAAATATTTTTTTTTAATTTTAATAAGAAATACAGCAATGGCAGCAATCACTCTGAAGCGTCTCGGAAAAATTTTTAATTGTGATGCCCCTTATAACTCGGTGCTGGAACTTGTGAAATCAAAATTATATCAATAGATAATCGCTTTGCACAGATAATGCTCTGAGAGTTTTCGAAAATTCAGTTTTCACTTTTTGGAAACACTTTGTAGAAAAAAACGTAATTTTTTGCGAAAGATTTGGTTAATTTGGTTAATGTAAAATAGAAAATACTAACGAATTTGAAAAAAAGAACTTTCCAGCTCGGTAGTAGTTTTAAAGTTATGAGGTGCACCAGCTTTGAAAACGTGTATTACAGAGAAAACGCTTTAACGTTTGGAAATCTGATGTAAAAAGTTCATAATACAAGTATAAAAATACCCATAACGTCATCAGTTTTAATAGGATCAACGTGGAATTTAGACACAACATTCTTAAGATATTATGCATTCATTTAAGACAAAAACTGTAAAAGCTCTACTCACCGCTTAAGGCTCTGAGACATATTTTGTAATGCTGGAAATTACTTCATGATGATCCATGATCCCAGAATTTCTTTTTACTTTTTGCTTACGTATTACACTATACGGATAATTTCACGTTAAAATTTTTATTTTGCATAAGATTATGCGAATTTGAAAAATAATATAGTGTTTCTGATTTTTTCTTTGTTCCGGTGTAAACTTATCCTGAATCTTGTTGATTTGCCAAAGTATATAACAAACACATATGTATGTCATTTGTGACAGCTGATTTGACAGTTACATCACAATTTTCACTATTCAGTTTCTTTGCATTATTTTAGAACTAAAAATATATTTGAATGTTTGAATACATCTGGCAAAGTGGTGGATTAATAGTTTACCTGAGTAGATAAACACTTTTCGCTCTCACAGCGCACAAATATTCTCACCACCGACAGTTGCCGGCAATTCTACAATCTAAAATATACATACACACGTAAATTGAAATAAACAGGGTAGCAACAAAAAGCACATCCTGTACTGAGTTCCAAAAAAGTTTCAGTAAAAAAGTTGTCCCTCTCCAGAATCTTCTTCAGAAATTGAATCGAACCTTTGAATGTATTTTTCAACCAAATAAGAGGTTTCTATAAAAGTTCATTAAATTTTGCAAAGACAGCTTGTAACTTGTAAGAGCTTTTTTTTATTGATATCTTAACAACCTACTATTTAAAAAAAATATATGTGTATATATATTTATGTTTTCTAAAAACCTATTTAAGAATAGTTTTCTCTATTATATGTACTTATTTTGAAATATTTTAGGTAAAAACCGCATATATGCTTTGTCACTACTGATAAAAAGCTTCAGAAATTCTTTTCAAGACATCAGCCGTAGTAAACAAGCTACCATAGTATTTGTGTTATTGTATAGTTATCCCCTTGTCTGTCACAGGCATATTATATTTTACTTGAGTATTGTTTGTGTGCATGTGTGTTAAGAGAACGTTAAAAATATTTCTTGGGTACATAAGTAAACATATAAATAAACATTTAACTCTCTCTTTTTCTCAGCGCGAAACTTTTACTTCTATTACAAAATATACTGAAGCTTTGAAGCTTTTTAACGAGAAAAAGCCAACATGCATAAAGCGTGAACTCCAAATCATCGTATCACATTTCCATATAAAACGTTTTTAAGTAAAATGCTAAATTAAATGTTACCAACTTTAAGCAGGCAAGCAAAAAAAAGTCAGATTAAATGAAACGTAATTGTTTAATATCCGCTTCCCATATGTGTTGACTCACTATCGATTTGCCGAAAATTCGATAACAGTGAGACTAACGTTTGTGGATTTTGATTTTTATTGTTCAGCGACTAGAATTTTGAAAACAGTTTGTAGGTCTTACAATATATAATATAGCATTGAGTTAAGAATGATAGAAGCAAGATTCCTGCATCGTGACGTCATACACTATAGAATGAATAGCGGCAACATAGAAACAAAACCAAATCCATATAGCCTATGACGTCATCAATTTTGTATTTCTGAGTGTTGGCCAGTCCAACCCAAAAAAAGTAGAAGCATCTTTTTCAGAGCTCGTTTCTATCTCGATCCCAATTACTACAACGACAGAAAACGACCGTTCTATGTCGTTTCAAAATGGAGAACACCAATTTACTTTCGATAAATGTTAATAATGCCAACAGGAATGCCACATAGGCGTTCTAATTTCGTTTTAAAACGACAACGAGAGTAGGGCCGAATGTTAAAAACTCTCTATCTTTATCATTCTTACATAGAGTGTAAATTGTACGCTAAGTAGTTTGTAACTGTTCTGAAATCAAAGTAGATAATATAGGGTTCTACACTATATGGAAATGATCAGAATGACTAGACGAACCCGCGAATCTTTGTTTAGTCTACAATACAAATTGGTACGAAAATCAATTTTTTTTTTCAGAAAATAAATTGAAAATTACAAAAAAATTAAGTGTAATTATTATCGATTTTATTTAGAATTCGTAATTAGTCGCTGTTTTAGGTGACACCAAAACCGATGGGGCATACCGGAGCTTCTCCTGAAATGAGTATAATCAACGGCAAACTTTACAGCAAATTTAAAATGTAAAATTATTCCAATCGATGCAAATGTTTGGTGTGCTTGCTTTGCTTTCCAATCACCAAGGCAATGAATGACCTTATTATCATTAGTATGTTGTTGTTGGTAATACTTGTGGCACTTGCATGCAGACATATCCAGCAATTATTATTAATAAAATATTGTAGCTTAAGGGTTGATTGCAACTATTAATAGCTGTGGTAATATGTTGAAAATGCTTAAGTCGACTTAAGCTTTTTTAGATATTATGACATCTAGTGAAAATCTGAGCATTATCTTCCTTATTATTTCAACGCATTTTGAAGGTTCAGATCATATAGGGTGCTTGAAAGATAATAACAAGTCCAAGTCTCGAATTAGTTGGTCAAAAAATCGAAAATTATTCTCAGTTACTTAAGTTTACTTAAGCTTCATTAACATATTGTCCAAGCTACAAAACAAAAGTTTTACAAAATATTCCGCCCAACTCAGGTTTCCTTGTATATATGTATGTGCGAGTATATGCACCTGATAACTATGTACATATGTATGTATTTTAGTAAACAACGAAACGTTCAGAATGGTCCGACTTAAATTAGAAGTAAGAGTTGTTGTCAAGACATTCACTTTCGACTGTCAAAGCTAAAATGACTACAGCTAGCTGTCCATTATTGTTCGTAATTCGTATTCGTTTCTGCATTTAAAGGATGTTCGTATGTAATAAATTAAATTATTAATAAATAATAAAGATATAAGCTATTATTATTAAAATAACTAAGGAATTTGCATATATAAGTAAATGGTTTTGTGATAGGTCATAATTCAGCATTATTGTTTGAGCACTTAGGTCCACCTTAGGTCCACGCAATATATATGTATATATACTTGTAAATTCAATATGTAACTTTCTAAAATAATCAGTTTTTTTAGTGTAATTATGTTAAAATGGCACTAGACGATTTAAACTGATTCGAGGCTCGACGTATTTTGTCTAAAACAATACTGAAAAAAAACAAGAAAAATTTTTTACATCCGTTGCCCCGAAGATATAATACCCTTCACAAACAAAAAATGTTTTCATAAAAGAACTGTTTTGTATGGCATGGATTAATCAGTTTGCATAGCAGCTACATATATGCTATAGTGACCTGGTCTAAACAATTTGTAGCGGACATGGCTAAATCAATTCAGCTCATCATGCTTATCATTTATACCTATATATATATATACATATTATATGGTCTCCAACGATTCGTTCTGGGTGTTACAGGCTTCGTGACAAACCTAATAGACCCGGTTCAAGGTATAAAATTACCTGCCTTTTCGTAAACCGACTTGCTGTTTTAATATACATACTTCCACATATAGAAATCAGAATCAACTGTTGCAATGCACATATTTTTACGCATACACATGTACGAGTATGTATTACAATAATAAGTTTGCACTTAACACACATTAAAAATAAAAATTGTACAATTTGGTTTTTTGTCGTTTTTATTTAAATATTCGTGTTTTTATGGAATTTCAAGTAGGAAAAAACTTTATAATTACTTTTGGGTAAGTGGATTTTCAAAAAAATGGTACAAAAGGTGATTGAATACATATATGTATGTATGTATATTTAGGAGAGACGAACATATTAACGTTCGTTGTATGCAAACGCATAGTAGATTCGTAAATGCATATGTGTATATTATATAGTATATATTAATATGTACATGCATACATACATATGTATGTACATATATAGTAAATAATTTGCAAGCTTTGAACTCACTTTAGTTTAACATGTAAAAAGTCATAAAATCAAATAAACATTAATTCAACATAACTTGTAGATAATGTAACTAACATTTACATATATATCTATATCTGTAATAAATATATACATATATACTTTTATTTATATCCAATAGAATACATATAATAATAAACTGTGAATGCATATTATCTCGCGCAGAGTTTAATTCAAGTCGATAACATTATTGTTTACATTTATAATAAAGACATATTTAATTCGCTTGAAAAAATAAAATTTGTTTTAAATTCACTTGAGATTTCTTTGTTGCTTATACTCCATATTTTTCATTATCTTGGCTTCCTTTTTGGTACAACGTATGTACATATGGTATATATGTATATTTAAAGTGGTTTATTCATGGCCTCATATTGTTCATTTCAGGCATACTCGGTACTTTTCATTTTATGGTTTTTAATGCGCATTTCGATTTAAACTTTTTACTTATGTAAATTCATTAGAAATGTGAATTTAGTTTTTTTTTTTTTGCTTTCAATTGTTCATATCAGCTTAATTTTCATTAGACATATATATAAAAAATTGTATTCAGAGTACATATTGTATGTTTCTCCTAACAAAAAATATACATACATACTCATAAATCAAAGGCTTACTTCAAACATTATTGCATATTATTTTAAATTTCGAAATAAATGTGCGTTTTATGACGAAATCACGACATCAACAAGCATAAAATTATAATTTGTGGAACATTTGCGAGAGGAGTGGGTTTAAGCCACGCTTAGTAGGCGTTTCGGCGTTTGTAGTTGCGCACGTTATTGGCCAAGCAGCAGGCGAAGATGAAACCAACCAACTGTAGACGATATAAACAAATTACTTTAATAATAAAAAAAAAATTATTTAAAAAAAAAAAATACACACCTCTACAGCGATCAATCCCAAGCCAACGTGTTTGGCTGTGTCGGTGCTGAAGGACATGAAATCTTGGAATTTGCTACGGCAACCACCATAAATGTTTAATGGATTCACGCAATCGTTATGCTCACAACAGCTTGAGGGTGGCGTTTGCAGCAATACTACATAATCGGTTATGCCATTCTTGCCGCAACATTTCAACTAAACGAAAGTAGACATGTTACAACCAATAATCGCACACATACAATTCAACACACTTACTGAAAGTTGTATAGCTTCAAAGACGGCCGGTTCCTTGGTATGACTATCCCATGCTTTGTCGATGACCTCGCCCATGGCATTGTTGAACTTATCCTTATTTGTCCATAGTAGTACAACAATTGTTAGCTGTATAATGAGCAGGACCAACAGGAAGACGGCATAGCACATAGTCATGCAGACCGATTCACGTATGGCACCACAACAGCCCAAAAATGCGATGAATACCACAATCGAACCGAGTGTTATGAGCATAATTGGCAAAACTGCCTGTACGGGGAAACCAACTTGGCCATCAACCTCGATCACACCGATGCTATTGAGTATAAGTGCCCCAAAGACGATGCCCAAAACACCGACAATCTGAAAGAATAGCGGTAAAATGATATTTTTAGTAGCATTGAAATATGCAAAATTTAAGGGGTTATATCTAAGTTAGAAAAAATGTGTTTTTTGTTCAATTTTCAATTTTTCTTTTTTCTTTCTTTCCTTGATCCCTTAGCCGATCTCTTTCTAATTCGAAAAAAGGTGCCTGGCGGTGAGGAATATATCTTTGGTTAAAATTATCTCAAATACAAATAAAAAAAATTATTATTACAATAGACGAATATTGGTAATGATAGAAGAAAATTGCGGCTTGTATTTCTGCGATCATTACCTGACAAGAATGTATACCCAAGAGGGTACAAATACGCTTATCGCTCCGAAACTTTTTGCCGGATCAGCTTCGAATTTTCGATTAATGTTTTCACACCTTTTCAGTTAGTCGTCATGTTGTGATAGCACGTTTCTCTTATGAAATAAAATTTTTTAAATAGGTGGCAACGCTCTTAAAAAAATATTTTCAGCAGTAATACTCCTTAAAGCACCTTAGTTTTATATGTACAAGTATAAAGCAATGATTTATTTGTCATATCAATTAAAAGTTGTAAACGTGTGGCAACGTCAAAAAAAAAGCCTTTCAACTGTATAACTTAAATTTGTTTATTGAGCGTAAACTATGAAATTAAGTAACTAACACAACATAAAAAACAACAAAACAAAACAGGGCATGTACTTGATGGGTTCGACTAAAAAGCAAGCGAAAAAGAGGCCGCGGGTGAATGCGAAATGAATGCAAAATTCAAAATAATAAGCAAATTGCACTTGATTACAATATTTCATTGGACTTTTTATGGAAACCGCCTGTTTAGAAATTAACGTATGTGTGTAGGTGTGTGTGTACACGTATGCATCGACCATGTGGGGCATAAAACACCTGCGATTGTTCATTTGCAAAATGTGTCTCTTGCATAAGCATCCATAGATACATATTTACACATGTATATAGGTAGATATATAATATATGTATGTACATGCTTGCACGTGGATATATGTACAAACATATGAAAGGCGAGGTGTTTCCTCAAGTAAATGCGAATAAAAATCCCACTTATTGACGCATTTTGTAAACATTTTTGGGCGGAGAGGTAAACATCACATGAATATACACACACGCAAATGCACTCGAGAATATACATACATACATATGTATGTATGTTTGTAGTACGTGCAAATAAGACAGACAACACTTGACCCACAATGAGTTATAAAACAAATATTTGCTATAACAAAGTTAACACAAGTGCCTATGTTATTTAACAGCAGGTAAAGCCAAAGTCATAAACAAATTCTTGTAGAAAAATTACAAATAAATAAGAGGAAGTGGATCATTTTAACGATTAGAAATTTAGAGGTTATATCCACTTGCCAGTCAGAAAAAACGTGTTTGTGAAGCGTTTTTTGAAGAGGCATTTCATTTAATAAATACATAAAAATATTTTATGAAATTTTGATTTTAAAAAATTTTAGAATCTCTTGATTCCGTAGCCGGTTTTCAGGGAAAAAAGGTGTCTGGCGGTGAGGAAGATTTTTCTGCTTAAAATTAACACAAATCAAAAAGCCACAAAAAGAAATCATTGTTGCAACAGGTGAATACGGGTAATGATCGAGGGACTAGTCAAAACATTTTTGACAAAATTACGGTTTCCCAAACAAAAAAGGAGTTATATGAAAAAATTTACACTTCACGAGTGAATTAAAAAATCGAAATTATTTTCAATAATGGTATTTCTTCGATCATTACATAACAAATATGTATATCTAAGAAGGTCGTGTGAAAATTTCAAGTCGATCGGTCCAGTCAATTCTGGAAAAGGCGTTTTTCTCCAAACGGGAACCGCTTACACTAAATTAAAGAATTCATACAAATTCCTGAATTTCCTTCAAGTTCTGGGAGGTAATTACGAAGGTTTACTAGCTTTCTATGTTCGTTCGAAGTCAGTCTAATATTTATAGGTATCCAGTCTATCAAACAACCTCAAAATTCACACCACAAATAAGAGTAGAATTTAGTTCAATATTTTTGAACTTCGATTTCGAATTTAGATAGACAGAGTTCTTCAGAAGAGACACGAGTTCTTGAAGCAAGCCTGAAATAGGCGACTTAGAAACTTCAGCCCACAGCAAATGTCTTAATAATTCAGATTATTATTTTTTAAAGCCCTATGATATTGGTTAGGGTCGTATAGAAAAGGAGAAGCCTGCGGCGCTGCATCCACAACGACACTCGCAATAAAATTCTTCAGTAACGTGGCGAATCATATGTCAGTCATAATATGAAAATTACATTATGGGATTCAATGGATTATGATGTCATACTCATAGATTTTTCGTAAGAATTTCATTTTCATTTCCATACGAAGAAGCGAGAACGTGCTTGAGCAATCTATATCATTTTCAACATTGTAGAAAATGAGAACAACTAAATTGCAAATCGTGACCACGAAAACCTAAATAAAATTTTAATTAAATATTTTTCCTGCGAAATAATAAATAGTTAAACGCTAAGTGAGTACCAAAAGTAATATAAGGCATAACCAATTCATTATATCAGCTTTAGTAGGAAAAAAATACCTAATAAAAGTTGGAAGAAAACAAGAAAAAACGTTAAGTTATAATAGCCTTCACCAGTAAAAAGGTTTTCCATACAAGAACTTAATTTTGATCGGTCAGTTTGCCAGCTATGTGCTATAGTGATCCGATCTGAACAATTGGTTCGAAAATGCAATTATGCAAAATTTTAAATCGATATCTCAAAAACTAGGGGACTAATGCGCGTATATGCAGACAGACGGAAAGCCAGACGAACAAATCGACGTAACCCGACAAGTTGATCATACACTCTAAGACGTTTCCTTCTTGGTGTTACAAACGTGACAAACTTAATATACTCTGTTCAGGGTATAAAAATTAAAAACAAAAATTGGAAAAAAAAGTGGAAATAAATAAATAAATGAAAAGTATGAGAAATGGAGAAAATTAGTTGCGTAATGGGAGTTTTACTTCAGTGCTTTACGGGAAAGAGCAAGAGGAAGCAGACCTAATTGACTTCACTTGGTCTTTACGCGTTGCGGCTGGCTGGCGTCTGTGGGACTGTGAAAGAAGAGGCAACTGTGAGGTGTCATTTGAAGTGAACCACAGACGCTTGGGTGGCGTAGCGGCAAGAAGATAAATACAGAGTTGTAACATTATGATTGCGCAAAGCTGGTTATATATTTTTTTTTTTTTGAGGTTATAATTTTTTAGGTTTTTTTGTTTGCGGTTATATTTTTTTTTTTGAGGTTATAATTTTTTAGGTTTTTTTGTTTGCGGTTATATTTTTTTTTTTTTGAGGTTATAATTTTTTAGGTTTTTTTGTTTGCGGTTATATATTTTTTTTTTGTGTCCCGCTATAAACGTATGCTTTCACAAACAAACAACAACTAGTGTATTTAATGCTAATGAACTTTGAGCACGCAAAGGCAAAAGAATAATGCCAGCATAATAAGTGTAGCAAATACACGAAAGATAGAAGTAAGTATGTATCTGAAAATACAACAACATCAAAGTACAATTCTCAAATGATAAAGAAACAACGCATTTGAGACTTAATTGCGGGATTGCTACTGTGTGTAATACATTTGTATGTATGTGTGTACATTCACACGTACTTGCCACCGATCAGGCAGATTGACACCAGTCACGCCGCTTTGTGAAGCAACAAGCTGCAAGCTTTACACGTACTCGCTACATTTGAATACACATGTACATATCGCTCTTTGATTACTCATACCCGCCATTGTTGGCCAAATGAAAAATGCAAAGTGTTATAATTTTGCTTACTAGAACAACGCCTGCCCTCCCTAATAGCCGAGAGTAATGAGGTCAGCATAAAAAAGTGCCACCAGTGGGTAATAACGAATTGGAGAATGTTGAAATTTAAATGAAGTAAACCAACGGCCAAAACTAATGCACCGACCGGGTGTAATAAACTACGAGTATGTTAATTTGAGAAGCGAAAACTACAAGTAACAAAAAACAAGAAAAAACGTTACCTTCGTTTGCGCCGAAGCTAAAATACCATTCACAAATACAAAGGCTCCTTACAAGAATATGATTTTGACTAGTTTTCGGAGATTACAGTGTTGCTTCAAATAAAAAAGTTTCCCATACAAGTACTTGATTGCGATTGTTCAGTTTGTATGGCAGCTATATGCTATAGTGGTCCAATAGCGGCCGTTCCGACAAATGAGCAGCTTATTAGTGAGAAAGGAACAAGTGCAAAATTTCATCGATAGCTTAAAAATTGAAGGACTAGTTCGCATATATACAGACGGACGGACAGACAGACGGATATGACTAAGTCAACTCAGCTCTACATACTGATCATTTATGTACATATTTTATAGGGTCTCCGACGTTTCCCTCTGTGTGTTACAAACTTCTTGGCAAACTTAATATACCCTGTTCAGGGTATAAAAACAACAATTAAATGATAAGACCTTGGAAAAACTAAGGCATACGCATACATATAAATTTTATTGATGGTTAGCGCAAAAAAAAAGCACGAAATTAGCGCTGTAACTAGTTAACTGTACAACTAAGAAATAGCGCAATAGAGGATTAACAAATATCGGTCGTTACTGGAATCTCCAGCACACCGAGTACCATCACAATGACCGCTTCATTCTAGGGAATATTCACCAAATTAAATTGGTTTGGTAACTTGGCAAGCAGCACAAACGGTGAAGAGTAGAAAAACGAACAAGCTATTTGACTCTCAACAAATTGGTATAACGAACGCATAAAACGCGCTCCTATCTCATTTGACAACAGATAAGATGATAAGACTTGACCTTTGACAAAAAACGAAGAATGTTATTGACCAAAAATCACTTCAAAATAGATTTATTTTTGCGCGTTAAGGATTAAAAATAATAAAAATTCAGAACACAAAATGAGAAAAAAAACTTTATAAGTAACAATTTTAAGTAATTTTAAAGAGTTCTATCACATTAGTTCTCAATCACACCCACCTTTGGGTACTTAAGTTCGACGCACTCTTCCAACGGAAGAATGAGGAATTCGTTTCGAGAAACTTTTTTTGGTCAGACGTCCAATGTTTTGAATGTTTTCTATGAATTCAGAAACTCAATCAACAGAGTCTTAAGACAAATTACCCGATCAAAGTCTTACCAGGTTTTTAATCAGTATATGTTTTATATTTCTGAAATATCGCCTTTTTTAGGCTGCCCACTAGGTGGGCCCCTTAAACTGGTAACAATATCTCTGCCGGATTGATGAGATACTAAGCAGCAAATAGCAGGAAAAGTTTTAGTCTCAACCACGGACTAGGTAAGAGCAAAAAATGTACAAAAAAAAATGTACAAAAAAAAATCTGGGATTATGTGAAAGAGTCTACCGTAAGTCTATAAAAATTCAAATAATCGGATCAAGCTGCTAAAATTTTCTATTAACATTTTTTGCTGACTGGGAAGTTTAATGAATATCTCTGCTATATGGTATATATGTACAT
This sequence comes from Bactrocera oleae, assembly GCF_042242935.1. Lineage (NCBI taxonomy): Eukaryota > Metazoa > Arthropoda > Insecta > Diptera > Tephritidae > Bactrocera > Bactrocera oleae. Next base: position 66,832,428 of record NC_091538.1, read on the forward strand.
ATATAGTATGTATACACATATGTTTTAATGCAAATGTTTTTTGTATGTGGATGTGTATGTAGTATACGGTAACTACCCGCCTTGGCTCCTAATAAGCTACATTTGCGCCATTCATCGTCACCGTTGCGTTTGCAGTCGCGGCTGTACCCACTATGGAATGTGTTCAAACCCAATGGCATAGCGCCATCACCGATTACACACACTCACACTTTTTTGTTGTTTTTGTGCAACACACAAATTTATTTAATTACAGCAAGTAACTGGCATCGCTCACAATTAGCTAGCGAGCAGTTTTGTAGGTAAATGTGCGTGCAAAGAGCGACTGACGCGACAAATGTATGTTAATATATAATAATATACATACATATCTATATATGTATGTATGTATTTGCATATAAATAATAAAGTATATAACTTCATTAACATTTGTAACTTTACGGAAATATAGTCATGATTTCACACACACACATGCAAACACACTTCGCTGCACAAGCCCCACTATCACCACTTTTATCAACGCTCATACATACAGTATACATACAACAAGCCAGTGATTGCTTGTGGAGCGCCAACTAAGTGTATTTAATTCATGCAGCGTCGCTGCTGCTAACTCTGCCGACACGCCAACGCTTTGCAGAAGTGTAAATGAACGCTTTAAGATTAATTAAACTAATAGACGTCTCTTAATAGCCACACAAAAACATACATATACGCTCGTTGCTAGAGAGATGGGTTAACTAAACTGTTGACGTTTGGCGTTGTGAACTCGAAGCTCGTTACAATACCGGTGATAGACAAGTAAAGTGATGAGTAAGTTTAAGCATCATGCAAACTTTTCAAACTAAAAAAATTAAAGAAAAACAAATCCGTGAAAGTTTATGTGAAGAATCACACCTTTAACTCTCACCTTGGTGGAGACATGAAATTGTAACAAAATATTTTATTGCAAAAATTATGTGTCAAATTTAGCAGTCAAGCGAAATTTAGTTTTTATACGATAGTTGATATTAAGCCATCGAGTTTTATAAGGGAAACGCTAAAATTGTTAAACTCTTGAGTAGAATCGTCTACTCTACTTATAAGCTACTCTAGGTAAAATAATTGTCATATGTTAGTCCAAGATATTAAGAATAATTTAAATAAATTCAGTTGCATTGAAGCTACAATACTCTTCACCAAAAAAGTTGCAATACAAGCACTTGATTCCGTTCGTTCAGTTTGTAGAGCAGCTATATGTTATAGTGGTCCGATATGAACAATTTGTACGGAAATTGTAGCATTGTCTTAAACAATAATCCATGCCAAATTTCGTAATATTTAATTTAAATTTAATAGCTTTAAATTTAATAGCTTATTAAATCAAAGGTTTATTATGCAAGAACTGGATTCCGATCTTTCAGTTATATGGCAGCTATATGCTATAATGTTCCGATATCGGCGATTTTGACAAATGTGGCGCTTTTTGAGGGGGAAACGACGAGTGCAAAATTTTAGTTCGATATCTTAAAAACTAGTTCAGGTACAGACGGATTTTATAGATTTATTTGTATCTCAGTTGCATTAGATATGTACCATGTATAGCGTTATCCTGTTGTATCAGTGGGAAGTTTATGTTGTTCGAATTAAAAATTTGATGTATGAGCCTTCCGGAAAAGTATTTATCTTTATTGTTCAATCAAAACTTGCGATCGATTTCGATAACTCTTAGAGCTTTATGCTCTAAAAAGCCTTATCATTACATGTTAGCCTAACCATACGATAGTTTGCAATTACAACATCGTTACCATAAAAGTTTGGTTATGTTTAATTTTGATAAGCTATGTTATTGTGAATACTTTAGAAGAAAGTTCACAAAAGTTGCATTGTGACTGCACAATAAATACAAAACATTTTTTGCAATATTTCTACACATCTCAACTGTAAGGTTTTGTTTCGGTTAACCGAAGGTTTTAACCAGATCTTTCAAATTTGGAAAAGGTTAAATGCATAACATATGAGACACAATTAATACAAATAATGGATTCGTTGCGTCATAATAGAGAGAAGAGGAGGTTTTGTTTACAATTACTATGCAAAATTGACAGTTTGTTAATTTAAGATGTAGGATATGGCAATCTTTAACTTTATCATTCTTAGGATGAGCTTATTCCTCTTCTTTGAGAGAACCAGTATTATTAGTCGAAGAAAATGCATAGCTTGGATGAATAAGCTTTAAAAATAGTATGGGAAATTTAAGATTTCGGTTACAAATTATTCCATAACATACTTGTACAAGATTCCTCAAAGTTAGCCGCCAACGACTATTTTAGACTATAGATCTTTGAAAAGTGATCCATCGCTCAAACATTTGCTCGTTTATAGCATATTGTTATTTTGGATAGAAAAAGAAGAACTTTGTCAAATCGTCTTCTTAGTACAGGACAGACTATAAGTTTCCATATATCACTGCAGCACTTATGTATCACTATATGTATGTATGTATGCACATATGTATATAATAGACATGTCGCACTACTTTATAGACGCCACTTTCCGCATTCCCAAAACTTTTTTGTGCCACCACATCAACGTCAAGCGCCAGCATCGTGTGCAGAATCGACCAGAGATATGCATTGGCTGTTGCTTGACAGTATTCACTTTATATAATCGAATATGCATACATACATACATATGCATGTACGAGAAGAATATGCGCACATCCTGTTGCTATAAATGCCGTCTGTCTATACATGAAAAATTCGCTCCATTGTTGTAACATATGAATCATCGTCGCATACAAAATTTGAATCCTTATAAAATCGCCTCACTGAACACTTTCACTTCCTTTTTACTTGTTGTTGTTTATATTTTTGTGTATTGAGATGATGACGTAATACAAATGTCACTCGACGTTTCAGCGTGCCGCAAGCCAATAGCATACACTCTGACAGTAGTTGCAAAAAGTAGACGTACTAGAAGCAGATTCACATACATTTAAGATGGCAAAGGATGCCCGTCTATATATTTTGTTTTATTTTCACTTTATGTTCGAAGCCACAAGCTGCTAAATCAACAAAGCAACTGTTTTGTGTGGAAAAACTACTCAAAACGGAAGGATGTTGCCGCTTTAGCGTATATCCCATAGACATGCAAATGCATGTGTATGCTACGTCATAGTGACAAGTCAAGTTATGACCTACTTTAAGGGGGACGGACGGCAGTAGTTTGGTGCACAATCTTTGTGTTACTCTTGCCACAAGCTGGTGTAATTATACTTGTTGCTGTTGTTGATGTTATTTCTGTGCTGCCATCACTGGCACTTTCGTTGACAATTACATTTTTGGTGTCAACATAATGTACTTGTATATCTGCCTCTAGGCTATTATTTCTTGCTAGTTTTATCACACTAGCTGTTAGCGAGCTTATAGAGCTCATATCTTTCAGCTTGTCTTCACTTGTCATTGTTTTTATATAAGCCCTAGTTCGCACTTCATGCGTTATTATACACTGAATAGGATATATTAAGCTTACCACGAAGTTTGTAACACCCAAAATGGAACGTCGGCGATTCTAAAAATTCTAAAAAGCATACATGTACGAGATGTGTTCAAAGGAAAAGATGAATTTTGATTTTTCGCGGGCTGTCTACATTCGATTATCGATATTTTGTTTTTGTTATAATCGCACACATATGTTTATCCAATTTCGATTAGTAGTTTGTTTTTGACAACAGAAAAGATTAGTCACCTTTTTGTGTGCTCCTCGATTTTTGACTTTTGAAAGAAATGGATCAAAGAATACGTATTAAATTTTGCGTTAAAAATAGAGTAAAGTGCTCCAAGGCACTTCAAATGTAATCTGTGGCATTCGGTGAGTCCAATTTGTCTCGCAAAAGTGTTTATAAGTGGTAGAAGCGCTTTACATAAGGCCGAGAAGATGTTAAGGACGATGAGCATTACGGAGGTGCGACCACGTCAACAAGCGAAGAAAACATCGAAACAGTGAAAAAAAATTGTTCTTGAAAATCGTCGAATCACTATTAGGGAAGTTGCAGAGGATGTTGGCATATCAATCGGCTCATGGCATTTAATTTTTTCGCATGGTTTGGGCATGAAACGTGTGGATTCTGCTTCACGATAATGTACCAGCTCACACGTCAATGCTTTTTCGTGTTTTTTTTTGGCCAAAAACAAAACCGTAATCATGCCTCAACCAGATTTGGCTGCCTGCGACTTTTTCCTATTCCCAAAACTGAAGAAACCAATGAAAGGAATGTATTTTGCCGCAATTGCTGAGATCAAGTCAGAATCGAATTAAGAGCTGATGGCCATACCGAAAAGCGCATTTTAGAATTGCTTCGAGAATTGATAAAAGCGTTGGCACAAGTGTATTATATCCAAGGGGGATTACTTTGAAGGAGACAAAATAGATATTGATGAATAAATAAGTACTTTTCAAAAAAAAAAATTTTCCTTTGAACACACCTCGTACATATGTACATATATAAATGATCAACGTAGCGAGTTGAGTCGATTTATCCACTTAGTCCGTCTGTTTGTCCGTATTCAATCCACCAGCGAGCAAGGGGTATAATTTGCCGCGGTAAATTATGCCTGTTTTAAGAAGCGACTAAAAATCATATGCCTGTTATTATTTATCATTTCCCATACTTTAATTCCTTAGGTTCGAGAATTCAATTAGAAATCGCTTAATTTTTTCTTTGAAGAAAGTTCTTATTCTCTCTCGATGCGTTCTTTGGAAGCCCTGTACAGTCGCATTTCGCTGACTCGAGTATATTTAGTAATGTATGTAACTGTTGTTAGCAACACAAGATCAAATTTTCGCTCCTGCCTTGAACTCACATTTTTTCCGATTTCTTCTATGAGATCATACAAGGTTTCCTTAATCGTTGAAGTGGAGAATACTTAAAAACATACATACATATACACTAACACTTCCCGCATACATATAATAAATTAATACATATTATTTTGCGCAACTATGCATTTTGTCCTTTGGGAGGAGGTGGGGTGAAATGCTGACAACATTGGGTGGAAATACGACGACGCCAATGCTTCCTAGGGTTTCTCGAGTGTGCTTTGGGAGACATTTGTCGCATGCCTAAAATGTTTACAAATTACGCTTATATGTAATTGAAACAATGGCGGCAAAAGCAGAAACAACTAAACACATACATACTTACATATGTATATGGGAAAATAATAATACCAACAACAACAAATTCCCACATATTTATATAGCTAGGTTAAGTGACGCCTTCGTTTGCCGCCAACGACGCTTTGGCTGACGGTATATACCATACATGTATACATATGTATATACTTATGCATATATATATATATATATGAGGCATGATGTATGCATGTATATAATTACATAAGTATGTGTATATCTAGATCCGCGTGATGTTATTGCCAAATCTTCCCTTGCTATCAGCGTTTTTGGCGCCAAAGACTGACATTAGCCGATTGCTTTTAAAAACGTTGACCAGCCATTGGGTTCGGTTTGTTATTCCTTTATTCTTTGGTTAAAGCTCACAACAAGCGTTTTTTCACGTATCTCTCTTACCCACGTTTTGCGTTATTTACATTTTTGTTAGCCCCATAATTCCTTTTTTATAGGAATATTAAGCGAGCTTCGGAAGTATAGCTAACGACAAGAGGTTTGGGCGTTCAGTAGAATGACGTCACTGCATAGCAAGACATACGGAAAGCAAAACAATAATATGCAAAAACAAGAAAACAAAAAATTTAATAAAACAAACATATACGCGGAGTTCCAGGCAGTTAAGTTTGTCTGAAGCCTTTATGTGCCTGAAATTTGTCGACTTTTATCTCCCTATTTTGGCAATTGCCACTGTGATCGCCAGCAAAACAATATCAACACATTACTTTTGAATTATGATGTTTATGTCCCTTCGACAGTGTACATACATACATACACTTGTTTTGCTGATGCTGTGGCAGTCATTGTTACACGTCAGCAGTCAAGCGTTATATGATTCTATTATACAAGTCTATAGTGTTGCCAGATTGAATTATTAAGACTGCTTTTAACAACGAATGCAATTATTCAATTAGAGGGTGCATTTTTAGATGCTAGTTTTTCCCTATACAAATATCGGTATTTCTAGTGGCGTTCCTGAAGAAGCCAATAGAGGGCGCTACAAAACATTTTGCACCCCATGTAAATACCATTTACAGCAAATAGTTAGAAAATATCATTTTATTGGTCGAACGAATCATTAAAAATCGGCCTAACTCATTTGATTTGTTTGCGTGAGAGCAATTTTTGAGACGCTACGGTAATTCTCTATGCTCATTAACCAGGTATGTCTGACCAGTTGAAAAAAGGCACGCTTGGAACGAAGTGGTGGTCTTCTTACAGAGCAGGTACGGTGACCATGTGCTCGAAAGTAAAATAATTTTTTTGTATTTAAATGAAAATATTTCAGACCTAACAAAAACACGCTTTATATTTACGAAGTACTTCAAACTCATTCAAAGCCCTGTCGAAAGCATAAACTCAACCTAAACTTTTTCGAAGTTTCGTAAAGGGATGATCTACTTGTAAAACTTTTCGCCAAGTTGCAATCAACTTGATTATTTAGCCAGTCTTCTTTAAGAATGAAACTTACTGGTTTTAATTGTAGACTACTGTAGAGCACGTCGATTAATTTGCAGTAAATGAGTGAGTAGAATTTTGCTACCCCTACTTTATAGCGTATATTGAAGACGGTTCTCGCTCCACTTTTATGAATAGCAGCAATAAATCACCGACTATGAATATACTTTGTATGAATTTTAGAACATAATGGGCGCCAGCTGCATTAGTCATCATGTGAAAGCTCTTTCCAAAAATGATATTTAAGAAACATCATTACCAGCTCATTCAGCATATTCCAGTAGACTGCAGGCAGCGCTGCGCATCGAAAAGATGGCAACTTTACCAAGATTTTTTCAGTAAAAAAAAACTCAGTAAAAATATCCATTAAATGTTAGCCGTTTAAAACGCAGAGAAAGAGCGCGGTACAAAACCAACATTTAATTGTGAAATGTATCTCAGAAATATGTCTTAGATAAGTACTTTAGCTTAAATTTTATTAGCACTAGTGAAGAGTTTTCACGTATTTAACGAATCAATTACATGCTATTTTTTATAATACTAATTTTACACAACACAACACACTCTTATAAAATTGACTAACTAAATACACTTATGTATAAAGTTTCTATGGTTTTATTGCTCTTGTTTCAGCAAAAATCGATCGAGAGGCGCTCACGCTTACTTTTGTAAAGGTGCACTGAAGCAAACGGCATCTGTGTTGCCCCAAATTTTATGTAGAACACTTCATTGGATACACAGCAGCCGCTTTTAATTTACATACATACGTGCTTACTTATATATAATATTTATTTTAGGGGTAAGTAAATGAAAGCACACAGTGCCAAACCGTATTTACGTAAGTATATTTATTTGCAGTTCGTTTTTGAGATTTTCATTTTCATATCGCTCTTTATTGATGGTATTTCTCAATACATGAAGCTAAATTTGTTTTTAAATTTTATTTTTTTGTCATTTTTAAACAAGAAAACACAAGATTGACTTCGATCGCTCAGAAGCTATAAGCTAAGCTCTTCATAAATAAACAATGTTCGATACAAGAACTTGTTTTAATCTTTGGGTTTGTATGGCAGCTATGTACCAAATATGCTAAAGCGATCCGATACCAGCGGTTCCTACAAATGAGCAGCAATGGGGAGAAAAGAATGTGTACAAAATTCATATTGTTAACTCAAAAACTGAGGTATATACAGACAGACCGACTTGGTTAAATCGACTCAGCTCGTCATGCTGATCTTTAAAATATGTAAATATATATACTAATATTTTAAAGGGTCACCGACGTTTCCTTCTGGGTTTTGCAGACTTCGTCGCAAACTCAATACATCCTGTTCAAGGTATAAAAAATATATCTTTTGCAGCATTTTTGTTTGTTTTGTCAGTTATAGTTTCAGCTAGTTAGTACACTCAACAATCGATTGAATCTCAGCGTTCACTTCAGGATTCATTAAGGATAGCAATGATAAGGTTTATATTGAATCAGTGATAAACAAATTTAACATTTTAGTTCTAAAATTTATTGTACATTTTAAGAAAAAAATTTAATTACGTTTTCTTTACCCCAAACTGATAAGTGTAATAATTCATTGTTTAAGCACATGTTTTTTTTTTGGTCAAAAACACATTTAAAACATAAAAAAATCGTAGCACGTCCACAATTACAAATAAACAATTACGAAGAAAATCATAACAATCGTCCGCTTTATCATAAAGGTTAAAGTTAAATCGGCTTTCAAGTAATTTGCGTAGTATTTTAAAGTATGACCGCGATTTATCTGACAAAACCACATTGAAGGTGAGGCGTGTTTAGAATTAATTCAATGCATTGAATTAGAAGTCTTTAAAATAGCGGTTCTTTTAGATTTCTAACTACGCTAATGACCGTTATTTGCTTGAATGAAGTTAAAGCAATTTGGAGGTTTTGATTAGTTTGAAATATGTTTTTAAATCAAAACAATCTAACAGCGAATCTAACGGAATAAATGTCATTCCCTTAATTAATAGACTAGCGATTAATTGAGCAACTTGATCATGCGTATGAGAAGCAGCTAATTGGAAAAATATTTTTTGATCTTATATATACATATATAGGTATATGTATGTACTCGTATATAAGCGCATGTATACCATATATCACACATTAATTTCCACATTTCAATGTTAATAAATAAATAGGTAAATAAATATACAAATGACGAATAAAAATCACAATTTATAATCGTAAACCGCGATTGCTTGGTTAAGCTGACGACGAGTTGATGTAATGAAGAGCAGAAAGTGAAAAATAAAAATAAAATATTGCATCCGATAATGTGCTCTTCCACATGCGAGATGCCCGGTTTATGGACACTGATTCTGCATCGTGATGAAATATGTGAACATATGCATTTTAAGATACATTTATACCAAGTGTCATGCCACTCATTAAAAAGTTCTTAAGAGTGTAAGAGTAAGAGTGGCACATCGAACAAGCAACTGATATAAGTAACTCTTATAGACTTTTATACTCGAAATATCAAAACGAGATAGTTTAGCTATATTAAATTCAATTACATTTTTTTTGTTCAGTTGTGAGATTTTTGACAAGAAAAAATCGGTCCACGGTTTTTCGTCGGTGACTGCTTGTGCCATAAGAGTAATTGAAATTTGAACTTTTTTGGGTCATAGTTCGTACAGTGTAGTCGCAAAATTATTTGTTAGCAGAAAATGACAGAGCTTGCTGTCTCTAATAATAATGCGAACTTCGACATCTAGTACTAGTTAAATCACCTCATATACATACATACATACATATATAATAGAGTTCGATGTAAAAATGACCGTAGAACTACACTGCCGCTTTCGAACTACATTTTCCCTACAGGCTACGCGCCATGTACAATACATCCATAATGATGTGGATTAGTCAATCTGACAATTGTAGGTTTTCTCCGAACACTTTGTAACGAACGCATATAGGTATATGGTATACATATGTAGATTGAAATGGAATATGGAAGATGGAAGTAGGAGAATAATTGTTAAATTGATTGTATTGTTCGCTTTGAGTGCGTCATAAATATACATACATAGGTACATGCTTATGTATGTACAGCACACAAAAATTGCTTGAGCACTGATATTCGTGACTTTCATATGCAATTATTATTAGATACATATGTACATATGTACAAATATAATATTATATATAAATATAATATAATATATAAGGTAGATTTTTTATCTTTGCGTGCATTGCATTTCCTTTAGTACCGCCTGCGAAGCGTTTAACATAAATTTTTGTTTATTCTATATATTTTATATTATTTGCAGTATATGAGACCCTCAGTATGTTATGTATGTATGTATGTATATATGTATGTACATATATACGTATGCTTCCTTCGTTTATTACGCGCGTAATTCAATCGTTCCAAGTAAACAAGATTTTTAGATATTTGCATGGTTTGCAATTTAGTCTACATACACACATATGTCCTTATGTACAATCATATAAACAAACAGCGTGTGAATACGAGTATATCAACTGGCAAAAAGCGTTGATTCAGACAAATAAGTAAAATCTGTTGCTCTTCTTTTGCCTTAAACAAAATTTTTATGTACATAAATATATAAATTTGTTTTGCCGCTTCTATTTTATTTTTATGTATATATATATATTTTTTTTTTTGCATTATACTTATTTTGTACTTCACTGTTGGCTGTTTTTAGCTCCCAAAATGTTTAATGTGAATTTACTATATACATATATATTATATATTTCAATTCTATCATTCCACTTTTCTAAAACAAAAAAGAGTTGAACTAGCAAGTTGAAAAAATATTTTACGTTGATTATTTATAATTACACCCTGAAGTTTGTAAGTTTGTCTGTATTTTTCCTCAAAGCGAACGATCAAAATCAAGCTCTTGTATGAAAAACTTTTATATTTGACAACATATCTTCACGAAATTTGACAAGTATTATTTTCCAAAGCAACGGGGCAATTTTCGTACAATTTTTGCAAAGTTTGATTACATTAATTTGTTTATTTGAAATTAGTTATTATTATTATTATAGCCCATATTTTTATTGTTGACTATGTGTTTCACTACAATAGTTTAGTAAATGCGATTATCGCAATCGTTGTTGCAATTTTGTATTTAGAAAATTACAAAGGAACTCAACTCTTCTTCTCAACTTACGCATATACTTATGCATACATGTATATTTTATTGTTATAGTTCATTCCCATATTTTTTTGCTTGCTTCTACTTGAACGGTCTTTCATATCGCAATTAAAAGTAATCAACAGACATTACAGGGCTTTAACTAAAACGAAATTAACAAATAGTTCGACCGAATCTAAGTTAATAGAAATATAAATTGGTACAAAGTGTTAAACAAAGCGTTTAATTGGACTCTTTAACATAAATGTATAGTTATTGTTGCAGCATTTGTAGGCAAATAATATTTTGTAAAATGCTGCCAAGTACCATATACTGTATTTGGCTATATACATACTTATGTATGTATTAACGTAGTTCTGTTCAGGTTATATAGACCTTATATAACAAGCGAACGTATAGATTCAAAAATCCTAGAAATCTATTACCTATTTTCTTGAAGTTTGTTTTCAAACTCCGCTTATGTGACGGCACAGAATAAAATAGAATAATTTAAAAAAAAAACCAATCTAAGAATTGTAATGAACGGACATGTGTCTGTCATTCATGTGTTGTACATTCTGTCAACGAAACTTAAATAACGTATTCATTGAAGCCTCACGAGGTATTTACCAAAAATCGATTAAACAGATCAAATACTTTTCACAGGTGCGTTTATAATAGCATAAAGAGTATAAAAATCTCTTTATCTTGATTTTGATCGTTCAGTTCGTATGGCAGCTATATGCTATAGTGATTCAATCTGAACAATATATTCGGACATTGTACCGTTACCTTGTACAATAACCTGCGCAAAATTTCGTGAAGATATCTGGTGAAATACAAAAGTTTTCCATACAAAGACTGGTTTTTGATCAATCAGTTTATATGACAGCTATATGCTATAGTGGTCCAATATGTGATGAGCAGCTCCTTGAAGAGATCCGAGGTTTCCATCAGGGTGTACCAAACTTTCTGGCAAACTTAATATGCTCTGTTCAGGTTATACAAATAAATCAAATGCTACCTTTTTTCACTTAACAAATTCAATATTATTATACTCTCGCAACCTGTTGCTACAGAGTATACTAGTTTTGTTCACCTAACGGTTGTTTGTATCACCTAAAACTAATCGAGTTAGATATAGGGTTATATATAATATATATAAATGATCAGGAGGAAGAGACGAGTTGAAATCCGGGTGACTGTCTGTCCGTCCGTCCGTCTGTCCGTCCGTGCAAGCTCTAACTTGAGTAAAAATTGAGATATCTTTATGAAACTTGGTAGACATGTTTCTTGGTACCGTGAGACGGTTGGTATTGCAGATGGGCGTAATCGGACCACTGCCACGCCCACAAAACGCCATTAATCAAAAACAAATAAATTGCCATAACTAAGCTCCGCAATAAGACACAAGACTGTTATTTGGTACACAGGATCACATTGGGGAGCGGCATCTGCAGTTAAAATTTTTTACACGAATTTGATCCCGATTACGAAGGCTTTTATTTTCGTACATACATACATATGGGTTTCTCATATCAATTAGTATAAACAACTGAACTATTTGCACCGAACCGAACCGCGGTTCAGAGATACTCGTAAACCGGTTCTTGAACCGGTATAAGTATTTTCTGAGTGGTTCGAAACACAGAACCGAACCGCTTCGATTTTTGTAGTGGTTTATAGCCCTGGTTTTAACGGCATTATGAAACGATTTTTCTTATCATTCTATATGCAAAAGCTTATTTTAATTAAATTTAATTTTATTCTCTGTTTCTAACAAAAAAGTTATATAAGTATAGACATATTACTCACTATTGATCTACCACAACACTTTTCCTTAGAAAAGTTTTATATTAGCAGCGTGAATGAATCACTTTTCTTACTTACAGGAATGGATTTGCTGACAAATCTCACATTTGGACAATCACGCTATTGGAATTTGAATTGAAATTCACTCATTGTGATTTAAATTTATTTACACTTTCATCCAAAAAATATGTGCTGATAATGAAAAACGATTTTTTCAAAAACCAATTCAGAGCTTATAAAGAGCACAGAATAAATTTTTAGTAGAGTTTTTGTAACGTTTATTTAATTTAATATATGTACATATGTATGTTCCCTTTACTTATTATGCTAAACTAGCTACAACATTGTTGCTCATTATCCGCACAGAATTTTATCACAATTTTATATTTTATGCACACACTTCTACGCAGTTTTTTACTAGCTTATGTAGATAAATGTAATAAATAAGTATTTATCTGGGTATATCCAATATTTGGCTCCGAGCTGCTGGCTGCTGATGATGATGTCACCATAGAAGAAAGATATTCGGGTATTTTTTAAAAATGTTATGAGTTTTGGTAGATTTGACGGATTTCTTGAAATGTTCGCACAAACAACTCCGCTAACTTTTTAAGCAAACAATAAAAAACATCACCGAAGCGCAACTATCGTTAAGTTTATTATATTTATATGTTTATATGTACATATAATATAATATATATATTTGTAAACACACATTTATACACACACGCATTTCATTCAAAACTCAGCCGGTTTGTCTTCACGTACATTTGTAGGTACGTATGTATGTACATACTTCCAACCGAAAAATATAGAAAAGCGGACGGGAAAGCAGTACACGTAGCAACATAGAAAATAAAGTCGGCCTTAAGCTAGTTATCAGCTGCTATTATTTTAATGTGAATATATGAGTTCCGGCAAAATGATCATATATGCCATTTTTATACTCTCGCAACCTGTTGCTACAGAGTATAATAGTTTTGTTCACCTAACGGTTGTTTGTATCACCTAAAATTAATCGAGTTAGATATAGGGTTATATATATATAAATGATCAGGATGAAGAGACGAGTTGAAATCCGGGTGACTGTCTGTCCGTCCGTCCGTCTGTCCGTCCGTCCGTCCGTGCAAGCTCTAACTTGAGTAAAAATTGAGATATCTTTATGAAACTTGGTAGACATGTTTCATGGTACCGTGAGACGGTTGGTATTGCAGATGGGCGTAATCGGACCACTGCCACGCCCACAAAACGCCATTAATCAAAAACAAATAACTTGCCATAACTAAGCTCCGCAATAAGATACAAGACTGTTATTTGGTACACAGGATCACATTAGGGAGGGGCATCTGCAGTTAAAATTTCTTTTTAAAAAGTGGGCGTGGTCCCGCCTTTAATAGGTTTAATGTGCATATCTCCTAAACCGCTAATGCTATAATAACAAAATTCACTGGAAGCAAATGTTTTTAGCACTTCTATTGACGGTGTGAAAATAGTTGAAATCGGGTGGCAACTCCGCCCACTCCCCATATAACGGTACTGTTAAAAACTACTAAAAGCGCGATAAATCAAGCACTAAACACGCCAGAGACATTAAATTTTATCTCTGAGATGGTATAAGATGACTTTATAGGAACCGCGTTCAAAATTAGACAGTGGGCGTGGCACAGCCCACTTTTAGGTGAAAACCCATATCTCGAGATCAGCTTAACCGATTTCAACCAAATTCGGTGCATAACGTTCTTTTCATGTTTCTATGTCATAGTGCGAAAATGGGCGAAATCGGACTACAACCACGCCTATTTCCCATATAACACCTTTTTCAATTCCATCTGATTCTTTCACTTTCCACTATGCAAATCAGGTAACAATGATTATATCGGGGTAAAACTTTGCGTGAATAATGCGTTTGAAGTATGCCACCTTGTGAGCAAAAATTGTCTAAATCGAGTCAAAACTGTTCAAGCCCCTAGGTAATTAATATGTTGACCCCAGTGCCTATAGCTGACTTTTTACCGAAAATATCGGTCAACATAGAACAAGGCGGCAAGATCCACAAAGAAATCTAAAACGAGTATACCATTTGACTTTGCGGGAGTATAAAATGTTCGGTTACATCCGAACTTAGCCCTTCCTTACTTGTTAATTTTTGATTTTTATATATTACATATAAAAAAAGACATAAAAAAAAATAAATTAATTAAAATGAAAAAAATATTACAAAAAAAAATAAAAATTTAAAAAACAAAAAAATTTGTTTTTTCAAGTAAAAAAAAACTATATCAGAAAATAACAAAGAACAGGATAAACGTAGCCAGAAAAAACATAGACTTTCGTTAACTGAAGCTACCCTTCCCATATACAAAAGCCAACATACAAGAATTTGATTTTGATCGTTAAGTTTGTATGGTTGTTTGATCTGGAATAATCAGTTGTCAATAAGATATAACCGTGTCTGTCAATTGCTTGTTAAAAATATTATGAATCGCTTTTGAATATATGTATTTTGTGTAGAATTTCTATGTTTGGTAACTATAAATACATGTATTTACACAGGTACTTACCACAACTACAGTGTTGAATGCAAACAGCACATATTTAGCCGTCGATGTGCCACAATCCATTGTGGTAACTTTAGCGTTATATCTTTCTTCGAAACAAACTATTATAAGTTAATCTGAAACAGAGGACATTAATAATTTAATGAGTGTTAGAATACATATTCAGTTGTGAGATTTCAAGTACCTAAGATTATTTAAAGCCACTTTGCAGTTCCTTATAAAAAGAATGAATATATCTAACAACAAAAATTGTAATTAAAATATGAAAATATAATTTTTAATCAAAAAATTCGAAACCCTTGTTGTACACATTCTAATTTTGTGTATAAAATTTAGATTTTTATTTTAAAAAAATTTAATAAAAAAATTTGAAAATAAAAATTTAAAAGCTAATTTGTTCTATTATTTAATTCATTATATTAAATTATAAATTTTTAATTCCGATGTTGAGATTGAAAACAAAACTTTTATAATAAAATTGTTAAATTAAAATTTTTTAAATACAAATATAATATTTTTATAAATTAAATCCAATTCTAGTTCAAAATGGTAAAATACGATGTATGCAAAAGCGAAAAAATGTTAATTCTAAAACAATTTTTTTTTAATTCGTAATAATATGCGTGTTATTAATTTTGTTTCAATCGAGTATTTGGGATTTAAAAATGAAAATTAATTTTGATTCGGTTTTTGGGATTAAAATTTATTTTAGTTAAATCCGTAACTCGTTTTAAATTTTTTTTCCATCCGGTATTGGAGAGTAAAAATTTCAAAATTATTTTGGATTTAGATTTTCTGAATTGCAAAAAATAAAATAAAAATTAGTTCAAATGTTAATTCAATTATTTTTTTTAATGCATTATTTGCAACCCCGGAAACAGCACACGGAAGTGCTTAATAATAATTCTATAGATCTTCAATACTCTTTGCTTAATACGAATATATGGTAATTCGAATATAATGCATATTTATTACAGCATGCCGTAATAATTTATTGTAATAGTTAAGTTTTTTTAAGCTGACATTCTCATCATGATGAAATAAAAATAATAATTTATTGTATATTATAGATAAAAACAAAACATATCTTATTTGTACGTAACTTCGTTGCTTCAATCGGTTTATATATAGAAACTGTATGTCTTGACTGTTGTTGACTTAATTCTAACTCAGACGACTACCTAACAAAATAAGAGGTATTTTAAACTTTTTTTATCTACAGCTGTTACTGAAAGGAAGTACACACATGACTTCCAAGAAATTATATGCAATCTTCCGATGATTCATCGGACTATATAACTAAATACAGCACATACTACTGCTATGACATTTCATATCATTATGTATAAATATCTTTAAGTACATGTCAATGTGATTTAAGTTGCATCACAACCACATGAATTATTATTTATGTGATATGTTACAGATTCATGTAGCAAAAAACTCCGCACCAACCATAAAATGTATATGTATGTACATACAGTATTGTAGCTTCACGCTTTATTCATTTTCGCAAAACCGGTATAACTTGCTGCCGCACAACTTTAATATATTAATTTGTAGGTATGTACAAACATATATGCACATACACACATACCATAGGTAGGTTTCCTATTTGAAATGGTAAATACTTTTTAACAAAACTGCTCTTCAGATTTCATGAGTTCTTGTTGATATTCTTTCGGTCGATTTTTAAATTGTTATAAAAATTGCATATTTGTGCATATTACCATTTATATTGTTAAGTATATTGGCGAACTTCAAGTGATTATGGTCACTGGCAATCACTTAATACGCACATGAATGCAACACAGCCCAACGTCCTATGGTCCTATGCTACCATTGAGTATTTACTTGCATACATACTATACAGCTCTTTATATTTTTCTCTTCAATTATTGTGGCCTTGTGCTGTCTCTCACTTACATCACTTTACACAGCGATGCACTAAATCTTCTCATGCGTTCATTGACACTTGTTTTTTAATAAAGGCGCATGTATGCATTTTCCTTTGTTTTGGTTTAATCCTTTGTCTCATATATAAAGTACCTACGTGATTTTGCACATCTAGCATATCTATCGGATTCAATTTCATTTATTATTATATATATCTTTACAGTTTATATAAATAAACAATGTCCTCCTATTTACGATCATGCATATTTTTCTCAATAAGTAATGTCACAATAATTAAAATATAACTTTATTGAAAATACATTTTGCATTTTTATGCACATTGTATCAATTACGCCGCAGTTTCACACTGCGATTGGGTTGGAGAACCCAGCATCCTGCGCAGTTTTTCTCCCATTTATTGCTCCTTTATTCAACATATCAAAAATTGTTACAGTCACTACACACTAGCACTTGATTGGTAATTTAACAGTAAATGTACATAATATTACATATATTATTTAAACTTATTTAATTAAGT
This sequence comes from Bactrocera oleae, assembly GCF_042242935.1. NCBI lineage: Eukaryota > Metazoa > Arthropoda > Insecta > Diptera > Tephritidae > Bactrocera > Bactrocera oleae. Next base: position 66,850,005 of record NC_091538.1, read on the forward strand.
AAAAATGATTTCACTCATTATACCTTTCAACACAACTATTGTTGCTTTTCAATTCACTTTGATAAAATATTTAAACAACAGCACACGTATACGCAACCAACCAACAACAAAATATACCAATCACTTCTACTTTCAAAATTTGAATGACAATGTGGTGCCATCAAAAACCAATTCCTGCTATCATGGAGGCAAATGCACGCAAAATACGAGTACTGCCAAGTTACACATTGTGCTTGTGGGTAAGCACTGCGAACAGCAGGGTTGCATACTATTTATTAACTTTTTGTAACAATCTTCCACTCGTTCCAATAGAAAAAAATAATTAATAAATTATTTTCGTAAAAATTTCAAATCCACTATTTAATTTAATAAAGAAATATCATTTCCATTTACTTTAAGCAAAGAATTGATGGAATAGCACTATTAATAATATTGTAATCGAATATTATCGACTAGTGTTAAAAAATTAATACTAAGTAGCCATCTAATCGCCGTAGTAATGTCTATAAACAAATTTTCTAATAGTTACGTTTCTCTGCAAGTTAACTGTTGCATATATCAAACAGAAAACTCTACCAGAAATTACTGTTAAAGTTTCTGAAATATTTTTTATTACCGAATTGACAAAACCATGTGAACGGAGTCGATAACCCAATGTTGTGCTTGAACAGGTTCTAACCAGAGAATATAAATTATATAATGTATTATATATTCCAGTCAAATCTAAGTAAGAGAGAACTGGGTAAGCAAGAAAACTCTATAAGTGAGAATAAGTCTCTGGACCCGAAATTTGACCTCTTAAAAACCTCTATGAATGAGCAACAAAAACCTCTATAAGTGACAGCCGTATTTCCCACTTTGACCTCTATAACTGAGAGCCTCTTTTGTATTTACCTCTATAAGCGACAATTTTTAGATGTACGACCCATTCGTTGTTCGGCACTATGTTGTTTTCTTGTAATTCAAAGACATAATATTTTACTGTATTAACTTATTTTTCATGATCACTGCAATTCATAAATATAATTTGCAACAACAACTTATAATGTCTAAACGAAAAATCAACGTATTGTCGTTTTATTATATATACTATATATAATTTACATTCTTTGCTCTAACTGTTATGTATCCATAACAACTGGCAAAAACTTTACAGCAGACTAATTTTATAACAGTGCTGCCCTAAATTTACCATTTGTGGAATCTAAATAAAGTGTCATATGTATTGAAAGAGTTTAGTTTTCGTCGGGGCTTCCGCTTCCTCACTAATTTGTTAAGTTTTATTTAATCGTTTTGAATTCAAATCATTATAACAGAATCTTATAGCATAAACCGATTTCATATACTTTCATAAAAGCTAAATAGTTACTTCTTAGATGCAAAATATTTGATAGTTTTATTGGTGACAAGCAAACTGTAATCGCTGCCAAGCTAAGACTTGCAAACACAACATTACAAATAACCGCCATTTTGTAATTAGTAGTTTGCTCTCCTTTGACTGTTACGCACTTGATTCGCTAAGCAGCAGGCGAAAATAAATGCCACTAACTGAAAATAAATATAGTAAAATTACGGTTTAAGTTCAGTAATTAAATTAAGAATGCAAAGTGTCTTTAAACGACTCACTTCAATAGCTGCGACTCCGAGGCCAGCATAACGTACAATATTTATGCTTTTATCCCAAAATGAATGGAAAGCTTGCTTGCAACCAGGTCTCTTTATAGCATCTAACATATTACAAGACGCGGCGTTTGTGCCACAACAGGAATTGGGGACTGACTCGAGATTTAAGGTGTAATCAGTTGCGCCATCTACGCCACAACAGTTAAACTAAATGAAAGAAATATTTTTATTATTAGTTTCAAATGTACTTCTGGTTAAGCACTAACCGATTAGTGAGCAACTAACCAATTAGTGAAAAACTTACCGTCAATTGCAAAGCGTCCATTACTTTTTGATCTGTTTTGTGTTGCTTCCAAATTGATTCCACAATTTGATCTACATAATTGAGAAATTTGGCACGTTGTGTCCAAACAAGAATCACCAGAGCAATCTGAACCAGCAAGAGGACGAGCATAATGACGGAGTACTACAAGATGAAGACGTATATACGTAAGTAGTAATATTCATTTATAAAAATGTATATGTACATATGTGTACATCTACATATATATATGCTCGTAATTATGTGACTTACCGTCATTGTGCAACAAGTATTCTCGCGTATTGCACCGCAGCAACCCAAAAACGAAATAATGAATATCACACATCCCAGTATAAGAATTGCTATGGGGACGCTGTTAGCTTCAAACGTTTGCGCAATGCTACCCACTTGCTGTACGTGTGATACTAATATGGAACCGAAGACAATTAGCAATATACCGCATACCTGTAGATATGTATTTGATTAATTATCATAAGTACAAAATAATGTTTTTATGAAGATTATTCAACAAAATTAGTCAAATTTAGTTTAAGCGAAGTTAGATTCCCGCATCGCTTAAGGGGTTATATCCACTTGCATGTCAGAAAAACCGCGGTTTTTATGAATTTTTTTGAAAAAGCATTTAGATTAATTAATAAAGAATTTAATGTACTTTAATAATTGGCGATTCAGTTTGAAAAATTTGCATTCCTTTGATCCCGTAGCCAATCTCCAGGAGAAAGATTTTTCTGCATTTACATTTCATGGTGTCTAAGGTATTATCAAAAAAAAATATTCCTTCGATCATTAACTGATAAATATATCTGAGATAGTCGTGTCAAAAGTAAAAGTCGAAGGGTCGAACCGACTAAGAGAAATTTTCCTTACTCCTTTCGGAGGATGTTCTGTAATATGTGTACTTTCGAAATATGCAGAAACAAAAAAAAAAACGAGTTTGAAAAATCACAAGGTGATATAACTCCTTAAGGTACAAATAACCTCTCAAAAATTTACATATCTTTTATTGACAAAAAGTACCCCACTCTTTCAATGAAAAATGTACCAAACAACAGTAAGAACATTTGTAATTCACAAACTGATAACGGGTTGGTTATACAAAATCATGACGTCATAGGCATTATGTCTCAATTATTTTATAGTAAAAGGGTATGAGCTATCGTTATTTGATAAAAATAGAAGAAAAAATTCAAGAATACAGGGTGGTCAATGTAAAATTTTAACTGCTGTGATGAGTTGATTGATAACGATATCAGTAAGAAGTGCAATTGTTTTTTTATGTCGCTTATATACAAAAATATTACCTATATTAGCAGCAGCAAGTACAAAGTAAACAAATTTATTTATACTTCACACATGGGCACTTAATTTTAATGTCCTGCACTGAGTATATTAAGTATGTCACAAAGTTTGTAACGGCCAGAAGGAAGCATCGGATACCCCTGTCTGTATATACGCGAACTAGTCCCTCAGTTTTTGAGATATCGCTCTGAAATTTTGCACACGCTCTGTTTTCCTCAAGAAGCTGCTCATTTGTTGAAACCGGCGATATCGAATAACCATAGCATAAACAAATCTGATCGAACAAAATCAAGACCTTGTATGAAAAACTGTTTTATTTCACGAGATTTCTTCACGTAATTTGGCATGGATGTTCAAGAGAATTATAAAATATATAAATACATTTTTCATATCATATCACATCACACTGTCATAAAAAATAAACGACCAAAATCAAGTTCTTGGATGGATAATTTTTTTATTTGTGGAGGGTTTTATAGCCTCGGTATAACCGTAGTTAACGCGTTTTATGTAAACAAAACAAAAAAAAAGGCCTCAGCGCCAAAAAAAAAAAAATAGTTTCAATTAATTTTTGTGTAAATTTGTCGGCATTGGTGATAAGATAGAGAGGCTTTACTATCGATGAAGCGAAACAGCTTTATATTATATTATGTAGATAAAAGACTTCTGCTTTATGACACTGTTTACCTTGTAAGCTTGTACTTAGAACTTAAATATTAATTATTTTCTTCCTTTTATCTCGTTTTCGTGTAATCACTTACTACAAAAATAAATTAACTTATAAAATGGGCTGCAACTAATTTGCAAACTGCGTTAGCACACCATGACTCAATATTTAGGAACTGCAAATTCGATTTCTATGACTAACATTGCTAACGTTGTCTAACTATTTAAACCGTTATTGAGTGCTCGCGTGATATAAAAAAGTGCTATTATCATTTTGAGGTTATATTTTCTTGTCTTTACTTACTACGAAGAGTATGTTGAATAAGAAGAGCACATATTTCACTAAAACTCCACCGCAATCCATATTTTCGTGTAATAAACTTTTTTCCTTCCTTCCTCTATATTTTCTTTATTTATTTATAACTGTAATGCGAATATTGCTACGTTTTCCATCAGACCTCAACCGTATTACTGTCATTTGCTATCTAATAGTATATTTTATATAGTGCACAATTTTTCCAGGCCACAAAGCCTTATCGCTATTAGCTCATTAAGCCTTCTTCCAGTGGAACGGTTGTTGTACAAAAATGTGTAGCATATTTTTGGGAGATAAAAACTGTTGAATACGAAATAGGCAATGATATTCTTAAATTACTTACTTTTCATTGACTTTTAAAATTTCCAGTACTCGATATTTTTGAGCTTAATAGCTCTATAAGTGGGTCGGTTACACAAATCAGCCGGGCTACTCGAACAAGGAGACTGCTGTAACCTATTATTTTATTTTATCTATAAAAAGTTAGTTCCTAAACTTAATATCTGATTTATAAGTGAGAAAAAATTCATTGATTCAGTGAAGCGGTTACTTTAAAACCATTTTTTTAGTGGGGATGTTTGCTAGTCCGGTAACTCTTAAAGTATTTTTCCGTTTCCATTTTTAAAACTTAAAAGAGTGACTGACCCCCGAAATTATTTAGCAATTCAGAATATATGTTTTAAGGAAAGGCGCGGGATAAAATGTTTTTAGTATCAGACGAAGACTTCTTCGGGGAAAAACAGCTTATTTAAAAATATGCCTACAAGTCCCAAATCCAAAACAGGGCACCGAGTGAGTACCCCCAGACAAAAAGTGAGTTTTATTTTATCAATACTCCAACGTAAAATATTATAACTAGTGATGAACCGTATTCGAAAAAGAGCGACCGGAACAAATGGTAGTTAGAAGGGGCAAGATCTGGATCTATAAAAGACGGGTGTGGCAAAACTTTCCAGCCAGCCAGGTTAATTTTTAACCGGTCTTGCAACAAGATCTCGAGCGTTGTCATGATGGAAAATTTAAAGCTCCGTGTCCAGTCTCAAATTCTGAGCGTTGTTCATCAATCTCTTGTTACAATTTATGAGTTATGAGTTCATGTCGGTAGCGTTCCTCGTTAATGATTTCACTCAGTTTTATAAGCTCATAATACATCACGCTCTTCCGGTCACACCAAATACCCAACATTACCTTGGAGTCATGAATATTCGGCTTTGCCATTGATTTGGCTCTTTGTTTCACATGTGATCTTTTGCTTTTAAGGTTGTCCATAATGGCTCTATTTTTCATTACCAGTTACAATACGATGCAAAACGACTTCAATTTCCTTGCTTTTGATTATATCCGGCTGCTTTAAAACCTTTTGAAATATGGCTGTTTAGTGACTCCCAAAGATTCTACGAGCGCTTCTTGTGTTTGACAACAGTTTTCATTAACTAATGCTACTAGTTCCTCATCTTCAACCTTTTTTGGTCGCCCAGGACGTCTTTCGTTTACCAAGTCAAAATAAACACTTTTAAATCATCCAAACCCCTTTTTTCACGTTGGCTCAGCTAGAGCATGTTCACCATAAACTTCCACTAAAATTCGATGACTTGCTGATGTGGTTTTCTTCATATTAAAATAATGAAGAAGAACTCCCCGCACAAACATATTTGAGTTAAAAAAATTATTGTTGCTTACGCTTCAAATGAATGACATATTCTGAAAAGGGTGCACCTGGACAATAGCTTTCCAACGCAGCTTCGGAATTTTGGAAGAATATAATAATAATCAAGCTACGCCAACTGTTGGCGGGCATAGTTGTAGAACCAATATTTCGTGATTTATTTTTTGACAGATTTTCGAAAATTTTCATTACGAGTGAATTTGTTGTAATTTATTTAAAATATTATAACTATACTACTAAATGTATTATAAATAAAACCTTATTTCCAAAAATCAAAAGTAAAATATTCTTCACTTAAAGCAAATTTCATTTTTTAAGCTACGGAACAATTAAAATATATAATTAACTATAAATATTGAGCCAGTTCTCTAAGCCATATTTCTTCGCTCCGCTTTTCGGACGCATCCCGCCAAACCACAACCAGATATCAAAGCCAAAAATTCTATAACAACCACCACAATGCCACCAATTCGTACATAACCCAAATTATCGTACCAGAAGTTATAAAACACCGTTTGGCAACCCGATTTAGTAGTATAAATGACCGCTGGACACGGAGCATCCGTTTCCACAAAACCACAGCAAGACGGTGGTACGGCGCTACTATAATCAGTGTAATTGTTGTAGCCACAGCAGCTGAACTATATTTCAAAGAGAAAAAATAAAAAGATTGTTAAAAGTTTAATAAAACAAACTTTCGCGAACATATATGCGACTTACTGTAATCTGTATTATATTCATAGGGTTGTCAGCATCGTCATTTCTATTTTCAAACGCATTATGAACAATCGTATTCATAGAGTTGAGGAAATCTGTCTTCTCCACGAAAGCCCAAACGACAAGTGCAATCTGCAGACACATCAGTATGAACATAAAAAGCGAGTACTGCAGAAGTTTGAAGAAAACAGAAAAGGTTTATTATCGAAGAATGTAAAAATAATTTAGGATGTGTATATATCTTTCAGACTTACTAATAGGATACACCAATTGATCTCCCTAAGTGCGCCGCAACAGCCAAAGAAGGACACAATAAATATGACAGCACCCAATACTATAACAATAATGGGTACGACATTGACATAATCGATATTACTATCCGATTTTAGATCACCCATGCCATCCAGAACAAGACTGCCGAGTATGATGAGTAGGATGCCAACTATCTGAAAATTAATTTTAATTCGAATTACTCGAACATATACGAAGTCGCCGAAGTAAAAATATCAAGCAACTTATGTATGATTACCATTTGCTGGATATAGATATGAATTTTAAAAAGCTTTAAGACTGATTCTGGACCGGAAAATAAGTTCCCACAGCGTATAAGACTTGTATATATTATAGTTTAATAAAATTGCTTTCAGGCAAATAGTATTATTTGACAGTTCTCAGCTCGAATATGAGTATTATCAATGCTTCTGGATTCGAAGTCCGTTAGAGATTTGAAAGAAGAGAGATGGAAGATATCTTGTGAAATAAATATAGAGAGGAGCTAAAATAACCAGACTTGTTTTGGCTTTTGGTTTCTGAAACATCAAATTTTTACAACAAACACATTATTTTACCAGATTAGAGAAAAAATATAATCGATAAAATAAAATCGGCTGTTTGGGTCCAAGAAAATGGAGTAAATCCAAAACAAAAAGGTGTGGTCCAGAAATCGGGTTTCTGCTAAAGAGGTCAACGAGAAATATATAAAAACTCATAATAACAAAATATTGTCGAAGTTGTGTAATCATATAGAAAATATGCATCAGACTCTAGGATGTAGCATAGAATAATAATTGAAAGACAGCTTACATATGCTAATAGCTTTATCAACAAAACAACCATAATGGGTTTTAGACTGAATGTTTCCGATTAAAAATAGAAGAAATCCACATGTTAGAAGTACAAAGTAGCATTTCATATGCGTTACTTATTGGTATCGACCTACTAAAGATTTATTGTGCTAAATCAGACCAGAACTAGACTTAGATTAAATGTCGATGTCAGAAGGGCATTCTGGGATATGAAATAACTCTTCGGACTGCCTAAAATGCCATCCGCTAGGACTAGATGAAGCCAGTATAATCTAACCTAACCTACATTTAACTTAAGCAATATCATGAAGTGGTAATTTTTTGCTATTACTAGTATTGTTAGTGCAAAAGAGGCGTTTCAGAAACTTGTATTAGTTCTTAAATTAGTTCAAGTGAATTTTTTGATTATCGAACATAGGTACGTATTTAAATGGAAGAGTGTAGTTAAAATCGAATGAATCATTTCGTTCTGAAGTCGTACCCAATATATATAATATATTCATTGCGAATATCTATTTCAACCACGAAAAGTGCAAATGATGTGTCAAAAGTAATTACAGTCATCCATATTGTTATCGCAATTCCGGACAGAGCTGATATTATTTTATATACATATAGCATATATAGGCATGTATATACATATGTACAGAATTTTGGCAAAATATAGTGAAATTTGTAGACTTAGATGTTTTTTTTTTTTAATTTTTAGGCGTGAACTCGAAAGTTTCCAACGTTGATTGGAATTTTTTCGATTGACATGTGTTGTGCACAAAGTTTTATATAAGAAAAGACATAGGCGTAAAGTAAAAAAAAAAAAGATAAAAATGTTTTCTGTACTGCTGACTCTAAGTTGGCGCCTTTACGGAGCACACCTATGGTAACCGCCTGAATAAAGCGATTTTTACGAATTAAAAGAAAATATTGCATGAAATGGTATAAAATTTTGAAGGAATATTTATATATATTTTATAAATAATTTCAGGCAATTGTTGCTATTTCCCAAGTTTCTAAGAAAAAGATCCTAAAATGCTGTAGTGATTGTGGCCTTCACCATGGTTGAAAAAAAATATTAATAATTAATTTGCAAGGTATTACCTATACAATGACCTACAATTACCTATAAAATTTAACAAAATTACGGCCTTTGAAAAATTGCGCAATTTTTTAGATGATTTTTGGCACGCCAAAATTACGTTTTCCATACAATCGAACAATCGTTTGGCTCCCAACAATGATTAGGACTAGAACGTTGCGATCTGATTGCTCAAATATCGCTTTAATAGCAAAAGAAAACCGCTTTGTCCATCAGTAACCCTAAATTTCAATAAATCACCAAGGACTTAAATTGATTTTTCTTCTAAATTCAGTTATATGTTAACAACAGTGGATTCTAATTTTAGTGGTAGTAAAAACTGACCAATCGCCACTGCCTAAACTCAAAATTTATTTTTATTCTTCAAAACTTTAAAATTACGTGTTAAAGATTTCTTTGAAATATAGAAAATCTAACTATCATTAGCATCATAATAGCCTTTTTTGTTTTTGAACAGCGTTAACCCTCTTAATAAAAATTTAGCAGTATTTCGTCAAAAAAACAACAAACAGTAAGATCATGCAAGTGAAGTTCAGCCTATGCTAGTCCTTATTAAACACCTTCAACGACTAACACGAAGCACTGTAATCCAATAATCAGTTCGTAAATTTGATTGTCTACAATCTTTGTTGTTATCGATATTTTATTTTCGAAATCTTTTGTTTTTATTATTTCACACATCTTGAATTGAAGCCCATTACTTTGGCATGACCTGTTTTCTGATTTCCAAATATTTTCACATCACATACATACAAGCTTGTATAAGGATATAATCAGCTTACCACTGCGAGCAGATTAAAAAAATATAGCAGCCATTTTATGAGAAATTCGCACCAACCCATTTTTTAATGTTTTTGATTTCTAATTTTTGATATTTAATTATGTTTATTAGTATATTTATTTTTTATTTATATAATTTTTTATTGCACAACTATTCGTAGTTTTGGAAAATATTTAATTGGTGTGCTTTTCAAAACCAATTTCGTTTGATCGCGTAACTTTCGTTCGAATGACTGAACCCTTGGCCGAATTGTTGCTTTTTAATAAAATTAATTATAATAATTTTTTGTTGTGGCTACAAAAGATATCAAAAAATCACTACGTACTTATCTTTGATTATTTTTTCATGCACTAATCGACTAGATAAATATGACACAGGTGTATCTATTGTACCACACATCCATGTAAAAATGTGTGTCATATGTAAATACATACAAAATTTATACAATTCGTATATTGCGCAGGGCTCAAAGTACTTTGGCCCATCGATAATATATGAGGGATACAGTGCAACCTCGCTTATTAGAACTACTAACAGCTTTGGTAGCAGACTTTCCGTTTTTTGGAACTACATGCGAAATTTTAAGCAACTACAGATGACTTCCATTTGCTTCTTCTCTGCTTGCTTTGACCTTTTTTTACCCTATTGAATTCAATAAAAGAAATTATGTCAAGAACTCATTAAAGTGGTAAAAAAAGTGTTCTATTCTACAGGTTAGTTGAAAAGTTTCTGCGCTCGAAATGAAAAAATACGGTTTTTGGTTCTAAATTTATTTTTTTATTTAATATAATCTCCCTTAACTTCAATACACTTATTCCAATGATCCTCCAATAATTTTATGCCATCCCTATAATGACTTTCAGGAAGCTATGCAAAATACCCATCTACGGCTGTAATAGCTTCTTCATTCGACGAAAAACACTTTCCACGAAGGAATTGTTTCAGGTTTCTAAAGAGGTCGTAGTCGCTGAGAGCCAAATCTGGTGAATACGGTGTATGCTCAAGTAATTCGTACTTTAATTCGTTGATTTTCTCACAATATTCTTTTGCGTCCCAAAAAACTGATGCCGTACCCTATGTTGCTGATCGTTGTGACTTCACCTGCTTTGGAGCTGAATAACCAGCTTCAGTCCACTGTAAACGTTCTTATTTCAATTTATGATCATGGTGGTAGATCCAAGTCTCATCCATATTTATAAAATGACGTAATAAATCGAGTTTCTTCTGCTAAGAAAGTTATTTTCGATCCAGATTATGTTGAACAGCTTAATCATATGTAATTCTCCATGTAAAATATGAAGTACTCGTTCGTCTGAGATGCCTATGGCATTCGCAATTTCACACTTAGTCAAACTAACTTATCTACAGTGCTGTCCAGAACTATTGAAAATGTGGAGCATATTTAGTAGTGCCTAGTGGCAGTTTCGGGGGGGATTTGAGGCCACAAGAAATGGGAGGTTTTAGTCGGTATTAACATTAGCAAGTCACCAGGCTTATGTTCAAATCCGACATACCCAGAGCGAAACACCAAAGCCTGCCATATGTAAATGTATTTCCTCCTCAATGAAAAAAAAAAAACTTAGTCAAACTTGGAACTTGCTCAATGATTTCTGGTGAGGGTGCGGTTTTTGTTCGTCCTTCGCGTGAATCGTCTTCAAGCCTAGTACGACCACGTTTAAATTCACCAGCCCAAAATTCAACGGTGTATTTTGAAGGTGAGGACTACACTTCTAACAATTTTTCATAAATTTCCTTTGCTTTTAAACCTTTCAAAACAAGAAACCTAATCACTGCGCGATATTCATTTTTTTCCATATTAAAAAAATACTTTGATACGTCAACTTCAAATTGCTTGAAAACAAATAATTAATTGACTTTGCATGTGTTCTCACGACAGATGTACTAACTTGAGAAAAAAAAAAAAATTTGGAGTTATTAGTGCTACTTCTTAGTCAGCGCTATTCACTTTTCAACCAACCTGTATCTCTCTTTTAAAATGCCTTTGCCTTTTCACAGTTTTTTGTTCGATTTGGTTATAACATAATTTTAGATAATAGCTTTTACAAAGCACCTGAAACACAATACTAGGTCGGCAAGGGGTTAGCCAATGTTTATTGTGCCTAATTTGCAACTATAGCTCGCCTCCTCAATCATCTCGCACAATTTCTCTATCTTATAGTCGAACTTAACCGTTTAGGTCGGTATGAACCTACGCCAATTCGGCGCTTCATTACATTTCCAATAAAAATAACTAAAGCGATGAAATAAACAAGTCTGGCTTTCAATTTGTTTAATTTGTATGTATTCATAATAAATAAAACGAATCAACAAATATTAAAACATATTAATAATAATTGATTAACAATATAAAATACCTAACTAAGTTTACTTAACTTATGCAATGCCTTGTGTATACGCGTACATACACGTACATAAGTTACATGATTCACAATTATTATTTGTACTTCAAATAAAATGAATTCAATGTACAATATACTGATGTAATTTATTTACAAAACCGCATGCTCTACACACACTCAGTTTCTTCCGCGTATTTAATGTCTTCGCGAATTGCGCATGCTGCTTGCTAGGCAACAGGCTATTGTGAGTACCGCCAATTCAATGGCCGCAACTGCAATGCCCGCGTAACGGATAATATTCGTATTTGTCGCCCAGAATCCAACGAATTCAGCAGTACAGCCTGGCTTAGTCTGATAGACATCTGCGGGACACTCCTTAATGTCGAGAGAGCCACAGCATGAAACTGGCACATCTTTGTCCGCAGTTATATAATCGGTATAATTGGTCTTTCCACAGCACTTGAACTAATTTTGAAAAGTAGAAATTAAATTAGTTTCAACTTATATTCGTAAAAAATTAGAAATATAGCATGCTTACGCTAAGTTGTAACGCGTCCATTGGGTAACCTTTAGCGGAATCATTCTGATTCCATGCTGTATCAACGAGATCTGTCATAGTTTTCAAGAAATCGTCACGTTTTATAAATACCCAGACTACTAAAGCAACTTGTAGACAGAACAGAATGAACATGAAGACGGCGTACTGTGGGGAATAGAAATGGGTTAATAACACGTATCGCTCTATCATATTAGTCTATATAATATTATATAACACCTACCGTTGTCATGCAACACGAATTCTCGCGTATCGCTCCACAGCAGCCAAAGAATGATATCACAAATATTATACAACCCAGTATAATTATTATGATGGGCAGTGTATCAACGTTAATAGCCTCTTCGAATGATGAGAAATCGCCAAGATTGCCCACCATAAATGAGCCAAGGACGATAATGAGAACGCCACATATCTATGAATCGAAAAATAAAAAAACACATAAGTATTTATTATATACATTTATATATGGTAGTATCCAATAGTTCATAGATGAGATGTATACATGTTCGGTTTAACCTTTATATTATAATCTGAAATTGTTATCAACTACAAATATATAAACGTTGGTAGGTATGCATAAAAATGGTATGATAAAAAACTCTGATTTGTGCATTTAAATCTTTCTAATCTTTATTATTGTAGCAGTAGCTAAAACTTACAAGTAGATATCATATGTACTCATATTTATAGGTTATGTGTTTATCAAAGCGTTATCATGCATTAAATGAGCTTCACGTGATATTGTCTTTGCAAATTGACCTTTCTATATTGATTATTAGGTGACAGTTGACTGTTGTATACACATATATATGTAAAAATACATATTTTTTTCAGTCCGGGTCAAATTGTCATAATTGTTTTTTTTTAATTTTGTCAAATTATGGTCTAAGCCTACGACCAGCCGAAGCATAACTACTGCCCCATACATTTGGTCATGACTTACTGTATAATATCAAGGTCAAATATTATATAGTTTTCAGCGGAATTACTACAAGTACACATTTACCTAGACTCCACTTAACCTTTTATAAAGAGAATTTTCGCCACACTACTTGTAGAACTCGAAATGCAGTATGTAACTTTCGCGGTTATTTACGCAGTTACCAACGCCATTTTGTACAACATACATATGTTCATATGTTTGTAATACCCAGTAACTACTTACAACTCAGTTGTAATATCTAATCTCTACCAACACTATTTATTTTAGTGTACATCTGAATGTCAACAAATGAATACATTTCCCGCTCGCAAAAAAAATGTAATTTTAGCGAATTGACGAAACAAGTATGCACCGATATTCTGAGAGGTATAAGTACTCAGGCAATTATTAACTCCATGCCAATAATAATAGTCACTTGTATGCCCACAAATGAGGTTAAAAATGTAGCGGAAATTCTACCAATAATCATGTACATATATGCAAACATATATTACTTTTATAGAGTAGTTGACATCCATATGTTAATGGACTTTATTGTAGCTAGATATAGAACTACATAGAATGTTTCTCTTCGAACATCTGATAGATTTTATGAAAACTTTTTATGAAAGCAACATAATGAAATATATGTAATTGCCTACAGGCCACTTTAGATACCATTTTTTAACTGTTAGTTGGTAGTAGCTATTTTAAATTCGTCGAAACATGCAAGGGAATTGAACAAACAACTGACAGGGAAAAGGAATTACGCCCAAGCCTGGCGGCTAAAAATGTAAATAGTCTTTACGGTCCTGATACTGTAACAGCTACTCACGCGGCAATATTAGTTTGGTCGATCACGCGATCAAATAATGAAAATCGTCAAGTTCAAGCTAAACATTGTACAAAAAACTATTTGGAAATATTCAAATAAGGCGGAATATAAAATTTAACTCGATATCACACGTTTTAAGACAAAAAACCTCATGGACCGAATTTCCATCTATTTATCACTACAAGTACATAAGCAACAAAGTCGATCCAATTATGAAGTGGTTGGCTTCGTGGCTTGGTGATAAAAAGTGGGTATCTTACGACACGTCAAGCGAAAGACGTCGCAGTCGAAACGCGATGAGCTGGCGCAGTCTGTGGTCAAACCAAGATTGATGAACAGAAGGGGTTTGCAGCGTGTTTGGTGGGATTGGCAGGAGATCATCTACTATCAGCTACTCCCCTACGGCCAAACTTTTAATTCGCAACTGTACAATTGAATCGTCTGATGTAAGCAAACGAACAGAAGTGGCCAGCTTTGGCCAAAAGGAGCGGAATTGTGTTGCATCAGCATAACGCCACACAAAGTGATTTTGACCGCTAGAAAGTCAGGGAGCTTAGTTGGGAGGATCTTACACATCCACCTTATAGTCTGGAAGTGGCAGCAAGTGATTACTACCTGTTTCTATCAATGACGAGTGATTTTGTTGGGGAAAGAAGCGTGTGTTAGGAGATAGTATATATTTGACCTAAATCGAAATATTCTAACTATGCTAAATAAAAACTTCAATTTACGTTGATGCAGAAATAATGGAATTCTTTTTACCAGGCCTTATAATTGACCTTGAGTGAAAAAGAGTTTTACTTAGTATAAAGACTTTTTAAAGTAAATAATGAATAAAGTACATTATTAATTGCAAAAATATTGTGCTCAGTTTCAGGTAACAAAGTAATTAATGACAGTTGATAACATCTCAGAAGTGAGTAGTCGGTGGAAAACAAAACACTTCGATAGCTGCTTTACTCTTACATGACTTTAGGTCGTTATACGTAATGCTTTGTACTGAAAAGAAATTACTTTTATTTGTTTTTATTATTATATAGATTAATTATAGGTATTTTAATACTTGAAAAATATTTTTCAACTTCAGTTCGAAGTTAAGTTTTTGCTTAACAGGAGGTATTTATTGCTCTAGCAAATTTTTTTTTAAGGGTTACTGTCCAAGGATTGAGGATTTGGAAAACGCTCATACTATGCACAGCAACAAAAAATGAAAAAAACATTTATTTTTAATTTACTATGAGGTCTTTTTAAATCCTTTTTACTTTGGCCGATATAATAATGAAGTTCAAGATCATAAATATTGCCGTATCCATATTTGTAATTAAGTTGATTACTCTGTAATTATAAAGGGGAGCAAAAATTTCTCCAGAATCGCGCCATTTGAAGTCATTAAGTTAAAACCACTTTCATGTCATGTTTTTTCCACCTACACACAATTACAAAATACACGGACACTTGCACAAAGCGAACATATGCTAATATGAATGTAAAAAATTAACAAATTCCTAACGGTACTTTGAGAATTTCAATTTCAGGTAATAAACTGAATTTATATACACAAACACATTACTTTTTTACAACACTGTACTTTTTAATAATTTTTTGTCTATTGTTTTTATTGCTTTAACTCACCAAAAATACTATATTGGCGATATAGATTAAATATTTGACAATTGATTCAAAGAAATTCATTTTGGAATGCTTCTTTCGACTCGTCAAATTTGTGCACTTTAAATAAGTTTTTTGTGTTTTATATTGGTAAATTGATCGTTTCACACTTTAGTATCGCGTTCCTGCCTTGCACATTCACTGCAAATGTTCTAAACGCGTCGAGTTCTCTTGTCGAATTAATCACACAAGAGCGGTTGTTGTGTTCTTTTAAATGTCACTTGCTCCAGCTCCAACGCAGGTCCTCTACATTAGGTGTGCACAGACTGATTACATACGGTGAAAAATCTCAGACAAGCGAACCAGATACGAGCTGATAAGTCTTTTGCGCTCTCGTGTTGGTAATAAACAAGAGATATTGCAAATATTATTATCTTGAATATACGACATAACTAAATATATTTTATCAGTAATTTATGGACCAAGTACTATGTGGGTATATAGCAGTGTGATAAATAATTTGTTGGGAAATTAAATGATAGGTAAGCTTTCGTTGTACGTTTTTATCTAGAAAATATATGAAAGAAAAACTAATTTGGAAAAGATTGCCCAAAATGAGATCGTACTTAACCGAAACAGGCTCTACAGAATAAATATGTTATTCCATCAAGGTACATACATATATATATATATATATTCCCATCGTTCCTAGATGGAATTTTGACGATTTTCATCACTTCCGTTATAAACGTGTATAAGAGATACATACCTTATTACACATAACACTTTCTGTCAGAGTTGGAACCCTCGTCACCTGCTCAGTAGAGCGCAGAAGCTTCTCCTTTTTCTTCGACTTCACTGTGCCTGCCGGTGGTAGCAGTCTCGTCTCCCACCGACGTTTGTGCTGCTATCCTAGCCCGTCTCATCTCTTCGTTGGTCTCCATTTTGAGTTTTGAATTCTGGGGTCTCTACCCCTAACGTTTTATACCTACTGCCACGTGCCTCATTAACAATGACTGTTGGATTTCCCCATTCACCTCCTTCTGGGATTGCATATAAAGCACCATTCGGGTATAAATCAAGAAGTACACCAGCCTTCGCTAGATGACGCCTGCCTGCAATATGATGACTCAGGCAGTCCAGAGGCAGATTGAGACCACGACGTTACAAGCAGCGACACCCATTGCCAGTCGAAACGCGCGCGGAAAATACAGCTCAGATTTTTGTTGACCCTCTTCACTTTTAACATTTCCTGAAACACATGCATGTCCAAGCAGTATTTGGTTTTGTTTTTTTTAAGTCATACTAAATTAAATTAATTTTAATAATATTATTTAAACTTTTGTTATCAGTTAGTATCAATATTTTTGATTTTTTTATGATTACTAAAAGAACCCAATTTCAAGCGGTTACAAGGCAATTGAAATCTTATAAGTCTTTCATTGAAATAACTAATTTGCCTTATCTGTTTCTAATATGTTATTCAAGCCCTCCTGCCATAGCCACTGATAAGTCATATAATTTCACATAATCTTGTGGAAGAGATCACAATATCTTTATTATGGGCAATAAAGAATTACCGTTTGTATGGTATGATTGTAGCAATATAATAATTAATGTCAAATTTAGGAAACAGGAAATGAATCTTAAGTAAGATCAGTTAAAGCAATAAGATTATTTGGGAATTATTTACAATTGGTCGAGTAATGAAAAAGAAAGTATTCACGATAGAAATTTACAGTGAAAGTAATAACCAAATTAAATTAAAATTTCCTCACCGTTTTCTATATGTATACTTGTACGCCGCTGAAACGACAAATATTTTGTCAACGACAAATATATTTTCAATTTTAAATACATCCAAAGTGGTTTTCCGTAATAGCGATTAGATGTTGATGTTGCTTCTTAATTCCACGCAACGTTTTTCCGTTTCCAGTCAGTTTATCACCTCTGTTATGTATAATCCCTATGGTCGAAAAAAACAAATCAAACGACAGAGAGTTGTGAGTTCAGTCGGGTGCTAAATTTAACGTTCGTCAACAATCTCTGATTGGGCCTAAAAAAATAAGTCCTACTAATTGATACATTCTATATTTTCCGGTGAAAAGTTTTTGAGTTCAAATATGTAGATATTTTTGAAGAAAATAGACACACAATCGAATTGTTTTTTTTTTAATATTTATTGAATTGTTTTACGATTATCGTAATGAAGACAGAGTATTCATTGTAGAATACCCACCCAGTGACACTTAAAATAGTCAGTAAAGTAAAGAGACATTTTGTAATACTCTTCTTTTCTTTATATGTGGTAACTCTATGTATCTCCAAATATATAAAAATTACCGTGAAAGTTAACTATCGGTTAAATCATAGAGAGCGCTATCAGAGATATCTATTAAAGTTTCGGTAGTCGTGATTTTCTCCGTAATAGTTAGACACAGTAACCCTATCAATTGAGATTTTTTTCTCGATCTTTTCTAATAATGGCGATTGAATTTTTTTTTCGTTTTGAAATTTTAAGAGTATATTTTTTAGATATTTTAGGACTACACAGTAAACAGTATTTTTCGAGTTTGACCAAAAAAGGCTGCAGTGATTCCTGCCTTTTCCGTGGATAAAACCAAAATAAATTCACTACTTGAAGAGAAATATTGTCCGTACAATGACACACGGTTGAAAAAAAATCAAAAATTTACAAAATGGCGGCGTTTTAAAAAAAAGTTGAATTTTACCCACAATTTTGCTCGATTTGGCCACCCAAAATTCGATTTTTAATCAGATCATTGTATGGACTATGGACTCATATATATACAGAACTTACAGAATATTCTTGGTAGTTGACGTTGTCATCATTTGTCACTGAGTAGTCACTCAAGTAAATTTTAAAAATACAGTTTTGAGAAAAACGCGTTTAAATATAAACTATTGGAGCTGATTGAACTGGGCGGATACACTTTAGTAGGCTGCAACTCAAAAACTTTTTGAGATATTGATTTAAAATTTTAGTATCTTATTTTTAAAGGTATAACCTATTGAAATATGGGTCGATCGATCGATTGTTTTTTTTTTTAATTTAACACTGAATGTGCCCCTAAACGACATTGATAAAGTTTGATTGTAGCAAAAATTTGTTTTAATGTACTTTAACTAGTTCGGCAAGGTTCCATACACTTGAGTATTTACATTTATTTATATTTACAGGTTATATTATCAGGCTGTTCATTTTTTACCAGCGCGCTTCCATGCGTTAGTTGGCACAAGTATCGGTACATTTTATTTTTAACTTAATGTTTATGAAGTAAACGAAAAAGGTGTGTTTGTACAGACATTATCAGCATATTGTTGTCGCAAAAAAGTAAGCGATAACGCAATGATAATGAAATGTTAGTTATGAATCACTGTATATACTCTAAATGTTTAGGTATGTATATATAGCATATGTACTCGTATACTAGTGCACATCATCGTTTGCGATCATTGGATTTGTTGTTGAACTAGAAATGTGTTGTTGTTTCTAGCTTTAAATAGAAGAGTGACAAACAAAGTGCAGAAGTCCTTAGTCGCAAAAATTCCCCCTTTCAAATACCCAATATGATTATGAGTCATGTTTAGGCAGCTTTAATTTTGCGAATTGAAAATAGGCTAAAAGCTTTCAAATAAAGTGCATTTCACAACTTTCCAAAATAAAAATAAAAGTCATAATGTCACACATTTGGAGCTTTAAGTTTGAATAGCTTAAGAATGGGTCACGTTATGAAAAAATATAGCATAGCTCTTTTGTATACTGTCAATTTCCCGCCAGCACATTTATACCCTGAACAGGATATGTTAAGTTTGCCACGAAGTTTGCAACACTTATATAAATATATATAAAATTAAATAAATATAAACATATATAAATGATCATCATGATGAGCTGAGTCGATTTAACCATCTCCTTTTGTCTGTAACACACATACCCGAACTAGTCCCTTAGTTTTTGAGATATCAATCTGAAAATTTTCATTTTCTCATTTTGTCTCCAAGAAACTGCTCATTTGGTGAGACCGTCGTTATAGGCCCTCTGTAGCTAATAGCTTCCATACAAACTGAACGATCCAAATCAAGTTCTTGCATGGAAAACTTTTTTATTTGACGGAATATTTTCTCGAAATGTTCATGAACTAGTACAAGTTATTATCCGATCCGATCAAAATCAAGTTTTTGTGTGTAAACTTTTTATTTATGAAAGGTGCTATAGCTTCGGTGCACCGAAGTTAACGTGTTTCTTGCTTTTAATTTTTTTTTTTTTGTAAATGCCCTGACATATGGGCTTCATATGTACACACATACAAGTATATAAAAGAAAATTTGAACGGCATTTATAGAAAAAATAAAAAGTTAGGAACAAACAGCTCTTAATGTTAGTATTAAGAGCTTAAATAGCGCAAGTTTCTACTCTTTTTTTTTAGTTAAGTTAACAAGTTTCCAAAAAATTACACACCCTAATATACACATATACAACGATACATTGATTGTATGTATGCGGATGGTTAAATATGACTTACGTATTTATTGGCGGTTCAATGGACAACATACGAAAAATTGTGACGCGTTTTCCGGGTGCAAAGTATTGAATTACAAACATACACATATAGCATATATATTTATGTATGTACATGCAAGTGCAAATATGTGTGACTAAGCGCCAATTTGCTACTAAGTTTCTATAATTACAGTCTTAAGAGATTGGACGTGATTCATAATATTGTACCTGTATTTAGTTCGAGATCTGCTCTGTATTAAAATATTTGCACATATACATACATATGTATAATATACATACATATATATGTATTGCGAAATAATCAATTTCTGCTTTCAACGAATAAAATTTTTTGATGAATTACTAAGGAAAGTTATTTATTATGTTTTAATTGTTTTACTATTTCCTTATCAAATTTTTCAGTTTGTTTAATTTATTTCCCTATTTTGGCAAAATTCAATGGCCAAATTGATTTAGCAGAATTTAGTTATCGATAAATAATGAATAATTTTACCTTTTTTGACAGTTTCTGCAAACATACATTTGCATACAAGTATAAAAATGTACAATTAAATTGGGTACTAAAGTATTTTGATCGGCAGCAAAAATAACCCTCTCCGTTATAGAGTATATTAAGTTTGCTTCGAAGTTTGTAACACCCAGAAGGAAACGTCGCAGACCCTAGAGAATATATACATACGTAAATTATCAGCATGATGAGCTAAGACAACAGTGTAATCTCCGAAGAATTTGTTTAGACCGGATGACTATAGCATATAGCTGCCATATTAACTGAATGATGGAAATAAAGTGCTTGCATAGAAAACTTTTTTATTTAATTAGGTATATTCACAAAATTAGGCATCAGCTATTGTTTAAGGCAAAAATGTATTATCCAAAGAAATTATTCAGATCAGATCACTAGATCATATAGCTGCCATACAAATTGAACGATCGGATTCAAGTTCTTGTAAGGAGCCTTTGTATTTGTGAAGGGTATTATAGCTTCGGTGCAACCGTCCATTTTTTTTTTAATTCACAAGTGGATACAACCCCTTAAGCAGTAATATATATATATTTATCCATAAACATATGTATGTATATGTATACGTGGCTTCATCTATTCATCCAAATAAAAGAGTGCAATGTTTGAATTGTGCCTAAATGTATGCTACAGTTTTCCAGATTTTTGTGCATAGTAAACAGTCACTGTTAACGCCTAGTTTCTATGGCGCATTCTATTGCCGCAAAAAACCAAAATTAAGTAAACCAATTATATTTTATTATAAACAATATAAAATATAATTATACATAATTCGTAATAAACATTCTGTAGCTCCTCATAATAACAGTTTAAGTCTTAGACAAAACTCTTGATGTCAAGCTATTTTTGCAGATTGAAAAACAAACACACAAAAAGCTCGAAGGAAAAATGAGGATTTATTGAACAATGAGACGCATATGTATGCACATACTTACTTAGTTAAATCGAATAAAAAAGCTCGTTCTTTTTGTGAAGTTTGTTAGTAATTACAAATTTTATTTTAAATTCTTCAATATTTGATAGTTTTTAACGCTATTTTTACCATAATTATTAAATCACTTACTATAAACAATATATAAAGTAAGTATACTTTTGTGATTGCAACTGTGTGCAAGTTTAAAAATTTCGACTTTTATTGTACATTTGTTGCCAGTTTCGTTGGATTATACATATAACTAATTTTTGTATAAACATTACCGCTATTGCTTCTCTTCATAAATACATACATATTTGCAAAATTAATTTGAGATTCTGTGTTAGAAAATACTCAAAATACTCAATAGGCCGAGCGACGTCTGTAATTTCGAATATTATTCGCTAAGCAGCAGGCGAATATGAAACCAACAAACTGAAAGTAAAAATTTTTAATAAAGAATAATTTTTTTGTTATTAACAAGAACAATTTTTAATACTTTCGGAAAACTCATAAAAAAATACAATACTGTTCGATAGTTAAATTTTTAAAGAAACTAATACTGTTTCTTAACACCGCAAGGAGGCAACCTTTCTCTTTTGCTTTGAATCCTTGTGGTGAACGATCTTTTGAAAAAACTTGAGGAACGAGGTTGCCAGGTGGTTGCCTACGCAGACGATGTAGCTTTTTTTGGGAAAAGGAAAATTACTGCACACCGTTTACGATCTAACCCAAGGGTATCTAAACGTCGTTACCATGTGGGCAAAGCGAAATGGATTAGCCATATAAATCCAAATAAAACTGTGCTAGTTTCTTTTTTACTAGGGAATACCAAATCCCTGAGGTTACTTTCCTCTCGTTGGGAGGCGCTATTCTTCAATCGGTGGACAGTAATTGGGGCTTATAATTGATAAGAAGCTCTCATGGAATATCGATATCCAAATATCGAGGAGAGAGTGAGGAAGGCATTGGTCGCCTTATATTGTTGTAGAAAGGATAGAACCGTTCAACAAAAGTGGTGTTCTGGCTTTATAAAACCGTAGTTAAGCCAGTAATGTTTTATGGGGTCGTTGTCTGTTAGAGGGCACTCGACAACAACATTGGCACTTAATGTCATTCTACATGTTGCACCTGTAGACAAAGCTGGTAGGTGCTTGGCGGCAAAGGCTGCTATTAGACTTAGGGAAGCTGGGTATATGAAGGGCTCCCCTTTCCCTAATTTCATCCCATTGGAAGCGAGCCGCTATTCCGATCTATTCTTGCGTTCTGACGTTAAACTTTGGACCTCCAGTGAGCTCAGCAAGTGCTGGTGACCAACCAATCTTGCGGTTAGCTCAAATCGTCAATTTATGAGGATCTGGTGATTCTCTTTTAGGAGTTCACGGGTGAAACAATGGACTTATACTATCTGTGTAAGAGAGAGTCATCGATTTTGTATTAAGTCTACGACCTAACCAAACTTGGTGTTTTGTAATAGCAGCTGTAGTAATATATACTTTACATATATTTTTACTTCGTATTTGAAAACTCACCTCAATGGCTGCGACAACCAGACCCGCATATTTGATAATATCACTGTTCTTATCCCAGAAATCAACGAATGCCTGCTTACAGCCACGACGATAGACGTTCTCAATGTTGCAGTTATTACCCTTACAGCACGATGGTGGATAGTAGCCTTGGAATGAGTAGTCAATGTAAGAGTTCTTACCACAGCACTCCATCTAGAATTTCAAAAAATTTCAATCAGTTATTGCTCTTCTTTGTTGTTTTCGTAATAAATACACTAATTTGTATGGCATCCATGTAGTCCGCTTTGTGAGTTCTACGCGCCCATGCCTTTTCGACGACATCGCCCATCATTACTAGATATCGGTCCTTTTGTACCCACATGTATATAACCAGGGCGAGTTGTCCGATCATCAGCACGAAGAGCAGCACAGAGTACTAAGATGTGGAGAATGCAGTGAGTATAGAGATTTTGCGACTCAAAAACAATATTTAGACAATTATTGTAATATTTTGTTGTTTTTTTTTTACCGTCATCGACATGCAATACGACTCGCGTATCGCGCCACAGCAACCGAAGAAGGATATCAGCAATATCACCGAACCCAAAACGATCATTGTAATGGGCACTTGCTGTGTTTGCACTGCCTCCGCAATGTCATCGATATTGTGTATATTGCTGAAGAGCAGGATGCCAAAGACGATCAGCAATATGCCACATATCTATATATGTTTAATTGTAAGCGTGTTAAAAAAAAGAGTATCAATTTTATGAAATTTTTATATAAAAGTATAATTTATATATTTATAAGTCAATCATATTGTATAATTTAGTAATAATTTATATGCATATATACTTATGTATATGGTCTACATACATCCATGTAAAATACTTCAGGTTGCGATATTTATATTTAAAAAATAATTGGATAAAAAACCAGAATTTAAAGGTTTTGGGGTTTGTAATTAAATGTTCTGTTTTTAATTCTGAGCTTGGGATTAAAATTGAGAATTTTATTTTTTAATTGAATAATAAAAATTTTAAATTAAGAATTAAATCGTGAAATGAAAGTTGAGAAAATATTTTTTAACTTAAATATAAGAGAAAATAATAAAAACTAATATATATATTTTTCAAATAAAAAGCTAAAAAAGGAAAGATTTATAGATTTTTAACCGAAATACTCTAATTAAAAGCAATTCAATATAAATAAGACATAAATTGTTGAGCTAGTCGAAGTTTTCTTAAAAATTAGTTTTCCTTATTAAAAGATAACCAACATTGTAGAACACGAAGTACGTAAATACAAAAAAATAAAATTGAAAAACAATTTTTTTTCTTCAATATTTAGTTATAAACTTGAGACTAACATTTTTTTCAATCCATTATTTAGGATTAAATTTTTTTTTTATTTTGCAATCCGCTTTGGGTTTAAAAATTTAAAATTTATTTTTAATAAGGAATTTTCAGATTACAAATGAGAGATATGTATCTATATGTTAACTTTATTATTTTTTATCACATTATTTGCAACCCCGGTTAAAAGTCAATCATTTCGTATAATTTAGTAATAATATATATGCATACATACATATATGATCTACATACATGTATGCATACCCATGTATAATAATGGGTGCTTAATGGCAATACAACGCTTATAATTATGCAAAATGAAAAATGCGTGAAATTTGAAAACAATAATTTTTTTGTCATTTGAGGTAGCGTTTAAAAAAACCTAGACATTTTAATTCACATAATACTGCCTATAAAACTATAAATTTATTACTCACAAGTTATCGTGCAAATTTAAATTATTCTCCCAATGATTGACTTCAATATTAGAAAAAACACACTTTCCCAGTATATATTCAATGTAAACAACAATTTCTAGAGGTTTCTCAAAGCAATTAGAAGTACGTAATACATATATAGAAATTTACAACAACATTAGTAATTGAATAACGTGACTAAACTCTAAACAACCGAGTACAAAAAGAATTACGTAGCTAAGAGTAAAACTATAGAGAGGACAAATGCATACATATGTACATAAAATAAAAATAAAAATAAATAAATAATTAGAAACAGTTCCATTTCTTAAATATTAAATATATTTTCAACAATTAGTTACGTACATACAAAAATACATAGACGCTTGTTACATAACCTTGTTCAATTTACTAGCTACCCATAGAAATCATCCATTGAGTAAAAGTGTACTTCGAGCATAACCAATTCAATTTTCACAAAAACTTAACTGTATTACTTAACTCAGACTGACCTTAAACTGTAGAATTATAAAAATCTAAAAAGGCACGTACGAATATACATACATATGTACTCATGTACATAAGTGCATATGTAGCAAACATAATCATTCTTCTTCTTTTATATTTTTTTTACTCAGTACAAAACTTAACTTAGCTTTAGCACAAATTAGAAACACCTTTTTAAAAATCACTCATATGTATGTATGTTTGCACCATACATATCTACAAAAATGTATCACCACAAAGCGCAGACCGTATATAGATAATCATCTACATACAAATATATGTGTAGAATAAGCTATACCTTTCTTATGTCTGACATATATGAACATATTGACATATACACCCAGTACAATAGCTATTAAATTATTTACTTGACTTTCGTATTGACCCAAGTGTAATTATTAATAATTGCAATTAAGTCTCATGTGTATGGAACGAAACTGTGGCAAAACGCAGGCGTGAGTTTTCAGTTAATTGACAAAATTTTTCGTAAAATGCAAGACGCGAGTATATACATATACAGATATACCTATAGACATATGTTCTTATATATGTCGTCTGCACAAAATTGAGAAATCGCATAATTTACCGTTAATATAATTGAAAGTTCAAGTTCTCTGTATATCCGTAAATAACTATTGTAGAATGTGAATAATAATGGAATCATGAATGAATTAATTTGTTATGTTAAGTCAACACGTGGTAAAATGTTAATCATAATCTCATCAATCATCCATCGATACATAATCATTTTAATATTACATGTATGTTATTCACCTAATTCTGTTTTTACACACTAGATTAATTCTAGAACAAATCGCTAAAGCTCAAAATTTTTTGAATCGTGCTAAATGGATTAAAATCGTGTAAAAAATCACAAATTGTTTTACGATATTTTCGAACCATGTAAAAAAAAGACCGTGCAGAAACCGAATTAAGTATATATGAATAAGGGAAACTGCAGAATCTTTCTATGGATCTATCAGAGTTTATACTTTATTAAACAACGACACATAACTCTACTTCTACCTGGAAGCACCTTATTCAAAAAGAGACAAGTTCGCATATTTATTTGAATATTGTAATATTAGCTTTATGACTATAAGCCATGCATAGGTATATGTATGAAAAAAAATTTAATAATTTCGTTCTGAAAATTCCATTTGACTACCTGTTTTTTTTTTCTCAAAACATCTTGTCACGCTAATGAGAAGCTTCAGACTGTATATCGTCCCAACTAAGTCAGTAATTTGTCTTGGCATGCGAAGTTAATAAAAAAATTATTTTCCTGTATTCACATTCTTAAATGTATGTATTATACATGCATATATACATACATACATATTTGTATAATATTTACTTTCATATATGTTTTATTGCGTTTGTATACAGTAATGAAATACTATACAATATTTATAAAACGATGACGTCTACCGCTGTACTGAAAGCAAACTTGTTTTCGTGTATGTTTTCTAAGACATTTTTGTAGCTTACCAATATACATAATATAAAAAAATAATATGTATGTATATATAAGTGTTTTGTACACCTTAAATTTGCCTCAAGCTTAAACAATTTTTTACAAGATTTTTGAAAACCAGTTTTTCAGAATTTGACATAAATATGTACATACATATATATATGCTTACTAAGAGACTCACATACACACATAAATATGTACATATGTTTGTATTCATGTGTCTAAGTATATCTATGCTTTTGCAGCTGAACCCTTTTTATATAAATATATAGTATATATAATATACAAGTATATAAACCGGTTCATAGATCTTATATTTGAGATTTGCAGCTAAGAAAATTGTCTACATTCTTAATTGTTTTCAAATTCAACTGGCTTAGAAGCTTGATTTTGCATATACACATGAATATCTCTACAAATACCAAAAAGTAATACTATTACATATATTACTATTTTTAATATTTTTTTACAAAATCATGGATCTACTACATTAAGAAATAAATATACAATTCAAGAAGAATAAATATGTGTGGCTATTATTAACATATTTAATTATGTACATATGTACATACATATGTATGTTTGTGTGTATGTAAGAAAAAAGCACCCATAAATTCTATTCACAATTAAAATCTTTGTTGTATTTTACGTAAGATATTAAGGAAGAATCGCCTTTAGAATAAAAATAAAAATAATGCTTAGATTTATTCTTAATAAAATTAGATTTAAATATAATAAGAACACGGTATCCATATACGAACTTGGAATATATATATAATAAATAAAGAATTACTTTTTTGTTTACTTATAAATGCACTTATAATTATTTCTAAAAGTGAAGTATAAATTACAAAACACAAGCTTCCAAATAAGTAAGCTAATTGGTCAGGTTCGTGTATCCAAATTCAGTGCCGAATGAAAACTGGCTAAAAATACAACGAAATAATATAAATTATGTCAAATCGACAAATTGATGATCTCACAATTTTGCAATCATTTTATGCGCTTAAAATTTTTAGTTGTATTAACTCGTATGCAATTTGCATAAATTTAACAATAATCTACCTATCATTTATATATCAGCCATTTCGAGTATAGAGGTTAAAGTAATAAAAAAAGACTTACCGAACATAGCAAATTAAACAAAAACAAAAGGTATTTAACCAAAGAGATGCCACAACTCATTGTACGAACTTTTAAGTTATAGTTACAGCTGCAGAAAAAAGACGGATAATAAAAAAGAATTCAGAATTTCAATTATATTTTCTACCGTTTTATAAACAGTATTTATTTACATTAAAGTGGAGCCAGATTGTGAGTGGAGCAATGTACATACAATGTCAAAAATTAAAATTCATTAAACAAAAATTGCAAAACAAATGCAAGCATTCATAAAAGAAGGCACTTAAAATTTCTAAGTACTAAAAACACAGTGGTTTCTATGCAGAAGTACGCAATCGAAAATCATAAAATTCGCAGACTTTCCTCAAGATCGTTATGTAAGATGCACACGCTGTTTACTACACAGCAAACGTTAGCTAATATTTACGGCTCCTTAGCGTACTAGTTCTGGCAATAAAGACTTTCGCGAAAATATTTTAGCCTTTGCATCAAGCAGCATACTCCATAGTGATGGATGTTTAGCTAGCCAATACAACCAGGATTGTTTTGTCAATGCGCTCGCTTCCACTTTCTTTAGATGATCATAGTACTTTGCATTACGCTTCACTGCTGCAGCTTCGTCGGGCGCAAATCGTGCAAAACATAATTTCAATAGAGTTTCGGATATGTCGATAAGACGTCCACCTTTGGGCGGGTGTACCAAACACAGTTGACTCACAACAAAATCATCACTTTTACTTTTTGCTAGCGGTAAAAAAGTGGCACGACGACCAACTATACATGATTGCAACCAAGATATGCCATTACCATTCACTTTTATCCCGGGCAATTTAACGGGCAATACTCTATCCTTACTAGCGAATATCGGTATCAGCGGCCTGTGGCTAATCAGCAATATGGTATCCTGATCTTTCATTTGTATATCACGTATTAGTCCAGTATGCATAATACGTTCATTTATCAACTTCTCTGGGATGTGCGAAGGTTTTTTGAAAGGGCGCACCAAATATGCCGGTTTGCGTTTAATGTATGCAATCAGTAGCATTAAACCTGATGTACCATATATAGCAGCTTGGGTGCCAATTGTGTCCTGCTCCATATAATTGCACAAACCTTCGTATTTGGAAACTATATATGATTTTAAGCTGTTTGTTGCCATTTTAAATGCCGGTAAAATTTAATAACTTCTCTATGGATTTGTAGAAGAAAAATACACTTGCCAGCTGTTAACTTCCAGATTTGCTGCAGTGCTATGTTTAATGTAGCTTCTGCTTTGTTTTGATTTCTAGCGCTGTGTTTAATATTAATTTTATTTAGTACGCTGACCGTGTTGTTGCTTCAAATGTCTTTTTGATTACCACTTTCGTCACGAACGCAGTTATAGGTACTACAACTTCGGTACGGTATGATACGAAGTTATCGTTTGGAGTTACACGTAATCGTCTTGTTCATATCCGTATGTGTGTGTGATTATTGCCTAAAATGCCAAAAGTGTTTATTAAACACTACAGTTATATTATTTTGAATTTGAATTATTTGGTTAAGCCAAATCTACTTTAAATGTTGTGTAACTTTTTCATTCCAAAATATCGATGACATCATATAATTTTTACGTACACTTTAAAGCCTTCTCGATAATAATATATTCATTCGTATTTTTGTGGCGGTGCGTATTATGAATCTCATATGAAACAAAATAAGTTCGCTCAAAATCGTATTTTTTCGTAAATTTTTGAATTGCTACTAAATCTTAGCGAACACAAAATATATGACTGAATCGCAAAGAAACTGTAGAAATACTTCACACCTCGTCGTTTTGTCGTTCGTTGATCACAATATTGCTTATCGTGCATTCAACACATTTGAAGGTGGAGTACAAGCAACCATATAAACAAGATACCAGCATTGGATCACTATGGTAAAAACAAACGCATCACCTAAAGCGAGACAAATTTTCTCATCTCTTTTCTTTCACAACATTGCTATATATGTATGTTTATTTGTATTTTACTTCGAAGCTATTATTGCCAATTATTTCATATATTTTTTTATTTTTGAATTTGTTTCTTGTTTTGCTTTGTATTTTCGTAATAACAAAAATTGATATTTAGATATTTAAACAGTATATACACCTCTCACAATCACAGGTAACCACTTGTTGATAAATAAACTAAAACCAAATCATAAGCACTAAAACACACATAAACGACGTACCTACGAAAAGCGAATTCAAAATTTCGTTCAACAGGAATTTCGTATATTTCCGTTAGTACAGTAGTTTTATTGAATTAAAATTTTTATCCGCATCGGTTGTTCACCAGTTCGATCGTTATTTTAGACTGAAATCTCCAAGTACTGCGGATTTGTGCCGATGCTCCAAAAGGCGAACGGTGACAGAGCTGTAGTCAGTTCAGTCAGTGAATCAACCAAGCAGAAAAACAGCCAGCCCGTCAGCCAGCTAACAGAGGTAGCCGAATAAAAGCCAAGCGAACAGGCAAGCAGCCGCCTCTGAGTTGAGCACTCGCAACAGCTCAGCTGGCTGATTTTGTGTAAAAACAACCGCCTGTTGCTTTTATTGTTATTACTGGTTGCCTATTCGGCATTAGCACATAGTGTTAATATAGTAAATTATATTATTCCATGTTTTTGTTGCTTGTATTGTTGTTATGAGTTTGTAGTTGACGCGTCATAATGTGTACAATTTGTATAATAAAACATATTCACGTCTGCTGATTCCTCTCCTATTTCCGCTGTGACCGCATGGAAAAAGAGTATTTGCAAATGCAAAATTATTACGTTATATCATACTTTTGTTGTAATTCGTATAAGAAACTGTAGATATTGGTTTATGCGTTTGTGAAGTTAAATAGCTATAGTAAGTCTATATTGCCATTAATTAATACGATCGCTTGACTCATAAAAATAAAAATATTTTTCGTCTGTCATTCATTAATACACACAGTTCAATATCATTCAATGTTTTTTTGAACATAGTAGCTTCCACTTCCCTTCATATAACGACATAAATAAGTATACATGTAATCATATAAGTATATGTAATCATATATAATATGTATGATATGATTACATATCTACAAGTGTATATTTATATCCGTTATATTAATTTTGCCACGAACTTTGTAACACTCAGAAAGAAATGTCGGACATTGTTCA
The DNA here is from genome assembly GCF_042242935.1 of Bactrocera oleae. Taxonomy (NCBI): domain Eukaryota; kingdom Metazoa; phylum Arthropoda; class Insecta; order Diptera; family Tephritidae; genus Bactrocera; species Bactrocera oleae. The sequence goes on from NC_091538.1 coordinate 66,881,401, forward strand.
TTGTAATCCTACACTATGCGAACATATTATTCAGATCGAACTACTATAGCATATACGATGACATCAAAGCCTAGATAAAAATATTTTTGTTCCCACGTATGCTATAAGAAATGCGCCTGCGAGGGTGTTTTATTTTATATATAATCTTTTGTCATTAACTAATTATGGAAATGTAGTTTAAGTACATACATATTTTTATATAAATTCAATTTATAAATACAAACCTCGTATAACAACAAATCTTAGAACATAGTTTTCATATGAAAAGCTTGCCATAAAAAACCATCTGTCAATTGGCAATGGCATAAAAATTCCTTTATTTGTTGCGAGAGTAAATAACAATATTTTATTCTAAAACTGCACAAACATTTTTTATTATGTTGTTGCCACCAGAGCAACGTTAGAATGTATGCGTTTACCTTGAGCATAATGAAACTGTAAAGTTCAAAAGCTTTACTGCATACATTAATGCTGATCTCTTCGATCTGGGTGAAGGACACTTTTTATTTTTTTTTTTTCGATTTATTATATGTATTTGTATGAATATATATGTATACATTACGTACAACAAAGAATCAAATACTTTGATTTATAACGGAGACTTGTACCATCAGAGAGAATCTGTACGTACTTATTTGCGGTTTAGCCTATATGTACATGTACCTATTAAATATTCAATTCTTACAAAATTTGGTTCAAATCATGTGAGTCACATAATTTATCGCTAGAGCGGAAAACTCTACTAATAGAAGTTTATAGAAGTAAACGTTTAGAAATTTACGTTTGGATTAGTGTGACGAAGACAAATTTGGATTTTTAACAAACCGGCGGCCACAAAAAAAAATCTTATTTACAGTCATATTACATACATTTTGTGGTACGCGCTGATAGCACATCTTGTTTTTCTTTAATGCACTTAATTTACAGCCAGCAGAGACGAACGCACTCAAGGCCCATAGAAAGGTGGAAAGGTTATCGTCTGCCTTTACCAATAATGAATACAATTATGGTTATTTAAATTAATAAATAAAATAAGTATATTGATAAACGGATTTAAGAGTACTTATATCTTTAATATTTCAAATATTATACTTTATATTTTCTGAATTAATGTGGTAAATAATATGTTTTTATATACAAATATAAAATATATGCGCATTTCCACCAGAAGATCGACCACAGACAAAATAATAAAAATTATTAATATTACATTGTTTTTGCATATTTTCAGAGGAAAATAATCAAATTTAATGCATATAAATTTTAAATTTATTCAATCCCCATTTCGAGATATACGAAGGTCAAGTCGCGCAGGAGCTACTTCTCATTTCGATATTTCTGTTGCACTTTTTTTTGGAAAAAGTTATTATAACATATTACGTATAAGCTTTTGCTCTGTGTAAAATCTTTCTAAGGGCACAAAGAGCAAAAAAAAATGTCTTAATTGAAAATTATTTTTTGTGTTACAAAATTGATTTAAGTATGTAAATATAAATACATACTTTTGCATTATTTACCATATTTATAGATGAAAAAAACCGCGTCGAAAAAAATAAGGAGAGTTGCAAACGGTGAAGAGAAAAGTTAAAACAAGATCAATTAAATTACAGAACATTAAATAAGAAAACAAGGAAATAATACGAAAAGCTGGCAAAAATGGAAACTGTTGGCTAAAGGAAATATTGAAATGATTGAAGAAAAAAGACGGTGTGATCACTTATGATGCATTTTCTATTTATCAATGTACAAAAAATAGTATAACTGGTGTTAAAATGTGTTATATGTCAACTGATCGGATTGAAAATCATTGTTTATTATATAATTTAGATGAAAAATGAAGAGTAGTTAAACACATTCCAGGTATTATAAAAATAAATACATTTACTACTTTTTTTAAACGATTCTACTGCACTTGTTTTATAATTCCGTATTAAAGCAGCAGAATCATCATAAATATTATGATGGAAAAAAATGTTCCTTGCGACAGTGGTAAATATTTAATTAAAAAAATACTAGAAAATAATTTTAGAAATAATTCATACTAATTTTAAAGGCATGAATGCGTAACGTTTTAAAATTAGTAACATTTGAATATTGCCTCAGAATTCGCTGAAGTCCGCAAAAACCACTTCCAATTTGTGTTCCGCGATAACGCCTTGTTTTTTTATAATTATCTTGAAAATGAAAATTGTTCCAAAATCAACCATAGCACTAAATACAGGGCTAATAAGCAGCTATTAATAAATCCTACTGTCAAAATTAAAAAAAAAAAATTAGTTAATATTTTCGTTTGTTAAAATGTGTGCGAGTGTCACGTTCGACATAATGGAAATGCCCATATAATATATAACAAAAAATTAAGTTTGCAAAATCTTGTTATAAATGCATGTATATATATACAGCTATGTATGTATGAATGTCTGCATATGTGTGATTAAAATATACGAATTCTTTAAACATAATGGAAACACACAAAAATAGAAGCTCGTTTATAAGTGAAAGTGTCACAAACAAAAAAAAAACCAAAAAAGCACATACGAACAAACAAGTGTACGTACATTTAGGCATACATACATATGTATATACATACATACAAGAGCATATATAAATGTATGTTTGTACATAAATTCAAGCATACTAAATTAAAAATACGCTACCACGCCCGCATAAGCAGCATTATGTTTATTTCTTAACTCGTAGATACATATGTACGTACATACATGCATATGTGCATTAAGTTATATATAATAACAACACTAAACCACTTTTTTTCTAAAAAATGCATTGTTAAATTGTGTTTTCGCTTTTGTTTTGATTATTTTTCCTGTCGCGCAACGGTTGTTGTTATTTGTTTTGCCCAGTTTGCTGCTGACTGACTGTGACCGATTGCATAAAATGAAAACAAATGCACACGTTCGATTGTACTTCAAGCGAGCAAGCGAAATATCCAATAAACCTGTATTTATATACCTTCATACATATATGTATGTTTATTTACATACATAGGTATATAAGCAATTGCAAGTGTATACATGCCTGGTGACGGAAAAGCTGCTTACACCGGAAAAGCGCGCCACAGCGGCTTTGAGCTTATTTACTTATTTACATACATATCGACATTGATATGTATGTATGCATGAGAAAATAAAATTATATACATACATCTTTTAAGTTTGTAAATACATAAATATATGTATATATACTCATGTAAATACGTATGTGCGTGTTTTTAATCATACGCTTATAAATCACAAGCTTGTATTCGTTTGAAATTTGTTGCTTTTCGGTCAACTTTTATAACCGGTTTTTAATTATTATTTCTTGGTCGCTCCCACAATGAGACCAAATACAAATAACATTAAAAGTGTGTTTTACATGAATATTCTCAACTGCATGTTCACATATCAATTTTATGGCATTTATTGTATTTACTTAACCTATTTACTTTATTGTTATATATATTTTTCCAATTCTTATTTAATATTCATTGTTTTTGATTACATTAATTTTTATACCCTGAACAGGGGTAGGTATGCCACCAAGCTTGTAACATAATATACACAAACTAGTCCCCCAGTTTTTGAGATATCAATCTTAAATTTTTGACAGCTGCTCATTTGTCAGAACCACCAATAGAAGAACCGTTTATCGTGGCAATGCCTAGAAGACGACTGCCTACACGCCAATTTAATGTAGTTCCCTAATACAAAAACTTTACAAAAAGTTCATTGCTTAAGTTAACGAGAAGCTCGAAAATAACTAACCAGCCCTCATTGCAAATTTATTGATAATCCCAAAATCTTATCAAGCTTCGCTTTCAACCAACCAAACAACCGAATCGTCTAAAAATAAATAATTTTTAAAGAAAAAGGTTACTAAGATCTGTATAAGTAGGAAAGCGCCCCTTTTGGACTTTGGAGAAAGCTGTAAAGCTATACCGCCTGACTATTTTTACTCTCGGTGAAAAATTTAAAATATTTTTATTGATTTGAATATCTTCTTCCAAAAATTATCCCTACCCGTATTATAGAGTAGTTAAGTTTTTTGTCAAATCCGTGAAATATTGTAAGTGAATTCTTATTCTTATGGAGAGAACATATTTTTCTAAACTTCATTGGTACTTAGCTTAGAGGGCTGATCATAGTAACAAAATAATTTAAGCACGTCACTTTCAACAATTGTGTCGCTCAATCAAAACTGAACACCGTTTTTTTTATTTTTCTAGAAAGGTTTGGAATCACTCTTAAGGGATTACATGGACTTCACGGCTTCAAAAAACAAATACATTTTTTATTGTCTTATTTAATTCTACTCGTATAACATCTCTAGAATATTGTACAATATTCTCAAGTTGATCCCAGTAACAGTTTTGGAGGTACAGCTTTGAAAAGTTGCGCACTCGAGGACAGGTAGTAAACATAGTCACTTAAAACTTTAAGCGCGTTTTTCTCGAAACTGTGATTGTCAAGATTTCTCACGAACTACTCAACCGATCTTAATGAAATTATACACAGGTCTTTGAGATATAATTTACAAAGTCTTGCACGAAGGTTTTTTTTTTTTTGTTCAATTACAACTATTTGAAAAACAAAAAACGTGGAGAATTTTTCACCAAAATTTGCATTGTTTTGTAAAAACGTCTGCCAAAAATACAATTTTCACTTTATTTTTTTCCCCGTCCAATACCTAGTTAATGGACTTAGTTCTAACACGTATACACGTATATGACCGAATTTTGAATATTTTCCTTTCAAAATTTCACAAAATCTTTATGAAATATGTATGTATCTACGGAATAATAAAAAGTTTGAATAAAATATTTAATTTTTTTATTTGAAAAAAAAAATTATTGCGCGTTTTTATAGCGCGTTTTTTGCTCGACGAACCCCGTGTAACCCCTTAAAGACATCAAATACAAGATGCTAGAGAGTTTATTTCCTAATGTATTTAGAAACGGTGTGCTCGTCTGCTTACATATGCTTATATGGAAAACGTGCTCATTTAAGCATTTTATAATTGATACGTGTTTTCAGCCGGTAGTTGGCTCAAGCTTCCCTTGTTGAATTGGAATTGGCCAGTGAACTCCTTTAGTCAGCACTGCGTATACGTGACATGGAAATTGAAAATATGCTCCCATAAACGCGCATATACAGACCAGGGGGTGGTTGAGAATCAGTTTGCTTACATAAATTCATATTTCCATTAAATTTCTTATTACCAATTATATGTAAATTATCAACGTGGAAGCATTTCACTTATTCTCATCACACATTTTTCAATTTAAATTTATAGTTCAACGAAACCAAAATCCAACGGAAAGAAGAACACGAAATATGTTTTTAATTACCAGACCTTATTTAAGTTTGTATCTGCATTTTTTTTGAGTTACATGCCCCCAAATTCAAATAGTAATATGGACATGTGTATAGAGAGATTATGATAGCTGACATTTTTATGCACTGAACAGGGTATATTAGTTTGACGCGTAGTTTGTAGCAGTCAGAAGGAAACGTCGGAGACCCCATGAAATATGCAAGTATGTATATGAATGATCCGTCCGTCCATCTGCCTCTCTATACATACGCGAACTAGTCCCTCATGTTTCGAGATATTAACCTGAAATTTTGCACATGTCATTTTCTCATTTGTAGGAATCACCGGTATCGGACCACTTTAGTGTTTAGCTGGCATACAAACTGAACGATTAACATGTTCTTGCATGGAAACTTTCTCATTTGACGAGATATCTTAACGTAATTTGGCAAAGATTATTGTGCAAGGCAGCGCTACAATCCCTGAAAAAAATTATTTAGTTCGAACTATTATAGCATGTATTTGCCATACAAACTGAACGATCAAAATCAAGATGATCTTTTTATACCTTTATATGTTATAAGAAATGCACCTGTGAAGGGTATTATAACTTCGGTACAGCTGAACTTATCGTTTTTTCTTGTTTCAATACATTTAAGCGTTCGTTTTCAGTTTAATTTGCCAGCAAGTCATAAACGATTGTATACAGTATGAATCATCAGCCGACTTCTCGTCTACGCTTTATGCACATACAGCTTTACATTTCAAGTGGCTGTGACAGCTTTAAGTAAACCTGAGTTCGGTCCAACATCAAGACAAGTTCAATACTAAACTTATTTAAATGCTCATTGACCAAACAATTTCATGCATATGAAAATTTAAAACTATTTGGCTAAATAAAAAACGAGTTTATTTAAGTCGGTCCGTTATATGATTTTACAAGTGTTTTGTGATTAAATTACTCACTGACATTTCTCTACTCTGTGGTTATAGAATTTAACCAAAATATAAAATTTTGAATAAAAATAAAATTAAAAACACAATTCATTTTTGCAAACGTGTGTACATACATACATATATGTACTCATACGAGTACATATGTATTTTTATTCACCTCGTGTTTCAAATAATCTTCTGAATATTGTAAAAATTGTTACATTTACTTGTACACTTATGTATTATTAAGATTTACTTATTTTAAATGTAGCATTTCCCATTTAGTACATACGTCTGTTATAATTTATTTGTTGTTGTGGTGGCTGTCCTGGTTGACCTTGCATTATTTGCGGTTGACGCGCCATATGCTCGTGTGCGGCAGCAGCACCACGGCTAGTTCCATAGCCCTGAGTTATACTCGACGCTGATTTGGGATTCTAACAATGGCAAAATAAATACAATATAAATATTAACATTCAATGCAAAACTTTCTACTAAAACTATGTTGTAAACGGTAATAGCTAACCTGCCCTGGATTGCTATTAATTTGCATAATGTTGGGATGTAGCGACATGCCAGGCATCATTGGTGTATACACAACACCCTCTGGCAATTGATGCGGTGGCCCATGACTTGGTGGTCCGTCATGTTTTACATCAGAATGATAACGATCACTGATTTTCTCCATTGTAACTTGTGGTTTTTGCGATTGCACACCGGGCGGTACTGATGAAACTGGTCCAGACTGTGAGATGGGTGGTGCATCCAAACTTATATGATAGACTTGTGCTGGTTTCGATGGGGCCTGATCTGATTTTGACACAGGTGCAGAAGGTGCTGACTGCAGATCTAGGTGGAAGCCCTGTCGTATTGGTAGGCCATATGGATATATTATAGCTGGACCACGTCCATCTGGTTGTGGTTGCGGTGCATTGCCTGTTGAGGAATAGAATAATGCCCCGGGTCCTTGATACTGTGAAGGTGGTTCTAAATATTTTCGAAAAATATTATAGTTAAGAAGAATTATTTAAATAATTTAAATTCTTACTACTCCATGCAACTCGAGAATATTCAGCGCCGCGACGACCATCATCGATCTCTGCAAAGTAAAAATAATTTTTGTTTAAAAAAAATAACAGCAATAATATGCTGTCTGAAACGTGCTACATAAACAAAACCTAGTTTTACTTCATTAATTACCAATTTAAATGTTTTTAAAAAGGATTTTTTTGCACTTGCGCTTGCACTAAAATCAGCAGTTCAAAATATGGTTACCTTATGTTTTAAACGAAGTAAATTTATATTAAAATGACAAGAATTACTTACTCGGTTGAGCATAGGAGGCATTTTTATAGTAAGTTTGGTGCGACGGAGGTGATGGACTTCGCGTCCGTTTGACAGGTTGATTTGCTACAGGCTGTGAAAGAGTATAAAAAATTATAAACAAATAGTTTGCCGATATTTCAGTACCTTGGGTATAATGGGTATTGGATGGTGCTGCATACGAACGGGTGGTATGAACACTTGTGGTGGCAGCGGTGCAACATTTACTTGTTGTGCTTGCAAAGCTTGCATTGCGAATAACTCGTTATCTTTTTGTTGTTTTTTACGGTTTTCATCTTCATTTAATACTTTCTTTAACTGTAAAAATAACTGCTGCTTCTGATTATGCAAATCTTTAATTTGTTGGTCAAGTTTGGCAATTTTGTCACGTGTATCTTCAAGTGATACATCATTCTGATGATCAAGTTCATCACGCTCCTTTCGTAAACGTTCCTCTTCCTCTTTTGCATCATATTCTGTAAAATAAAATGGTAAATTATAAATCACTTAATTTAAATCAAAATACTTCAGATAAACACATACCCTCCTTTTTGCGTTGTCGTTCCTTAAGGACAAATGCTTTTAGCGCTGAGCGGAGGCGCTCCTCCCTTTCAGCTTTGGCGGCAGCTGCGTTGTTATTATTATTGCTATTATTAACAGCTGAGGCCGAAGCAGATGGCATTTTAGAATTAAATTTCTTCTCTGTCATCTTCTCGTCCTTCTTACGGTTATATTTATTAAACAAACCTATTTTTAAAATTAATCATAAAAACCTCAAATAAAAAATATTTTCGTTTTCGATGGAAAACGCAGATCAGCTGGGCCCAGTGTAATACAAATTGGCCAGATTAAAAATTTTTCGAAATAAGTAAAAGGTTCTCGGAATATGCAAAATAATAAGAAACTACCATATTTTTACAAAATATTTGTAAAATAATTTGTATTATTAAAATATATTGTACAAATCATAACGAAATTATATTTTTTATAAAATTAATGAAAGTTTTGAGCAGAAAATTTTCAAAAATTGGGCAGTACTTGCTGTAAATAATGTTGTTTCTTGAACCACTTCAACAAAAAAAAGTCTTCAAAAAATCATATATATTTCTGTTCTTTATGTCTTATAATAACATAGATATGTCAATACATTGGAATTAATAAAATTAAAGTAATAGTATTTAATATTTGTTAAATGTTAATCATATAATATGAAATGATTTTTATGTATTCTGTGCCGCAGCCAATAAATGAGGAAAGCAACACTGGTCGTAGGTATTTTGACCAGACAAAAAGAGGGAGACAAATCAATGTTCTATCGTTTGTGTTGCAGGAAAGAAGTAAAAATTGCTGGTGATTAATGTGCGTGACGATTTATGTATTTATTAAATTAAAATACATTTAGTTAATAAAAAGCTGTAAAGTCTAATATTAAAGTAAATGTGATACAAAAAGGAGTGATATACGGTAAAGCCTAAGCGATTTAGTTGTGAATAAAATATAAATTACATCGTTGTTTGCTGTCCTGTGGCGAATAAATTGTTAGTTGCATGGGACAAAAGTCGTGTAATAAACAAAAGGAAAAATAAATGTTGCAACACAATAAAATTAACATAAAATCATAGCGCAAATTCAAATCAAATACTTTTATATCAATAAGAAAACCAACGAAAGGTATATTTGTGTATATATTGACAGAACAGAAGCGGCAAGCAAAGGAGGAACACCAAATAGCAAAACATCAACCAGTAAAGCAAGCAAATAACATGGCAAGTAAGTATTGCAGCAAGTAAAGAATTTTTTTTAATGCATTTTCATAAATTTCAACATAATTGGAAATGCTTACCAGCGTCTAGTTTGCCTAGCTATTATTGCTCTTTGCCAGATAACTTCATGAATAGCTTCAACACAAATGATTATGAGAAAAAAATGGAAGTAATTGACTGCAGAGACCGCGCCTGCTGCATTTGTGTTTATCTTACACAAAATAAACAAAAGCAAATTTCTAATGCTTATTTCTATGTGGCTTTTATACTCACCAATCCTACATAACTACATTTATGCATATATGCAACAGAAACAACATTCAGGAACATTTGTACTTCATTGCTAGTTGAATTATGTTTATTTACTTTAGCCGTATTAATTTTTTGAAGTACCTTTAGCTTATTTTGCTGCTGCTGCTGTAGACAATAACATTGCGCTTTAAAGTAAGTTACGGCACGTTATTTAATTTACACACTTCCAGACATTTAAAATATGTGCATGTGCTCCGGTTGCGTTAGGTGTCTCAAGTGCTGCACTTCGTGGCAATAATTGCATTAATTACAGGAGATCGGCATTTGCACTATTAAAATCTGGTGTGAAAAATCAATATTTACAACTGTTTCTCTTCTATCTCGGTTTTAAGCATGAATGCATATTGTACGAATGTTGCAATTTTCCTATCTAACTCATTGTTATCATTCCCCTACACCGTACACAATAAATCCAACGCACAATAAGTCGTACTCATTAAACAAATGTAGTTTCTTTGTGAAAGCATACAATCTACATAAGTGAGTAGTTTTACCGATTATTTTTGAGTTTTTTTTTTATTGCCTTAAAAGAATATATACATATAGTTAGATATGTGTTTGTGGAATCATCGAAAGAAAGTTATTAAATGACATTTGCCTAATATGAAGCAGAAAAATTAAAATAATATATATGATTATAAAATTCAGAAGTTTACTGTTTTATAGACAACTTATATATCTTAGATGAGATTAAATCCAACACATTTTCCTGCACTTGTTTCTGTACTTAATTGAAAATGTGACGAATTCAATCTCTATTCTGTTTAATTTTACTTCAAAATTCGATACATTGAAGTTGACGACGTATTCGGTATGTTGCTCTGTTTTAAATTAGTTTAAATGTCTAATTTCATTGTAGTCATCTCATCCCGAGTTGTTCTACTGTAAAATATTTGATTATACAATATTTTGGGCAAATGTTTTTTTATAAATACAGTCACTTACCATTTTCAAGATATAGCTACTATATTATAAGTATTGGAATCAGGTCACTCCTTTCTCGTAGCACAATTATGTCGCAAAAGGAATCATCAGTGATACGTTTACCAACTAAAAAATATACTTCGGGCTTCTTAAAATTCATGACAAAGAATAGTTGATGCACGTTTGTGTTTTTGAATTTCGAAGTCAAACTGTTACAAAGAAAATAGAATAAAGAAATTTTGTTTTTGTATACTTTTTAAAAATGACTGTCAAAGTTTAGTGCTGTAAAAAGAACTATTAAAATGTAAAAAAACTAACATAATTATCGTTTAGCCAATAAAAAAAACATCTTATAAGATTAATATGTACAATAGGTAAATATGTATGTATGTAAGTTTGAATTTTATGCATACTTAATGTGTTTGGTCGATATTCTTAACGCCATATTCTGCATATATACGTATATTTTTATTTTTCTATTACTCTTTATTGTATAATTTTCAAATAGTTTGAAAACAAAAAAAAAAAATGCTAACCGAGGTTGCAAAAAAGCTGTAATACCCTTCGCAGGTGCATTTCGTAGAGTAAAAAAGGTTATAAAAAGATTTTTATCTTGATTTTGGTCAGTAAATTTGTATGACAGCTACACGCCATAGTGGTTCGATCTGAACAATATGTTCGTAGATTAAAGCGGCGCTTTGGACAATAATCTATGCCAAATTTTGTAAAGATATCTTCTCAAATAAACAATCTTCCATACAAGAATTTGATTTCGATCTTTTAATTTGTGTGGCAGCTATAGCTATAGTGATCCGATATTGGCGATTCTGACAAATGAGCAGCTTCTTGTTCAGAAAGGGACGTGTGCAAAATTTCAGATCGACATATCAAAAACTGAAGGACTAGTTTGCATACCTATATATTATATATACAAAGGGGCAGACAGACAGATGGACATGGCTAAATCGACTTAGCTCGTCATTTATATACCATATATATATTTTATATGGTCTTCGACGTTTATTCCGGGTATTACAAACTTTATATACCCTGTTCAAGGTTTAAGGTATAAATATTCTTCATAAAGCTCAACATTTATGTTATAAATTTAATATTGACTTTAAAATCCCCAAAAAAACTCAAAAAATGTTGCGAAAATAAGTTCTATGCTTGTTTTTATACATTTTTGCTTTTCAAATGGGATTCCAGTTTCATGTATGAGTAGAAGGTAAATGAAAAGTCAAAATAAAGTTCAAACTCAATTTTAGTAACAAGTGTTGCCAAGCCTAGAAGTAGCACAGGAAAAAGCAAATGTGTATGTGTGCACTTATGTATGTATGTGTGGCTACTTGTGCAGAAATGCAAATGCAAAAGTGCAATGTCTGTAGTGGCTTGCCACTTCAAGTATCCACACACGTGTCTGTATCCACACACTTCGACGCATTTCTGTGATGTCAATAAAAAAAGGGAATAAAAATGGTATGTTTGGGGGGAAAGTGAAACTTAACAAAATGTAAAATGGAAAAATTACAACAAGGACAAGAGTGGCAACAACAATCACAACAATTCAATGTACATATATATATATACATACATACATATCTAAGCCAGTATAAATATACACATGTATGTTTGCGGTATATACGTACGTGTGCTTGTGCCTGTGGTATGTATCAACAACAAAATCAATGCCGACTTTCAGCAACTTGCTTCCTACATGCCCACAAATAACATAACAACTTATGCTTTACATCAACAACACATCCTTCTACATTTTTTTCTCGACGCCTTGAGGATCAAGCAGGCAGCATCAACAGCAAGCTAACACACAATAGTCAGTCAACAGCCCTTAGTAGCAGTACCAACATCGTCATCCATGTAAGCACTGTCATTCATAAACTATGTTACATAATAGACGCATAGACTATTCTAGACACATACACAAGTGTACATATACATATACATATAAACATGTGTGTGTCTCCATGTGATGTTGACGCACCGCTCCCCAACGCAGCACGCAATCAGATGCCTGACGCCGCATATGATGTGAAGCTTACGGTTGAGCTCCTTGCCATATGTACATATGTATGTATGTAGTGATATGTGACGAAGCATCATTATAAAAAGCCAAGTAAACGCCAATGGCAATGTTAGGGCTGATGGAATGCGCTTGTGTGTGTAATCTATGTATGGTGGTAAGTGATACCTCAGTTATATGTACGCATTCAATCTGTTTATGCTCTGAGCACACACACTGTGCGCGCCAAAGAGTCTCATTGCGCTTGGCTTTCTCTAAGCAACAGTAACAGCTGTGCTCAATAACCAAGTAATGCGGTGCGAGTTGAAACCCCCCGCCATCGCTTACCACCTTTTAATTGGTCCTTTGTGTGCCTATGTGTTGTGCGGCACAGCAGGCCTACATAGAGTTTGACAGCGGCTGTCAACACTAACCACCAACACAAGTGCGGCAACGAAGTCGGGCTGTTTGATGCACTAAACTGGGGGGAAGAGATTGTAGTAAGAATTATGTAAAACGAAAGAGAGTTAAGTTCTTGCATGTTCTTTCAACCAAGCTTTTTAATAAGATCTGCAGAATAAATATTTGTTAACTATAATTTAACGTTTTTGCTTCGAAAATGCATACTTATCTATATATTTCTTTATTTAACATTAATGTATTCCTTAATAAAGAAGTTGACTATAAGTTCTTAAGTCTAAAGGCTGTAGCCCCGACTTTTGAATTTACCGAAATGGGCTCAGCTCATATCTGTCCAAAATCTACTATCTACAAAACTGTCTTGAGAATTCTATGCTAAAACAACAACAGTTGTAGCATAAAACCCCAGCTGACAACTGTTAATCTTAGTGTTTTTGTACCAGAAAAAAATATCATTAAAAGTATAAGGCATGCTGAAATATTGTGGAAGAGGTTCTAAGGCCCACGGTGCCATCGATATTTTCTATCACTTACAATATTTAGTCAACACGTTCCTCGATTTTGTCAAAGTATTTTTAATATAATTTTTAAATAACTTCCCAGGGTAAAAAAAAAAAATTATTTATATACCATCTGATCAAAAATGACCCAGACTGGTCCATTTACACTGCGTGCCAAAACCATATTTCTTCTCCATATGTACATTAGTGTGTGTTTACGTTGTGAACAGTTTGTCAGGCGCTTTTTAATATGAAAAAATGTGGAAAACGGTTGGCCTCAAGGGCCATCCCTGCAACTTCCCTCTAATTTCATACGCTAACGTTCAAATTTCGCTTTTTTCACTGCTTTTGAGCTCTTCGAAATTTTTCGTTTTCGATATCTCGCAAGTAAATCAACCGATTTTGACCCGGTTTGCGGCAAACGATGTGTTTTTGCAAGGTTTAGAACTGATTAGTTTTTGGTCGGTCAAGTCGTTTGGAAGAAATTCGAAAAAAACGATTTTTCAAAATTTCAAAATTCAAAATATTTTTGAGATTTCTCAAAATCTACTGGTCCGATTAGGTCCAAACTCACACGAAATTCAAGTGCAATGAAACCCTTTGGAATGCCGTTTAGTTTATTCAGATCGGTTGAGCCGTTTAAAAGTTATAAGAGGGTCACATACATCCACACACACACACATACATCCACACATACATACAGACATACGGACATCATCGTAGAAATGTTCGGGGAACCTTCCTCGACCCTCAAAACGTCGAGATCTGTTGAGAATTCGATTTTTGCAAAATGGGGTGAAACCAATATCTTCCCGATTTTTAGAAAATTTTCAATTTTCTTAGCGGGAAGTTAAAAAAAAAATGGACACCGAGTTTGCCTGAAATTTAGTGTTTCCAATGAAATCGTGGCTAGACGATAATATCGAAAAAGCTAAGGAAACAGTGCTTGATAATCCTCCTGTTGCCATTAGATAGCAGATGATCTCAACATCTCTTATGGGTTGACTCAACACATTTTGGTTAATGTTTTGGGTATATAGCATGCCATTGCTAGACTTATACCAAGACACTTAAATCTTTTACAAAAACGACGTCGAGTAGCGGTCGCAAAAGAAATGCTGGACAAAGTAGCTGATTACATTCATCAAACCCATCATTACTGATAGCAATAGAAAATGTAGTTTTTGTTTGTCAGTCCGGGTTAAAATTGATAAGATGGTATATTCATCCCGATTCCGTAAGTAACGCATTGTATTTCGACTATACAGGGGCGAATGCCAGTTAACGCGTACATCGCCTTTTTAGCGCTTTTCTTAACTATTATATTAAAAGCTAGTATAAATGTATATATACATAAAAAATACATACATATGTATAAATATATGTATTTTACTTACACAATGTAGATTCTGTTACAATTGCCAACTAACCGTTTATGAAAAGCCGACATCCTTGCCCACCAATGCAGTGCTGTCTTATTTGTACTTGCTGCTGATAAGAAATATCTATGACTACGCACCCGCTAGTCAAGTAAGCAAGCAAGCTAACAAAAAAAGAAGAAACTATTCAAGGCATAATAGCAAACTGTGTATATTGTGTAACTTGTGTAAGGGTTTCTCGAAGAAACTGTGTTACTTTTGTGTGTGCGCTTTTTTTGCTGCCCATCATCTTTCGTTGATGTCTGTGTGTGTGTGTGTACTTTGGGTTTATTCATTTCACGCAGATTACTTAGATTAGCTGAAATTCACTTCAGAATTTATGTGGCATCGCAGTAATTGTGCCGCATTTGCTGCCGCCGCCGCTACTGCTCAGTTTTCGTTGCCTACTATTAGGCGTGTGCCAGAACGGAGGGTTAAATTAGATTGCCCTTTAGCTGCCATGCTTTATTTGTTCTCTTATTAAATAGCTTAACTGGCTGGCTGACTGGCAGCGCCCGCAGTTCCAGCCGCCGACCAATTGTTGGCGCTTTTGTTCGTTCAGTCCATTCAATGTTGCCTGGCGTCGTTGATGCTTAACGTTGTTGCTTATGAATTGCTGCAAGTTGTTTTTTATTGCTAATAAGATTTTTTACATCATACACCCTGGCATGTGCTTCCCCCATTCAACCCCGTCCGTTGTGTTGCTTGGAGATGCTCACTTGCATACCAAAATTTAACATATTTTTTGTTTTTGCTTGTGTTTTTTTTTTCTGCTGCACGCTATGTGCCATAAAAGAGCTATATAAATTTAGTGGGGCACCTCGTTGGTTAAAAGCAACTGAACTTTTTTTTTTGTGATTATAATTTTTTGGTTTCCACCGTGGTTTTTACCTGGGTATCACAAGTTCTGCAAAGTTATATTAACTTGGTTCGCTTGTCAGTAGTTTGGAATAGCATTAACTTTTTCAATTAATTAATAATAATCTGATCAATTATGTTCAATACAAATGTCAGTTGTTCTATACAAGCATGACAACGCTTAATCCAATTATCCATAAACTTGTTGAATGCCCCGGCCATCCCTTTAGTGCTTTAAGCGAATATTGGTTTTTTCGATGCGGCCCATTTTTGGATTCGCTAGATAGCTGGATAGTTTCGACGTCGATGTTCATAAACCCATGTCTCGTAACCAATAATGATGCTTTTAACGAGTTTAGGGTCCACAGCTACGTTATCAAGCATTTCTTTTGCAACCTCTACTCGACGTCATTACTACTAGTCCGAGTCAATTTTGATCAGTTGGTATTTGTCAACGAATACTCAAGGTCGTTTCTTTTATTAAGATTTTCATACTTCCCGAGGAAACAACACATAATTTGACAGTTAAACGGTTGACAGTGTTGTTAATCACATACAGTGAAATTTCAGACCCATTCAGCATTTTTCCGCACGCATTTTCCAAAACCAAAAAATTCATATTATATAAAAATTATTTTTTAATTTTAGTTCTACCGAATATTTCTTAATATTTTACATATGCCACCTTAAAGTATGTTCCATGCCGAACGGCTTCAGCCTTTCCTTACTTGCTTGCATTTGCACTGCTTAACATAATTTTCCTTTTCGATTTAAGTTGTCATTGCTGTTATATTGTGTAGCAATCAAATGAATTCTTCTTTTTGTCCTTTTTATTTAAATTATAATTTAAATTTCCCTTAGTTCGTTACTCAGTCATAAAAGCTAAGCAAATTGTACTTAAATCGTTTGGAAAAATATTTAGGAATTTTACAAAATGTCATAGTTATGATTTTAGGGGCTTGAATTGCAAATGGCTTTGTAAATATTGTCACAAAATAAGTATGCTTAAATAGGAAATGCATGAATAGCATCAAGAAATTATTTGTCAAAAGAGTATACCAACATGTTGAGGGTTTTACAAACTTTAAACTAGAAAATCATCATTATTCCTATATACATACTTATATTACACACTGTGTAGTCTTTTATAAACTTAGTTAATTTTTGATATCCTCTCGCTATTATTTTATGAGTTACAACAAGCTCTTCTGATCCCACCAAATACAGAACACTTCTTTTTGTAGCGTTCAAACAGCATGTCTGACATGCGAAATCGTCTTTCAACATTTCTTGGCATCAATTCATATATGACAACCAATTTCTTTGCTTTTGAATGTATTCGGCTGGTTTTAAAGGGTTTGAAAAACTTCCTTGAGTGATTTTCAAAGATTCTACGATCTCAAAGATTCCCTTCTTGTGTTTGACAACAATCTTCATCGAGTTAATCTTCCAGTTTGTCATCTTTAATTTATTTTGTACGCCCAGGACGTTCTTCTTCTTCCAAGCCTAAATCATCACTTTTTAACCGTGTCAACCATTTTCACTAGAGCTAGAGCATGTTCACTATAAACTTTGACCAAAATACGATAACTTTCTGCAGAGGGTTTCTTTATATTAAAGCAATGACGAAGGACTCTTCGCAAAAAGCTTTTTCAGGCACACTTTCTCTTCTATAGTCTAGCATATGCAAGACTGAGAATGAAACATTTCGACAATATTTCCTTCGGCGAACCAGGAGACATAGCCGAAACTGACGTTGGCTGTCTGAAAAATTTGTGATAGGCTCGAAGCGCTTTGTCGACTTGTGAGGGCCTTATGATTTATTATATAGGAGTTTTAGGTAACACAACGGACCGACGTTCTAGGCTGTCCAGGTGAAATCCCTGTTAGAATCAACCTCTTAATTAAAGCTTCAAATGAATGACATATACTGAAAAAAGCGCACAAGAACAGTAGTTTTTCAACGCATGTTTGGAATATTGGAACAATAGAATAATAATAATCAAGTTACGCCATTTCTTGGCAAACTGCACGAATATAGTTATAGACCCAATACGTACTATGTATGCTTGTAAATATTTGCCAGTTGAAGTAAATTTCCATGCATATCTGAACCCTGTACTTTGATTCAAATTTGTAGTAAAAGAAAGTTGAAAGAATAAATTTTTAGTAGTTAAATTGTTTGGCTAATTGTCAAAGTCGTCTGAGAAAAGCGACACGACCATCTTTCACTGGTCTAAGGTTGTAAGATCTTGCCTGTTAGACCTTATGTAAACCAGGGGTTCGGCTAGAATCGAAATTAATCGCTTCAAGAATTTTGTGATAGGCTCAAAGCGCTTTGTCGATATAAGAGACTCTATTAAACCTATGTAGTTTGTACTGTCTGATCCGCGTGATCTCCGCCGCGGGGATCAGACCACTATCCCACCAAACTATTAATCCAAATAGCATACCATCAAACAGTTTACTGAGTTATTAGTTCCATAATAGAATTGAACATTTTGCTTAATAGAAATGAACATTACTCGTTTATCGAACTGCGCTTGTGTAACGCTTACAGCAATTCAAGCCATACAAATGCTACGAAACTTCAATCAAATTTTGAGTTTTTTTTTGAAATTTTTTCGATACGTAATAAATCATTATTAATATTTTCGTGTGTATAAATGTCGTCATCTATATCCTTTGTGATTTTCCTTCACGTGTAGTGTTTGATTATATTTTCGTTAATTCGTTAAATGTCGGTGTATTTGTGTGTTTAGTTGAATGAAAGAAATATATTGATGATATTGGAGTTGCAAATCAAATCAGTTTAAATTGAATTTGAACCAAGGAAAAATATCGGCAATTAAAAGGAAGTGTATATGTGTATGTGTGCTAATAAACGATAGTGCAGTTAATTACATAATTTATAAAGCATTTTTGTGATTTACCAAAAAATTTTGTTTCAAATATAATATGTGGTTTAAATTTAAAGCTTTGAAAGAAAACTTTTCTTGAACTGTCTCATGTAAATGCCCTGTATAACTGTTTACTACGCTAGAAGTAATTTTCAAATTAAGACACTCACATACACTTTCACTCAGACATTTCCCTACGCAATCCGAAACTTTTAACCAAAAATAAAATAATCAAATTACAAAAAAAAAGATAAAAACGAAAATAAATTCTGAAAACAATAAAGCGCAAACAATTTGTGTTATTCTTCAAACAAGCTGCTGACGGAATTAACACGCCAACCAGTGCAACAACAGCAAAGACTACGCAAATGGATGCGCAACAAGAAGAAGCACAACGTTACATCAACGTTGCCATGCGTGAAATCAACACCGGCAACTATGATAATGCCATTAAACTGCTTAGAAAGGCAAAGGAGCTCTACCCAGATTCGCAAGCAGACGAGCTACAAGAGCTGCTAGCCAAATTAAACGCCAGCGCTTCGGCAACACAGCAGCAAAGCGCCGAAGGAGCTACTACCTCAGGATTTAGCTCCAATTCGAATGCAGCTTACGGCAGTGATTCGCCCACACGCTTGCGTCAGCGTCGTCAAAATTCGAACAACAACAACAACAGCAGCAGCAATACCGATGCAAGTGCTACGCATGGCTACACCAGGGACCAACTCGATTTGGTGAAGCGCATAAATAAATGCAAGAATTTCTATCAGGTTTTGAATGTGCCGCGTTCCGCTACAGATTCGGACATCAAACGCGCCTATAAGCGGCTCGCATTGCAATTGCATCCGGACAAGAATCAAGCGCCCGGCGCTGCCGAGGCTTTTAAACTGCTGGCCAATTCAGTGGCGGTGCTCACCGATGAGCGGCGTCGCAAGGATTACGATGCGTCCGGTGCGAATACTTTGACGACACAAGCCAGTAGCACGAATTTGGGTGCCAACCAGCAGCATGAACACTATAACGGCGCTTACTTTCATGGTGGCAGCACTTTTGAATCGGCCTTCGGCGATGATATCACTGCAGAGGAGTTATTCAATATATTCTTTGGCAACTTTCCGCCACATGCGCGCCCATCGCAGAGGCGCCCCTATCAGCCGGCAAATCAGCGTCAACCTCAGGAGCGTAATCAACAACCAAGCTTGGCTTTTGGTTTGATTTTGGTGTTGATTTTGATTTCGATGTTTTCGTCATTCCTTACATCCGATCCATTGTACAGTTTGGTGCCGTCGAGGTGAGTTTTGTGTTTACCGTTGTTTTCCTTAATTACTTATTGATTATTTGATTTGTGGTTTAATTTTGTTGCTCTTTTTATATTTTCTGTGTTTGGTTTATTTCGTTATATCTTTTTACATTTTTTTTACATCTATTTGCTCTGATTTACCAAGCTTAAATATAATGCTAAATAGTAATTCAATAAGTATGCAAACTACTTTCTATAAAATGTATCACCGTGGTCTAGAATTATATCCGGTCCGTAGCGCAAGCTTCAGCTCTCTCCCCAAATTATTTATTTTATTTTTCAATAAATTCTCGTAAAATGGCTTCTTTTGAGCCATGCATGCCAACGATTAATCTAATTTTCAATGAATTTGTTATAAGACTGAGCCTTCAGCAAAAGTTTTTTCGGTTCGGGCCCATGTAAGGTATGGAGCGCCATGCGTTAGATTCTTGGACAGTTTTGACGTCATAAACCCACGTCTCAACACCAGTAATGATGCGTTTGATATATGTAGGGTCTTCAGCTCTTTTGTGACCGCGTCTACCCGACTTCGTTTTTGCAAAAAATTCAGATCTTTTGGTACGAGTCTAGCATTGACACGCTTCATACCCAAAACCTTAACCAAAATGTGCTCAGTTGATCCATAAAATATGTTGAGATCCTCTGCTATCTCTCTGATGCAATGGATATAAACCTAAGTAAATTAACTCTTATGGTAACTTCATTAAACTCACTCGTGTATGATGATCGTCAATCCAAACGAACCTCAGATTATTGTATATTTTTGCTTTTAAAGTGCTTCAACTATCCACCCTGTAAATGGAGGCATTAACATTGTTATTTGCGCAGGCTTTTGTTGTGAAAGTAAACACTGTCTATAAATGGATTTGTGAAATCTGCACATCGATGCACTCTGCCCAGAACCAGGGCCAGCTGAGGTAGATGAAAAAAATACAAAAAAAAAAAAAAACAGAATTTAAAATTAATGCCACCACTAAACCGCTGGCCAGCTGTCACCTGTCGCGCTTGCTTAAGTAACGAGGCTTTCCCGCGCTCTTGAATATTCCATTTTGCGTTCTATTTAACCTGGGCGCATTCGGTGATAGGGATGTGCGTATGTATGCCACTCTACTTCCCTACCCTTGGCATTGTATTTATAGCATCTGTTGTTGTTGTTTTTTTCTTCATTCATTCATACGTTTACATGTATCTTTTGCAATTATAAGCAAGTACAATTCGACTAACTACAATTTTCTTCAACGCTCAAAAAAATAAAAACCACCACTTTTGCAACCATACGTATACGATAATAGCAAATATCCCGTGCAACGTGAGACGCAACACCTCTCCGTGCCATATTATGTAAAGACAAGCTTCAGCGGCGATTATCAGGGCTCATTGGGACGTTTAGAGAATTCCGTCGAGGAGGATTTCATCTATTCGATGAAACAGAATTGTTATCGCGAACGCAGCTACCGTAAGTAATCATAAATATTTATGGTCAACACAGACAAATAAATAGCAATAAAAAAAACAAAAACTTTCCCTCTATTTTTCGGTTATCGACTGTAACCAACGCCCTTCGTCATTTTCTTACTATCGACGCGACCAACTTTAACCTCACTTCCGCCATCACCGGATTTGCGTCTTTCGCCTGTGTGGCTTGCTTGTTTGGTTGATGCGTTGTGGTGGTTGCGGCGACTTGATGATTGCGCCACGTCGGTACGCAGGTGAAGGCATGATGGCACGTGCACGCAGTTACGGCAGCAGCATGAAGTTCGCACAGGCGCAAGCACTGAAAATACCATCATGTGAGAAGCTATCGAAAATTGGCATAACACGCTATTCGCTTTACTAAGTGTGCAGTTGCTGATGGCAGCGAGAATATGGAATTGTAATGGAAACGTACGGCAATCGCGCATAATTACTCGAATTAGAATTATTGGAGTTGATGAAATTACGCTTTTTGATTCTGAATGCGACCGAACTATTAATGCGTGTGTGCTCATACAAATTCTTGTGAATCGTATTTACTGTATTGGCTTAAGCCTGGTATTACATAAATACATACATACATTCATACATGTATATCCATTTAATTATAGAAACAAATAAATAAAAACAAATAATTATCGAAGACTTGAATGGCTGAGTATTAAGCCGAAAAATGTTATGTATTCATAAAACATCCTCTTCAAAATTTATGCATCTATCAAACATAAAAGCGTAATTCGTTTACTCGGTAACGATGAATAAATCTATTAAACACAAATGTCGTTTACGAAACTCTAAGCAAAAGTATTAATATATAAGTGTCAATTCGGTAAATTAGTGTAATTTGGAGAAGTTAAATTCAATAAACCTAATAAATAAATGAAATACTTCAACTCTTTCAAAGTAGTTGCAAATATGGCGTATTATTATTATTTTTTTTGTTTTTTAGGGGTAGCTTCAACTGTGTCTTCGGACCCACTAATGTTACCTCTGCTACTTATTGGTCTTTTGCCGTTTAAAGTTTTAATTGATGTCTATAATATATTAATTATATATATTATAATATCTACTTGGACGCTCAAGCTTCTGCTAACGCCTTCAGTGCCTTCATCGAATTTTAATTTTTTCGGTTTCGGCTCATTTTTAGAGCGCCATTCGCCAGATTGTTGAACAATTTCGACGACATATTCATAAACCCATTTCTCGTCACCAGTAATGATGCGTCTGATTAATGTAGAGTTCTCCGCTGCATATTCAAGCATCCTTTACTTAATTTCCTTTTTTCAAAAAATGTAGGTCTTTTAGTACGAGCCTAACATTGAGACAGTTCATACCCATAAACATTAATAAATGGTTATGCGTATTCATAAGTAATCTTGAGATTCTCGGCTATCTCTCTGATGCCAACACAAGGATTTTCAAGCACTGTGTCTTTAACATTTTCGATGTTATCGTCATTAACAAAGGTGGATGGACGACTGACCCAAGGCTTCATGACCTTTACTGACTACTTTGTGCCACTCAAATATCTGTGTTCGTGATAAAGTATACACTCAAAAGCATTTCTGCTACATTTTCAACGATTCCGCTGCCGTGCTTCCATTGGAGACATAAAACATTTTTAGAACCGTCAATAGATCTCAGTTCGGGAGTCGCAATACCTTTCGAATTACCTGAACATGCTTTACGCAAAATGATCTGTATGTTTCGCTAAAAAGAACATTCCTATTAACATTTTCAGCAGGCTTTCTGAAGTAAACAACCAAAACTTAACACACCGAAACATGAAGGAAGTTTAACAACGCGTCAAACGGAGGGAGGTGTCGTGCTCTATTTGTGCATTAATCTCTGGTGTCTCCATCGATCTCCACTGGAAAGTCACAGAATCAGCAGCATTCCATCGACCTGATTCCCATCTTGCGGTTGTGACAACTTAATCTGCAGAGTTTAGTATGCAACGCTACAAACTTCGTCTTTGGAGAGGCTGATAACTTGTCTGAATCGTTACAAATTATATGCTTTTAGAAGGAGCTTCGCGCATGGTATTTAATATCCCACATACATTTGTTATTTCTGATATTTGACTACAAATTATTTACGACATGAAACGAGTTCCAGAGAGATACTAAACGCCTCTTAGCATAAAATCTCAAATCTACTCATCTAACAACACTTAACAACATACCTAGATACTTCCTGACTTGCCGTACAGTTCCCACAATATAACAACAACAACAATAACTTCTTTAAGCTCATTAGGGATTGATTGGCAAGTCAGTGGTTTATGGAGTTTCTAACATTCGCGCAACAATTTGATTGGGATTTAAAGTCAACGCCATATTTGCCATTTAAGCACGAACTCCAGTTGACTGAAATCGATACATTGCCATATTTCAATATCAAAGTGTGGACCGAAAAGCTTGTAGACTTACGAAAATCGCCTCGGAGGTTAGTAAACAAAAGCGGCGACTGGGCGCAAAATTGACATTTTCCCGCATTCTTTTTACTGGCAGCCGGAGGCAACGAGACGAAAGAATATCAAAACAGTGCAACTGCAAACAAATAGGCGATCCAAAAAAGAAAAGGTGAAAATTTGACTTACCAAAAAAACTTAAAAGTGAAATGCGGAACAATTTTGTCAATGGCCAGCCATCGAGTATTGGAACAAATACAACGGGGGATATAGATTCACATGTTTGCGTTTAATAAATTTTCTTTTTGGACATGCTTCGCAAAGGGACCAAGCAATTGTGTAATAAAAGGGTAAATCGTTTTTTGTCTGCTTCTAGCTTTTTAATAAATTTAACGCCATCACGCCTCGCAACGCAACCGGTCACAGCTCTCTACAAATGACTCAGTTCATTTACACACACGCATACACACATACATACATACAAATGTATATTCACATTTACCTTTGTGCCAACACCACGACCATTGGCGTCTATTAGAGGGTCCTAATGACAGTTGGATAGCGAGAAACCAAGGACAATTGCAGAAAAAAAACATTGGGAATGGAAATGGAAAAGGAAAATAACCATTAAGTCCGACACTTCTATTCCCACAGCGCAGCTATTCGATGACAAAGTGAGTGGATCACCCTTTCAGTTGGCCTAATAGGGTTGACAACCAGGATCAACTAAAGAATACATTGGCGCCAAGAGTGTGTATGTGTGTGTGTGTGCAAGCGTTTGCGTGCGTGTATTTGCATCAGGACTCCATATTAAATGTGTTAAAAAAAAAGTTCAAGCAATATGGTAGTTCGACATGAGAAATCCAAATAAAAACCAGAGAAAAGAGATTATATATGAAAATGAGGCAAATGACTTGGAAAGGAAATAAAAATGGGACGTGCAGTGGCGGCAATGTATTCTAGATTAAACTAAACAAAAAAAAAACAGAAGATGAAGTAAACAAAAGCACGGCATGAAACTAGTATGGGCGCTGCTATGAACTAGAAAAACAGCAAAGCATGAAATAATATGGAGAAATGGACTCGAAATGTAACAGTGCATAAACTTAGATATTTATCTTAATATGTACATATGCATTTACATACACACACATGCATACATATACATATGTATATGTAGTTGTATAAATAGAAGCAGGACTGCCGCTCCACTTCGTCAGCGACTGACTCGAAAATATTATGGATGCGTCGTGTAAATAAAGTGCAGCAATTGACTTTCTGCTTTCAGCTCCTTTTCTATTTTTGCTTGCTTTATTTTTTTTTTTTTATTTATTCTGCTTTGCTTGCTGGAAATATCCAGGCGTTGCACGTAGCCGCACAGCGTGCATTAAGTAAACAAAGTTAAATTTACAAAACCCAGCATTGAAAAAATCCGAAACACTCGATGTGTGTTGCTTTATATGTGTAAACTAGTGTAAATGATTTTTGATTTGATAAACTCGCTTGGATTCGATGCGCCTCGAATTATGTGACTTATTATTTTATACCCGGAACAGGGTGTATTAAGTTTGTCCCCATTTTCGGTGATATCCATCAGAAATGTTATTGAACCGCCGATATCGGATCACTATAATATATACTATATAGCCGCATAGGTTAGGTTAAGTCGTAGGGTGGTCCTAGCAACAAATGGGACGCATGATCCCACTTGAACAGCTGTGAATGTCGTTCCTTTCTAGTTTCCATAACTCTTACATATGGATCACAAGATCCTTACAAACCGACGAAGCGCTTTGAGGCTATCACAAATTAATTAAAACGGCCAATATTAATCCCAGGAACTTCGCCAGGTTCGCCGAAAGTGTATCTGCCCAGATGTTTCAACCTCAGTCTAGCAAAAGCTGGACAATAGAAAGGAAAGTCTACATAATTTCAACGCTAGAAAGCAAACTTTTTTGTTCAAGATATCTTCCTGAAATTTGGCATAGACTATTGCCCAAAGCAAGGTCTATTATTACCAGTACAGAAAAGTTTTAAAAAAACAGTCTTTGAAATGAAGGACTTTTGAGAACAAAAATTTACGGGAGTTTAAGAAACCTTCAAAGCCGTGGCTCAAGTTTCTTTCTTGGATGCATCCCGCTGCGGAGCTACCTAAATCTATCTAAACATGAAATTTGTTTTAAAATGCAGATTTTTCGTACCAATCGTTTTTCGTTTCAATAGAAATATTTAGTATTTTTGTAAAATTGATACTGGCACTCTTTCTAGACTTGTTTTTAAACCTTGCCTCTTTTGCTCTGTACGCACGGCGGTCGATATATTGTATATGTGTTTATCATATTAAGTTTGAAAGCACTTAGAAGAAACTTACGGTTTCAGCAGAGAATTTGAAATTACACTAACAAAACCTACAGACATCTCGAGATTTTATTGAGCTTAATCTTCTTCCTTGTTATACATACATATACACAAAAATTTTGAATAAATAACTATTACCATTTCGTTTTAATCAATAGTTAACTACACTTTTTTAACTTACTAAAATTTTTCACTGGGAAACCATTTGCACTTCTAAACACCCCCCACATTTAACGGCATATGTATGGTATGTGTGCGTATATGTTAGTAGACACACGGCATTAACTCCGCTACGTTTGTCAACACTGCAGCAGCACACTCAAGTCGTTTGGCCATACTTAAGCAAGAAATTTGTATGCAGTTGGATGAACGAGGACATTTCAGCCGGCACAAATCGACAATTTTCTCTCATGTGTATGTGTATGTAAGCATGTTATATGCTGTGTATATGAATGTGATAATGGGCGGGCGGGCAAATGCAAACCAGCAGCAGATGAGCTGCGAGGCGTCAATGCGCACAAATGAAATACAAATGAGACTGCTGCTCCTACCGCTGTCGCTGTTGTTTGTGTTGGTGGCACAATTCGTGAGTTAGCTCAGGCCGGTGGCGTGGCATGACCATACACAGACTCTTATCGTACATATCACCATATCTCGGGTGTAGCATAGGAATATATGCTAATATCTACATACATACATGTATATAAATGTGAATATGTGTTTGTATATTTGTACTTTTTTGTTTGGGCAAACTTGTCGCACATCGCAGCGAATTCATGCTGATGATGTAAAATAATGTAAACAAATGCGACCAAGCAGTCAAGGAATGCATCCTTCTGGCGGACACGGGTAAATTCATATTCATATGTGTGCCCTGTACAGGCTCTACATGTGTAGCGGTAAATACTTAAGAATCTGTTTGCGATTGGGGTTGAATTGTGTTGTCTTTACTTACTGCTTATCACAGTTTTAATGACTCGATGAACTTTAGAAATGATTTTAAGGACTTAATTAGGGGATTAGACAACAAAAACTTTCCACAGCCAAATTAACAATAAATTGCAGAACACATATTTGTTTATGGTATTTATGTGAGTGAAGCAGTAACATTGAATATGGGAAACTATAATATTTGTGAGCGATGAATTTGCGGTCTAAGGAAACATGTGTCTATGTTATTTGCTGCATACTTTACCAAGCAATAAATAATATATATTTAAATTAACCGCTAAACCTTATATGTAATTGGTGACTTTTTGCATTAAAGTTCAAACTATAAATAAATAAATATACTGTGGGTTTTGAATATTTAGCTGGCCTCTTTCTACTTCCAAACCCCTAAAACTGCCAAAAAAAACAGTTTTTGTTCTTAAACCTTTTTAATAGATACATATGTATGCTGCAAATCCTTTTCTAACGCACAAGATTGAGAGAGAATATATGACAACGTTTTTGTAAAAGATTCAGGTCTTTTGGTATGAGTCTAGCCTTGGTACGCTTCATATCCAACACATTAACCTGATGATTGAATGTGTTGAGTCGATCCATAAGCGTTGTTGAGATCCTCCGCTGTCTCTGTGATGGCAACACGATGATTTTCAAGCACTTTTTTTAACTCTTTCGATGTTATCGTCATTAACGTCAGATATGAATGAATAATTCGCATGAGGCAAGTTTACGATGACTTCACGACCTTCACTGAATACTCTGTGCCACACAAATACTTGTGTTCGTGATAAAATAGACACGCCAAAACACTTATGTAACATTTTCAATGATTCCGTCGCCGTGATTCCATTGGAAACACAAAGTTATAAGAAAACTCCTTGTTCAATATTTTTCCATTGTAAAAACCTCTTATTAACATAAACAAAGGTTGTACCAATCTAAGAAACATTTTTTATCAATTCAGTTTGCGCGCACAGTTTAAATGGATCAGTCCGCGTCACATTTGATCAAATCATATATCCTTCTAAGGACTTTCACATCATCAGAAAGTAGATACTTCGTGTGTTGGAACTATGCAGCGTAATTGCAAATAAAATAAAAAACAAAAGAAATATGAGTGTACAAGTATGTTGCTTAGAGGCATGCAATTTTCGAGCAAATGTCATTTTTATGGTTTTGATGTCACCAAAAAACTAGGTCAACCAAGTTATTTTGAATAATCAGATTTTATTGCCGCTTCGCCGAGACATGCAAAGCGGATTGCATGCAAAATTTCCATAAGCTCTAGATAAATATATTTACATTTTTAAATATAAATACAAAGTACAAGCCCATTTTATACATTTATTTATTGACATTTGCTAATTTTCGCTTTTTACACACTTTTTTCTCGAACCTCAGGCGAAATCGATGATTTGATAGAGAAGCTGAAATCGATCTCGGTGAGTGTGGAGAACACGTCCAGTGACAGCTACAGCAACACCAACAACCTACTCACCCAAATATCCGCTACGAAAGACCCCAAACTCTTCGACAAACATGAATTGGCCGATCTCTTCATGGCTTTGGCACAATCAGAGGAATTGAACATACGCAAGGAGGCAGCAAAATGCATTGCCGAAATCACAAAATCCGAAGTGCAACGTAAAAAATTCACAAAACGTGAAATTATCGAAGTGTTTCTGAAATGTCTACGCGAGCTGCCGGCCGATGCGAATATGGAGTTGCCCATACAAATATGCCGAGCTCTCGGCAATATCTGCTATTTGAATGATGAGGCGCGCGATCTCATACTCGAGCTGCATGGCGACGAAGTGCTTGTGCGCCTGCTCGACATAACGCATGTAGACGACACAGAGAACGCATTACAGTTTATTAAAGTGCGCGGCGGTTTGCTTTCGAATTATTTATTGGGTGGCGAGGGTTTGGCTAAACGCGCCCTGGATTTGGAAATTATGCAAAAGCTACAACAGATCATTACAATCGGCATGAGCAATGTTGATGAACATGAAGATCTGCTATTGAATACTCTACCGCTGTTGAGCATACTAACGGAAAATGCGCCCGATTTAAACTTTGATGCGAATCTCAATATACAGTTGTCACATATTTTGGCTGCCTCCACAAATCCCGATTTAGCGGAAATGTGCCTTGAATTGTTGCATTATCAGGCGGAAAATGATGATGTGAAATTGCTGCTGGCAAAGGATGGCCTCTGTGAGACGATCTATAATCTGCTTGAGAAATATAAGACTTTGGCGAGTACCAGTGAGGCGCGTGCGCTTATGAAGCTGGCATGCGAATTGATTGTATTAATACTCACGGGAGGTAAGTAGCAGTGAAGTAGGTCATATTGTATGTATTAGTATAAATATCTAAATAAAAGTTATGCGATATAATAGCTAGTAAAGGAAAGACATAAGAATAGTACACATTGTATATCTAACCTCATAAAACGCCCAACTTTATCAAAAAAATCGAATTCTCTCAGGCTTTATCAATCAAATATTTTTGTGTACGAGTATATACAATTTTTGTATTGACTTTTGATATAAAATGCTAAATCAACTTTTTTAAGAGGTTCTATGGAAGTCATATTCATAAACCCACTGCTTATCACCAGTAATGGTAAAAAATTCAGGTCTTTTGATACGAGTCTAGCAACGACACGCTTCATACTCAAAACATTAACCAAAATGTGTTGAGTCGATCCATAATAGGTGTTGATATCCTCTACTATATGATGCCAACACGACGATTTCCAAGCACTCTTTCTTTAGATTTTTCATGGTATTGTCATTAGAGACGACTCGCATGGGCCAAGTTTTCGATGACTTCACGACCTTTACTGTACCACTCCAATATTTGTGGTAGTAATAAAGTAGACTCCCGCAATACTTTCAACGATTTAGTAGCCGTAGTTCCATTGAAAACACAAAATTCTAAGCAAACTGGTTGTTTAATTTTTTTCCATGGTAAAATTGGCCAGATAAATTTTTCGCGTAGCAATCAAACAGCTACAAAATACACACTAATTGGTGGTATGGAGATCAAACTTCACAAATACCTAAAAAGTTATGCATCCATCTAGGCAAAAAATATTTAATCGATAATGCTTGGGCGAATTAATATCGTTTACATTAAAAATATACTTTTGATCTGCACCGAAATGTATACTATCTATCGTTATTGTTACGACTAACTGGTTACAAAGATTTTACTGCTATTTATACTAGTAGTTACTTATTACTTGTTGATAGTTCGTTTGTTTACATATCCTTTGTTCTAAAATAAGGTTATTTTGATATATTTTGTTGACTGAAACATAAGATTGTTTTGATGTTTGATTATTTAGAATATTTTGGTGATATAATGTGATAAGTAATACGTTGCTTAACTCGCGCGCAGTTTAAATGGGCCAGTCCCGGTCAAATTTGATGCTACAAGTATTATATACCTAACCTTATTTTTTTTTTATCACACAGCGTATTATATTGAATGAATATATAAATATTATTTGTTATTTTGTATTTATTATTATTTCACATACTTCCAGACGAATCAATGCATTATCTTTACTCGACGCCACTGCTAAAAAGCATGGAGGACTGGCTCGATTCGGAAGACATCGATCTTCTCACCACCGGTGTGCTTGCGCTGGGCAATTTCGCGCGTACAGACAGCCATTGCATTTATATGGTAGAAAATAAGATTATGAACAAATTACTCGATGTCTTGGCCAAAAATAATGGCGTAAAAGACGATGTGCGCCTGCAGCATGCACTGCTGAGCGCATTGCGTAATCTTGTCATACCGAAGCCAAACAAAAATGCTGTCATACAAGCTGGACTTGTTGAAACCATACTGCCAATGCTGGAGATACATCAGCCGCCGGTCGTCTTCAAGCTGTTGGGTACTTTACGCATGACAGTGGATGGTCAAGGTAAAATCTAGAAATGTAATAGTTAACATAATTTTTACTATTTATACATTTATCTTGCAGAAAAACTGGCTTTGGAACTGCTACGCAATAAGGCACTTATCGAGCAACTTGTACACTGGAGCAAATCGTCAGACTATGCTGGCGTCACTGGCGAGTCGCTAAGGCTAATGGCTTGGCTAATCAAGCACGCCTATTTGGGTCGCATCGCTTACGCCTTGCCACGCAAAGGTGATGCACCGGTTGAACATTTCGCAGATAAGCTGCCACCAGAGGATTACGATCGCAGCAGCTTGCAAGCATTCATCGCCATTGAAGGCACCGTCGAGGCTATGATCAACATGTTGACATCACAACATTTAGTCATGCAAAACGAAGCGCTAATTGCCTTATGTATATTGTCTGTGGTGTATTTGACGAATAGCGCTGCCGCCAAGAGTGATGATGTGAATCTGGCAGAGATTTATATTAAATATGAAGTTGGTAAGAAATTGGCAGAATTAATACGTAAATCATCGGACACAATGACCAAGGAGATTGTGGAAAATTTGCAAAACTTTAATAATCTACTGCGCACTTCCGGCAAATTGGTGACGCATCTGGAGGAGAACAATATCAATGAGTTGCTGAAGTCGATACCGATACTAACCGAGTACTGCACACTCTAAAAGGATGCGTAGTGTGCGTCCATAGCCACAGGGTTGGGGACTCTTGTCAGTTAGGGAACTGGCAAAATCAATTTGATTGAAGGTTTATCACGCGTGTGTGGATTAATGTGAAAAAATTTTAACTTAGGGAAAAATGTTGGCAAATGCAAATTGTTGAAATTGTTAAAGAAAAAACGCATAAATAACACATATATAATAACTAGTTTATTATTTCTCTAAACACACAGATATATGTATATAGACATATAAGTGCTGACATTCAAGAATCTATGTTTTGGACATTACATTAACCACGTGAGAAGTAGATTTGCAAAGATTTCGTAGCGAACGAGTAAACGTTTTAGCATTTTACGCGAATTTTTTTAGTGTTGTGACCGTTTACTTACATACATACGTACATATTTACACCTACATACATATAGTATATACTCACTGAAATGTTTAAATGCGAAAATATCAATGTGCCGGCGGTAAAAATGCGTATAGGAGAAATTTTTAAGAACAAATATATATATATATATATTTATATATATTTTTTTTTGTTCTTAATATTTTTTTAAACTATTTTTGTTTTTAATATTTGAGCTAATTAGTGCGATTTGATAAAAGTATGCAAACAAGTATTGTAACACAATCAGAATTCTAATAAGACAAATTTGTTAGAATTGTTCCCTCCTCGTCGCGACCAAAACTTTTTGCAGCATAATTTAAATGATAAAAATAAACGCCCATAACCAATCTTATGATTATTATTATGGTATTTTTGCAACAAATATTTAAATTGAAATAATTTACATTAACGAAGTATTTTCTTATTTAAGGGACACACCTGATATGTCAATTCAATTGCTTTAAAAATTTAAGATTATACACAGTAAAATTTTTAAGAAAAAATTAAACATTTTACGAGTTACATGCGATCTCCGGATGGTGCTAAAAAAGTACCTCCATTGCCGCAGTAATTCGTATGTGAAACCTAAAAAAAAATCTACTAAAATATATTGTTCGTACAATAACCTATGCTATTGTCAAAAAAAAATCGGAAATTGACAAAATCGCAACGTTAAACCAAAAAAGGCTTAATTTTTTCCAAAATAAAAAAACTGATAGGTCATTGTATGGAGAACTATGTATATGCAGAACTTGCAGAAAAAATCTGATAGTGAGAAAAACGCGTTTAAAGTTATCTTTATATCAATTTATATTGATGGAGCTGATTAAAGTGATTGAACTGAGCGGCTACACTTTGGAAGGCTGTAACTCAAAAACCTATTTCAGATATCGATTTAATTTTTTAGTATGTTATTCATAAAGGTACAGTCAATTGTAAATAAAAAAAATTTTCACACTAGATGTGCCCCTTAATATTTGCGTAACAAACTTAGTTAGTTTTGAATTTTTCGCAAATAGTTAACATTTTTTGCCAGCACGAATTTCTTAACTCTCGTCCACACATACTTTAGGTTTCCACCTGTACGCATGTGCTCACATAATACATACATTTTACATAATACAAATAGATGGCACATAAATATGAAATATAGCGTCATCTGCACGAATGCAAATTATTTTAAATAATCAACAGTATATTGTGAATTTTATTTAATATACACCCATAAATAAACATACATACATTATATTAATTAAAAATTTAATGTCGCACATTAGTTTATAAGTAATAAGTACATATAAAATAAAGTTGAGAGAATCGTAGTGAGTGTGTAGTCGCACATGTACTAGCGCTAGAACAACGATTTGCAGTCAGACTTGTAGTTTTTAGTAATAGCATATACAATATTGAAGCATTGTATCGTAATTTAGTAGTAGAAGAAAAAGGTATCGTAAAATTCAAACCTCAGCAAAAAAAAAACATATATCTTTTTTTTGAAAAACAGAAGATGCAGATAGTAGTAATTCAAGAGTTAAAAAATCAGTAATTATTAATATTTGATATTAAAAAATTCTTAATCATCCACATATTTTTTATGTACAAATTACATCTTTAACGATGCAAAACTCTCTCTCATTGAAAACTATCATATATTCTTCTATTATATAAATTACATACATATATTTTTGAAAAACTTGCATGTTTCTTCCTCAAAAACGATTTCTAACGGATGTAATTAAAAAAAACTTTTTTAAATTTATATTTATATATTTAAGCTCCAAAGTAAATAAAATGTAAGTGCGTTGGAGATGCTTGAAATAGCACATGTGCATGCATAAATATATTTTAGCGTTTCGCAAAGTATTAATTATTTATTTTTAATTAAAACAAATAAATTATTTGTATTTTAAATAGTTTACAAAAGCACAATATGTAAGGTATGTTTACGTATATATGTACATATATAATTACATACCTACATAAATCCTGGTTATTTACATAGTGATGCAAACATCTTAAAATGTAAACCTTTTTTATTTAATCATAACCCAATGTAATAAATTTTCGAAAATCGTGCACCCGCAGCATTTTTAACAAAAAAAAAATAGTGAAAGTAAAATAAATAGCATTTAATCAAGCAGCAACTGTAAGGACAGCATTAAACTTCAATATTAAAAACAATCAGCACAATACGAAACATAAAACGGGTGTTAAAAAAATTTTTTCTAAGATAAAATTTTAAACATGCACAATATTGATTATATAATGTTTTGCGCAAAAATAATTAACTTGAACTAGATATATACATATGTGCATATGTAGGTGCATACATACATACTTATAAACATGCACGCAAGATTGTATATGAATTGAGTAAAATCAGCCACACAAAGTATTGTAATAAAATCGGTTAGAGGCATTTATACAATGTCATTATTTAATATATTGATGATTACATTTAAACATAAAAAATCATGAGATTCAAATAAAATTTGAAAATAATATTAATTTAAGTGAAGAAATTATACATCATACATTCTTTCAAAAAACACAAAAAAAAATAGTCTAAGCAATAAAACCTTGTTAACCTGCTCTAACACCACAAAATAAATCACCAAGAAATTCAAAATCAATAAATCGATTATAGTAGAATATGTGTGTATTTTATTTACTATGGCGATAAATATAGTGGTGGTGGGCTTTTGTTTTTATATTATATTTTAAAGTTTGTAGACTCGCCAACCAACCTCTGAGCTTCTTGAGTGTCACTATCGATGTGTGTGGATTGCCGTTGCGTTGATGGTAGACAATTTCTCCCCTATTGGCTAAAGCTGATCGCTTCTAGGGGATTGATTCCTTCAGGCGGTCCAAGTGTTGATAGTCCAAGTTAGAACTGCGCGTGCTCACCGCGAATTGACCCCGATCTTTTCCGCTTGACGTTGCTATAAGTGATTCTCTTTTTATCATTTTTGACCATCTACTTCGGAAATGGATCGATTTTGTTACGATGCAGCAGCGATTCCAGATGAAAATTCGATCCAAGATGGTTTCAAATAGTGCTCGATGATTTTATCAATATTTTCGATAATTGGACTTTCAAAACGGGGTGTATCTTAGACAATAATATTACCGGAACGGGATCGACAAAACCAAGATTGCGCTTGAGTGGCAGTACCAGGACCATAAACACTATTCACATTTTCAGCTATCTATAAGAAAAACTGTAAAGGTCGGCGTATTTTCTCTTTCCTGGTGTTCATCATTGACGACTGCTCAAATCATATTTTCCAAAAAATTCCCAGCCAAACGAGAACAAAATTGTCTGAGAAGGTTTTTAGTACGAAATCGTATATATAACTGCTACCGACTGATAGATGTCGCTCGTAATTTGGTTTAGCTGATCTGAAATTTTTGTGATTTTAACATAAATACAGACATATCTAGCAAAACAATATAAATTTCTAAAAACTAAATAAATAAAAACTACAGAATTCATATAACCGTTGTATTAATGGATTGCCCATGTTGCATATGTAATTTACAGTTTAATGTGGCATCGCCAGAAGCCACGTCAAGTTTTGCTAAAAAATGTGTAGCCCAATTGTTTCTGCCATTCGTATTGCATTATTTTTCGCTTTTGCTCATCTTTGCAGTTCGATGAAAATTTGTCGGGTTAATTTTGTGGTGCCAATAAATTAAATTGGATTTAATTAAATCTATAAAACTTGATATATCTGTTAATCCGTGTGCTTAAAAGTAAGGTTTACGTTAACAATTTCCTTGAAATAGTTTTAATCAACGTGTGTGTGTGTTGACAGAAATTTTCAATTTCTTCGCTATTGCCTCGAAAGGTGGTGATAAAAATTTCGCTGAACAAAAGCAGCAAAGAAAAGTGTAAGTGCCTCGGAAAATTTGCAAAAGTATCATCAGGTTATTATATGGTCAATGACTAGATATACTAGTAAAAGTAGTGAAAAGTACACACTTTCTTAGTTCCGGAATAATTTCAGATGTGCTGTGAAAATTCAATTGAGTGGATTGGTGTGCACGTAATAATACATATGTAGTCAATAATTACATATCACAATTTAATATAACGCCCAATGTTCTCAATGCTGATTGGAAATAGCGATCATTGACCCAAGTAACAAAGTTTAAATTGACACATCACATCGTCCTTTTTAAAAAGAATATCAAAATTTCGGTATAAGAGCGCTTTCACACATAAAAATATTCCTTATTGGAATAAAAACCTAACATTGCGTCGCTGCTCTCGTCCCTTTGATTTTGCTTGTGCGTCTGTTCTACTCAGCTGGTTGCTGTCGTCGTCAGTAGTGGGCCATTTAATACGTACACGCATAGAAAGGCAAAGCTTGTCTACATTCATAGCTTTCTTTCGACTAGGTTTCGTACTTTTCGTGTTGGTGATTTTGCATTTTTCATACTTCTGCATATTTGCCATTCGTCGACACGGTGGGGTTTAGTCAATCAACAAAGGAGATGTGCAAGTTAACAGCAAACGTGCGCTAGATACAATAGTAAAGTACACGCGGAAAGCAGCTGTCAAAACGTGCAATACGTCATTTGATCAATCGTTGAACAGCTTCTGTGGAAGCATAGATAAGAGATTTTCCGAAATACGTCACAACTATGCTGTCGTCACTTGAGTAAAATACATTCAACCGGTTGTGTATACACGCTACGATAATACTATTGGCACACGTAATAGTTCTGCTTCTCATAATGCCTCAGCAGGCATGCAAATTCAATATCATTTTAGTTTATCTCGTTCGACAGTTTTTTTAGTGACATTTTTATTGCAAAATACACATAGGAAATTCGAATTTGTTCCTCACTCCTACAACTTAGCGGATATTGTCTTTCGATAAAAAAAAACAATACTTTACGTGACGAAATGTGCGCTTTGCAATGCAACCGTTTGAGGTTCAGGAAGTAAAGTTTAACTTGTATACATTTAATAATATGGAGAGAAAGGGGCCATCGTAACAAAAACAACAACCAAAAAGAAATCGTCTGGGACATTTCTAATTGGAGGTCCAACGTTCAAAACTCGGTTAAAGTTGTGAATATGTGTATTACTAGTTGCCATGTGAGTTAAAAGCTTTTATTTTCAGATTTATGGACATATTTAATTATATTTGTGTACGTAAGGTGTGTACAGACAGACAGAGATATACCTATTCTTACAACTGAATAAAAGTAAACAATTACTCCGTAGTCGCAATAGTGGAGGCATTTGTGCGTGACATGTCAACATTAAATTAGGGGTGCAAACTCTATTGATAAGCTAAATTATAGTGTTAAAGTTTACATAGTACCATCTATAATATATTTACATGCTTGTATGATTTTTTTTAAATAATGACTAATTGAAAATTTTTGCATTGTAATGAATTTCGGAAAACTTCAAATTATTGTTTTAAAGTAGTCCCTTTACACTAAATACAATTTAATTGATTCTACAAATTTTCGAATTCAGCAGCATTCTTAAAATGAAGAATATCTGCACCCCTAAATTATAAAAATAATTTTCCCCATTAAGTTTCTAACAACTTCTGATTCGTTTATTCGATTCATATTGCGTGCAATTAAAAATTCAGGAAGGTTTTTTTTTGCTTGCGCATCGGAATGCAATATTTTGCAAAAAGCAACAATTAAACGTTTTTGTTGACTTCCGCTTACTTATTCATATATAAATATTTATAAATGTACGTTTATGTGTGTAGACATTTGCTTTTCAACGATTTTCTTAATATTTAATTTCTTCATGTTCATGTATGTATGTATGTAGATATGTATATTAAGAAAAACATTCATTCACCAACATACTCGTATACAGGCAAATTTGCTGATTTATATGTTATTTGTTCATCTTGTACTAATAAATTTTTGGCTTAGATAATGGAAACAATGATGATTCGAATGCATAACATATAAGCAGTGCGAAAGTATATTTTTGTACCAGCTATTGCTGGGTTAAGGTCAAGGTTAAGACTCACTTTTTTAATGATGATATTATTATAACTTATTTATTAATCATTTTCTGCATATCTGTTAGTTTTTATATTTCATTTTATTTTTTTTATGTTTTATTTTTATTTATTCGTCGTAACTTAAATATGTATTACAAGGTATATTGAAGATAATAAGATATTAAAATATAAATTGTTGACAAAATACAATTTTTATAATAGACATAAAATATGGTAAAAGTTAGAAACGAATTACAATTAAAGGTGTTCATACTTGTTTGTATCTTATTGAGAAAATATCATAAAATTCAGTTAAAAATTAAAATTTAAATAGCATGAACCTTATCTTAAAATACACAATTATACTTTACAGTTTAATCATTTTAAATAAGTATATGATAATGATACGACTCTGTGTTAGTCGAAAAAAAACTACATTTTAAAGTCAACTCAAATACAGTGAAGTCAGTAGTTATAAGCATTAAAGCGTATACAAATATGTTTTTCTTGATTGCAATAGGTGTCCGATCTGAACAATCGAAAATTGTAGCGATGTCTTACACAATAATATATGCCAAATTTGGTGAATATACCTTTTCAAACATACTTTTATTAAATATAGTAAATGATGAATGCTACCGAGTTGGCAGACCTTGGTCGAATAAAAATCTGTTTCTATTCTAGTAACGTAGATCCCACTGTAATGTGAACGGGAAGTTACTCAGATACTTACTACTTGCCGATCCAAGGTCAATAGATCGCCGAATTAAAAGCCTTTATTATTTTTTTTATTAATATAATATATATATGTATGTATTTTTTTTATTAATATAATAAATATATATATTTTTTTTATTAATATAATATATATATATATATTTTTTTTTTATTAATATAATATATATATATATGTTTTTTATTAATATAATATATATATATATATATTTTTTTATAACTTTAATATATCGCCGAATTAAAAGCCTTTATTATTATTTTTTTTAATATAATATATATATAAATATTTTTTTTATAAACTTAATATATATATATATATATATGTATATATATTTAATAATTATACTAAAAAAACTGCTTTTTAAAGTATTTTTTCCACAATATAAACGTTATAAGAAACAAATAAATTAAACCTTAATTGTTTTTCTTCTTTAATATAGTGTATATCATTTTACTAGAACTTTTACTTAAACTTCCGGAAGGCCAATAAAAACATAGATAAAATAACAATTCCGTCTGCTTGTCGTAAATGTTATTCGTGCGCTAAGATAAGAGATATGTTTGTATTTATTGTATTCAATTATCTTTGATAAGAACTTGAGTGTTCGAAAATAATTTGATTATTTTTGTTGACAAACGCTGAGTTGTGTAATTTTAACCTCTGGGAGTGGTGATATGCACATGTACCCGATTGACGACCTCAAGTGTTTTATTAAATTCCCATATTATATTCCCTAATTTCAAATTCTCATGTTCCATCAACAGGTGTTTTCATTTCTATGAATTAAGCAAAGCTACAAGAAAATGTCTGGCTATGCGAATACAAATTACGGTCCTCCGCCCATGGGGCAAATAAATTTTGTGAACGGCTTACCAGCCACACAACAGCAGCAGCAAACAACTCAAGGAGTTGCCGGTGCACCGCCACCGCCCTTCTCCGCAAATCCTCAACACCAAATTCAGCAGCAGCAACAACAAATACTACAACAGAAACAACCACAACAACAGCAATTATTGTCGCAGCCGGTTCACACGTTGCAAAGTAATATGAGTAAATTTTTGCCACCAACGTCAAACTCTGCGTCATCAGCAGCACTTAATGGACCAACGAGACCCCCAACAGCAGCAACAACACAAGTGCCAGCTAGTAATTTGCCGCCACATCTGCGACCGCCAGGCATGAACGTTCCACCGGGAGGTATGCCCTTGACCAATGGTGGAAGCGGCAGCGGTGATTTGAGCGCGAACTCTTCGCGCACAGCATCACCTTCACTGGCGCAGCAAGCACAATTTGGCGGATATAACGCCAAACCGTCAATGAGTCAAGCGCCTAGTGGCAATGTAACACCAAGTAATCCACAATACTCGTCAGCAAGCGCTGCAGCTTTGTCGGGCAGTATGCAAAACTTAAGTATTAATCGCACCAATGGCGCGTCGCCGGCGAACATTCCTCCTCCAACGAATATGCAGCAACAGCGGCAACCATCGATAGCATCAAATCAGACGCAGCAGCAGCAAACCCCGTTCCCAAGCAATTACCAGGTGCGCAGAAATAATTTACTTACCTAATTCGTATTTTTGTAAGATTTTTCTAAATTTTTATATAGGCCAATTTTCGTACTAATGCCATGAATGCACCCACACCTCTGGTTGCACAGCCGCCAGCATTGCAAGCAAACGTTCCGCCACCACACGCGACCGCCGCTTATGCCATGAATACATCGTTCAGCCAAACAGCACCAACGCAAACTTTGAACGCAACGGCGGGTGCGCAACCACCAGTCAGCAGTGCGGCTATGTTCGGAACATCGCGTTCGCAGCCTATTTTGGCAAATGCGCCACCAAGTGCACATCCACAGCCGCCACAAGTAGCGACACTTACGAATGCCAATTACGCACCGAGCACTCCAGTTGGTACCATGCAGCCACCACTACCGCCGACAAGTGCTGCCGCAACAGCCCTGCAGCAAAATCAGTTGAATAACAATACACAGCAACAAACGTCGATGCTACGCAAGCCCATGTATCCTACTGGACCGCCACCAATGGTGGCGACTTCACCGCTACAGCAACAGCAACCACAGCTGCAACAGCAGCAGCAACCCTATGCGCCAGTGTATCAGCCACAGCCGGGTGTATTCAATGGCCAGCCTAGTACTGCACCATTGCAATATCAAACACAGCCTTATATGCAGCAATCGCCGCCAGTACATCAGCAGCAATTCTCTCAGCCGCAACAGCAGCAGCCACAACAAACACCGAACTTTCCTATACCTAGCGGTGACGCATATAATCAGCAAATGAGTGTCACACAAGCGGGTTTCAGTCGTCTATGGGGTCAAGATACCATTGATTTAATGCAAAATCGTCACATTTTGTCACCTGCCACTCTAACACCTCCCCGCATTGTACTCAACAATCAATTCCACGAATCGATTAATTGCAATTTAAAGTAAGTTCGGTAGCTGGTAAAGCGGAAATGAATTAAATTGATAATTTATAATTCTTTTCACACAGCATAATGCGTAGTACTATTGCCAAAATACCAGAAAGCAATGCTTTGCTACAAAAGTCTCGTTTGCCATTGGGCATTTTGATACATCCATTCCGTGATATTAATGTAAGTAAAATAAAAAAAATTTGATGATTGCTTGATATGTAGGAGTTTATGTGAATTAGTGATAATGATATACACGAAATTTTTGAAACTGCTAAAATTAACTTAAAATTGAAATACCGTTCTCCAAAATTAAACTAAGTTACTTAAGAATACCTAGTATAACTAATACATCGTTTTCAAGCGTCCCAGTAAAATTATCGTAGTTGAATCAAAGTA
Source organism: Bactrocera oleae (assembly GCF_042242935.1). Classification (NCBI taxonomy): domain Eukaryota; kingdom Metazoa; phylum Arthropoda; class Insecta; order Diptera; family Tephritidae; genus Bactrocera; species Bactrocera oleae. The sequence continues at coordinate 66,923,140 of NC_091538.1, forward strand.
GTCAGGAATAGAGTAGCGCTAGTACTAAAATTAGAAAATTACAAGAAAAAATGTTAAACTCGGCTGCACCGTAGCTATTACATCCTTTACAAATGGATTTCTTATAGCATAAAAAGATTTGTATCTTGATTTTGATCGATTAGTTTGTTTGACAGCTAAAGGCTAGTATAATGGTCCGATCTGAAGTATATTGTAGGAGATTATGGGTTGCCTTGGATAATAATCTGTGCCAAATTTCGTGAAGATGTCTTGTCAAATAAAAAAGTTTTACATACAAAGACTTGATTTTGATCGGTCAGGATGTATGGCAGCTATATAGTATAGTTGTCCGATGGTAATAATATTTGTGTTGATTGTAGCCTTACCTTGGAAAATAATCTACGTTGAATTTCGTGAAGATATCTTGTGAAATAAAAAAGTTTTTCCTACAAGTACTAGTTTTTGATCGATCAGTTTGTATGACAGCTTAATCCTATATTTTTAAATTATTACTCAAAATATATACATTTTTTTTTTAAATGTTTATCTATAGTTATGAAATTCAAATTCACAACTTAGTTTTAAATCAATCTAAATCATCTCCATTTGCAGAGTTTACCAGTAATTCAGTGTCCCAACATTGTGCGTTGTCGTTTGTGTCGCACGTACATAAATCCCTTTGTATATTTCGTCGACAGTAAAATGTGGAAGTGCAATCTTTGCTATCGGGTCAATGAATGTAAGTACACATTATTCACGATTGCTGTTATTCAATATTAATTATTGCGTTATTCAACATTATTTTAGTGCCCGAAGATTTTCAATATGATCCAGCAACGAAAACATATGGTGATGTAACACGTCGTCCGGAAGTGCGTTCGAGCACTATTGAATTTATTGCACCTTCCGAATATATGGTAAGCAATAATTGCTTTAAATTATATGCTTATTTTTTTAAATTTATTTTTAAACTAAACTTTTAGTTACGCCCACCGCAACCCGCCATCTATTTGTTCCTGTTCGATGTTTCCATTATTGCCCAACAAAGCGGTTATCTGGAGAATATTTGCGCCACACTGAGTAAACACTTAGACGATATGCCGGGTGATGCACGCACTCAAATCGGCTTTATTGCATACAACAGTCACGTGCATTTCTACAGCATGGCTGAGGGCTATAATCAGCCACATGAACTGACGTTGCTCGATATAGATGGTAAGTTGTGTTTTTGTTTATATCTTTTTTACTGTTAAAATTTGTATTCATTAACATTTATTTATTATTAAAGATCCGTTTCTGCCGCGACCTGACAATCTATTGGTCAATATGAAGGAGTGCAAAGAATTAGTAAAGGATTTACTAACACAACTGCCTAAGCGTTTTGCCGACACACACGACCCGGGTTCAGCGCTCGGCTCTGCTTTGCAGGTTGCTTATAAGCTGATGGTGAGTCGTTTAAGTTAATAATGTAGTGTCGCATCTATTTTTGGGATTTAGCGAAACATTTTTTTGTTTATTGAAAAGCTTAATAAAAAATTAAAAAGTAAATATTTTCAACAAAATGGGCTTCAGAGTTTCAAAATTTTATAAGAAAATATATTTCGAAAAGACAAACCGTTCATAACATGATTTTCGTTACTTGAACCATTATAGAAATTGTAAGCTGTCAAAAGAAAACGGTATTCATATATCATAAAATTTGTTCGCCTTTATTTTGAGGCTATGCCGATCAATAGCTTCATTTTAAAATTTAATATTCAATATGTTAAATTTTGTGAAATTTTTTTATGTTCAACAGCAAGCATCTGGCGGTCGCGTGACTGTTTTCCAAACGTGCCTTCCCAATAAAGGACCCGGTTCGCTGGAACCGCGTGAAGATCCCAACAATCGATCCGCCAAGGATGTGGCTCATCTAAATCCAGCAACAGATTTCTACAAGCGCTTTGCCTTAGAATGTTCGGGCTACCAAATTGCAGTGGATTTGTTTTTGCTGAATCAACAGTATAGTGATATGGCAACGATATGTAAGTGTTGATTTAGTTTGTTTAGTAAATTTTTTTTTTGTTGCCTAAAATAATTTTATTTATTGTATTTATTATTATTATTTTTTTTGATAACTTAAAAACGAGTGTGTTTTGTCAATAATTGCTATAAAAATTGAAATAAACACTTAATTAAGCACTTAGCGCTGACTAATTTGCATTTCATCCACCTTTGCAGCGGGCATCAGCAAATATAGTGGCGGCTGCGTGCATCACTTTCCGCTCTATCAGAAAACGAAGCCGCAGATTGTGGACTCAGTAAAGCAATGCTTCAAACGTTATCTGGTGCGTAAGATCGGCTTTGAGGCTGTGATGCGCATTCGCTGTACACGCGGCCTACAGGTGCACACATTCCATGGCAATTTCTTCGTGCGTTCAACAGATTTACTTTCATTGCCGAATGTCAACCCGGATGCAGGCTACGGCATGCAGGTTAGTCACCAACAATTTAGCTATATATTTTACATATTTTTGCATTTGTTTATATGTCATACTTTTAGATTTCTTACGAGGAGTCGTTGAGTGAAGCGAAAACGGTCTGCTTCCAAGCAGCGCTGCTGTACACGAACAGTGAGGGCGAACGTCGCATACGTGTCCATACAATGTGCCTACCCGTAACCGGCTCACTGCCCGAAGTTATGCATGCCGCCGATACGGAAGCCATAATTGGTTTGCTTTCGAAAATGGCAGTTGATCGGTCGCTGACGTCAAATGTTGCCGATGCGCGCGAAGCGTTCATCAATGCGACTGTAGATATATTCAATGCATTTAAAATTGCACAAAATCTACCCTCCGGCCAGAGTGGTCAATTGATTGCGCCACGCAGTTTGGCACTGATGCCATTATATATATCGGCGTTACTCAAACACGTAAGTGTAATATTGATTGCAGCGCGCAATTATTTGCATTCACATTTATTTCTACAAATCGCTTTTGCTTAACGCTTCCTTATTTTTATATTTACACAGCCGGCTTTCCGTGTCGGCACCAGCACCCGTCTAGATGATCGCGTATATGCGATGGATTGCATGAAAACATTGCCATTGGATCAGTTAATGAAATTCATTTATCCAGAATTTTATTTAATTGACACACTGTTCTATCCGAATGCGAATACGTTAGAAGATGATGATGAGGAAGATTTACCGGAATTACCGCGTTTGCAGCTATCGGCTGAATTGTAAGTGCACACAAATACACATATATTGAAATCCACATTACTTTGTATATTTGCTCCCATTTCTCACAGCTTGGATTCGCGTTCAATATTTTTGTTGGATTGTGGGAATCTAATTATCATCTATGTTGGCATGAATGTGCCCGTCAATGTGCTGGAAGGTGTATTTGGTATGTTTTGCGTATATTTATATTCGATTTCTTATCAATGCTCACTTCATTGTTCTTATTTGTGTGTTTAACTTTAATTCTTAATTATATTTACTAGGTGTTAAAGCGACCGCAGAATTGCCCGACTATTTGTATGGCTTGCCGAATGTGACTAGTCCGGCTAATAATGTTTTAAAACGATTTATCTTGCATTTGAATGATGACAAACCGAATCCGCCAATAGTACAGATTATAAGGTAATCTTTTTACTACATTTCGTGATTAAATTAAAGTCTATGCGAAACTCATTGAATTCAAAATTTGTTGCTAACCATATACATATATACATATATGTAAATATTAAATATATAAATATCAACATCATTTGGTATCAAAAACTGGTATCTATAGTTATTCATAAAAAGTGTAAATGGGCTTCATGAATGTGACTGCTGCATAGGAAGCATACGAAGTGCTTAAATAAGTTCAATTACATATACCATATACCAATTTTCATGTTGTATGTTATGTTTGATCTCCATATGTCAAATAGTGTGTGTTTAGCAGCTGTTTGTTTACGACGCGAAAGTTTGTCTGGCCATTTTTAGCATTTACTTTATCGCGAATACATGTATTTGAGTGACACAAAGCCTTCAGTGAAGGTTGAGAAGTCATCAGCGAATCGTCCACCCACCTATAACGATTAAGGATGATAATATCGAAAAAGTTAAAGAAACAGTGCTTGAAACACAGTGTTGGCGTCAGCTAGATAGCAGACTATTTCAACATCTCTTATAGATCGACTCAATACATTTTGGTTAATGTCTTAGGAGAGTTATCGTAATCACTAGATTTCGCTTCTTGTGACTTTTTTCTGTTTATGAAACTGAAAAATGCTGTTCGGGGAACGCACCATTAGCCCATTGAAGCGCTTACATATGAGCAATATAATCCTGTTCTCCGAACTCGGTTATTTATCCGACCAAAGTCTGTCAACTTAGCAGCCAATTTTAAGAATATTTGGGAAATATTTTATGGTTGTACAGCAACAACAATGTAGTCGAGAGGTAGTTTCAGATTATTAGGATTGACCGCCAAGCGTGTGCTTAAATCGTGATAGAGAGACATTTTTTTTAAGTAAATAGAGTAAAAAATACAATAACAACAATTATGATTGTGTCTTTTGCTATTAAATGTGGAAAAGCATTTACATTTTTCAAAGATTAGCTAATGTATGTAATTATAGCAGGGTATACTATGTTTACCACGAAATTTATAACATCCATAAGGAAACGTTGGAAATTACCATATATAAAATATATTATATAACAATGATCATCGTGACGAACTCAGTCGATTAGCGTATATTAGTATTTACGTTAGTATATACGTAAACTAGTCACTCAGTTTTTGTTCAGATCAAAATCATGTTCTTGTATGGAATCTCTTGTCTTGTTGTGAAGATATTAAAGCTTCGGTGCAGCCGCAGTTAACGTTTTGTTTTGTTTTTAAATCAAAAATATTATATTTTATCACATTTGCTCTTATAGCAAGATTATTACTTATTCTACTACAATTATTTGCTTTTTTCTTATCTTTACAGGGACACGAGTACGGCCAAGCCACAGTTTATTGAGAAATTAGTCGATGATCGCAGTGAATCTAGTTTATCATATTATGAATTTTTGCAACATATACGGACTCAGGTTAAATAGTATATTATAAGTGGAAATTAAACGGATTAATTGATTACAATATACATGCATATATAGGTACAATAATTTAAAGAAATTAGCCACAAATGATGAAAAGAAGATAACAAATATAAAAAGCGATTTCTTATCTTACATGTAAAAGAGTAAAAGCGTATGAATGTAATCAATTACTTATAAATATAAATATATTATACATATAAACAAACAATAAATTCGCTAAACAATTAACTACTACTACCTACTATGTGGTTGATTGATATACGAAAAAGGAATTTACAGTTATAAGTACGCATATAATCTACAAGCAAATATGAAAATAAACAAATTAATTAACTTTAGATTATAAATGAAAAAAGAGAAAACTAACAATATACCTATATATATATATATATAAATATGTCTTAAAGAACTTAGAAAGCAAGAAATCGTAAGAAAAAAATGTAGTCTATAAGCGCGAAGGAGCGAAGAATAAACACGACGCTTTTGCATAGCGTAAACAGCAACAATTGAAATAGAAATACATTAGTTACAAACTTAAAACAACACAGCTGAGTAGAACACCTCATAACTACAACGGGGTTTTTAATATACATACATACAAACAAATATACAGAAATGAGAATTAAAAAAGCGTGTTCAAAACACCGGCGCACTAAACTTAGTTCGTTGCATACCTAACAGCTGTGGTACTATGCAAATATATATTTGTAACACCGTATTTCCCGTTGCATTGTTCAAAACTATAGAAGAAAATTAAATATAAAGTCTTTCCGACGAAATTGTGTAGTTGAGTGAGCGGAAGATGGAGAATGTCTTATATGTGTATTCATACCATACATATTGATGAGCACTATCGCAGCATGTTTCACATTTGACTGATGAAGGCAATAGCTAAGTAGACGAGATAACGATGTTAAAATATTGAGTAAAAAGTGTTAAACATTGTAGCCAGCAGCTGCTGTGCTATGCGTATTTAACAATGCAATGCAATTGTGTTATTGTCTGTACATAGGGAATTAATAAATAATAAATAATAACAAATTATACACATTTTAATGCCTAAGTTTCAAAATTAAAATTTTTTTTTGTAACTTAAAATTTTCGTGCTTCGTATTTGATATGAAAACGGTGGTTTTCACTTTTTATTTCAATTTTTTACTTTATTTGTTGTCAGCAAATTAGAAGAAAAACTATTTCTAAACTAATAAAAAAAACACTTTTTCTTAATATTTAAGTAAATGCTTTGGTTTTATGAAAGGTGTGGTGACTACAACGAAAGTTTTATTGTTTTAACTTGTTTTACAAACAAATTCAATGTGAAAAGTAATCGGAAAAAAAAAATAGAAATAATAAATTACATTGGTTTTTTGATTTGAAATTGATATAAAGCGCATACCATATTTATTTGGTTTTCATTATATCAGAGATATATTTGTTCAATAGGAGCTGCGAAAAGCGACCAAGTTACGAAATTTGCGATAAATAAGAAATATATACGCCATGTGGCATATTTAGTAGCTTATATAAGAAAGTGTTTTAAGCATTAAAAATTATAAATGATTAAGTTTCCTAAACAATTTTAGTTATTATTTAGTATGTTTTCTTAGTGGCTTATTGAAATTTGTTAGCTTACCATATATGAATATTGTATACAATTTATGTTATGTATATACATTAGGGTGTCCGTTATTTGCCATTTTAATTTTCTTTTTTTTGCAAACGCCTCTTGAAATTTCAGTTTTTGTCCTAAAAAAAGGATTCAATTAAACAAGTTCTTTATTTTCAATTTAAACTATGCTCAATACATATTTTTTTTGCCCATATATATAACAAGTAAAGCTACATCCTTGAAAATATGATTTTACCGCTTTACAAAAAAAATCTTAATAATATTTTTTTATAAACCAATCCTTTAAAAGTTATACACAGTCAAAGTTATAGATCAAATGTCCTGAGCATTCATACAAGTGCATATTTTATACACGCTGTGTTGCTTATACGACATGGTGTACTGTATAAATACAGTATATTTGATGCATAACTTTAACTGCGTATAACTTTTAAAATAATGTTTTTATGGAAAAATTATTAAGACCTTTTTATAAGTCATTTTTATAATTTGTAATCTTAACAAAAACTCGTAAAATATATAAATATACATGTGTATGCATATATTTTTTAAATATTGTTGAGTGCTTTTCCAGTCGCCCTTATTTTTATGCTGTGAACCAATGTGTCTAAAAGATTTTACATTTAAAAATGTTTCCACACAATTTTTTTTTGGTTATTTACACAAGCATAAATAAATATTTATATGATTTAAATTTTTTATTAATTAAGCAAAAAAAAAAACCATCTGTTAGTAAATTTCTGAATTATTATTAGTTATATACGTATTAGGACTAAGTTCTTTCGGTTTTAGCGGTTCTATGCAATTATAAATATATATACTTACATTATATACGTACATGCAAACAGATTTGTATATGTATAAACAAATATGCTATACAATAATGTAACTGTAACTATTGTGGATAAAAGCATAATTTTTAATAAATTTAATGCAGTAAGCTAATTTAAATTAAACAAGAATTTTGTTGACTCTATTTTTCTTTCTTAACTGAATGAAATGAATGCGCTGAATTTACCTGCGACCGTCTTTTATGATTTCGTTTGCATCCATCAATTATACTACTAAGCGAAATGATAACGTAGATGACTTCAATATATAATATTATATATATAGGTGGTCAATTTTATTTAGTCTTATTGTTCCCCGCTAATGTGAGTTTATAAAAAATAATTTTTTTGTGATATTTCGTTAGGTTCTACCTTTAAATAACATACTAAAATTTTAATATCGATATCTCAAATAGTTTTTGAGTTACAGCCTTCTTAAGTGTAGCTGCTCAGTTCAATCAGCTCTATCAGTGTAGCTTTAAACGAGTTTTTCTCGAAACAGCATTTTTCAAATTTGCTTAAGTATTCAAAATGATCCGATGAAATATGCGACCAAACTGTCTCACAAACAGATCGTTTATAGGAATGAGTCCCGCATAACTTAAAACATATTATTTTCAGAAAAAATTAATCCAAATAAAGTTGAATAATATTTTTGATTATTATTTAAAACAAATTTAGTATTACATATACATATATTAAGGTACCTAGAATTACATTAATTTATTATTGAAAAATAAATAAGTTCAAATGAATTATGTATATTTAATTGCCGAAGACATTTCGAAATTCGCTTTAAAGCTAAAAACAATTACACGTAAAATCGCCACCACAATTTCCGGTATTGTAGCCTCTGCTCTTACAATACAGCATACAATTCAAGTGATTTCCTATTTCATCACAATGCACAAAAATCGGTTTAGGGCGACCTTGACTGCGCGTATCGTCTTCGAAAATAGTTTGGTGACCTAAAAAATAAATAATTAATGTATTTAAAGGAAAAAAATGCACATAGAAATTAGGTTTGTAGCTCAATTTACTACTGTGGTGGGTTGTGGGTTCAAAAGTGGTCGAAGAAAATTTGAAAAAGCTATTGCCCTACGGCAAGGTACGTCAAACAAAGGAGTGTTACTTTGTCTTTGAAAAACAGCTAATAAAGTGCAAGTTCTCGAATAACTTCAAATTTCACACCTCAAATAAGAAGATAAACACCCACATGCGTTTCCTTATAATCTTTAGCTAATTAGGTGTAGTTCTAGAATAGACTATCATAAATTTTCTGACCAACTTAACAACCACTATGTCTAAGAGCACCTCGTTACACCAGATAATGGAGACTCTAGAAAAATTCAGTGAAACCTTACTTATTAAGAATATATAGGTATTTCCCGGCTTTTGAAATCTTGAAGAGAAGTATCTCTTATATCACAGACCTAGTGATGCTCCTGACAGTCAGTTTGCCAAGACACGACGTAACTTGATTATTATACCATTGCTCCAATATCTGAACAAGCGTTGGAAAGCTACTATCCTTTTTTTTACTCAAATACCAAATGTTTTTTGTTTTCATTATTTCATTACCTTATCTGAAAGTCATCGGAAGTAGAATTTTATGGTGAACATGCTCTAGCTGAGCCAATGTGAAAAAAGGGGTTTACACGATTTCAAAGTGTTTATTTTGGCTTGGAAACGAAGGACGTCCTGGACGGCAGAATCTCGGCTTAAGCAGCCATTTCAAAACGTTTAAAATCAGTCGGATACATTCAAAATCAAGTAATTTCGGTGCCAAATGAATTGAAGTGAAGAGACGATGAAAGACGCTGTTGTATGGTGCTTGAACGCTACAATAAGAAGTCGATTTGACATCGGATTGTGAAAAATACAACCCTAAACGCAAAAAATCATACTTGAACCTTGTCAACCAGCCAAATCAACGGCGAATCCGAAGATCAGAAGGACGTACTACATCAAATTGAATCGAGCGATTGCCGAAAAACATCTGGAATTTGCGACAAGAAACGGGGCAATAATTTTCCATTATGATAACGCTTTGGCTTACGTGGCAAGATGGATTAAAAACGATTTTAAAAACATACGTCTTATAGCCCACAACTTGCCCCTTTTGACTAGCATTTGTTCCGGTCTATGCAAAATGTCATCACTAGAATACGGATCCCATCAGAACAGGGTATCAAAAATGGAATACAAAAATTGCCGGAAAGATGGGAAAAGTTATAGCTTCAGATGAACAATACTTTGACTAATACTATTGTACATACTTAAAAAAAAAAAACGCTCAAATATCGAAATAAAACGCATTATTTACAATATATACTCATAATTTTGCTGCAAAGTCCGATAGAACTACTCACGAAAGTGCAATCATACACTCAAAGCTCTTGGTGACTGTCGCATTTTAGAAATTCATATTTTCGGGACTTGCGATATTGATTTGTAAGTGTAGTATTTGGAATTCAATAAATAAATATGTATATTTCTATAAACATTCTCAATTACCAAGCACCGGCGCAGCGTGACTTAGCATCGACATCAATATAACTGTTATAGCGATGATTGTAACGATAACTTGTGACAGCATTTTCCGGCCGAAGAGCAGCTTCCGCAAACGAGACTTTGTATATGTATGTTATATATAATATTTATTAATGCAAATTTGTTGTCTTGTTGTGTAATTGCTTGTTATTGTCCGCCGTGGAGTCTCTGATAAGCGGCGATTATGAGAATAGCTCGGTCGTCCAACAATAAAACGCAAGCGCAAGTAAAAATTCGCAAATGTAACTGGAAGATTCTTACGCTGGGTGAGCGAATAACAATTAACAAGCTAGAATTGACAGTCCGATGATTTTTCGACAGAACCGATTGCGTTGAAATTTCGGAAGAAACTGTTTTAAGGGGCTCAAAGCGATGCTATTTTTTACGCGATCGCAATCGGTGATAATGATTGGCAGAGATGAAGTCAACGGCAAGGGGGTAGTAACATGGAATCGCATGCTGTATTCGGATTTGAATTTTAAATCTGTCACTTGTGATCTATTATAAGCAGCTCCGACCTCTGTGTTTTGTTTATCATTTCATATGCAAATGACTCATTTGACGAGATGTACCCTGCAGTCGGTATTTCCGTATAAATACACAATTTGTATATGTATGTACAAAGATTAAAAGGTTTTCCGAGGATACGATTATTAAAGCGAGAAAAAACCCGATTATATGCGGAGGTGATCTGCTCACAACTTCACAAGCGAAACCTTCGGAGCTTTGAACTGCTTTATTTTTTGTTTTTTTTTTTGGACGTGCCAAGTGAGGTGGTAAAATCTTATTCATGAATATATCTCAGTTTTATCCGATTCATAGCCATTTTCTAAGGCCTTGCCTATAGTCTGATGTAACAATTCTTCATAGAGTTTAAAACGACAACCCCCAACTTAGTTCTCACCAAATAATTATACTAAATTAGTAGGCCTAACGACGCTATATAATTCTAAAATGTAGGTACCTTAGACTCGTCTATGTTTAATAAAACGCATATATTAGGTAAATTAAGATATGCTTTGCAAATTATGTTATCCGTTCATTCAAAAATAAACTAATAAATTTATTTATGCATTTTTACTTCTAAAACCAAAAATAATTTAACAATTTAAAATAAAAAAGAAAACAAATTTTTGAAAGCAATGAGTTTGTTTGGCCGTTCGTCGCATCGGTGTGTTAAGCACTTGACACAAAATGTGAGCCAAATATGTATACGGTGGAACACGAGTAAATGCGATGCGAAGGGTGGCAAAGGCGGTAAAGCAGATCTCCGTACAGTTCTCACCGAAAAAATCAAATCAGAACAAGAACGAATCAAGAAGTTTGTCAAAGAGCATGGCGACACCAAAATCGGCGAGGTGAAGATATCACAAATTTATGGTGGTATGCGTGGTATACCAGCATTACTTTGCGAGACTTCGATACTCGATGCCAATGAAGGTATACGTTTTCGAGGGCGCACCATACCAGAATGTCATGAGCAACTGCCGAAGGCTGAGTGTGGTGATGAACCCTTGCCAGAGGGCATCTTTTGGCTATTACTGACGGGCGATATACCCACAACGGAACAGACACAAATGGTTACTGACGAATGGAATGCAAAGGCCGAACTGCCGGATTATGTTAAAAGAATGTTGGATAATTTACCAAAAGATTTGCATCCAATGTCACAGTTTTCAATGGCCGTAACATCGCTCAACAAGGATAGTCAATTCTTGAAAGCCTACCATACGGGCGTGAAGCGCGCCGAATTCTGGAAGTATTCGCTGGAAGACGGCATGACATTGCTCGCCAAATTGCCAAATATAGCGGCGCGCATTTATCGAAACATCTATCGTGACGGCAAGGGCTGCGATGAAATCGATAAGAAGCTGGATTGGGCGGGCAACTATGGTCGCATGCTAGGCTATGACGATCCACTTTTTTACGAAGTTTTACGCCTGTATCTGTACGTACATAGCGATCATGATTCGGGCAATGTTTCATCACACGCCACCCATTTAGTGGCGTCGGCATTAAGTGATCCGTTTCTTGCATATGGAGCTGGTCTAAACGGTTTAGCCGGTCCTCTACATGGGCTGGCCAATCAACAGGTATTAGTGTGGATGGAAAAAATGCAAAAAGAATTGGGTAGTAAAAATCCACCGGAGGAAAAAGTCGAAGAATATGTATTGAAAACTTTGAAATCGGCCCAAGTGATACCTGGTTACGGACATGCGATCTTGCGTAAAACTGACCCACGCTATCTGGCGCAACAAGTATTCGCCGACAAGTATTTACCGCAATATGAAACATATCAATTGGTGAAGACAATTAACAAGGTGGTCCCAATCGTACTGCAATCGCGAAAGAAAGTAAGAAATCCCTGGGCAAATGTGGATGCCCACTCCGGTGTCTTGTTGCAGTACTACGGTTTGAAGGAAATGCAATACTATACGGTGTTGTTTGGCGTTTCGCGTGCACTTGGTGTGATGGCGTCGATCACCTGGCATCGGGCCTTACAAATACCCATCGAACGACCGAAGAGCTTCACCACTGATGCATTAATGGCGATGGCGAAAGCACAAGCAGGTGGTAAAAGCAAATGTGATGGCAAAGGTGATAAAAAATAGAAAATGTAAAAAAAAAAAAATTTTAAATGGCGTTTAAATATTATCTTGTGTTGACCGGTATGATGTTAAGTAGTATCAAGACAATATTAACTTTACACGTTACCCATGTTCCGTTTAGCGAATTAAAATGCGTTAATTTTTGGACTTGAATTTTAATTTGAACTTTATTAATTGGTCACATTGGTGTGACTTTAGAACACTTTTGCAAAAGTGAAATCCAACCGCTAGTTCTGCCAGTCATACGGCAGCCTTAAGCGTCAAGCTGTTTTATTTGGCATTCGTTTTTTGATTATTTCATGTGGTATTCAGAAGTTCTCTATATTTGGCTCATTCTCTGCTCAAAATGTAGGGACCTACAAGTCCGAACGCCGAATGGCTAATGCATTTAAAAAGTAGCTTTTTCATGTAATAAATATTCTCGGATATTTACACTGCGTGACGAGAGATGAGCGCTATAACATTTAACTATAAGATTTCAGGGAGTCGAACTCAAGTTCTTTAATCACTACATCTGGTAATTTTTATTAGGATTAAGTGGAAATCTAAAACTCTATGATACGAAAATAAATTAAGGGGTTGTATCCACTCTTGAATTTCAAAATATTGATTCTATACTAATTTATATCGAATGAATGAATATATTTAGATACATTAAAGAACATTTTCCAAATCCGAAAAGTTGATCTGACAAATAGCTTCGGAGATATGAGTAAAAAAATGTAAACTTATTGCAATCGGCTCCCAAAACTGCAGAATCGAGTAAAAAAATGTAAACTTATTGCAATCGGCTCCCAAAACTGCAAAATCGATTTTCTCGAAACGATGTTTTCAGAGTAGTCTCCGAAACGGCTGGACCGATCGACTTGAAATTTTCACACCATCTTCTAAGATATACTTGTCAGCAAAGATTTTGGCAATCATTTCGATTTTTTAAGCCGCTGTGAATTGTAAATTTTTTATCACACAAATCAAAATTTTTACTAGCCCTTTATTGATTACCTGTATTAATATTATTAATACCTTATTAAAGTACATTAAATTGTTTACATTTTAATTTATTTATTTATTAAATAAAATGTCGTTTAAAAAAAAAACGAAAAAAGCGCGTTATTCCTGACAGGCAAGTGAAAAAGCCCCTTCAATATTACATATATTAGATATTTATAATGTGTGATTTGATTTTATCCGACGCCATTAAAGTTCCTTCCGAACTGTTGTGAGAGTTAATTACTCACGCCTCTAATACTTTCGAATATTTCAATATAGCTTTCATATATAAAATGAAATGGAATTTCGAAACAAGAAATTATACAAACTAGCTGTTTTTAATATATTTTATTTTTATAAGCATTCAATAAACCCAAAAATTATGCTATACATAAATACTTTATATGTATAAGAACATTTATGTATTTACTTGTTATGCGTATAATTTTTATTCAATACAATATATTTTTAATCAAGTTATTTTAAATTTATATATAATATATGTATATATAACACATCCTAAAACAGTCTTATTTCATGAATTCTGCTCCATTGCGAAATTTGGTAAAACTAACAGATTCATTACGGTAGGGAAGGGGTATGCATATACAATAATTTATAAACGGCAGGCAAAATAAGTAATTTAAATAAAGTTAGTTGGGAAAGGCAGTTAATATACAATAAATGTGCCAATTTTATAATTTTCTAGTGTTCTAAAATTACAATTTTTTAAAAGAATTTAAGCTATTGTGTTTTTATATAAATTAGAAGTTTTCAGGTAAAAAAAACTACCAGAGAAATAGTTGTAATGCACACCCGCTTCTTACATCACTGCTTATTCCACTAGTTTATTTAGAAATTAGTTTTTATCTAATTATTGTAATGCTAACTAATTTATATACCTAATGTGCATTTAGTACCCTTACTCGTACTTTTCTTTATTTCTTTTTACAATGCTTGTTGTCTGAGTAAACGTATTTAAAAATAAAAAAACTTAAGCTATATACATCTATGTATGTACATATACCATATATGTCATAAATATAATATTAAATGTTCAGTTAGCGGTAAAATAAACATGCGCACCGCATAGGGCAATGAGTGGTTCGTGAGTAAAAATTTTAATAAACGAAATTGTAAAATTATTAAATACTATTCAGCAAAATATACATACAATTAGTATTTTCACATAAAAATTGGTGTTTGTTTTTTATTGTATTGTAATTCTTATGATTTCTATCACTGAGCTTTCGACCACATACGTGGTCGTATGCATTTTCCACACTCACAACCTACGCACCCACTGAACATGCACATACATACATACATGTGATATGAGATATGCTTTTAAGTGGCGCATTTAACAAACTTTTACATTTTTAAAATATCAAAATCATAATACAAATAAATACACAATAGGAATCATCTTAACGGTTAAATGATGTTTGCTAAATGAGAATGATAAATGTTTATTTTGTATATACATGCATTTTAATATGTATGTTTGATGTTGAATGGTTTGATGTTTGCATAATTATCCATTTACACGTTTCTAATAGGAACACACCCACTTCTTGAGGCACACATGATTCTACTATAATCATTACTACTACAAAATAATTAGTTAAAACTAATATTTCAGTCATATGTGTCATATATGTTTGCCTTTTGCGCAACGCATCCCCAGTTTAGAAGGGTAATGTGGTTTTTTATATAATCAATTGCTTGTGGGTTGATTGGCTGGCTCATCGGATAACTGGCTTATAAATTATTCATTAGCATAATTTATTGGAAGTGCACTTCACTGCTCAGCTGCTTGATTGCCTAAAATGGAAGAAAAATTATTTTCGGTTATTGTAGAATATAAAAATATTTTTAAGTTAGTTCTTAAGGGCACGATAGAACAATAAACGGACATATGAAGGCAATACAGTTCGAATAACTTCTGAAAAAAAGTTTGTAGTTTAAGATTAAGGGCGGACATTGATCGGATTTCAAGCACCCAAAATAAAAAAAGACATAAATTCAAATATTTATAATAATATAAAAAGTTATTTAAAAAATTAAATAATTTAAAAAAATATTAAAAACAATAAAAAAAAATTAAAACATTGAAAAAATATAGCACAAGTACAAAATATAAACAAAAATTTAAAATAAAAACTAAGAATTAACGAAAAAAAAATTAAACAACAAAATTATAGAAGAAATAAAAGAAATTACAACAAATATATATTTATTAATTTTTATTTATTTAATAATAATTTATTAATTTTTTTTATAAAAATATATAAAAAAAAAGGTAAGCATACAAAAAATTAAAATAGAAAAAATAAAAACAAAACATTAAAAATATATTAAAATAAAAAAAAATATACAAGAAAAAAAAATTCACAAATAAAAAAAATTAAAAATTTAAAAATGAATAAAAATAAATAAATAAAAAATTTACAAAAAAAATAAACGACGTTATAAAAAAAAAAGTTAATTTACATACATAATTTAAATACATTAAATCAATATTAAAAAAGCAATATAAAAAAAATAAAAATATCAAAACATTTAAATAACATTCAAAAAATGTAAATAAATAAAAGAAAAGATATATAAAAAATTAATAGAAAAAAATATAAAAATAAAATCGTATAAAAAATATTAAAATAAATAAGATTAAAAACAATAAAAATATCAAAGAATTTAGAATGGCATTAAAATATAAAAAAAAAAAATTATATAAAAAATATACATATTTCAAATAAATTAAATCATTGTATCAAAATTAGCACGCATGATAACTGGAAGCATTAAAACACTGACTTTGGCTCAACAAGTGATTGCATATGCTATTGCAATTAGCATGAGGACAAATAACAAAAACAAAACAAAAAAGAAAAGAAAAGGTAAACCAAACTCACTATTCAACGCAATAATGGCAAATTTGAATTTTTTTTGTACTTTCGCTATTAATTTTGTTTCCTCAAGCACGTTGTTTTCGCGAAATATCAGTACAAAGAACGATACATTCGGAATCTTCGAAATCGAATTCTGTATTTTTATTAGCTGTATTGCTAACATCATTTAATTCGTTAACTAAAAAAAAATAACAACAAATAAATAAAAAGTTTGTTTAAATATTTATATATGCACATTTACATATAATGGAAAAGACTAAAAAAAATTGCATAATATGCGTAATCTATTATCTAGCCCAAAGATCAGTTGAGATATTCAAAAGCGCATTTTAACTCAGAAATCAAATAATTTTGTTATATAATATAATATAAATGAAGGTTTATTTGAGAATTTAAACTTACCAAGTGTGGAACGCGTCGCTCGACGCTTATCTTTCAATATGTAAATGGCAGTTAAAAAGAAGAAAACGGCACCCAAAACTTCAATAAAACTTGTGGAAAAGAGTGAATATTGCAGCGCTTTGAAACTATTGCTATCGGTGTCCTAAAAATACAAAATGAAATGTATGAGAAATTGAAAAACAATTTTATGCAATACATTTTAAAACGAGTACTCACCTCCAAATCGAATTCGAGTATTTTTTCCTCACGTAATTGACTGACGAAATCGGTGGCATTTTGCTGTAATAAACTTGTGGCATTCGCTACCAATGCTGTGACATTTTCGCTCACCACGCTGGCGGCCTGAGTTAAGAGATTCGTGCTTTCTGTTGTGGCATTAATCGACAATATGCTGTCGGTAATATTTTGACTACTGTCTTCCAAAGTCAGTGACATGCTAGGTATACCCAAACTGAACTCACTGGTCTGAGTGGTAGTGGCTCGTAAATGGCGCTTGATACCTTCCGAGAGCTGAAAAGAATTGCAAGAAAATGTTAATTTATTCTCTAAATAAGAAAAATTATTTCCAAAATTTTATTATTTAATATAATAAAGACACATTTATTAATTGATACATACCAAGCCAACGAAGTAGGGACTGCCAGCATCTCCTAATGCATGCGAGACCAGAATTTGGAAGGCTTCGGCGGTGGAACGGCGTGTCGGCACGACAACATACTGCAAAGGTAAAGAAAATATTAAGAAATGTTCCTACTTTAAATTAAATTAACCTATATAATAGAAACAACAA
This sequence comes from Bactrocera oleae, assembly GCF_042242935.1. Classification (NCBI taxonomy): domain Eukaryota; kingdom Metazoa; phylum Arthropoda; class Insecta; order Diptera; family Tephritidae; genus Bactrocera; species Bactrocera oleae. Next base: position 66,940,918 of record NC_091538.1, read on the forward strand.
CAAAAACGATAAGGTGTGTGCGTGTGCTGTATTAAAATAAACAAAATTATCCACTGTGCGAAATTGTGTTATTGACCTAAAATTAGTGAAGCCTTCGCTATCGTTGGCGTGGTGTGCGAATTAAGCGAGCAAAACAAAAACGTAAAAATGCATTATTTTCTGTTTGGTAGGATTTTCGCAAGAATAGGAAACACTGGAGTTAACCACAATTGCAAAAAGCTACACACAGATGGGGCCATAAACGGACAAAGAAAGAAAAAAAAAAAAAAGACATTACATACACTTGCATTTGGTTTGAGTACAGGATAATGCAATATTGAAAAGTTTTAAATTCTAATTATATACGGTATAAAAGCGCAATCGATAATTCAACCAGCAGCAAGTTACGAGCGTGACAGAGCATTTATTTGAGAATTTATCTAATTCTTGGTCACCACTGTGTGCTGTTTGCGCAATGCGCGTTCCTTATCAATTGACATTGCATAATTTTAGGCATTAGGAGAGATGTACTGCACAAAGTGAGGCAGTGTACTGATTTAATAGAAATCCAATTTAAATTTATTTTTTCTATAATGAAATAATTAACGAGTTGTTTTGCTTTTTTTTGCTTTCTTCGGGCTTATGGATCAACGGGACTCGCGGTGTTGTATTAAAATTAATATGATATGCGTGCATCGAAAGTGTTTTAGAGTAAGAGTGTGCTTGTGTGTCTATGTTTGTTGCGCAAATGTAAACGTTTTAAAAATTAAAAAAAAAATAACATTTATGTATAATAATATTATTACTTCAAAATATACATACCACATAAATCGCTATTGAAAGGTTAAAGAGTCATTATACATATTAAACACAAGGGAGAATGGGTCTATACTCCCAGGATAATAGTATTGATAATATAACATAATATAACTAATATTAACAAGAATACAGCTTCTTTTGTTGTTTAGAGTAATATATCAAATATTTACCAATAAAACAAGAAGTTTCATGATTTTTTTAAGCATTTACTAGATTTTCTATACTTACACTAGACCCACTTGCTATTATGCAAGCAAAATATTTGAAAGAATATAGTGATTAACGAGTCTTCAATTGTTTCAATAGCGAGGTATAAACACATATAAAAAGATAAATAGCTAACGACAAAACTAAAGTTCTTTACGATAATAATATTAGCATAATTGAAGCAATTATATTAAAAATACAATAACATATGCTTAAAATGGTTAGAAAGTACTAGTACTAAGGTTAAATCTCATTAGACCTATTTAAGTAATTACTTGGTGATCTATGTCCCCAGATGTGATTCAAATTACTTAATAGCTATCAAATAATTTTCATATAACAAAAAACGATATATGTTATAATATTTAGAATACTTATAACAATAACAACAATTTCGAGCTATAAAATAGATTTAAGAAAAATCAATCAAAAAAGTTTGGCATAATAGATCTCAACAAATTTAATACAAAATAAGAAAATACCTTAACTTCGGTTGCACCAAAGATATAATACCGTTCACAAATAAAAAAATTTTCATACAGAAACTTGATTTTGATTGTTCAAGTTGTATGGCAGCTATATGCTATAGTGATCAAACATCGGCGTTTCCGACAAATGAGCAGCTTGTTGGGAAAAAATATTTGATATTGATGATTGATATCACAAAAACTGAGAGACTAGTTAGCGTATATACAGATAGACTGATGGACATAGCTAAATCGACTCATTACGCTGATTAATAAGCACGTTCAAGTTCGTGCAGGTGATAAAGAATTATATATAATACCTAGATACATATGTATGTAAGTACACACATACCTTTCAACTCACGCTTTTTATTAAATTATGTGTTTAATACTTCATTGCGTAAAAGAGTTAAGATAGTTAATGAAATTTATATGAAAAGATAAAAAATAAATATACAAATGTACATGCAATGTATGTGTATTGTATACATGCATATTGTATACAGCTTAGAGGTCTTCCTTTCTTATTATTAAAGTATTTGACAATATAATTTTCAACCAAACAGCTAATTAGATAATAATTGGCACTCGTACATTTAGATAACATGCGATATTCTTCCTATTCTTAGCAGTTCGTATGTATAGATATATTTAGTTGATATACATTTGTATAACAAGTGTATGTACGAGTATGCGTGTATTGGATTGGATGACATAAAACATCTGATCGTGTTAAATTAGAAAACCGAAGAGATAGCTATCGGTAATTAGTAAGGAGGAAAAAACAACTCAGAGATTAGATATATATATATATGTATATTATATTTCGTTGGTGCAGAGTGTAACAATATTAGTGTTCCTCTAGTCTTCCTATCTCACTTACTTTAAGTTTCTTAAGTATATTTGGATTTTAGATCTTTATTTTACTGTTTTAGAGTTATTAGTGTTCGGCATTGATATGTGCAGGAAACAAAAAAAAATCAAAAATTGTTTTACAGCAATATTGAATCTACTCATAATGTAAAATTTAAAAAAATGCGCTTGCTTCTGAACTAAAAATTCGTGAACAATCTAATATTTATTTTATTCGTATCTTAAAATACTTGCTAAGCTAAAAATCTACAAGATTTATGATAAGACTGAAACGAGATTACTTCTGCTGCCAATTTTCTCAAATGTGCTGTTGAAGTGACAAAAGATTTCCCCAGATAGTAAAGAAAGTGGGTTATCCACACTCCAGCGCTAATAAGATTTACAAGAGCTAACAAAATATGTGCTTCTATATTTAACGCTTTTGTATTTATATGTTAAGCAGTATACTTTAATAATAGCAGAAGAGCCTTTAATTTGAGGGAACAGCACGTGCATACGTAAAATATGAGGATTAACACTGCATGAATGGTTCCACCTACACACACATATATGCAAGTGCTTTCAGGAAGTGGGTGCAACCACAAACAAAAAAGAAAAAATGCAAAGAAAGTCGATGAGCTTAATGGGGGAGTTGGCGCCAAAATAGCACGTGACATATGTATAAAGCTGGCTGGAAGTCAGTGTGTGTCTCATAAATATGTACTATAGAAATGTGTTTATGTATGTAAAGAAATGGGTGAAAATGCAATATGTCAACTCCATGGGGTGTAATTTCTCTCGACATTATTGCATTTATTATGTTTTTTTTCATTTTGTTTCGAGGGCCAGCAAATTACAAATATTCGAGTCGCCAAACTGAAAGCACAAGTGCTGAGGGGGAAGTATTTTATAAAATATGTGTATGTGTGTGTATGTGCAGAGTAACTGTTAAACGTTTTTTGTTGTTGTCACGCGGTTGCAAAGCAAATAAGTGGTGCATTTTGGCATATAAATAAATTGCAAAACTTTATTATTGCACAGATAGTAAAAAGGGACAGAAAACTTTCTCGAGGAGTGTGGGTGAGGGGTGTGCCAAGTTCGCTGGGTGCGTGCGGTCTTAACTGTGCGGTAATAAAAGCAAATAATATGCATTCGTATATTTGGTTATTTAATACTGATAAATGAGTTTAATTAAAATGTGAAGCGAAGAATGGAAAAAGTTTCTTAAGAACAAGCCAAATAAAATAAGAAATAATTTTGCGAAAGCAGAAAGAAGTCTTAAGCGAAAGAACTAGGAATGACAAATGAATAATTTAAAAATAATATTAAAGAAATTTGTATAATATATTATATAATTATATAGGGTAAAATAAAACTATTCGATGTGTTAGTTAAATATTCTAAAGTTACCAATTTAGCTTATATGCCTAAATAAACTTCTAAAAATCATAGAATTAAATAAATAATATTATAAGAAGCGTTCTAAAACCAATTTGTATAAACGAATGGCGAAAGAGAGAAAATGCATGTGAAGCAGCAACTCTAACTCGGCTATATTTTTCGAGTTCAGCATGGTTGATTAAAAATACATAAAACTAGCTAAAATACCCTTCACAAATAAAAAAAAAGTCTTCCATACAAGAACTTGATTCTGATCGGTCAGTTTGTATGGCAGTTAAATATATAATATGATATAGTGGTCCCATCAAATTTATTCGGAGATTATAGCGTTGCCTTGAATAATATTCTAAGCCGAATTTCGTGCAGTGAATAATTTGTCAAATAAAAAAGTTTTTCCTACAAGGACTTGATTTTGATCCATCAGTTGGTCTGGCAACTACGAGTATATGCTGTATTGGTTTGATATCGTCAGTTTCGACAATTGAGCAGCTTCTTGGGGAGAAAAAGACGTGTGCAAAACTTCAGATTGATATCTCAAAAGCTAAGCGGTTATTTCGCGTATATACAGACAGACGAACAGGCGGACATGGCTAAATCGTCACAGCTCGCCATGCTAAGTCAACTTTTGAGCATTCTTTTTGCTATTCGCTTACAAAAACATAATCAAAAAATAACTTACATATGTACACTTTAATATAATAAATATAATGTATAATGAATATTTACAAATACTCTAACTATATGGATACTGTACCTACTGAAATATTTTATATATGAAAGCATTTATGTAATTTATAAAACGTTTACATTTGTTACGTAAGCATGTAAATTTGTATGACTGAAGTAGATTACAACGAAAACCACCACTACAAAATATGTGTACTTTTTAAGATCAATTACTTTTTGCATTTCTCTTACCAGTAAAATATCAGCCACAAGTGCCCAATTTAGATTCAAAAATAATTGACCGATGAACATTAAAATATACGACATAACGACGTATTTTGTGACAAACAGCATCGCGGCAGCAAGAAAAAATGAGCTAAAGAATAATCCATAGGCGCATACCAAGGGATCGGCGTTGTTCTTGTAACTGGCAACCGCACGCGACACTATTGGACCGAGCGGCACGCCAATTAGACCAGCTACCATTGTAATAATGCCAAAACGTAACGAAACGCTGTTCATATTTTTTTCGAACAGTTACACATTACGGGTTTTAAGGTGCGTTTTTAAAGTTGAGTTTTTTTTTAGTACAAAAATGTATGAGGAAAGAACAAAGAAAATAGAAAGAATAAAATTTAGTAAGAACGTTGAAAGCATTTAAACAAGAAAACTCGTGTTAAGTATAAAAAATTGCAATAACAAAAAAAATAATAATAATTTAAAAAAATAATAATTTTTTTTTCATAACTCGAACAGCTGAAATTCTTAAGAATTGTTGCGTTTAGCGATCGTACAAGCTCTTTTTCATTCGTTGTTATTGTTGCGCGCTCGGTGTGTGTGTGTGGAGGAGCAGACAGTGGTGGGGTGTTTTTATTATGGTTTTTGCTTTTGTATTGCATATTTTCACGCATTTGCTGATGATTGCACTACGCCCGCATTGATTCATTGATTTGCTTTGTATTTTCATTTTCATTTTCATTTTTCTTACCAACAAAATATCCGCCACTATGGACCAGCATAGATTCAGCGTCACCTGCGCCAAAAAGACGAACAAGAAGCAGAACGAGGTTGTGGTTTGTGGTGTCACCAGCGACAAGTAGACCATAGGCGCTGATATGAGCAAACCGAAAGCGCAAATGTATGGATCACAGCTTTCGTGTCGTGGTCGTAGACGTTGCGCCAGAAACGAGCCCACTGGCACACCAATCAATCCGGCTATCATGGCGATGATGCCAAACTTGTACGATACGCTAGTTGATTTTATAAATAGGATTTATGTGTGTTTTTAAATTTTTAAATATGCTAAAATTTAAGTAAATTCAATTTTTGTGCGTTAACATGTTGAAGTATTTACACAGGGGGAATCCTTCTTCTAGTATTTTTTTGTTCATATCTAATATACTTACTCATTCAGCGACAGCTCCTCGTTGCCAGGCTGCATTTTGATGCCTAGGTAAATGAATTTAGGTCCCCACCAGGCGAGCGCACCGGTTACAAAAGCAACGCAAGTGAAACCAGCTGTCGAAAGCATAAACGAATGATTCTTCACCAAGTCCTTAATATCCTCTGTGTAGCTGGTGGGTTCCAAATGTGGTGAGCCTTCGCTTTCACCACGCTCTGGCTCTTTGATCAATATAATCAGCACAACGGCTACAATGCCCAGTAAGGGTGTGACACGAAGCGCCCAACGCCAGTTATTAGCCAAGCGCGCAGTCTCCGAGCCGACAATGTAACTGGGTAAATAGAGAAAATGCAGATTAGAATGTATATTTAAAAATTATATATTTATTTATTTATTTAATAAATCTCGACTTAATATAGAAATAAATTATTTTTGAAAATAACCATAATTGAATTATTATTTTAGTTAAGGAAATTGTTTAGAATAAATGGAAGCAGTTCTATCGAAGAATCGTGTAAAACTCGAACAAAATTTAATTAGTGCTAATTGTCTTCGTTTGCGTAATAAATTGAATATAAATCAATCAATCGCAAAGCATACTTAATTGATTGACTACAAATTGAAGGGCCCCAGCACATTGATGTAATTGTTAATTTATGCCTTGCTTAATTAAACATTACGTACACCACTAATTATTACAACAGCAACTTAAATGCACACGCTATCAATGCTGCGCTTGCTTCGAACCGTTTTAGGGGAGGTTCCCTTCTAACTTTTCGTTGGGTGAAAGCACTTATTGCTTACAACTTTTACGATTTGACCTTTCAGCGACGAATTCTTCGCATTTATTTACTGTAGTACATAAATACTTGATGTGAAAGAAAATAAAGTAATTGATTTAGATTTGAATTGACAATGTCACTAATAAAATTTCTATTATTAGTTAACCTTTTGAACGCGTGCAATTTAGTCAGTTATATTATGGAAATAAGTGCAAGCAATTGGTGTGATAAAGCTGCAGTGAAACCACTTTAATTGGAACTTACATATATTATATAAGTATGTCGTGATTGGTGGATTTTAAGCGCCAGTGTTTAGTATTACATAAAAAATAAACTGCTGTTCAAAAAAAGTGAGACGTGAGTTATCTTCAAATTTTGCTTCTATAGTCATAATAGCCTGCACAAATGCATTTCATGCTATAAAAAGATCTTTATCGCCAGTTTGTATGGCAGATATATGCTATAGTGGTCCGATCTAAACAATATGTTCGGAGATTGTGTCTTTGTCTTGGACAATAATCCAAACCGAATTACGTGAATATATCCTGTCAAATAAAACGGTTTACCTTACCCCCATAGTGATCCATATTCCTATAGTGATCCGGTATCGCCGGTTGCGATAAATAAGCGGTTCCTTGGAGGAAAAAGGATATGTGCTAAGTTTCAAAACGATATTAAAAAGCTGGGAGATTAATTCGCGTATTTACAGACGGACAGACAGACGGAGATAGCTAAATCGACTCAACTCATCACGCTGAGCAGTGTTTTTAATCCATACTAGTATTATAGTACAAAAAAATATTTCTTTTCTAATCTTAGAAGCTGTCCTTTATAACAGATTTTTTTCTCACCATTGTATAATTGTCCACTCCACAAACACTTTAACAATGCAGAGTAATTTAAGAAACCCATAAACAACCCTTGTGGTATGCTCGTTCCATTAATATTGATATCCACTGTTTAAAGTTACTACGTTAAAATATACTGTTGACTATAAGTGTGTTCATCTTAAAAATTTCAAAAATTTAATTCAATTGAAGGCAGGCAACGCCTCTTTGACCTGCCTTGTTTCAGACAATTAATTTTTTTTTATTACCATGGGAGTGCATGTGAAAGCAGGCGATCCTACGTTTGATCGGAAGTTTGTTATGAATTGTAATCAATATGCAAAATATTGTTGCCACTACATTATGAAATCACGCTTATGAAATCACGCGATCGGCGCTTTTAAAATTTAGCTTGAAAATTCATCTAAGGTTGAATGACTCAACAGAAAGAAATATACGTTTATGTACAATTTATAAAATGCGAAGTATAAAAATAAATAAAGTAGTATAAAAATATTTATAAATTCCTTATCAAATTTATTAATGTTATTGCGACAGCTAACAAGTCTAGAACTGCAGATTTGAGATGATAATAATAAATAAAACTATAATTAAAAAAAAAAAAACCACATCAACGACATAAATATAAATAACGCTAATTACTATAAAAAAAAACATATTCGATAAGGAATATTTCATATTATTTCAAGTCTTACCCAAATCCGGAACCAACTGGTATCGCGAAATAGAATAACGCCAACATTTTCGAACGTAAATCGTGTATGAACAAATCGGAGATAATGGTGGGTGCTATGGTACTATATGAAGCTTCTCCGATACCCACTAATGCGCGGAATGTGATGAAACCACCGAAGCCGCCCATAAATGAGCCAATCAACGTTGTTGTCGACCATAACAATACACCGATGGCCATAATCCAACGACGCGAATAACGATCGCCGAGGTAGCCAAAAAGTGGCGCACAAACCATATATGAGAGCACAAAAGCGGTCTGTAGAAGACCACCATCATCGTCACCGATTTTAAAATCTGCTTGTATATCTGTTAAAACACCTGAAATATTCAGAGCAAGAAGAAAATATATTAGAATAAATAGTTTTGAAAATCTACAATTTTAAAAGGAAGGTTACTTATTTAAAAAAAAATATTAATTTAATGAAATTAAATTAAAGTATTTGTATAATATTTAAAACAAAGACACAATCTCGACCAAAATTTGATATTTATTCCTATTTGTATACCCTAAACTAGGTATATTAAGTTTGTCTCGAAGTTTGTAACACCCAGAAACTGAAACTTAAGGGACATTCCTATATTTAAATACACATTTTTTTGCGAGTGATATTAGATGTCCTGTAAAAAATATTTGTTTTTAATTCATGTCTTGTTTTTAATTGATGATTTTCTTTGAACAATTAGTAATCGCTTATTATACCCTGAACATGGTATATTAAGTTTGCCACAATGTTTGTAACAGTTAGAAGGAAACATCGAAGACCTTATAGATTTTATAAAATAAATAATCAGAGTAACGAGCTGAATCGATTTAGCCATGTTCGTCTGTCTCTCTATATAAACGCTAACTAGTCTCTCAGTTTTTGAAATATCGCTCTGAAATTTTTCACACGTTCTTTTCGCCCCAAGAAGTTGCTCATTTGCATGAACCGACGGGTATAGCGTATAGCTGCCATACAAACTGATCGGTCAGAATCAAGTCTTTGTATGAATTTTATTTTAATTTGACAAATTATCTTTACGAAATTGAATATGGATTCTTTTCCAAAGCAATGATGCAATCTCCGAAGAAATTGTTCAGATCAGACCACTATAGAATATAGCTGCCATTCAAACTGACCGATTAAAATCAAGATAAAGAACTTTTTATACACCTTTATGGTATCAGAAATGCATTTGTTAAAGGTACTCGTATTACAGCTTCGGTGCAGTGTGCGAAACGTATATTTAAACGATAAATTCGTGAAAGATGGTCTTCAAGGTCGCTTAGGATTCATATACATCTATAAGCATGTATATTTTGATATTTCTACATCTACATTCGGCAACTCATACATATCAACTGGCAACTCTTCTCTAAACAGTATTTTTCGAATGCATTGAGGTGTGTAGCTAACATAAGCTTCATCGCAAAATGAATGTATGCCACACGAGCTTTGGAGCCGCATGCCCGACGACTCTAATTTTAGCACATAACATGACCATACAGTAATGATAATTACAATGATCATATTTAATTAACACAGTTGACTTCATTGCAATCACTCTGATTGTAGGTATATATGTACATATGTACATACATATATTCATTTTTAAATAAGAAAAAAATTAAAAAGTACAAGCAAGCGTTTGCTACTCTTAGCGTGTGTGTAATGATATCTGACTTGCGAACCTTTCATGGAAACTTTATTGACACTTTCAACTTCTTTATCGTGTGATATTCGCACAAGTGGCGCTATTTGAAGAAAGTCATACAATTTTTTATTAACTAATATGCTAATGGTTTGGCTTAGAATACCATGCTTTTTGTTTAAGCGTGAAAATTGTTGGAATTTTACAAACAAGACGCTCATAGTTCCAGGAATACTCGCTTTTATTGAGCCCTAGGCTGCCATCAACACATAGGCATGCAGCTAATGCGGTTACTGCAGATTTATAATTAAATTTATATAATTTTTATTTATTAAGAAATCGGTGCAGTATTGTACAAGCAAAAGTTTCAATTAAATTCGAGTAGTCATGCAATAACAGTGCATTGGCGTCTGTCTCTCTATATAATAGCGCCGGCAAGCGTATGCCTTTTCGCTTTGAGAAAGCTTTATAAAAACCACAACTGCTATTCGGAGGCGACATCTCAAACTGCAGGCCCTCTTGGTGTTCAAGGTTGCACGCGACATTTAATTATTATCATTCTTAGGCGCATTTAGTTATCATCATTTTCTCGGCGTTGTTTCATTGAAAAACTGCTGTATACCTACATAAAGTATGCATGTATGTACATACATACATATGTATTGTTATATACTCAAGCGGTTCACTTGCTTCAGCAACGGTCAGTTAATCATTGGCAAATTATTTTCTTTCCGCAACACAAAACTTAATTAAGTAAAACTAGTTTAAGCGTCTTTCAATTAATTTGTAGCTAAACTATGCATTTGTTCATTTACTGATGGCTTAAGCTTTGCTTGCAGCTACATTTCGCCTTTTGTTCATCTTTTGCTATGCGGATATGCATTTAACCTTCAGATGATTTGATTTTTGCGGTTAAATACTTTTATTTTATTTCAGTTACTTTGGTAGAATTGCTGCAAGCTGTCGCTTGGCGTAACTAATTTTCATTGGTAAAATATTTCTGAAAACCGCTGAAGAGCATATTTTTGAATTCAAAAAGGGTTTTGTGGAATCGAACACATTTAAGTATAAAAAATATTGTTTTAACCAAAGAATTTTTCTAGTAAAGCCTCGTGTAAATATGTACATATTCATTTAAAAATGTATAGCTAGAATTTTTTTCAAATTACTTTTTAACAAAAAAATGTTGAATTTGTAATAAACGTAGCTTTATTTAATCTTCTACCGGTTTTAGCAAGTGATGACAATTGTCACTAATACTCTTTAATTTCTTAGAGAGCATCGTTATTATGACGCCACTCACAAATGTGTGCTTGGAATTCGACAAGCTTTGGTATATTGCAGGATTTAGATACAAATATTTTTAAGGAATTAAACTTGAATGCCTATATATTGGCAGTCCGGGTCATATTTGATCAGATATATATAGTTGAGATACCTATTCCGCTTGATATATTCATATGTAATGCACATCAATATTTTGTAATATGTACTTTAATTATCCATTATTTTACCTTAAAACCCCGCACCTTATACGGAAGTTAGAGCTTCGCTTATCATAGGGAAAATATTTATAGAGTTTTTTTTGTTAAGTGTCATTTATTTAGAATAAATAATGCTTAACAAAATATAGTAAATTTTTTATCCAATTTAATCAGATAACTCAACAGTCTGATTCCATTAGTTGCAGAGATAATAAAACTGTTTTGAATAAATTTTGATACATTTTAATTGTCTAATTTTGAGTTAGCAACAGATTTCAAATGCTTTTACTTACTCATTCATATGTTTAATACTTCATTATCTTCTTACTGGCAGCGGAGTGTGGGAGCGGCATAAAATCTAATGAGCTGGGTGCTAAAAGCGTCACTTATCAATGCGTCAGCACAACCTTGATAATAGATCACATGAATGACAATATGATAGGCTATTTAGAATATGTGTAATGTGGCGCCCAGTCACAACAAAAAGAAATACTATTCTAACAAAAAAAAAAACACATCAAAATAAAAAAGTAAAGGCACATTCCGCTGCGAGCGTGATAAGCTTGTGCGCTTGGACTCCCCAAACACCCGCTCTAGTGTATCTGAAGATGTGTATGCACGTACTTCAAGACTTTGCGGCAGTTAATTAATACATGCACACATTTATACAAATATTTGTTTACCTGGAATCACGATAAAAAGAACTTACTCAGGTTAAGTATTTAATGTTTGTATACATTTAGCTGCATACTAGAACAGAATAAAACCAAACACATACAAAAAAGTCTAGGAGAGTCAATGAAAGCGTAGCGTGGCGCATGGTTGAGAGAACTTGACTGTCATCGGAAAACGCAACAAGTAAACGGAAGAGTAGCAAAAATAGCAAGTGACATATATACCCACATACATTACAAGTATAAATATGTACGTATATGAACTACGTATATATTTATGTACCTAAAAACACAATGAGTAACAGAACTAGTTCGCTAAACTGCATGTTTTATAAGCAAGTTTGCGAGTGCAAGCGCTGAGTCAGACAACAGACAAGATAGCCGACTGCTTGCCCATAATTGCCAACCGCCTTCAACACACAACGTGGCCACAACGACTACACTCTAAAAACCCCAATAAGCCAACAAACCCGAAGGGGCGCACTGCCCCGCACTTTCCCGCTAATCTAGCCATTTGCGCTCTTCATCATACGTTTTTACTGCTTTTGTTACTACTTGTATATTCGCGTTTTTTTTTTTTTTTACTTTTTGTATTTAATTATTTTCGTTGTTATCTGGGTCTTTTTATGAGAAATTTATCGTACGATTTTTTCAACCAATCAGCGCTTGCCGGTATTAGCCAGCAATGAATAAGTGACGTAATGGCAAACAACGCTGACGGACGAACGATGCCTACGTAGGCAAAGCAAGCCAACAGTGGTGAGCACGATAAGCAGAAAAAAATACCAACCGTGAAAAGGCGAAACGCTAAAAACGAATTGGTTGGGGCCGTTGTTGGTAAAGCTAGGTAGCACTGTTTGCTATCCATCTACAGACATGCATACATGCATGTGTATGCAAATATGTGCAAGCGTACAATTGGTATGCCGCGTCAACACGTAAGCATTCATAAACGAGAAGATTGCGTTATTGCAAGTCGAAAGACAACGAGCTGCTATGTAGTGGGTAGGAATGATATTTTTAAATAAATACCATTTAGCAAAATTGAATTTAGCATGCTTTTGCTTGTGTTTGTCAGATGATTTGAAGGCTTGACTCACTGACTTACAGACGGTTTCGTTGCTCTTGAGGTAGCTAATCGGCTAAGGTGGATTTGGATTCTACGCTAAAATGAGAAAACGTAACGCACAATCGAAAAGTCGAGAAGCGGAAATTTTATTTTTTTAATCAGTCAGTTGTGTTTAAAGTCAAAGGAAGCAAACCTAATGATGAAGTTATAGTTGCGAAAAGAAGTAATAGTAGCAAAACAGAAAACTTAAAACTGCAGACTGCAACACATTAAAACATAAACACAAATCGAGTATCATAAAAAAGCAGCAATGGAAAAATAGTACGGCAATGTGCTCAAGAGAACCAGTTTGCAAAGCCGGCAACGGCGAAATAAATGTCAGAATGCTGCCACCCATACAATTCTATACGTACCAAGTACACATGTACTTTACTAGATTTGTTGGCGGGTCTTGTGACCGGGCAACAGTTAATTGTGAAACATGAGAGAATAAATAAATAAATCGCTGGAGTTGAACTTGTACCGTTGTAGGAAAAGTTTGTATAAATATGTAACAAAAAATCGGAATGAGATCAAATCGATCAAATTTAATAAAATAAAATTAATTAATAAGATTAGTAATAGTAATTGTTATTATACTCGCATTTCTCTAATATAATATCTAACCATTTACTTCCGGTATAGTTTTGAAAATAAAAGAAAAACTCGAAAGCAATATTAAATAAATAACTGTGAGATCGTCTTTATTATTAATTAACAGCGAACTCTTCCATTCTTCCGAAAATACAAATAAAATAATAATAGTTAAAGAAATAAAAATTAAATTCAAAATCTCTGCCTCCTTGAGTCTCCTCGTCATTAGTCGATTAGCAATAAAATCATTATGAATCTTTTTCACATTCGAGTCTCTGAACATATTGGAATTGATGTCAATAAACGTCTTACGGTTTATTTCGACAAATTTTTTGTATTCCAATTATATATTAATTTATTCAAACAAGTTTAATTATACGTTGAACTTAACTTAATAAAATGTGTTAACTCATTGACTTTTTATCATTAAGCTATAATACCCTTCACAAATACAAAAGTTTCTTTACCAGAACTTGATTCCGGTCGTTCAGTTTTTATGGCAGCTACATATGTATATGCTATAGTGATCTGATCTGAACAATTTTTTCGGAGATTGCACTATTGGCTTAGACAATAACCCATGCCAAATTTCGTGCAAGTCTCTTGCCAAACGAAAAAAAATTCCATACAAGCACTTGATTCCGATCGTTGAGTTTTTGTGGCAGCTATATGCTATAGTGGTCTGATCTGAACAATTTGTTCGGAGATGGTAGCGCTGACTTTCACAATAAATCGTGAACATATTTCGTCAAATGAAAACGGTTTCCTTACAAGCACTTGATTCCGATCGTTCAGTTTGTATGGGAGCAGTAGGCTATAGTGATCCGATATAAGCGGTTTCTTTCGAAGAAAAGGACGTGTTCAAGATTTCAGATCGATATCTCAAAAACTAATCGACTATTTTTACACGATATTTTATATCACTCGTAAAAAAATTTGTATTTAAATATAGGAATGTGCCGCGCTTAAAGCATTTTACATTTTTCATATGGAGGCTTCTGAAAATTTACACTGATATGCATTTACGTACATACATACAAATAAACATACTGCGACATTTATAAAGAAAAGGAAAGAGGGAGAGATACATTTCGGTCAATGACATGCACTTAGGCTACTACAAAATACGAGTATATACATATGTACGTGGCGGTTTAGGGTGTGAATATGCGCCAAATTGCACTGCTATGGAAGGCGGTGCTCGGTCGTCACTTTAAGAGCCAGACACCTGAACGAGTAAATAGTGGTATTTGCATCGCCTTAACGCACTACTATACATTCTCCGCCACTTCTGCAGTTTTTGCATTTTACAAGGTACAAGCGTACAAAAGGTGAAAACTATAATAGAGTCGTTTTTAAATTGATGGTCCGACATTGGTACTAACCACACTGAATATATACATATCTATATACATATGTATAATATACGAATATACGTATGTGCGTATGTGATAATATATGTAATAAAGGTGCATATATGTTTGGTACGTGAAAGGCATTATTTGTATGTCAAGCGATAATGCAAATCACATGTTTAAGTGGGTTTTTGGTTTGTCAGAGATCATCACTAATGTGATTTATAATTATTTATTGAAAGTTAAAATTATGATGTGCACTTGTTGGTGTGGAAATGTAGTCATAATTTATGATTGATGCCTGATGATTAAACTACTTTATCTTTATGTGATAATGGGAAATGAATGTGTGATATGTTGATAATGTGTTAATTTGATTATAAATGAAGAAATGTAAACGCACAAATATGCATGAACATAAACATACATATAGTCTGATAATATGAATCATTTAATGGATTTTAATTAACAAAATATCTGTCAATTATTATATTCGGTATTTTTCAAAAAAAAAAAAAACAAAAAAAAAAAAAAAAATTATAATAATGTGTACATGTATATTTGTTGTAAAATTAAAAATATATAGATTATTAGTTTTCAAATTATTGTTCCAATCACTTCACGTGCAAATCGTAAAGCAAAACTAGCTTATGTATAGCGAATTTTTGAGTGAAAATAATGCAAATTTGTCTATAATTACTATAAACTATTGTATAATAAATTAGTTTTCCTATGATTCAAAAATAATGAAGCCCTAAAAAATTAAACACTCAACTAAGTAAATGCGTGTTATAGTATTCAACAGGTTGGTAGCTAAACTATAATGTATTTAAGGGGTACATGTAGTGTGACACTCTAAAAGAGGCAATTTTTGATATTAAATCAATTATTTTAAAATGTAATACATACTTTTAGGATAGGTCCTCCACGGCTGCAGTAATTCTGCGTGGATGAAACCTAAAAACAATTCTTACTAGAATATATTCTTCGTACAATGACCTCCGGTCGAAAAACATCAACAATTGGCAAAATGGCGGCGTTTAAAAAAGTTGAATTTTACAAAAAATGTTGGTTGTTTTTGGCCTGCCAAAATTCAATTTTTGATGAGATCAAAAAACTGGTTCTGGATATAGAGAACATACAGAAAAATGTGATAAAGATTGGATCATTTGTTACCGGGTAATCACTTAAGCAAATTCGAAAAATGCAGTTTTGAGAAAAACACTTTTAAAAATAAACTGATGTATGAACTGAGCGCAATAGCATAAATCTTATTGTTACGATTGCAATATTATTGAATGCAATTAAATTCATCTAAACTAAGTTTCTGTAAAAATAATCAACTTACTAATATTGCGTCTTTTCCAAAATAATAAAATGTTCATTTAGAAATTTCTAAAATTCCATTGACTAAATGCATAAATAAGGAAACTTTGGAAAGTTTTAACCAGCTGCAAATATTCACGAGTGTAAACAATACATTATATGAATATGCAAAGTTCGAGGCTGGTGAAAACGGCCTTAAAATTTTCCAGCTGTAAAATTTTGTGAGTAAATATCGAGAGAAAAAAAATAAAACATTGGCGGTCAAAATAATTAATGTAAAATAAAACGTCTGGCAAATAATTTTTTGCATATATTATAAAAAAAACTTCCATTGACAAATAGCATTGAATAAATTGGCGATTTAGTTCGCGTATTTTCTTCTGCTTTTTTCTGATTTTAATTGTGGTGGTATTCTCTCCATTATTGCATAATAATTTTGTTTGCGCAGACTTTTCGAATAAATGCGTTTTGCTTTTTTAGTGCGTTTGATTTAATTTCGAATATATTGAATTAATTTAAAAACTTATTTGTACAAACTGTAAATAACAGCCGATTACTAATTGCTCTAACATGCCCCCTGTAATTAGCATAGAATAATGTTATTTGCATGTTGAGCATAACAGAAGGTTGAGCAAATCAAATTGAATGAATACTCATATATGTACATATTTAATGTATATTGAATTTTTCCGAAAATAATTGAGAGAAATTTACGATAGTTTGCAAAAAAAAATTTAATCAAATAATAAAAATAAAATTTAAAAAACACCAATAAAAATAAATTTACAAAAAAACTTAAAAAATATTACATTTGTACCTATGAATATATGTATGTACATATGTTTAAAGATCGGAAATGCTAAAAATAAGTTTGTCAGATTATCACTGCAAATCTGCTTTGGCAAATACCTTTACATTTACATGTATAAACATTGCTGTTAAAGATGAGTGAGTGAATGGCATGAGTGGACGATGATCCGTGACAATATTCTTGGCAGAAGCAAATATTTTTCTTGAATTAGGAAGCAAAGTATATATGCTCATCAACAAATGCAAAAGTTCATTATTACTGTTCGTCGATAAAACACAGAGTACTGTAATAAATTGTAATAAAACGAGTCTGAGCTTGAACAGAAAAATACTGATTCTGAGCAAAAAAAAAGAATTCTCTTTGTAGCGTTTTTGAGCGAAATTCATTATTAATACAAAAGGTAGTGGAGTTCGATAGGTTTGTAGTTAGTAAGAACCATGAAATGGTCATTTCGACCACACTTAGGTAACTATCAAATGAGCCTACTACACCAATTAATGTAGCAAAGCGCCACTCTTGAATGCAAAATCAAAACATTTTTTACTACTATAACAAATGTCAACAAACCCGTAAAGAGCAATAAAAATCAAAACTATTTACTAGCAGAAAAAAAACTACGAGTAAGAAAGGCGGAAAAGAGAAAGTTCGTTTACCCAATGCGAATACTTTCGTAAGCATTTAATACTTGTATACAGTGTTACCTACACAATTTGTATGTTTGTATGAGCGTATTTCTATACAAAAGACATAGCGCCTAAACAATTACAAAAACAAAAAATTATCACAATTTTGCTATGCATTTTTCAACTGACCGAATTTACAACTTTTTCTTTAGAGAAATAAACTGTATGAGTGAATGTATGTGTATGTGTGTATGCATTCATGCATCTGTGAGTATGCTCTCTGTGGGCAAGAGTTTGTGAATGGGCAAAAGGTGGTGAAAGAAAATTGTTTACACCTGTGAAAAATGCAGAAGTGAAGAGGTTATGGCCGAAAGCTACCAACAGTTGTATGAGTAGAGCTAAAAAAAAAAAAATGAAGAGCGTAGGAAAGCTGCCGACCCAACAAAAGAGAAATATGTAATGACATTTATCTTTTTATAAGCAAAAAACGCGTAGAATTAATTCTTAAAAATTTCTTATGAAAAGAAAAAGGAAAATTAATATAAGACTGAAATAAATTATATTTCCTAAAAGCACATGAATGGCGGAATGTGTAAGCATAATAAGATCTTAAATCAATTAGTATTAGCAATCAAGCGTGAATTTGCTAGGGTTTGCTGCACCCACACGGTAGAGGAATGTCAAAATTAATGCATTTCTTCTTCATCTTTCGCTGCTGCACACCTCTTGTACTTAAAGTCATTAATTGAGAGATTTGTGGGGGCGTGACTACAACAACAAATTTCGCATACTTATATAGCAAAAACGATACGTTGCAAAAACACATACTTACATATGGTACATTATATTTATATTTTTAGTTACATTTGTAGCTACATTTTCATATCCATAGAACGTTAAGATTTAAATGCATTTTATGCGTTTTTTGCTGTTCGCTATTTTTGCTTGTTCAACTTTCGAAAATCGTTTTTTTTTAACGATGACTTTTTATTTTTGGAAAAGTGCCAATATAAACAACAGAAATAAAGCACAGTTAAACAAACGACACAATGCGAACAGTTTCGAGTTGCTAAAAACTTTTTCTAGTAAAAAATGAAAAACCGCTATTTTTTAACGACAAAGTTGTTTATTTCTGGCACGTTTCCTGTCTTGAAATCCTTTTGTACAATAGTATAAAGTACAAAGTGCGAACAAATTAAATTGCTGCGTGGAGAAATTCGAATATGAATACAAATATGTATATTTTTTGAGAGCGAAGATGAATATCAAGGTCAAGATATTGTAGGTGGTGGTACTAAATGACGTAAACATACTTGTATTTGGAGAGAGCGTTTTTATTTTTAAAAAATAAATGAACGTTTTTATTTAAAAAAAAATATGTAAACATACATATATGTATGAAAAGATGAAATATAAAAATAATATATTAATTATTAATCCCAAAATTTTTAGATTAAAAGTTAAATTTTCAATCTTTTTTTTTAACTTTTAATTTTTAATTCCAATTTTGGGAAAGTTTTAGTTTTAAACCTAAATTTTTTTATAAAAAAATTTGCAACCCTGCCTTTAAGTAACTTTAACGGTCCAGTGTTTATTTTAAGGTTATGTAATGTTTTTGGCGAATATATAAAGATACATTATGTATTTATTGTAAGTAATTCCATTATTACAAAAGCTTTATGTGAGTTTACATTGTAATATTTGTTGTAATAGTTTAACTAGTATAGGGAAGTCAAATGGCAGGGTTGCAAATGTTATAATTATAGGTTTGATCATCGAGTTTATGAATTTATTACGCTTGTATATGCAATGTGTACCCTTTTTACAAGCGCACATTAGCCTTTGAGCGCTAGTAAAGCTTTTAAAGTTAGATAAACTTAGTTAACAAGTAAAATTACAAAAACACACAGGCTCTATAACACATTTTGTTATTTAATGTTAAAACTATTTACATAACTAAGTACTGCAAATCCTATATGATTGATAATTGCATTAACTACATATTATATTAATTATGACATCAATTGAGTGCAAACACACTGCTTGAGGTGGAGCCTTCACAACTACAAATGTATATCTGCATATAAAATAAATTTTTATTTAATTAAAGAAAGAATGATTTAGTAAAATTTACATGTAAAATTGTTGAATATATAACTGAAAAGCAACTGACGTGCGATTTTTGAGTAAGTTTTCGTTTTGGTATTAATTTCAGTACAGAAAAGCAGAAGCAACTGCTAAAATGAGTAGGAATATTTTCTGTTAAATTTTGTGAAGATATCGTGTCAAATAAAAAACTATTGCACTGTAACAACTTGATTATAATCGTTCAGTTTGTATGGCAGCTATATGCTATAGTTGTCCGTTATTAGGGGTTCTGACAAATGTACAGCTACTTGGGAAGAAAATAACGTGTGTAAGGTTGATGTCTCAAAAACTGAGATATGTAATCGAAGGGACGCCAAATGTAGCAGCATAAATATACATACTGTTATATAGTAAGAGTATAATATACATACTTGTATATATACATGTAGAATACTTATTTATTTATATTTTTTATTTACTTGCATATATTTTTGATTATGCATATGAGATGCGCCATTTACGAAATATTACGTACATTTTCGAAACGACTAAATTTTGGCCAGCCAAATTCCACGGTTGCAGCGAGTAACCTTTGAATTATAATTTCTTCGATCGCCTTTGAACTGTTTGAACAAGTAACTTACGTTTTTCGCATTGATTTTTAATTAATTGGCGAGCAAAATGGCAAGGTCGTCACATACATATTGATTTCTTTATATATTGACATTAAGTTATGTTCTATATGTACTCCATGTACATATAAAGATCTTTTGAAAACATTTTCGTATAAATATGAGCAGACAAATATACATTCATACATATGCATGTATATGTAAAGTGTAAGAAATGGTTACATTTACAAAATTAAACGTAATTAGGCGATTTAAATGTACCTATGTTAATTTATGTACGAAATGTAATGACGTGGCGTTGAAATGCAGAATGCAAATGCCATGAATTTTTGGCAACATACAATAACAATTGGTATTATCCACACTCGTGCGCCGCATTTTCAGTTTTTTTATGCAAGTGTTTTTCTTTTTACCTTTTTATACCATATTCGTAGCATCACGCCACTTTTAACAAATGTTCGAGAATACCAGTATAAACGTGGCTATGTGGCTATATGTGTACGCTTGTAATAATACACAAACAAAAGGAAAGCTCACAATATTTACTAATGCAATTAACAACTTTTAATTGTAAACAAACAATGCGCTTGTTTTATAAAAATATATTATGTTTCATACATGTGTATGCCGCTAAGCATTTACAGACAAATATTTTTAAATTTGCAAGTCATCTTTTTGCTTTCTATAGTTATTTTAAAATATTTTTAGACGTATTTTTTATTCAACTGACACGACAGCAGCAAACAGGCATATATACTCAAATACATAAGCAAGTGTTTGTAAAAATATGTAAATATTTTTGGTTGAGTTTTTAAATACTTTATTTCGTAAAATTTTCCGGCAGCAGCAGTGTGTGAATGTCGTATGAAGGCGATAGGTACAAAATAAAACAAAAAATTCAGTATTTAACGTTAAAATAATTCTAGAAGTAAGAAATTAAAGCAAAGCATATACCAATGAAGATTTAGCCACTAATAACGTAACATATTCCAAACTTTAAAATTTAAAAATGTCATTTAATATTGAGCTCAATAGTCAAATTTCAAAAAAAATTACACCAAACAAATAAAGGTATTCAGTGATGAATGAATTTTTTACTTTTCCTAAAATAAAATATATTTCTAAATTTTGTATGACCTTTCGGTTTCAATGTATTATATTGTATAATAATCCTATATCGACGGTTCCAATGAGCAGCTTCTTGAGGAGAAAAGGACGTGTGTACAATTTCAGATCGGCAACTCAAAAACTTAGGTACTAATTCGCGTATATACAGACAGATGGACATGACTAAATCGACTCAATTTATCGATACATTCTATAGGGTCTCCGATGTTTCCTTCTGGGTGTTACAAAACTTTTCAAACTTAATATACTCTGCTCAGGGTATAAAAATACAGTTAATTTATATTAGAAAATGTATCAAAAATTTATTTAATATTGTGTTATTAGATAATCGTTTTCAAGTAACAAGCCATAATCTTCACAAATCTTAGTACTCTTTAACATATGTATGTTAGCAAGTAGTTTAATTAGTATACTTATATGCATATGTAAATAAATCTATAAATAATCATCAATATTTGCTTTAAGAT
Organism: Bactrocera oleae; assembly: GCF_042242935.1. Taxonomy (NCBI): domain Eukaryota; kingdom Metazoa; phylum Arthropoda; class Insecta; order Diptera; family Tephritidae; genus Bactrocera; species Bactrocera oleae. The sequence continues at coordinate 66,962,998 of NC_091538.1, forward strand.
TATTTCAGTCGGTTTGTCGCCTTTCTGGCGAGGCGCGTCTACTTGCTATGCTAACTGCATTCATTTAATGCAAACTATGTATGTAACTGAAGTCTATGTGCATTTTCCTATATCTGCCGATGTCGTTGCTATCAATAGAACTTTCCGGTCACGTGCTGTACTTTTACCTTAGTTGACGGTTAGTATGGAAATATAGGAACTGCCATAGAACTTTAAAATAACACCACTACAAGTTTAAGCATTAATACAAGTGAAACTTTATCGTTATTACTCAGTATTTTGTTTTTGTTGATGTTTTGTTTTACATTAGTATAATTTGCCGAAATAGATGATTATACTACTAACCATGATGACGAAGCTGCACACGGGTAACTAAAATTATGTTATTATTCAATGTTATGTGTGTTATGTGTGAGAGGCGTAAACAAAATTCCACTCGGTGATGAGCTGTGTGCCAAGACTGTTATTTGTACAATTGCCAATGTATACAGCAAAATCACGCCACATTTTAGCAAGCAAGTACAAACAAATTTCATCGGTGAATAATAAAAACAAGTTTCTCTTTTTTCCATGCTGACCCACACAGAGCATGGAGAGTACATACGTATATGCAAAGAGCAATGATGACATGATTCACGCAAATTAAATGTATACAAATATGTATGAACATATTTACGTAGGCCCAACGTGGCTAAAACGCTGTTAAACTGGTATAATAGTCATTCATAAATGAACTGTTTATATGGAGATAAGCAGTAATTATGTCAAATGTACGTATGTATGAAAATATAATTTTTGTAAGATTTAATATCAATGGAATATACTGTTTATAAAATATTAATCCAATATATATGTACATGCATTCATACATATGTACATATAAACCGCAATGAACGTGGGTGTGGCCCAAACTAATTTTTGTATGTGATATAGATAATCTGTGTACATACGTATGTGTTGTATTTACGCATGGTATTTACATTGCTTTGCTTATCGGCAAATCAACAACTAGTGAGTATTTTTTTATTTACTAATTTTACCAGCGACACTGATTATTTGCTTATCTGTAAGCAAGCAAAATTAACGCAATATTTGATTGACTTTAAGGGTAGTCATCACGAGATATTTTTTTGTTTGTTTTGATTTTAATATTCATATGATCAATCAAATCCTACCAATAGAGCAAAATAGTTTTCACTTGCAATTTAGTGACAAATAATAAGGTTACATTTTTGTTTGTGCATGCTAATGCTCAATCATATTTATTAAGTTGTTTCATAATTTTAGAATTCTTATATCCACAACTTATACATAGGCAGGATTTTTTACACAAAATTCAAATCATTCGATTTCACAATGAATGCTGATAACTAAACTGAGTGGTCCTTTGTAGATAACATAAGGCAAAATTTCAATGCCACTCCAAGCCTATGAATGTATGTATGAGTTATATATACATATATATGTAGCAATAACTATTCTCGTTAGTATTTCCTCAAAAGTGTTAAGTATAGGTGCACTAAAAAGCAGTTTTGAATTTTTTTCTTATCAATCATATCTAGTACTACTTGATTGCGTACGAAAGTAAACAAAACGTTCTTAAACGCATATTTAAAGAGTTTATTTAGTTATCAGAAATACAGTGATATGGTTAGCACAAAGACAAGTGACGCAATTGGAAGAACAATGAACTTCTCACTTTTACGATTAACATTTAACAAAAAAATATTAAAGCTTATGATTAATCAATTGCTGTCAAGAACTTCATTTTTAATTATTAATTTAGGTGTTGTTTGCTGCATTCAAATATATCTTTGCTGTAGTGGTTATCTAAATACATACATATGTACATATATGGAAATGTTTGTATATATCAGCAGATATATGCTTGATGATAGTATTATATTCATATAACCGAACGGAAACAGTTTATACTACAAATTTACATATATATATTCCCATACATATTTATTTACATATGTACTTACATGCATATACATGTATGTATGTACGAAAAAAGAGAACGACTTTATCATGGAAATTAACGAAGATATGCCCACGAGCTTAAAAGAAGCATACATCTGTATATTAATGGGAAGAAAATATATTTATCCACTTCAGAAGCGCGCAAAGCCAGAAGCGACAACAGAAGCTGAACGTTCAAGCACTTGACACAGTGAACTCATGCTATGCGCGTTGAAGTTGTTTAGCCGCTAACGTGTCATTTCGACGATTTAGCTAAAGCAGTATTTTTAGCTCACATACTATTCAAAATTTTTAAGATGAATTGCTTCGAAGGTATACATAAATAATCATTAAAGTTATTATTATACAACACAGAAAGGTGTTTTCTTTTCAAACTTAATGAAGTGATGATTCTGCCCTATTTGTTCAATGGTTATTTTTACATACCTGCTATAGTAAAGCGATCCATATAGTTGATTAAATTCACAAAGCACAACACCACCACTGTGAACCATTGTGTTCTCGTGATACCGGTAGTTGGCGGTTGTACACCAACGCTATCCGTGTCTGAGGATGAAGGCATTAATTGCTGCGACGAACAGGTGGCGGGTAGACTAGCTTCCACAGAATTACTATCGGCCTCCACATCACCACTGGACCCAGACAGAGCGGGATTGTCCATTTTAGTTATTGGTAAATAACGGGCCGACGATTGTGAAGACATTCACGTGGAATTTTTACAAAAATTCCAAACACAGCCTAATTTAATAACCGCACACACACGTACACCGCAGCAATTATGATCTGCGTTATCAAATTTATATATTTTACTTCACAAGTTAATGCAATGGAATTTCGAAATTCCTATTGTTTTTAAGATTTTAGCGGTCTTTGTAAAAATTTGGCCTGAACATAAATTTCTTTGACGTTCCTTTATTTGCACTGTTTTAGCGAAATTTTGCTTTCAATTCCGTATCTTATTCACTGACCTTGGTTTTATGTACAATTTTTATTCTCTATTTCAAAAGGTGTGATATCCCTTAATAGACCACACTATATTATTTTAATTTCTTTAAATTTTCACAAAGTTTACAAATGTAAGTAATGTAATAATAGAAAAATTAAATATTCCCGCAAGTCGGCGTTACTTGTATTATCTCACTTCTTTTCAAAATTATCAACTTAACGCGAGAGATGTGTAAAAACAACTGGCGACACAATGTGAAAGTCCAACAATTTTACTCAACTCTGATTGAAATGACAGCTAGGGTTGCATCATCACATTATTATAATAATACTGTTTTTATTTACTATATAAAAATAGATTGAGGCAGCTCTGGTATGTACTACGAAACCTGACACATGATTCACAAACGTCATGGATAAGAAAATATCAAAATTGTAAATTGTCATATGTCGGTTGGCAGTGTTCACGGACCTACCAGTATTTTCCCTTCAATTTGTTTTTTTATGAAGTACATAAAGGTTTTTAATATTAATAATTGTAAGTTTTTATGTAAGTTTCAAATGGTTAGATACAGTAATAATAGTTACACGGTAGACGATTTATCGAAAAATCCGTTACCGTTTAAACCTAAAGTGCGAGCAGTTAAAGGGTTAAGAACCGCGATATGTCAATTCCGGCAAACCGCCTGATTTACATAGCGTGGTTTCATTTCCGCTTCAATTTATTTTCTTGCAGTGTCTTCCAGAGTAATGTGTAAGAAGTTTTAGTAGTCGTTTTATACAACGTTATAAAAATACAATATGTCGATTAACAGAACACAACGGACACAAAGCAAATACCTATATTTCAGAAAACAAATTGAAGCAGTTATCCAAACATGTCTGATGTTTACTTATGTAGGTTCCTAGCTTTTCTTTAGTTAAAGAGTGCGAAAGCTTGTCTTCAAAACGTTTGGAATCCGAATCATGTAAATTAAAAAATGCTCATTTCGTATACAAAAGTGGTAAGGCTTGCTTAAAATTATTTGTTGTTAAAATTTATATACGTTTATTCAAATGTTTTCTTAGGTTCAGCCGTCTTTATAAAAATGCGCTTTTTAAAATATCGACAACACTTTGCACATTCAGCCAATCCACAATTTGATAGAGACCAGGAGCGAGCCTTGTATAATTATTTTATGACATCATATTTACTTTATGTATTATAAATGGATTCAAATTCAATGGAGCTCATCGATTTCAAAATATGTATGTATATTCGCATGCCTTCATTATTTTTAATTATGTGAGTTTAAATTTTTCTTAGAACAAAAGACATTCATTGATTCAGGGTTTAAATAATTTTTACTTAAAGTTAAGCTCTTAACAATATTAATTCAAAGTATTAGTATGCATATTAATTTAAAATTAATAATTATTGCTATTTAAAAACAATTTTTGGCTTACAGCGATTACAGAAGTTATGTTATCTTATAAGTAAACTTAATGAATGTTTTTCTTTCGTTTTTATATAAATATATAATACTATTATATCTTTAAATATTTGCATTAGGATTCTTCTGGTTCGGTTTTAATTGTTATTAAAGCATTGAATAATACACGCATTGCTTTAGCTTGTTTCGCTTGACTCATTTCCAATATAATTGCAGCAACTGTTTGACCAAATAAATTTATGGAATCGTTAGTTTTTACCGTCGTCATGTTTTCTCTGCAAGTTTCTGGTGAACGAAAGAACTTTTCCTCATTACCATTTGGTACTATCATCTTTTCTCTACAATCTTCAATCGTTCGTGCAAATAGCTCATTATCCGGAGGCATCGACATTGTATCTATAAAAAATTCCTTTTTGCATACTAAGGTTGGAGAGTTACATGCTTCTGGAACCTCACTATCGTCTGCGCAGACCCGTTTCCGTCTCTTCCTATTTATTGCAACAATAGCTGGATCCCTATAAGAATCCTTTGAGTCACGGGTACTGCAATATGACTTGAATTATTAAAAGCACAATTCAAATGTTTAACTGTAAACTTACTGTCGTGGCTTAACAGAATCTTTTAAAAACGATAGCGAATTAAATAAAGGCCACTGAACACATGAACTTGCATCATCATTGCTTTCAGAAAGCATTTCCGCTTGCTTTAGTTCTCTAGAATAACGTTCTCGTAAGCCTCTCCACCTGCTAGAACATGCTTCGGCTAAAAATCGTGTACATTTATTTTATGCTAAAATAACGGAAGTTTATTTACTAACCAGTTATACCCATCTGTTCTGAGATTTCAAACCAGGCTTCTGTCTTTTGACTAGAATATCTAAGTCCTAAACAGTTTTTCTGGTAAAGTACATTATGAGCACGTACCAGTTGGATTAACAACTCGTCGTTCACTGAAAAATAATGCAGAAATTTACAAATTGATCAATTAATTGGTTATTATACCCTGAACAAGGTATATATAAATATTTAGTTGATTTATAGAGGGTATTATAGTTTCGGTGTTTACTTAATTTTTTCTTGTTGATATTTAATTTTGATATTTATACTTTGAGACATTCCAAGTGACATATGTATATACTTACCTTCATTTGATGTGCTTCTCCCGCTGAAATTATACTTTTATTTAATCGTTAATTTTTTAATTATTTTTAGCATAAACTTACTGTCGTTGTTTTACAAATTGTCTTAGAAACGAAAGTGCGCCGAATAAAGGCCACTCCACAACAAAGTTGGCATTATTTTCAACCAGTTTAAGTTCTCTGGAATACCGTTCCCTTAAACTTTTCCACCTTTTGGCGCATTCTTCGGCTACATAAAACAAAGCATTATCTTTGCACGAATAAACGTAAATACACTCTACAAACCAGCCATCCCCAACTCCTCGCCGATTTTAATCCAAGAATCTGTTTTTTCTTCAGCACCCTTATACCCAGTGCAATGTTTGTTGTAAAGAATCTCATGGTTTTCCACCAATTCGATTAGTCTTTCGTCATCGAATATTCTGTAAAATTACAAAATGTAAAAAACAACAAACATTACTTATTGAGCCTTTATGACTTCAAATATTTTGTTCGTTATTTTTAGTGGCAATACTTTCAACATAACACAATCTTTTATGTTTTGAACATTTACAAATGCCTTCTTAGCTTTTAGAACTGACACTTATTATGTTATGTCGAATATAATTGTATAGTTTTTACTGAAGAAACAGTTGTTTACCCAGAACAAATACTCATTTCTTCAACACTAATTTCTATTATTATGCAAAAAATTCAAAAATAGATTCGCTTTAGATACGATTTTCGTGCAAATAATGTAAAATTAAACAAATTATCACGCATAGTAAATATTTAAGAACTGTCAATAAATTCCAGCTGGAAACTTTGAGAAGACGCCATTGTGAACTGTTTGCTTGAATAGAGTTGCCAAGACTTCAAGTTGACTATAAGCAAATATATACATGTGCCCAAGTGTAACAAAGCCTATTAACATGTTAGGACAAATTATATATGTATAAGTATATACAAATAAATTAGTATACATTGTATAATTTTTAAAAAATAATTACGCGTAATTTTATTTATATATTTATTATTATTTTTATACTCTCATACATATTGCTATACAGAATTACAGTTTTGCTCACTTGTTTGTAACACCTAAAACGAATCGAAATATGTACATAGATATGGAGTTATATATATGGTACATATGTATATAAATGATCAGGGTGACGAAACGTGTTGAAATCCGCATGACTGTCTGTATTTCCCTCCGTGTAAGCGATAACTTGAGTAAAAATTAACATATCTCAATGAAATTGAAATTGGTTCATATGTTCCTTGGCGCCCAAAATAGGTTGTTAATACATATGGGCGATATTAGACTATGCCACGTCCAAAAAATGCCATTAATCGAAAACCAATTAAACCTCCCATAGCTAAGCTCCACATCAAGATACCAAACTGTAATTTGGTACAATCAACCATATTAAGGAACGGCATCTGTGGTTTAAAAATGTTTAGAAACTGGGAGTGGTCCCGCCCTCCAATTGGCTTAATGTGTATATCCCACAAACCACTTAAGGTATTTCAACCAAACTTGCCGAGAAGAAGTTTCATTTGCACTTCTTCAAATACTGTAAAATTATGAGAAATCAGATGACAACCACGCGTACTCCCCATATAACGGTTATGTTAGAAAGTACTAAAAGTGCGATAACTCAATAAATAAATGTGTCAGAAAAATAAAATTTTGTACCCGAGATGATACAAAAGGGTTTCATAGGAGCCAGTATCAAATGGTATAAAACCGCCTACCTTTAGGTGGCATCTGAGCGAGGTGATTGTGGAAGTTCATCATATCAAACATCGGTGAACCTTGACAATATTAGCATCAATAAGATTTTGTACAAGCATTTTGAAGTAAAACGTCGGGTTGCGTTGCATCGCATAAATTAAAAAAATATATCTTCGAGAATGGTCCGATAAATACCTAGTCTCACCGTCCTATATCGCCACTTTCGGAAAAGAAGCTTACGATCGTTCGGTACATTTTCATAAACGGCTACTTCTGTCTTGGAATCAGACGAATCGGGATCGTAGTTTTGCTTTGATCGCATTTGGAAGCGATGACTCTTTTCCTTAGATTAACGGGTTTCAATGTTTCGTAGATCGGTTTTTGATGAACCATGTCCAAGAGCTCCGAAAATGCCTATCACGGAGGATAACGCGATAAAAGTCCACGATTTCTTATTGGCAGTAATGGATTGAACTAGTGGAACGAAATAGCTGGGATAATACAAGATGTAGATATCTCAAGGATCCGCATGGGTGATATGCAGCTTGAAATGTTGACTGTCTCCTTTACTCACTCCGGACAACCTTGTGCATCCGTGAGACAGCACTGCGTTGTAAAATTGCAGAAAAACAGCCATTGCCAAATAGCACGATTTACTCCTTTTTGTTTTCAAACCTGAGAGCGTTACTCGTCGGTCAGAAATTTGAATCAAATGAAAAGATTATCGCCTCCTTTGCAGATTACCAGAAAACGTATTGTCCATATTTCAGGTAAAAGACGTTGGAGCAGCGCTGACTCAAGTGTATTAAGGTGAAAGGAGACTATCGCCAATTCAAAATTTTCGTGTTTATTTAATCGTCTACGTATATTATGCGACCGTCCTTGTATGTTTATGTTTTTCTCTTTACTCTTGTTTTTTGACACGAAATTAACTTTCTTCAACAGACTAAGTGGTCAGCAGTTTTTGAACTTAGAAGAAGCATGTTTCGAAATTCCCTCAATCGGAAAGACACATGATTTTGAAAAATGCAAGACAAATGATTTTAAAAATATATAATATTTATCATTCTTAATGTGGTTTTAAAAATATTGTAGTTAAAGGTCAGCTTAACTAACAATGTTGTTTTTTTCATATTTAGGCCAGAAATATAAATAGCTATTATATTTGAATTAAACAAATTTTTCGAAAATAGGCATTCTACTGCCGATTTTATGGCGTCTTTGCTTATACACACACAAATATGTATATTAAAAATCGTTTGAAGCTTTATAGACGTTTCGAGAACCGAAATTCGGAGAGTAATTTTATATTTTAGCCTCTAATTGGAGTTTACGGTTGGGTTATAACAAAATATTTGTTGTATCGATGCATGGTTTATTGGGTAATACCAAACTACTATTATTAATTCATGGTTTGTTGGTGTCGCACGCTTCACAAATGACGTCAATAGATTTTCGTGATAGGAATTCCACACAATCAAACACTTTTGGTAAGCTTTCGGCATTCTAAATTTTACTTTAAACATTTGATCAAGCTTAAAAATTGGCTGAGTAATTTCTACGATCTTTATGCATCTTAAATAAATACATATAATACATACATATATAAAGATAACTCGTATCTGGGAATGTATTGTAGATTAAATTTCAAATGGATGTACAATATGGACATTGATTGTAGTAAGGTCTGATTACTTTTATGATTGAATAGTTGATAGTTACCTAACACTTAATTTTGTTCAAAGCTCTCATCTATTCATGAACATACCTATGTATATAAATTCAGTATGTACGACGTTGGATGTGCACTCAGAATTTTTAATAAAAATCTTTATCGAATCTCCATCACTTGGGATTTTTGTTTACTCCTTCTGCATACAAATATCAAACAGTCTCACCTCCTCGATACCCAATACTCGTAAATACCGCAAGAAACTGGACATCACATTAAATGACTTCATAATTTCTACAACTTAATAAAAAATAAAATGTACATACGCAATTCGTAAGATTATGCCCGGGCGCCTCTCCTGCATACAAATCAATTTCGCGAGTCTCCCAAGAAGTGCGTAAAAATGATCGAAAATAGTTAATTAATTCATTTCATTTTATGAGTTTCTCATTTTGTCATATATAAACAGTTTCGTTGCCGCCTAAGGTTCAGTAGTTACTAGTACAAAGGAGCAGGTGAACGCCGCTGCACAAAAATGGACAGTAAAGAAACGCGAATTGTGTTGCTGCGCATTTTGGTGGTGGCCATTATATTAACATCGGTTGCGGCACATTCGAAATTTATACCGTCATTCGGCAAACCAAAGATAATATCAAAATCGGTCGTGGTGAAGCCCGTCATTGTCAAGCCGATTATTGTGAAGCCCGTAGTCGTTTCAGTTCCAGTTGGAGGCGGTGGTTGGGGTTTGCATGGTCACGGACACGGGCATGGTCACGGACATCATGATTGATAATAATATAATTAAATAGTTTTTATTTCAATTCATTTCTATGTGAATCTTATTGGATATCCACGAGCAACTATCTTTTATCTTCTTAGGTGGTAAAATAATATTGTAAATTATGTATATTTGTTAGATATATATTCAAACTTTTGCCTGTTGAAATTATAAGTATAATACAAAATATAGATAGTGATTGTGTTTCTTAAGTTAACAAAGGTTGAAAGATTCAGCATTCAGTGAAGGTCGTGAAGTCATCGAAAACTTGTCTGATGCTAGTCATCCATGCACCTCTGTTAATGAAGATAACAACGTAAAAGTTAAAGAAACTCTGCTTGAAAATCGTCGTGTGCATCAGAGAGCTACCAGAGAGACTCAACATCTCTTATGGATCGACTAAACACATTTTGGTTAATGTCTTGGGTATGAAGAGTGTCAATGCTAGACTCGTACCAAAAGACCTGAATCTTTTGCAAAAGAGATGCTTGACAACGTAGCTGAGAATCCTACATTCATCAAACGCATCATGACTGGTAATGAGACGAGGGTTTATAAATATAAAGATTTGTAATAAAATGCGTGAAAATTTTTGTTTTTAGTTTCTTGTCTGCATAAAATTTGATCAGATGGTATGAGTTGGTAATTGTATAGTTAGGCGGATATACTGGCTGGTGAACTTTTAAGGTAAGTAACTGGTGAACTGTTTTCTGAAATATGAATATTCATATAAAATATGCAGAAACGCCAGTCATAATTTCAAGTATACATAGGTATGTATGTGAGCGTAATTATCATAATTCTCAATACCCAGGACCTATTGTTGGTATCCGTCATAGATGTTTTTAATTACCCCATCCAAAAGTGGTTTTTTGAAAGGACTTGAAAGCTATTTTGTGAAATTTTTTGCATTTTCTCTGGAATTCAGTAATTTTATTTTTCCAAAAAAAAAAAAAAAGAGTAGACAGATTTGCTTTTATGTAATCATGGTTAACAAATGCATGATAAAGCTACGAGATGAAGGTCCTTATTAGAAATCGTGTTTCGTTAGAAAGATGGAGCCTATGTATATAATTTTAAGGTTTCAGGTTCTGCATCAATATATGTATTGTATTATATAAATTTCTATTAAAAGTGCGGTATATTCAAGGCATATCTATCTACCTATATGCTTATAGTTTTCGGTTCACCTTGAAGTTGTTAGTTGCCCAGACGTGATTAATTTTTGATCTCGTCTATTGGAATTTCTGCACCGTTAGAATATGATGAACAAATGGTTTTAGATATCTGGTGTTGTTCTACTAACAATTGTACCCTCGTCAGTTGCACTCCAATGAATATTCACATGACACTTGATGCGTTACTACACGTTGCGTGTATGACGCTGCTACCGATTCAGTGGTAAACGGACTTTACATGATTTTAAAAATGGGAGCCGTGGTAATGCAGTCTTAGTCTCGAAATAACCGGACGCTCAAAAAACAAATACCGTAATCAACTTCCTCTCAACCGTAAAAATTGTTTTGGGACAATTGGACATAGAAGAAGTCTAGAGATTTATTTTTCAGAGCACACGATGCTCGCTATGTTAGAGCTACTGCATGTTAGCATCTGGATTGGATCACCGTTCAAACTATCATCATATAGTTCCTTCTAACAGCGAACGACCCTTTACAAGAATTTTTTATTAAATTTTATTTACTTATCTTAGAGAGACGCTGGAACACCTTCTCCACTTCTGTCCGGCCTTATTTAGAACTCATCTTAGATATCGAGGAGCTTTATAGTTCAAGCGACTAGATGAAGTATAAGAATTGGATATCAAGTCTCTATTAAACTTTCCAAAAAAACCTTGTATTAAACTGAAGCTGCATCTTTTATTACAAAGGACCTGTAGCCTTATGTATAGCGTGACAACCAGCCAGAATATCCTAATCCAACATTTATTTACTTCAAAGCCCAAACAGCTAATATTAAAATGCGGAATATTTTTGTTGCTCTGGATAGAATTGCATTGGTCACGCACACGAAGCGAAGTCGCAGGAGTATGCAAATCAAAGTTTATCTAGTAAAATACTACCCGACCTACGTTCAAAATAGCCCTAAAGATATGAGTATCTTAGTGCTAGCACCTGGTAAATGTGGAAAATACGAGTATTCATAACTTCATCCTGACAAGTGAAATTTCCGCTATATTTGCCATAGTAAGGCTCCAAAACATCTTCAATTACAGTTCTTCGTTTGCATGTGTGTATGCACTTAGAGAAAAATGCATAACACAGCAGACGCCTTCAGAATCGCACCTAGTGGGTTCTAACTTGCTGGCGCTGTCATTATTTCGCGGCGCGCTTATGCCGCATCAAAAGGGATGTGGCAACAGGTTGCGCCTGTGATGAAAGGGTAGTTAGTACAATTACAATTCATCAAATACAATTCGCCATTCATATGCCATTTCGACCATATGGCGGCTCAATGAGAGTGACAACATTTGAATGACCTTTGTTGGTTTTGTTGTGTTTGCTTAAAGGATCTGCTATGCTATCATATATACACATATATACATATATTTATATATATTTATAGATATCTACAATTGTCATTATAATCAATGGAAGTCCCGTGTTACGCGCTGCACTATCAAGTGGGGGTGTAATGATAATGAATTCATAATTATTGTTATCGACAGAACCCTTGCTGCTAGATTATTGGAAGCGACTTGTGATTGCTTTTGTGGTCTGCCAAAAGTTTGTGATAAAATATTTCTGTAAAAATTGAAAGACATTAAAATTGTTGTCTTATTTATTTTTAATGATGCAACTTACAACAAAATCGCAAAAATTAAAAAAAAAAATATTATTAATAAACACATTTTAACAAATATATTTTAACAGATTGCACATAGCAGTTTTAATCTGTTTAAAATAATGTGGTTTATTTCGATTTACAAATCGCCTAAAAATATATTTATATTTAAGTTCGATTTTATAAATTAAAATATGTATATGATTCCACAGAAATAATTGTGATTCGGCTTATCAACTTTGAACTATATTTTCTCTAATAATTTTTGATCAAATTTGACCCTGATTGACAAAATATATTAATATTTCACGTATTTTAATAGAAATTTTGAATATCGCCTTCAAAATAGGCTCCTTTTCGGTGCCTTCTATGTATATTAGTTCTTTCGGTTTCAGCTAATTTTTGGAGCGTCATTCGCTGGATTATTGGACTGTTTCGACTTCATAATTATAAACCCCGTCTCATCACCAGTAATGATGGCTTTGGGCAATGGAAGGTCCTCAGCTATGTTGTTAAACATCTCTTTTGCGATCCGCACTCGACGTCGTTTTGGCAAAATGTGAAAATGTTGGGATCCTCTGCTATCTCTCCGTTACCAATACGCCGATTTTCAAGCATTGTTTCTTTGACTTAATCGATGTTATCGTCATTGACAGATTTGTATGAGGAACGTTGTCGATGACTTCACGATCTTCGCTGAATGTTTACTTGTGTTTGTAATAAAGAAGAAAAATATCGATTTTTGTTTAAATTTCACACTAGGTATACTCCTTAAAATCAACAACACCAGATTTGGTGCTTTGAAAAATATATCAACGATGTTAGTAACCTCCTTTAGTTCAACAAGTACGACAAGAAAGAACGTAAGGATTTTCACGCGATTTTATGCTTACGTTTTTTATGTATAAAGAGAAAAATAATTCCTGGTTACCCGTATGTATTTTATCATCTGCTGCGAGCGCGCTTTGTAATCAACATCAGGAGCAGATCTAACCGCGTATTAACAGCCCAACAAGTAATCTAGTAAGCAACAAAATTTATTATCTTTTAAAAGCGCATACAAATACAAATATGTGTATCTACTTACTTGTATATTTGTGTGTATATCTATAGGCATGTGTCCGTGTAAGACATTGAAGCACGGAAGGATAGTTGTGTGTTTCATTTGAAAGCTTTGACATCTTTTTATCTTCGGCAAATAGGGAAACAGTATGAATTTGGGAGGTTAATAATTCGTAGTTTTAGTAAAAAAATTTATAGTATAGATTTTCACTATAGCAAGCAAAATTATTATGAGTTTGTTTTTGGATGGTTGGGTGTAATACTCGAATGAAGTTGGTCACTTGCTACCTGTTTGGAAAATTTTATTTATTAAGAAACGATATGGATATAAGAACTGTAAGGCATTAAGAAAACTTTTAGATAAATATATTTTTAAGGAGTGTTGCCAGCTGTATAAAAGTTTTAGAAGAAACTACAACAAGTTGATTACCATGAACCACAATGAATAGATTTCTCCGAATTTTTACGCAACCAAATATTTTTGGAGTAGCTGTCTCGTCATAGTCATTTTCAGTCAAAGTGGTTTTTTGTAATTATTAGAATAATAATTTAAAAAAAAATCTAAATTGTTTCCTTTTTTCATATTTTCAGCATTTCAACAAGTACCAACAAACATGACTGAAGTCTTACTTTTCCCCACAAAAGGGTTGCATCCCTTTGTGGCATCGCTATTATCTTTATGCGATTGCCTTGTGGGTGTGTTTGGTTTTCCGTTGATTTCTTTTAGATTCGTTTTTTGTTTTTGTACTACCGTGAAAAGTCGACTATGACAGCGTGCGGTGGGGCAATCGCGAGGATTAGCGCCTGCTGCTGCAACATGTCATCGGTATATAAGTGGCTTGCAAATTTCCTAAGTCAACACATCGCAAGCAACATCTGACCGCGTTTGGTGCTTCATACACAAAAACACAAGTCAACAAACCAAAAAAGGTGATATTTTCAAGCTTAAGAAAGTTGGCTATTTGGATTTAGTGTTATTTTAAATAAACAAATATTTTCTTCTTTAATTTATAGCTTGCATTTTGCGACACTTGCTTGTCGATTACTTAAAAACAACAACAACATTAGCAAAATGGTAAGTGACAAACATTATTTTATACACAAAAGTGGTATAGTTTTAGGCGTGGGAACTTTGAATTTGATTTTCATAAGAAAATTGTTAAAAAGTACTAATTTTTTAGTTAAGGGCAAAAATTTTGGATGAAGAAGAAGATTTTTTTAATTCCGTTTTCCAACAAATAATTCCAACGCCTTTAATTAAAAATTAAATTTTAAAATTTTTAATTATTTTTTAACTTATTAATATTTTTCAACAATATTCAATTCCAAAATCGAAATTAAAAATTGAATAAATATCTTTGAGTTTAAAAATTAGAGTAACAAATAAAAAACTATTTTTCAAATTAACCACAGGCATGAATAGGGATAAAAAGGAAAGATTTACATAATTCTAACTGAAAAACTAAAAATAAGTAAATGTAATGCTATTTTGGTATTTTATTCAAAATAAGCTTTCATTTTCAAGAGATAAGGAAAATGGTAGAACACAAAGTACGCAAACGCAAAAAAAGTTAAATCTAAAAAATTAAATTTTTCATTTTATATTTAAAAATTTGGGATTTGTTTTAAATCCGGTATTAGAATTTTTTTGGAATCAAATTTTTTCTATCCGACATTGCAGATTAAAATTTTATTTTTAATTTTTTATTCCGATATTTGGGTCTCGAAATTTAAAAAAAAAATTGTATGAAGATTTTCGGGATTACAAATGTTAATTTTTTAATGCATTATTTGCAATGAAGTTTTTTAGTCCTATTTTATATAAGGCCAAGAAGAAACTATATTTAATTAAACAACTCGAAATTATCTTCAAAAGTGATTTAATTTAAAGATTCCAGAGTTCTAAATAAGTTTATGTGGTTAAAAAAACAACGAACCGTGTTCATAAATCTCAAAAAAATTTTTTTACTTGAATTATAATTTTTTTTCGAAATTTTTCAAATATGGGAAAAGTGCATTTTTAATATATGCTTCTTTTTACGAATGAGGTATTTCTAATACCGCTTATGAAGCATTTAAACTCTCAAATTTTTATTTTATATATTGTAGAACCTTTCTTAAAAGTAAAATTTTTATTCGAATAGAAAAAATCGAAAGCATAGTTGCAATTACGAATTTATTGTTTATTTTAGCTGGGAAGCTAAATTCTTCAATAGAAAGTTTTTCAACATTATCTTAATTGCATAAATCGGTCGGCAGCTTGCCTATTGCCAATTGTTTTTCACTTTACTGATAATCGCATTATTTAACAATTAAATTGAGATATCTTTCCTTTGAAGCTTCGAACAGAAATACAGTATTGGCTACCGACACATTATGACGCATCTGTCGATGTAGTTTGCTAAGCCTTTCAATAACTCAACAAATACACCCCCATATGTACATATGTACACACATAGAACATGTATAAAAAATAAGCGTGCATAGAATTAGCCTCATTAATAACCATAGCCAATTGAACTATTTATAAAGAGATAATTGTTTGAAAATAGCAAATGTACGAATCACACACATACATATATGTATACACATGTGTACAGTGTGGAAGTTGTATCTTGCTTGGATATAATTTTGCTTGTCATGCGAGAAACTGAAGACTTGGAAAACAAACTTGCGCGCGGAATGCCGCCGTTATTTGCTCATACAAAGTGTCCGACAAAATTGTGTGCACATTATTTGTTATGTGTGCGCACTAAGGCAAGCATCTCGATAAGATGTGTGAAATTTCGGGATTGATTGTAGTTTCGGGACCCCGAAAATAGTGGATTACAACATTTTTTATAAAATATTTAGTTTAATTTTGAGACAAACCTTTAATTTTGTATATTTAACATTGTAAGAATCCCGAAATTTCGGGAATGCAAAATTTTAAATTCGGGATCCCGAAAGTAATGGAGTTTAAAATGTTAAACATGTTAAATAATCTAATTAAATCTAGAATACTTTTGAGACAAACCTTCAAAGTAAAAAATTTTGAATATTCAACGTTTCAAGAGAATCGGTTTCACAAGTATTTGCACATTACAATTCGGTAACTAGTCGGGAATTAAAACAATTCATATATTTTTTTGGTAGTGTTTTCCAAACCTTTTTCCTCGTTCTTCCCAACTCTATTTTGCTTGTCTAAAGTGGTTTAATGTTCTTGTTAACCAAAATCAGTTGATTTAGTAGATTTGTGGTGGACTTAGAACGTTTAAATTCTTATAATTGCACATGTGTGATCTTTGGATCGAAAATCCGTGTTAAAACCTTACCTAAACTAAAATAATTTCAAGAAATTGATATTACCTTTAATCCAACTAATCCAGCAATTTACATATATACACAATATTTTTCAACAACTTCAAAGTATAGTGCCAGCAAATGGTACCCGGAAGTGAACATTATTTTTAGCAAAAAGGTTTCTATCAATAAATAACCTTGCTTTTCTGCAATTCATATTTTTAAAAGAGTACATGCTAGAAATTTCTCAGTTGCAATGTACACTGCTCAAAAAATATTAAACATACTTATTAACTTACTTCCTCCCTCCCTCCTTCCTTTTCTAGTTTTGTCATACTTTACACGGCAGACCAGGTTCTATAGCCTTACATCTTTATTCAAATCTATGCTGATCTATCACGACAATGACGTTGCCTTGAAGAAAATAGAAATATAATAATATAAGGGCTTAACATACATTTCTTTTTATTAAATTATTAATTTCTATTTAAGTATAATTTATATCTTTGCTTCTAGGAATATTTTTTATGATTAAAATTATATAAATCCAAAAAATTAATTAAATTTATTGTATAATTTCCAAATTGCCGCTAGCGAGCTTAACTCGCTATAATCTTATAAACAAATATACATATGTACGGAAGGTGTATGTATGACTGGTTGTGCTGCTCGTAGATTCGTGCAAAAGTTCACATTTGATTTGATATCTCATTACAAACCACATTTCACAATCGTATCGCATTTTATTTATTGTTATTTGCGGTTTTTAAACGAACAAATGCTTGCAAAAATCGGAATACTCGCTGAAATGCGGAGCTAATGCCCAGCATCTATTCTGCTCTCACGTGTGTACAATCGACGGATTGTTGGCAGTTATTAAAGCGTTTAATATCTATTAACAACTGTACACACACACACTCAGCCTCCGCCTTTTACTGCTATTTTAGTATTGACTTATGTCAGCTTATTGCCGTATATTGTACTTATTGCGGAGTTGCGTAGCTATTTTTAGATCGGCTTTCATTCGCTTGTAGTATTCGTTAGGCATTACGGTTAACAACCAACAACCATTGTTATTTATAGACCAATATATGTATGTACATACATGTGAACATAATGCATGCATTTTTAACTCGCTCGTGTGGCCGAGCGACACGATAAATGTTGTTTAATTAAATTTTCGTGTTTAAAAGATTTGTATTGTGTAATCTAAATCATCTTAACCTCAACAACAATATCATTAAAGAAGTGATAAAAGGAAATTAATGGCTCGTTGTGATTTTATTGTAGGGAATTGGTTAAAAGTAAAATTTCTTACCATTATCTAAATGGAGAATCCACGGTTAATTTGAATTTAAATCGACTGCAAATAAGAAAAATGCAAAATACCGTACATAGGTATTACGAACATTTTGAATATAGTTAGTTATGAACTTGGATGAACAATTAAACGAAAATGCAAATATTGTTTTTTTTTCTCAACCCAACTACTTCAAAAAGAAGTTTTAGCTCTGTTGCCACATATTTAATTTTGTATTCTTTAATAGTATTGTATTCATTAATATAAACTCGATTCGAGTATACTTTATATTTATTATTAAAATAGTCCCTTTTGGTCAATACTGTAACATAACCTCAATTAAATTAAAGTCTGACTTATTATTATTGACATCCATAATCGAACTCATGCATACCAAGTTTCCCCTTTTTATACCCTGAACAGGGTATATTAAGTTTGCCACGATGTTGTAACACCCAGAAGGAAACGCCTTAGACCCTATAAAATTGACTTATATGATCAGCGTGACGAGATGAGTCGATTTAGCCATGTTCCTCAGTCTGCATATGCGCGAAATAGCCTTTCAGTTATTGAGATATCGATCTGAAATTTTGTACAGATTATTTTCTTCCCAAAAAGCTGCTCATTTGTCAGAACCGAACCACTATAGCATATAGCTGCCATACAAACTGAACGATCGGAATCAAGTGCTTGTATGGAGAACTTTTTCATTTGACGAGATATCTTAACGAAATTTGGTATGGGTTATTCTCCAACACAAATACTTTACTACAAAATACTACAAAACAAATTACCGAAGAAATTGTTCAAATCGGATAATTATAGCATACAATTACCATACAAGCTGAAACATCAAATTCTTGTAAGGAATATTTTGTATTCGTGAAGGGTATTGTGGCTGCGGTGCAACCGAAGTTAATGTTTTTTCTTGTTTCGTTAATGCTTTATACGTAGGCGAGACAAAAATTGAAGTCGTCATCGTTTGGGATACTAGAGCTTTTAAGAGACACACCTAGTGTGGGAAAAAAATTGATTTATTTTTCATATTTCGATAGGTTATACCATACTAAAATTTTAAATTGATACCTCTAATAGTTTTTGAGTTATAGCCGACTTTTTTTAGGTTTTTCCACAAATAAATGGGCACACTTTCCTCACTTTTAGGTTATTTGATCCAAATATTAATTGATAAATCGAATATTCACTGTATTCCAATAGGCTAAAAAGGAAAAGCTGAAATAGTTTGATGTAAAAAAAATGTATGCCTCTATAACAAGATCATAACTCCAGAACTACAAATTTCAATTGAAAAAGTGTTTCACACGTATTATATGTAATTTTATTAACGAGTTATCGCTACTCTACTTAACAGTCTACTTGTATGTTGTTTTTAGCCTTAACCCTTAATTAGCATTAAATTAGTATTTTATTCGCAAATTTAATAATATCAAAAGAATAAGTATTTCACAGTTAAACTGTCACAAAACTTGTACAACAAAAATTTATTGACTTTGATGCAGTTTCCTTGCGATGTAGATTGAATTACAATCATTTACACACACCTACAAACATACATATTGTAATTATCCATGTATGTGAATATGTGTGCAAGTGTCGAATTGGCTGTCGGTGTTAAATGCTAAATAAGCAGGTGTAAAATACAAATATTGAACATTCTACATATGTGCTATTCATACATATGTATATGCTGTCACAGGCATTTAATTGCATATATATACTTGGACTTGTATGTTATTTATATTTGCCCAGAATTGTGCTGCAAAAATTTCCGCTGTTTGCAAATGCTCTTAACACTGGTCGGTCGCAGCGAATGGCTAATCAAATGGTCAATCAGCTGCTAATAGAAATGCAGTCAGCTGGTTGTCACTTACCTACCATCTGATTGATATAACATATACGAGTTGATATGCAATTGCCATACATAATATTCAAAGTGCAAAGTTTTAAAAGGATGAGGAATGATTATATAACATGTTTTCTCTTTCGTACTAACTTATAATTGATTCATTAGAGTTTTGATTTTGAGTACTCTTAAGAGAGTAACACTTGATAAAAGTAATACTTTAGTTGATATAGAGTTTTGTACTTTTCTACTTTTACTAAGAAGTACTTTACTTATCAACACTGAGGTGTTACTGATAATATATTGTAGTGTACTTTCATTTATGAGTACTTTAGAGTACATAGTACTCTAAAAATTGTATAGTCACTATTTTTATGGACATTTATTACAAGAATCTAGTAGAAATTATGTTTCAAGTTGTCTCCGGAAGACAAGAAATTGTTATCAGTGAAGTTGAAATAAATCAATCAGGTATAATGTACAATGAGATCAAACTTGTGCAGGACTGACAAAAAAATATACTTTCATGTATTTTAATACAAATCTCGATCATCGCCTTCAAAATAGGCTCCGTTTGAGATAATTCAAGCATACCAACGTGTGATACAATTTTCCATACACTTGTTATAAGTCTCGGCTGGAATGGCCATCAGTGCCTTCAGCGAATGATTTTAAACGGCTTCAATTCCTCCATTCGAAACATAAAATTTTAAGCAATCACGTTGTTACAATTTTTTCCATGGTAAAAATCGCCCGACAAAATTTTCACGTCCCAAGCAAACAGCTGTCAAACATACACTAATTGACATATGGAGATCAAACTTTACACGTACAAGTATGTACATAAAAAAAGTTGTACCAATCTTGAACAAAATCGTATAAATACGGTTTGTGCGCGCAATGGAGTAGTCCGAAGGATTATTTTAAATTCAACGATACAAAGCGATCATTAACAAGATCAGCGAAGTTGGCGATTCTCAGACAACAACAATAACTCCATTCATTACGAATACTCCCGAATGCTAGGGAGCCAGCCAACTTTGACGAGCATTTGTATGTAAACAAATCGTCTTTCTGTATGCATTTTCAATCATTTCAAATTTTCCTGCAAATATTTGCCTGTACATAATGCAAATTATAATCCGTATTACTTTCCTTTCGCTAAATATCTGCACTACGGCATACAACAATACAAATATAAGCATTTGTATGTGCAATTTCATATTAAATTCTATAATTATATGCAATTATGCGGAAGTCGGTAGCTGAGAAGGGTCGTTTGATTTATATTTGTTGAAATCTAAATCCCAAGCAGCCGCGCCCACCTCTTAATTAAACAAGTAATTCGTATTTATTAATAAATGCCCGTTACTGTATATACTTGTCTGTATTTGTTTTTGTGGCTGTGTGTATTATACAGCTTTATTACTAGCGACATTTTCCAGTTTGTTATGTTGAAACATTTGTTAAGGAATTTACTTTAAAAATTTACAAGTTGAGCGGTAATTGATATTACACAAAGTGAATTGATATGAAAACTAGACAAGCATGTTTGTATGTGTAATCAATGGAATTTGTTAACTGGAATTTAGCCGATGTTTGGTTGGTCTAAATAACGAACAACTGCTAAAGCAATATTTATATATATACGAAAAAGTATTCCTTTAATTTAATTTAAACTATTTTTTTCCCGTTGTTTATTATTATTATTATTTTTGTGTATTTTAAAATCACAAATTTTGAGCTAACTGTAACAGACTCCTTTATATGTGTAAATAATTATGAATTTTAGAAGAATTTTAGAAAAACATTAATAATTTATAAAAATTTTGAGTTTATTATTATTTCTTGCGTTTTATATCTTTGTTTTTACTTATCTCTTGATATTCTCCTAAATGTAGGCAATATTTTACAAAAAACGAAAAATTCCATTCATACAGTGACTTAGTTCGTTAACTTGAATTATTTACACCAAAAGGGAAGTTCTTTCAAATCCCAATTTAGTTTCTTGTGTTTTCATTTTATCGGGCAGCACGAATTTTAAAATTTTCGAAGAAAATTTCGAAACCTTCTTCAAAGTAAAACAATACGTCGATAGTGAGTATCAAACTGTCTTTTGTAGGCCACCTCCACCAAATTCTGCGATGTTATGAATATCGGGCCAATTAAAGATTTATTCAGCTCAAAGCCGAGTTTGAATAATTGATGCTTATCCGATAATTCAGCATTTACAAATGGTTTTTTGCTTTTGTCCATGTTTGAAATATGCTAAGAAGAATCGAGTTGATGGCATTTTCCAATCTTTTACTTTTTGTCAGTACAATTTAGATATATATATGTATGTTGAATATTATTTAATCTATCTATAAACTGTTAATTCAGTAGCTTATAGCAACTCTACACTATCGACTAAATGTATGCTGACTATTCATATGACATTTCAAGCAGCAACATTCTTTATTTATGAATCAGACAAATATGAATGGCAGATTGCATATACCATTAAATTGTAATAGTATTTATTCCATCTAGTTAGCTGCCCATATTATTCTTACATTCCCACCCAGCAGTGAATTACATCACAACTGAACAATGAAATGGGATATGCAATAATGAGAAACTAATTCCTGTTCATAACTTACACAACTTTCGAAAAAATTATAGTTTTCAAATCTTTGAGGGGCACATCTAACGAAATAGCCTAAAAACGGCCACATTTGGGAATTCAATAAAAAAAATAAAAATAGAAAAAAAAATCGATTTTTCATCAGATCAAAAAATTGGTAGATCTCTATATGGTAAACTATTTACAAAATATGCAGAAAAAATTTTGGTAGTGATGATATTATTGTTTCCGAGTAATCACTTAGGTCATACGAAAAAAAGTAGCTTTGAAAAAAAAACGCGTTTAGAGATAAACTATTGGAATTGATTGAACTAGTTGGTTACATATTAGAAGTGGTACATATTATACATATTTGAGGTTTAAAATTTTAGTATGTTATTTTTAAAAGTATAACCTATGGAAATTTGAAAAAATCGATTTTGCTTTTAAATTTCTCGCTAGGTAAGGGGCACCAAAGCAATTATATTGCTCTTAATAATAATAAATATAACCACATATTTTTTTATTTTATTTTATTATAATACTTATCCAAGCGATCTTGGGGATTTACTTTTCGTTTGCCATCTTAATTGAAAAAAAAAAATTTCTTAACATTTTTATTTCGACTAGAATTTTTCACTACTGGGTTTAGCAAGCAAATGCACTTATTTATGCATGAGAATAGAAGTAGATCGTATCCACTTTTACAAAATTACACATATTTACATACATATCTATCAGACATTCGTGGGTGCACCAATTTGATCATTTTCACATTGTCAGCATAGGCGAACATATTGTATGTACTTGCGTTTGTGTGAGTGTGAGTTGCTGCCAGAATTATGCGCATACATATTACGAGTAAATATTATTTCGCTTTCACTTTCGTTTCGTGTAATAATACATTGTAATTCGGCTATTTCGTTTATTATTAACTGTGCGATTGTTAAATGTTAAAGAATTGCGATAATAGATTATATTATAGTTAGGTTAGGGTGCACATGAATTGAAAATTTAAAAAAAGTTTGTATGAAAGTGGAAAAAAATAATATTTTTACAATATATTTCTTACACAGGGTTGCCATGTGTATTTTAGAAAGAATTTTTATGTTATAGTTAGTTTTAGGGGTGACGATCTGGAGGTGAAGTGGAAGCTATACTAAGGCAAATTGGTCATAATATCGAACTTTATGATACTATCCCATATATCGTTATAATATAATATTTACACTCTGAAAATGGTATATCAAGTTTGCCACGAAGTTTGTAACACCCAGAAGATAACGTCGGAGATCTTATAAAGACAACTATGTATGTATATAAATGTCTGTCTGTCTATTCGTCTGTCGATGTCTTTGCGAACTTGTTCTTTGTTTTTGAAATATTCAAATTTTTTTATTTGACAAGATATCATTGCATAATTTGGCATATATTATTGTCCAAGGCAACGCTATATTTTCCGATTGATATCGGACCAGTATAGCATATAGCTGCCATACAAACTGAGCGATCAAAATTAAGATAACGATTTTTTATGCCCTTTTAAGCTATTATGTTAACTTATTTCCTTGTTGAAAGGTATTTTCAAAGATTTTGAAATAGCAAAACCTCTTCAAAAATGAAAATGTAGCTTTTCAATAACTTAATGGCAACGTTCTACATACTAATATATGTATGGACATAGGCAGCGCCACAACCTCCCCTTAGTCACATACATATGTACATATCTACTTCATACATACATATGGTAATGCGCCCGCTGGTTTGTTCGTTGATTTGGTTCAGCTTTGACTCAATCGTCATGTGCCGCAATGTAATCGCATTCGTATAATAATGACAACAAAGAAATCATTATGTCGTGCTGCGCTTGCATGTCTAAATTATACCGCTGTTCGCAGCGCACCGCCCCTCAGCGGGAGCTCATCCCCCTTTTATAATCTACAGTGGTGACATTAGCGCTTCATCGCTGATATTTTGTTCGCTTTTTCTTTGCTTCTTTTTTTTTCTTTCACATTCACATAATGACATTTTATTGTTGTTGCTGATGCGTTGCTCATTGTTGTCACATGTTGCTGGTATTTCTTTGCTATTATTATTGTTACTCTTTTTATTATTTTTGCCCCTTTTTCAATACCGATCCCGCTTTAGTTACAGTATGTCAACAACATATAATATTTTAAATTCGTTATATATGGTTATAATACGCGTACTCTCGAAATTTGTAATAGAAAACTGTTTTGAATATATTCAGGAGAGGCTCACGTTGAAACATAGGTGCGTTTATGTATGCGTAGGTGCTCACACGCACGCTCGCGCAAACATTTCGTGATGGTCTGCTGCCAGCAAATGTCGACGCTACTGTCTGCTCCCCTCTGGCTTCCACTTCTACATGCAAAATACAGCGCAGGGGGTTTGTAAATACAGTGAATCAAAGGTGATAGTCACATGCATTTTGAATACATTTTAATACTATTTTGAGGTATCAAAAGTTAAGTTAAGAGCTTAACTCTAAATTTATTTCGGTCGATCCAGCCGAGAGCCTCTGTTAGTTGTCTAATGCTAAGAAGTCGATTTTCGAAAACAATTTGTTTAATTTTTTCGATGTCTCTATAGTTAACAGCTCTATCATATCATCTACGCTTTCGCACTCTAGTAACTGCGTTCTCATAATATATACTCTTTAAGAAGCATACCTAGTGGGACAAAAAAAAAAACTACTGACTCAAGTATTTAAGAATTTTTAGGGTATATTTAGAAGTAAATGTTTTGAAGACAAAAATTAAACATGCGGTTTTTGAGTGATTCCCGCCTTCTCCGCTAATGAAACAAGAAAATCCTGTACTAGCATATATTGTCCGTACGAAAAAATATGACTAAACGGTAGAGTTTAAAAATAATGGAATTTCAACCATAATTTTGCTCGTTTTCGGCCTGCAAAGTAAATTTGAAAAATGCAGTTTAAAGATAAGCTCATGGATAGAACTGAGCGGCTACATTTTAGAAGGCTGAAATAGATGAAAATAATAGATTTTTCTAATATCAGACTAAAAGTATATGCACCATAAAAATCCATTTGTAGCATTTCGTATATTTTTTTTGCCGAAATATTATAGTTAGACCTGTCTAGTACATAGATCAGGCGGTACCTGAAAGCAATTTTGAAAAACTCAAGTTCCTTCTGTTTCTCCTATAACTTTATATTTTTCGAATTCTCAAATGTTTTGTGTTTCAGAAACCACAGTGCCTCTGTCAGTTCAGTTACTCATTCACTTGCTCACTCGCGTTTGTCGTGGACTCGTATGTGACATGAGGACAGTGTTTTTGCATTTTCAACGGATTTGTTTTTGTTTTGCTTTGAATACGTCGGATTTGGTCGTTTTTCATTGTGTTTTTTTTTTATTATTTTTTTCGTTGCCTCATATTCCGGCATTGCCCATTGCCCGTTGGTGGTTTGCATATTTTGTTGTCTCAGCCGTCGCCTGTCTGCTGTCTGAGTGTCGTCTTCTCTGTCTGCAGCGACTTAGCCTGCAGCCAGTCAACCAGCTAGCTAGTTAGTCACTTGGTCTAACTTTCAGTGTTCTTTAGTCTGAGGCCTCTATGCGTTCATAACGTGTCGTTTGTTTTCCAACAAAATCGAGCGAAATAAAATTTTTTTCAACTTCAAATAAATACTATTTTCAAAAAGTATACATAAAACGAGGTGTGCGTATTCGAAAAAAATATTTTTTAATTCGTGAAATTCTCCCACAAAGTTCCGAATATATGTGGCACTAATTAAATCAATAAAAGTTGATGCCTAGTGAAGTTTGAAATAAAAGAAAATTAAATGTAATAAGCTTAAAAGTGGAAAATTAAATGAAATAAATTTGTTTGAGCTCTTTCGCAATGCGTCGTATGTTGCTTGCGTGCAACAAAGCTGAAAGCGACGCGCCTTGAGTGTGTGCAACGGAAGTGGGAAAGTGCGAGCGTACGCAACCGAATATACAAGCCATACACACATACATACATATAATATGTAAATGCATATATCCGTTTCATAAAAAAAAAAAAAAAATTAATGAAAAAAGATAAAGTAAAACTAAAAGTTCCTCATGTTTGTTGTCAATCTTCTGTGCCGCAAAGTGTAGCGAAAATCATTTTCTTCGAAAATTTATTGCAATCCATGAGCCAATAGTCAGTCGTTGGATATAATCGACGCACTTGCACAATTTTGAGCGACATTGGAATTTCGTAAAGCAAGACATCAAATAAAAATACAAAAATTACGAATAAAAATAAATTAAATAAAACGTAAATGTCTGGGAACATCGGCGTCGCGCTAAAAGAATTTATTTAATTGCTTATTTTTATAAGCTATAAAGTTGTGCGGATTAAAAATAGTCGCCGTAAAATGAAAATGGCTAAGAAGCAAAAGGGAAGGTAAAGTAGCGCGTACGAGCCTCTTGTGAATGATGCGTGGAAATTTTTGGAAAATTAATTGCGACGTTGAAACGTGAAACGCTTGCTTCTACGATTGCAACATAATTTAGAATGCTAGAAAAATGTCATTAGTTGCTTAAGTAAAATTTAAAAAAATGAAAAATTATATTTCCTTATATTTTGAAACTCTGTTTTTTAACCTTTTCCTTTTATTAGCATTAACTGACATTTATAATCATTTCGACATCCGAGAAATTCAAAGCTTTGGAGCTGAAAATGTCGATCGCAGTCTATTAATAAATTAATAAATATAATATACTTCCAATCAGAATAACTCAGCTGTTTATGTACATAAATCTGCCCAAGCTTACAATAAATTCGAATCGGGGTTGCTTTTTTTAGTTGACTTTTATGTCTGATCACTTAACTTCAAATAAGACTTTCATCAGAAACCTTAACGTTTTTAACTCAAGTTCTGTTTAGAGCGACAATCGTGTTTCTTTTGAAAGCAGTATCTGGCATTAAGCTCTCCCAGATTACCTCAGCAGGTGCATTACCTATTATACCAGAGAAAATTATTCTAAGTATACACGGAGGTTCGTTTGAGTTTTCATTTACCTTCGGTCGTTTAGCAATTGCTTAGACCGACAGATTCTGCTTTTGTTAAGAAAGATTTGTGGAGTGATAGTTTTGTTTATTTATTAACATATAGGTATTTGTTGTGGACACAAACGTGAACTTTAAGATTTACCTACCCTAGGATTATTTTACTTCTCAAATTTTGCTTCGCCAGTTAGCCATAAAGGTTGCAACATAAGAGCAGCTCTCTTGTAAGTGGTAGAGTTTACTAGACATCATATCGACACTATATGAAGCATATATGCAGCGGTCAGATCAATGACCATATTATTGTAGCAGCAGTTGCTTTCGATATAAATAAAATAAAAATAAATTCCTAAATTAAGTGTTATCTGCTTACATAAATACAAGTAGCTAATATAACGAAATTCACTAAAGTTTCCAAGTGTCGACCAGGAGTTTTTGCAATTCCTGTGATTATTGCTTGTTAAGCCATATTAAATAAATATCCACATAAAAAGTAGTAGTTGGAGAGAAATGGCTAAAGACCTAAACGTAAAAAAAATATCACAAATGTGTGTGAACTCGTGAAAATAATCATCATTAAAATCAAAGTAAAATGGCTCGAGTATAAATATGCACACGGACAGTATAAGGCAAAAGTATACGTACAAATGTAATAATCTTGGCTGGAATAACCTTCAGTGCCTTCAATGAATTTTGGATTTTTTGGTTTCGGCTAATTTTTTTGGGGGTTGAAGTCATTCTTATCACCATACGCTAGATGAATGTATGCTTCTCAGCTACATTGTCAAAAACATACAGATTTTGGCACGAGTCAAGTAAGTTTTCGATGACTTCATCATTTTTACTGAATGCTTTGGGCTCAAATAGATACCCTAAATCACTTTTTCATTATTTTCAACGATTCCGTAGCCGTGATTCCATTCGAAAGTTTAAATTTCAAGCAAACTCGAAGTTAAATTTTTTTTCAAAGTAAAAATCGTAAACACACACTAACGAACTGGTATGAAGATCAAACTTCACACGTACCTTAAAATGAGAGTTGTACTAATTTAAAAAAAAACTTTTTTTTTATTGATTCTGTTTGTTTTAATAGACCAGTCCGTGTCAAATCAGATGATATATATATGAGCACTAATATGGAATTTCAAATTTTATGGCGACCCTAGATGGGAGCAGAGAAAATATTCTGAAATAATTTTCAGCACACTTTAGTTCATTTCTTACTTTTTTACTCTAATGTATGAGTCAATGGCATTCATACTTGTAACTCTCTACAGGTTAAGGAATTAGCTAATGTAAAACGTACAACTTTTAGTAAGACCGTCTTTACAAAGTCACCTCTGAGTAAATTTATTATCGTTAAAAGTTAAAAAATGTTTATATACTAAAACAAAATTGACAAAATTTTTCATTAACCGTCTTTTGTGAAACACTGTAATCACTACATACTTGTACATATATACTTTAACATCAACTGACATTTGACAGTTGATCGAGCGAAGTTACGCTCTTTCATATTCGGTGCCAACGTCGAACAAGTACACACAAAGTATTTAATAAATATCTACAAATTATGTACTTATTTATCTATACATATGTATGTATGCTTCTGAACTAAACTAAACAGCTTCGGGGGCAAGTAGCCTGGCACTGAATGTCACTGCTCTAGCAGCTCCTGCTCAACTATGTATGTACATATATACAAACAAACACACATTCTCACGCATACGTTCGCACATTAATGGGCATAAAACAAAAAGCTCACTAAATAAAATGCCATGAACTATGCGTAATGCAAACAAATCAACAAATATAACGATGAATATGCATAAAGACTGGACAATATCACAGTAGCGTTGTCTATATACATATGTACATATATGTATATGTGTGTGTGTGTACTTATCGTAAGTGTATGGTAGATCGGTGATATTAAAGTCGTTCGAGTCAGCAAATTTTTGAATTTGTACATACATACACACACATTTGTGCTGCAATTGTGGCAAATGAAGGCAAATGACAAAAATACGGAAAAATTAAAGCAAATAATGATCAAAAGAAAATAAGCAATAATAACGAGACAAACAAATTTGTGAGAAAGCACAAACAGACAAACAAACAAATTTGCATGCTAAATAAAGTCTTGGTGGCAAAAGTGAAATAATTTATTTTGTCACACATGCGCACATGTATACGCGCATAGCGGTAAATGATATAAAATCAGAATCTCGTGATAATATTTAATGTGTAATTGCCTGTTTGTGATTGTCAGCACTCGTGTGGCAATTGTTCGCTTTTGCGGCGCTTCTGTTCGTTTTAGTTATAGAATAATATGATTAATATGGAGATTTGGAGTGCTTTTTGTTGTTGCGACCGTACGCAACCGCTCGCCGGTCAATCGGTTCCCACACTCGGCTGCTAATATCAAGTTTAGTCAGCTATTTATTTATTTAATAGATTTTTCGGGCTATCTCGTGCTCCTTAACCATTAACGCTTACCACCCAATAAATTCAGCGCAGCAAACTGTATTATTAGAAGTGTTATACATAGCAGTGTTAAACGAAAGTTGCTAAATAAAATTTCTCACGCATCATTCGGTTGACTGGTCTAGATTTCACGCATACCAACGCTTATAAGGAATTTATAAATTTATATAGACACACATATCGGCTCAAAATAATAGTTACAGCGAGAAATGTTAATACCGTTGATGTATTTTAGGTTATGTTATGCACATATTGGCGCTATAAAAAATAATTATGTATGCTATAATACTAATAGCATAGAAGGGTGTAAAAATTTCATTGCCTTTTTACGGTGATTGTAGCGCTGTCTTGGACAATTATTAGTGCCGAATTTCGCGACGTTATCTTATCAAATAGAAA
This sequence comes from Bactrocera oleae, assembly GCF_042242935.1. Lineage (NCBI taxonomy): Eukaryota > Metazoa > Arthropoda > Insecta > Diptera > Tephritidae > Bactrocera > Bactrocera oleae. The sequence continues at coordinate 66,993,496 of NC_091538.1, forward strand.
AGTTTTCCATACAAGAACTTGCTTTTGATTAGTCAGTTTGTATGGCAGCTGTATGCTTTAGTGGTCCGATATCGGCGATTCCGACAAATGAACAGTTGCAAAGGATGAAAATGACATATGCAAAAATTTCAATTCGATATCTCAAACACTGAGAGACTAGTTCGCGTATATACAGCTGAACCGACAGACGGACATGGTTAGATTGACTCAGCTCATCACGCTGATCATTTAAATATATACTTGATGGCGTTTCCGTCGTTTTCTTCTGGGTGTTACAAACTTCGTGGCAAACAAAGAAAAAACCACTATTTCGCAAGTTCGTTTTATTAATTATAATAATATACAACATTTACTGTGTAACTATCATTTTGAGCCGTTGTGTCATTTATACACCAAATATTTGAGGTAGTATACTATATAAAAGTGTACATATGTAATTCGTAGAGCCAACGCATTCACATATTGACTGCAATTGTTGCTAGTCACCCGCATACAATACAACAACAAACGCAATTTTTCATTTACAAATGTGGAAGTGCCCGTTTTGTGAGCTTGAAAGTGCACATGTGAAGCAGACAACGAACATAGTTTGCAACAAACAAACACACATTTGAATGCTCGCTCTGATACACCAACAAAAACGAGTCGGGAAACGCGCGATGTTCAAGACTTTGATTTACGCAATTTTCGTTCGCAAGAAAAGTACTTCCGCTGCTGACGACAACAACATACAAATCAACACCAACACCACCAACAGCAACAACAACTACAATATCAGCGGCATCGCTAATATTAGCTTTGGCATTCTTATAGGCGTTGCCATTGCAATTTTAAACGCCAACATTCGTTCCACGCCCGCACTCACAATTGCCACTTAAGTGCAATACGAGAAGTTACAAGAAATACTCGTCGAAGTTCAGCACCCCAAGGAAGTTGCATACGACTTGATTTCGTTGTGACGCTTTTGCATAAAAAAATCAACTTGATGTATCAGCTGTGCCGATTGTATCAACGCACACATAAAGATTTAACAAAAATTCATACAAAATGGCGATTAATAACACCACCCGATCGACGACGACAAGAGAAGCGCTACGATAAACGTTACGAAGTGAGTGTCACCGTGTGATTTGAGAAATTGTCGACGAAAAATAAATTTTAAATTTATATACTAATATTAAAGCAGTTATGTATATGCGAAAGTAGTGTGTAAAAGCAATCGAAAAAAGAAAGAAAAAAATAAAAATACATATATGGTATATTAGTAGTGCTGGTGCAATTCCAAATAGTAGTATAGTGTTGCAAAATACTCCTACCACTCTAATAGCAGTGTTGTTGGGTGAAAAGGTGTGTCGAATTATCCCAAATATAATTGGTTAAAAAATTATTAAATTATTAAATTAAAAAAGTGTAGCAAGTTTTCGTTGTCAACTTTCTATTAGTGTTAGCGTATAATACAGCAATTAGTGAAATCAGCATATAAAATCCTCTAAAATTTCACCTACAACAAAAACCAATAAAATTTTCCACATGTGGCATCCACTTGCACGAGATCTGGCTTCACTCCTACAAGAAGCAGTGCAATACACACGCAACTTGGTGGTGTCTAAGGTAAGAAACAATGGGAGTCTTTAATTATTTGAATATAATTATGTTTTTTTCCAAATATAGTATATTTAAGTTTCGCCAACTTCTTAAAATAAGAATTAAACATTTTAGAAAACTCGAAAAAATTAATTAATTATCACATAAATTACAAATTTTGAAAGCAAAAAAAAAAAAAATTATAGTGAAATGAAACCTATTAGGAAAAAAAAATAAATGGGGTCGCGAAAAGTTTAAGTAGTCTAATGTTTGAATTTTGAATGCTTACAAACGGTTTATCTTAATTTATGGCAACACTACGAGTCCTATGGAAAAATGTTGAATGACAAAGGTATAGATAATAAAAATGTCTTTAACTTTTTTTAAACATTTATTTCACATAATCTCAAAATATATGTGAAAAATTTAAATAACACAGTTTTTGGTTTTTAATTTTTATTTGCAAAAAAAAAATCTTTTTTTTACGAAGTTTGATATAAACTAACCTTTTTATTATTATTATATCTTAAATACACTTTAGTATTTCTGCTTTAAAATACTTATTTTTTACCTTATTTTGACTTAATAAAAAGACACTACTTTTCAATCGACGAATCAATGCCACGATCACAACAAATTTCTTAGAACAAAAAAAAGTAAAAGTTAAAAATAAATGTTGTCTAATTTTTGACCTTTAATTTCAAGTAATTTTTTCACAATACGTTGAGAAGTTTTAGTATGTTATTTTTAATTCTATTTTGAACATATTCACTAACTTTCACTTTCTTGTAATTTACGAGACTAATTTTCTCGTAAGTAACTTTGCTATTATTTTCTCTCTAATTTGATCGGACTAAATGTTTTGGTTCCTTCTTAAATATTGATTAATATCAAATTTCGCAAACTCAATATTTCCATTTTTCAAAGTTAAGCTGTTACTTATGAAACTTTTCACTAACAAATATATAAAATTTTTTAAATTTGACAGCTTAAGCTTTAAGCAAAACTGAATCAGTTATTATTTCAATTGTCTCCTCTGACTATTTGTACGTAAAATAAAATTCAATGTAAAATAAACATCAAGAAATTCGTTTCTATTCAACTATTCAGAAGGATCATAATTATGAATTAGTTCTATTCATTCAAAATATAATTATATTGTAATACTCAAACTACTTTGTTTAGCTTTTTGGCTACATTAAGTCTGAAAATTTGATAGGCATAGCGAAGCAGAAAATAGAAAAGAAAATGAAGATGTGCGTTACACCTTGCACTTCTTTAGGATTTAATTGAGCTATATTCTCAGCTTAATACAAACAGACATTGCTTGAGGCATAAAAATGCTTGCAACCTTGCAACTCTTGAATGTGATAAACTATGTACAACTAAAATGAACTGCTAGGCCTCCAAAGAGTTAGGGTTTTGCAGTCAATGAACTACACTTTTTCAAGAGCATAAATTGGGTTAGTAAAAAAGGTCACCAACATTGTTTATTTGATTCAAATCAAAGTAAAACTTTGGCAAATAATTTACATAACTTATAAGCGCAATGTGAACTTGAGTTGAAAGAACTTGATTCACTCCAACCGAAATTTGCATAAACATGAATTGTTTATGCCTAAGATACGCATGTACTTTAAACTTCTTCTGATAGCAGAAAACTTTAGTGGCGGCCTGACAAATCGCTCACTGCAGTACATTTGTGGTATTGAAGAAGGTCTAATCGTAGTTAACTTTTTATTAATGTTCATTTGTGTTTGCCCGACGTGATAACAATTGAAACTCGCATTTGTTTGGAAGACATATTAGTATCTTAATTACATAGATAAACTTGTATATATATAAAGGTTTTTATGCCAATTTCTAGATATTGAGCTGAATTAATACAAGTATTTACTTTCAAATTTAGTACTTGGTTGCGATTTGAGATGGACACTCCCATTTATGGTATACATATATTGTCATAATCTATTTGATAATAACCTAATTTGTATATTTTCTTTCAAGATATTACTGAGTCAATATTATGTATTTGGATATTTTTGCGATTATTTGCTAAAATTGTAGGCAAAGATTATTTTGGTATGAAGTATTAGTCGAATTATGATATTTTTGGATTTAATTTACCATGTCTATGTTTACCTTTTTACAGATTCAAAAACGTATTCAAGGCTACTCGGTCGTTATTGTAATTAGTCGGTATAATTATCGATAACAGACGATCGATAGGTTTAAACTTTGAAGATTGGCGATCACGTTTATTAAAAAAACAGATTGATTAGTTTTTCTTTTCGTATGTCTAACAAAAAATACTTTTAATTCACTTGTATGTCCGCAATTGAAGTATACTGCGGTGTCAAAAAAATCTGTTACAAGGTTCTGGTAATTTTCTATTTATTTTTAGGGCTATGTGTAAAAATAGCATCGCATATGAAACTTAAAAAGGAAATTATTTAATTTAATGAGGGTAATTGTGTTGAGAGCGCACACTTCCGCAGCGTCCCTTATTTCCGCAATCACATAGATTTAAAAAATCTAGCGCACTTACTTAACAGACATACATATGTATACGCAAACATAAGCATATGCTCATATTGCGCATCAAGAATTTGAGGAAGTGAAGTATTGTTTCCAACTATATACATATATATGAATATGAATGTATATGATATATTACTGCTTATAAGATAAGCAACTCGTACAATATATTAAATATAAAAGTGCATATCATCGGAATCAGAAAATGTGTTATTCTCCATAGTTTCTCAATCTTAAGTAGTACATAATTGTCTGAAGAAAAGTATTTGTTGATAGCCTAATGTGGGCTAGCATATCAGTTATTATTATTATTATTATTTACTTAGGTTATGTTATACCCTGAAAAAAGTTTTTAATACCCAGAGGGAAACATCGTAGACCCTATAAAGTTTATATATATTTACATAATTAGCGTGACGTGCTGAGAAGACTTAGCCACAACCACCTGTCTGTCCGCCCGTATGTATAAACGCGAACTGGTTTATTAGCTTATGAGATATTGACCATGATATAGTAACCTCGAATATCTGCGTTATAGCATTCAAATAAAGTACTTTTATAGAAAACTTTTTTATTTGACAAGATATTATATCTTCATCACACTTGAACATCATAAAAGTGCTATACCCGCTATCTTCATTGCTACCAAGTTTTGTTTGCATATTTTAGTACAATAATTTATAGAAAACATATATAAAAGATTATTACAACGTTTTTTAAAGCGAACAAAAGAACTTCTTCACTGGGAAAGAATCGTAACACTATTGCGTCAGAGCACATGCTAGCGCAGGATTGCATCACAAGTGCTGTCCGTTTGTTTGAGCATCTGGTATAGTTTGTTCGATTCGCTACTCTCCAAAGCTTGGCGTATCGAAGACAGCTATATTAAAATTCCAAATAAAAAAAATTTGTTTATTTTGGTTTAGTACTAGTTGCAGTTGTTGATACATTTGTAGGCTTTATAGCCTATTTTTTTTAAATATAAAATGATGAATTTCGAAGCGCAAAAAAAAAAAAACACTAGAACTCACACTCTACGCTTTCATAAATTTAATCCCAGGGGATTTACTGTATGTCGGAACTACAATACTTTATGACTTATAATTACTTAAGTACATGCTATTGAAAGTTAACTCGTGTTCATTGTATTTCTGAGTGATAGTAGGTTATATTATAGTACAGTAGGAGTAATTAGACAGAAAATCACATTTAACAATAAATTTAAAGACTATTGTATGAATTAAAAACTAATCTATTATTGGGAAAAGTATTAAATTTTTCAAAACCAATTAAGTCATAAAAAAAAACAGTTACATTTAGTTGCTCACCAGAAATTTGCTTACGTGGATGCCTTGTAGGATAAGCACTGTTTATGTAACTAGTTAGATTCTAGTGAAATTCGAATGAAAAGAACTTAAAGTTAAGAGCATAATTCTGGAGACAGTGCTTCTTCTTACGAAAATATATTTTAGTCCATAATGTCAAATAAAACCCACTTTTATTGACGGGAATATTTTGAAAATGTGATTTTGATTTGTGAATCATAAAAACAAAGCAAAACAGCTGATTTTGACATTATGAATGACAAATTGTATTATTTGGGCTATCAACAAAACCTTATATAATTGAACCATGGTTAAAAGCTGAACAAAAATGCTAGATTACCCAATACTGTCTAAATTCAATGTATGCTTGAGGTTTTTTATGACCACATAGTTTTAACATAGTGGAACTTAACATAACTTCATTTGATAATAATAAAACAATATGAATTGATATTAATAAAGGAAGTAGAAGTAGTTTGAATTATCAATTTCATATCAAGTAATGATATGTAAAAGCGTCTTTCTTTTTAAGGATATTTAACTTCAAATTTAGATGGTTGTACAAATTAACTCCAACACCACTACCATTGATGGATTGGTTTAATTAGAAGGTTTCGCTATAATAAACTATTCTGTATTATGATAATTTTAGATAATTGAGTTATGAAGTGTTATTGCCAATTATTGTTTTTATTACTAGCAACTGTTTATATCTCTTTTATTGTCATTAATGCTTAGGGTATTCACGAAAACAAATAAAAAAGAGAAGAATAAAAAACGTTAACTTCAGCTAACGAAATCTACCCATTACTATCCCCATCACAGGTGCATTTCGTATAGGGTATAACAAATCTTAATATTTTGATTGATCGGTTTGTATGACAGCTATATCGTATAGCAGTCCGATAGGAGCGATTAGAACAAATAAGCAGCTTCTCGCGGAGAAAAGGATGTATGCAAAATTTCAGAACTCAGCTTGTCACGCTGATCTTATATTTACATATGCATATACTTTAAATATCTCCGACATTTTCTTTGTATGTTAAAAACTTTGTGGCAAACTACATGCACCCTGTACAGGGTATAAACATGATTACATAATAACTAAAGAGATATTCAGGTCATACTACATGGCGTATACGCAACTTGCCAATCATGACGGCAGAGGTGGCCAACAGCAAGCAAAGAAACTCATTTATTTCCATTTAAAGTACTTTAGATAAACATACATACACATTTGAACGTAGATACTTACCATAAAAGTATCACAATTTTTCCAATATTTAGCCGAACAGTTGAGTTCACTCTTCATTCATTCACCTGCAATATACCCAGCTATTAATTTCTACACATACATATATTTCTGTGTATACATATGTTGTATATGTAATCATTTACACATTTTATCTCAAAGTCGCTGTTTAATAACCGTCAAGTACGGATATGAGTATGTCGTTGAGATATGTGCGCTATTTGCATTTACAGTTTCGCGTTAGTTGTTATTAGTATTTTTGTTGTTGTCGCCGTTCCGCCACAAAAACTGTAATTAACATTGCGCGCTTAGCAATTGTTGCTAAAATTAGAAATATAAATGTAAGGTAGCTCTATATGCGAGGGGAACCATATGTAAAACTTAAAATTACCGTTATATGGTAGTTAGGGGTGGTGGTGAATAGGTATTTATACATTTTTAATATCTTAAATAAGTGTGTATGAAAATTTTAGTAAGAATTCTCGAAGGTCAAACTGCTAGACGAACCAAATATAAAATAAATAGACAGATATGTCCATCCCGTTGTACGCAAGTTGCGCTGGGATTTGTTGGAAATATAAGAATGTAAATTTTAATATCGAGCAAGAGCATAAACAAAAACAAGTTACGGACGGCAGAACTGATTTATGGTATGTCAACTGCTCTGTCACAGAAAAAGAGAGCAAGAAGCAGAGCGCCGTTAGTTAGCAGATACACGGCAATCAACTTGCGGTCATACAGACATTTTAATTTATATATTTACATACTCGTACGTACACATATCTGTATGCATTGCTATTATTAAACACGTTAGTTTTACTTTCCAGCGCTTTCATGAAGATGACTTTCAATTTATTTCTGTTGTGTTTCTTACAAAAAATCTTTGCTAAAATGACTGCAATTACGGCGAGAGGTAAAGATAAGCATTTAATTGTTCAGATTATTTCAGGTTCAAGCCGGCTTTCAAAATCTGTGTGCTTTATAAGCTAAGGAAACATTGAGTAATGTGTGATTAAATAATCGCTTTTTGTCGGCTCTGAACACGAAATAACAACTATTGTTACTATTTATACTTTATATGATTTTTACATATGTATATATAAGCAGGTACATATATACAGAAAGACACTTATATACTAAATTATTCTCGAAATGTTTGCACTCAAACGGCATATAAAAACGGTATTTTAATTGCACGGCACTTGAATGTTTGAAACCAAAAGAGAGTCCAAGCGTTACAATACCTAAAATTGACAAAAGTCTAGAGGTCTCCAATGCAACCATGTGGAATGTATTTACTTAACAAATATTATTAAATAACTTAAGAGTTTACTTTCTGTTGGCGACTGATGTATAATTAACCTGTTATACAAATAGTGAGTATTGGATAGGGTGGCTACCCACAGAGAGAAACTTCAAGATATGAATTACAGTCACTTTTATATTTTTGTAGGGAAAGAGCAGCAGAAGCCTAGCGATTAATTCTGTAGTACATTCTCCGAGTTCTCAACCGAGTTTCGAAAACAGAAAAAGTCATAGAGAGCCAAAACTGGCGAATATGATTACTCAGCGATACCTTTTGTTTCGTGTTTAGCCAAAAAGTCAGTGTTGACCATTATGGAATGGGCCGACGCAATATCGTAGTGAAGAATCCATGAATTGGCTGCCCACAAATCTGGTCGTTTATAACAAATTGCTTCATGTCAATGCCTCAAAATGGTCAAGCAGTATTCTCTATTGACTTGTTGACCATTTGAAACGAACTCATGTTGAACGGTGATGAAAGAAATTGATGAGCATCAACTTAGTTTTTGACGTGGTTTTTCAGTTTCGGCTCATTTTTCAAGCGTTATTGGCTGGATTGTTGGACAGTTTTGACATCATATTCGTCACCTGTAATAATGCTTTTGATTAATGCAAGGGTCAAGTCTAACATTGGCACGCTTCATACCGAAACATAAACCAAAATGTGTTGAGTCAAGTCTGTCAATACGACCATTTTGAAGTACTCTTTCTTTAAATTTTTGTCATTAACATACATGTATCGACCATTTGCACGAGACAAGTTGACTTCACGACCTTTATTGAATGCATTGTGTCACTCAAATGCGACATAAGGTAGACTCCCCAAAACACGATTACATAGCCGAGACTTAGTTGGGGTTTTGCTCGCGCAGATCAAATGTACCGGCCCTAATCTATTTTGATCAGATTATAGATCGGACAAAATCCGTTTCTTTTCACAGTCCATACGAAAAGTAAGCTTGGAAAGAATTTGCCCTTGCATTGTTCGCAAATAAAATCTGAGTGCAATTTCCGCCAGTACTTCACCCATACCGAATTAATTTGTGACTTACTTCAAATTGGTTAGTCAACGAAATTCAGAGAACTTATCTATATCAGTGATCTAAATAAGGTCAATGCCATAATAAATCAACTGATGAGAATATGTATTATCATTATTTAATGAGAAATCTGAGATAAGAAAAATCTAAGAAATTAACAACAACACTGATTAATTTGCATTTTTTGCGTAATTTTTTATTTATGTCGGTTTGAATAGATATGTACACATATTTGTATTAAAATACATATATTTATACAATAAATGCTGCCTTGATCGATATAAAATCCCACAAATGATGTACAAGTAAATATGTTTGTTTGTATAAAATTACGGTTGATTGTAACAAATATGGAATTGATTACTTAATGCAGGGTTTCTCAAACTGTTAGCGACCTGTCTAGGATTAATTTCATATAAAAAACACTGTATTCCATACATTTCGCTTGCTTTATTCTTAATATTCTTAATAATATATATTAGCCCTAGTATAAAATTATAGAGTAAAAATAAGAAAATAAATATTTCTTTTAAATATTGTAATCTCCAAAAATCTTTTTCAGTAATTTTTTGTGAACGGCTGACTTACAGAGCTAGTAACCAAGTAGACGCGATCTAGCCATTGCATTTGACGTAACAATCCGTATAAAATATGACTGAGTCGCTGTGACCCGGTTCTGCCCATTTCGGTACTGTAAAATTCAGTTGATTCTCCACTCTATGACTTACCAAAATGGGCTTTCCGACGCAAACGGCCAGCGAGCAGCCATTCTTAGCAGTATTATTTCTAAATGGAAAAGTACATATTATTTTATTTTACAGAGGCAGACCGACTGCCGCTGGGCTTACTTGTTGTATTTCAATTTTTTATTACAACAGCAGCAACAATAAATTAATAATTACATTAGAATAACAAATTGCCAGTGCTACTTGTCGGCTTGTGACTCAATTAATTGTCGCTGGCAATTAACATTAAATTATATTGCATGATCATTTGACGTGCAAATAGCAAGCGAACAGGCGCGCAAACGAACGTGGTAATGAATGAAGGAACGAGTGAATGGATCTGCGCCATCTACGCAACGAATTGTTGTTGTTAAGGAATCGGTATGTTTTTTTAAATGTAAAATAAGAACGCAAGCAAATGCGAGCAATTCTCAATAGATTGTATGTAGATTGCAGTGCGGTAAAGATCATTCGAATGCCTGCAAATATTGCAATTAAATGTTCGGCAATGATTCATTCAAAGCAAATTGCAAAATACTCTAAGCGATTTCATAAGTTATTCTGCGTTTACATCGGCACAACAATTTATTGCAATTATTGCATGATAATGTAAATATTTTTCGTCTATGACACAATAACATTTCTGTCGTAGAAAATTTTCCATGCCTAGAAATGTAACTCAAATTCTTCTGTTGCCCACGGCTAATTTCACTGAATTGCACTGTTCTCGAGTATTCTTATGACAAAGAGAATGCTTTAAGTTTTCGCTGTAAATTACATAAATTGTTTACAGTTTTCCCATGATTTTTATTTTTTTATTCATAACTGTTGTACAATATCGATTTGCAATTTATCATGCATAGACCTTTACCTCTGAGTAGGTGTTTCAACCGAAAAACATTACCTGACTCGAATTCTTTGTATGCAATTAAGGGGGTAGCTAAACTTTTCTATTATGGTACGACAGCTATAATTACTTTTTGGAATTATTGTATTTTTCTAATTGTTATTAAGTTATTGCGGTTTTTTTCTGTAAGCATTTAATTTTATATAACTAAGATTCTTGAGAAGTCCAGTGGCTTTATGAGAAAAATTGATTTACTATAAATTAAATTTTTTTAAATTATACCCAATTATTGTTAAGAACACAATAAGTATATAAGAGTCTGGTGCGATTTCTTGCTATTCAAGACTGACACTTTTTGAATTTTATTGAGGCAACTAACTCACGTAATTATTTTCTTAGCTAACGTCAAGTTTATTTTGATTTCAATTATTTTTATAACAATGTTGTTACATATAATTGAAAATACTATGGTTCTTAATTTTGATTTACGTACATTAATACTGCGTCAAAAACATGAGTTTGTTGACCATTTGATGATTCTGTTACTAAATATAATATTTTCTATAACTCGGCTTAACAACTGATTAGAGATACCTTGTTTTACAACAAATATTTTGGAGCGATTTAATAAATTTTTTGCACGCAAACTTTTTTAAACTCAAATTTTCTTAAACAACCTTATTAGTGTAGTTGTTAATAATCACAAAATCTTAAACTCGAGTTGTGACACGTAAATTTGCGGGTTGTTGTCAAATACATATATTTTACTGAACCTACTATATACTTATATTTGAGAATAACCATCGAATTTAAAGTTGACACGTCAAAAAGTTTTATATATATGCGCGTATTTGTAGAAATGTTCGAACTTACGTGCAATCAGCTCTCAAAACTTTAATTACGTTGTTCACGAAACGCTATTTTCAAAGTCGGTAAGAAAAATTTCTCCGAGACAGCTGGAAGTTTTCACATGACCTTCTTAGATATTTAATAGGTAATGATCGAAGGAATCAAATTTTTGATAATAATTTTTTGAGCCACTCTGAAAGGTACAATTTTTCATAAAAATCGATCTTTTTTAGGGAAGCCGCCATCTTATTAAAAACCAAATTTTGACTTGTGCTTCGATTTTTACCTATAGTCCTAAAAGTAATAATAAATGTTTTCGAATTGAGATAATTCTAAGCAGAAACATGTTCTTCACGGTCAGAGACCTTTTTTTCGGAAGTCCCCCTATAGGTCGACTAGGGCTCAACTTCTGGTTGCAAATGTATACTTAAGTACACACATGTTTCCAGCTATCATGGCACTTTCTAATCGTTTTGCAATCAGTTGCCAAGTTTACAAATGCAAGTGACCAAAACTTATAAACCACTTGAGCATGCTAGACACCCAATACCGCTATTCATTACGTACATAATATCCTGTTTATGTTTATGGACAAATAGCAAACTTCTCAATTGAAAATGTCAACGAAGCGTGCGCTCAATAAATCACTTTTTTCAAATATAAATATTTCTACAAACTCGTGCATATTTGTAACAAATATTTATGCGAGCATGCCGCCGACAACTTTTTGTGTTTTTGTAATGCATACATACATTTGTATGTGTGTTTGAATGTGGGTGCTTCGGAAAATGTCTACGCAACACGGTTCGATTCATACGCGAAGCAAGCGATTATGCAATATAAACAGTGATGTACATGTGCTTACACACACACGCGCGAGTGTAAAGGTGTTGCATAGAGTTAAAGCAATAATTGTCACCCGCCGCCCCTTAAGCTCTACTTGACTGCTTTGTTATTGTTATTATTTGGTCATGTTCAAATTCCAATTTAAATGTTTGTTTTTGTTATTCTATGCAATTAACACCCACAAATACCATCATTCCCAAGGGGTATGCATAATCACTTCCAACAAACACACACTCAACTGCAGCGCGCCGGCAACCGAGTCAACCGATCGATGCAATTCCATGCATGCCGTCGATGCGAGTGTGACCAAGTCTTCGTATTTGCTTCCTTTTACAAGTAAACCTACAAACTACACATACAGACATAACTAAGTGTGTGTGTAAGAAGGCGCTAGTTTTTAACGATCGTTCGGTGAGCATTGATCGCTTGCCATTAGCTCGAATTACAGGTTTATAATGTATCTTGTTGTGTTTTTTATTGTTTTTGTTTATGTTTACATGCCTGCCTGTTGGTTGATTGTGTAATCTGTGTTTATTTTCACAAAATTCCCGATACGCATCATCGCCCACCGTTGTGGCGAACGTGTACACGATCATTGAGCATTTACTGTTGAATGGGTTTTTGTTAAACAACAACAAACGGCATAAATTGTTGCTTCGAATGCAATGCAGCCGAAAGTTCATGGCAACATTACGATATCGAAAAATGCACGAGACATAATTACAATGCAAAATAATAGCTATGCGCGTGAATGTATTCATGAAATGGGTGATCATACATACATAAGTACTTATATATGTACATATGCACATACATATGTATGTTTGCATACGAAGATAATGTACTATATTTAGTTAACAATGATAAACCTGATACCTTTAAAAACATATAAATAATTTTTATGCAAATTTAATGTTTTTGCAAAGTCGGATTTCGAGCCGCACATTTCGGGATCCCGAAAATGTACAAATATATTTAGTTAACAAAAATAAATTGCTTCTAAAAACAAAACAAGAATTCATAATTTTTTTGCAATTTTTACATCTTTTTAATTTCGTGATTTCGCGTGGAAAATTATCATATTTAAGTATGAGAGATAAATAAAAAAAATTGTTTAGCCTTTCCTCGACTAAAATATTCACCGAGATAAAGTTAAGATGGACTTGTAATTGTAATTTATAACTGTGAAGTTTAGCTCTCGTAGAAATACTGTTTTTAGTTTTCCATATAAACCCACTTGGGAATGTCACGCGAAGACCATCGACCTAACTTGCCGATATTCCAGCAGTATTACTAAGCGTTTTTCTAGTTTTAATATACTTGTAAGGTAAACAATATCTCTAATTTAAAAAATTTTAAATGCAACTAAATATTGTATAAAGTAGATTTCCGTACACTTCGCTCGCTGAATACATAGTCCGGCAATTAACTAAGTGCAAAAAGTTTCCTTTGCCGCATAGCAAAGGCTTGGGGAAACTCCAAACATCAATTAAGATCATATTAGTCATAAGCCATACATACATACATACATTCAACATAAACATTTAGTACACACCTATTTGAATGCATGTGGTTTGCTTTGTGGCCAATATATGTGTGTATGTATTTCGAACTGGAGTGAACGTTTTCCAATTCGATGTTGATGGAATGGCATGCAACAAGTGGTCATAACGCTGCAAACTCATGCACAAGCACACATAAGTGTATAACAAAATTCTCTTGAAAATGCCTCTGCTCCATTGACTGCCTGTAAAATGAAAATCGGTAGAGAGAGCATGTAAAAAAGGGGGCACAAAAAGAGCGCTTCAGATCGTACAAGAGAGCGAGAGCGTTTTTTTTTATAAACATCGAAAAGAAGTCAACCTTTTTTATCACCGATTGCTGAAGCAGATAAGCTGAGCTAAAGAGAATTGCATTTTGTCGCTTTGTCGCGTCGCATATGTGATGTTGCCGAGTACAACAAAAGAGTACTTGCGATATTTGTGATACTCTCACGGTGTTTGCATGCATGAAGCTATATGTATATGAAAGTGTGTCAAGTGTGTGGTTGTGACTCTTTGGTGTTTGGTAAAACCCATGAAATACATTCATACCTATATGCACGTATGTACGCATGTGTGTATTTTCAGAAGTTTTTGAGAATTGCCTTAATTGTTGGTGTTTAAATCCATTTTAATTGAAAACAGTCAATTACCCAGAAGTATTATGGCTCAGTGTTGACTTTCAACGTTTAAAGTGTAAAAGATTTATCCTAAGTGAACGGAATTGTTTATCAAATACGAAGAAAATGACAAGTAAATGCAAATTGTTTTGAAAAATTGGTATGTTTCGGAAAAATGTAGCACACTTTTAGGCGTTAAGCATTTGTTTCTGATTTTTATATGTTTGAGTGAGTACGAGAGATAAATCAGTCGATGTAATATTTTCGTTAGAAAACTCTAATAAGCTTTATTAGCAAAAGAAAAGCATATCCAAACTTCGAGTGGCTGTAACGTTGACGAAGAATAGAGGTATTTTTGCCAACTTCAATAATCTTGGTGTGATCGAGAAAACTTATACAGGTTTAACTGTATAAGCTATCGATCAGACAATTCAGGTAGAAAGCTACTTCGACATAACCCAAAATACTGCTTGAAAACAATATAGGAGTTTCTATTCGATTTTAGATAATTTTTCACATTTTGCCAATAAAGACTTCAACTTAACGAATTTTTTTTTGACGCAAAATATCTAATATTAAGGTATACCTTTTTTGTAACCCCTGATGGATGATGGATAATAGTTCCAATTATAATGGAAATAATTGACTTCTGCTCTTATGCAAAATAGCTTTGACCTCTCAATCTACTTTTTGGTCTGTATGTATTATTAGATATCTAGTAATCTTATTTATCCCAAAGAGAAACCAATTTTCTCTAGCCTTTGCGAGTACAAATTTCTTGCTGGGCATTTTACATATATATCAACTATTACTTACTCACACACACACGCATAGCCGCGCATGTAAACGTTAGTATCTATGCGAGCCATGCATTTCAAGAGATGATTTCTACTCACGAAAATTTTGGTTACCAAAGAGAATTCCACCACAAGATTGGATACCACTATTGATAATTGAGCGAGTTAGTATGTACGCATGTATGGACATACAAACGCACGTGGGCATGTATGACTGTATGTGTGTAGTTGTTGCCACTCTGCATAAATATATGTGCTGAGCAAAGCAAATGCGATTTGTGCGAGTATCTCTATCTATGGGACAGTAGTGGGAACTTCTACGAGCCAGTTGCGCGAGTAGATATGCTTGCTGCTTTGCTGCCTTTTGCGCTCAGACCAGGCGGCAGCCTCTATGACTTTGCTGCTTGACTGCTTGGCCGCTTACTGTGCTTGGCATTGCTTGCATGCATTGGTAGCGGTTTAAAATACAATGTCTGACGCCGCATTTGCTTTAGTCCTTAAATAAGAAGCAACAAGTTAACATCAGCTCAAATTCATTTGACTTCGCGAGAGATACAAATTCAATAAATAACAACAGCAACAAGTTTCTTGTTTCTTAGATAATCAAACGCAGTTTTACAATAAAAAAGCAACAAAATATTAATAAAAAAAAAGTCAAGCAAAGCGAAAAGTGTCAGTGTGCAATACACGAAAGAAATTAAATAAATAATTAGAAATAAATGAGCTAGTGCAAGAATACAAAAAGTTAAAAAAGTAACTAATTGAAAGATGTAAGCAAAAGCAAGATATTTTTATTCAATCTTTTTTTGCAAACGATTGCAAATTTGCGACACAACAACAGTTTGCATTGAAAAACAACAAAGAAAAAAAAATTATTTTTATTTAAATAAATATATGTGCATCGAAATGCAAAGTCATAAATAAACAAAAGCTTATACAATATAAATAAATTATCCAGTAATATTAAAATTATTTAAAAAAGTTACAAATTCACAAAAAATATACGTTTATGCGCGCCTAAGCGACGTACCAGTTTGATTGCAATTCGTTTTCTTGGCTCTGTAAACGCTTTTGAGCGCACAACGCTTTGGTCGTGTTAGCGTCGGCGTTTGTTGTGACGACGGCATTTTGCGGTTTCGAGGTGGCCATTAGGCGAACGGACAATTAGCCAATAAATATTGGCAACAACAAATGAAAAGAGACGACATAAGAGCAACAACTTTTAATAATTGTATCTAAAAAATTAAATAATAAATATAAAAAAATAATAAAAATAAATTAATAAAATATAATAAA
The DNA here is from genome assembly GCF_042242935.1 of Bactrocera oleae. Taxonomy (NCBI): domain Eukaryota; kingdom Metazoa; phylum Arthropoda; class Insecta; order Diptera; family Tephritidae; genus Bactrocera; species Bactrocera oleae. Next base: position 67,010,061 of record NC_091538.1, read on the forward strand.
AAATTTAGAAAGTTATACAGAAATTAAAAAAATATAAAAAATTTAAAAACAATAATATATATAAAGTAAAAAATATAAAGCAATACAAAATATATATACTTTTTAATATTAATTAGAAATAATGTTCATTTAATACAAAAGACGTAAATTTCTTGATAACAAATAAAAAAAATTATAAAAAACAAAACATATATAAAAAGTTAAATAAATATATATATATATTAAAAAATTAATGTTATAGACTAAAAAATAAATGAGTTCAAAAATATTGAGGAATATTTAATGAAAAAATTCTTAAAAAAAAAGAATGTTAAAAATATTTGATTCTAATTAAAATTAAATAATTACAATAAAAGCATTACAGAATAAATTATAAAAAAAACTGTTCTTCAAACAAAAAAGTTAAAAACATTTGCTTCTAAGGAAAAAATAAATTGTTTTCTAATAAAAAAAAAACTTTTCTTCACTAAAAAAAATTTTATATAAGGAAAGAATGGGTTTAAAAATTTTTTTTCCAAATATTATAGTTTTTGAGGCAACATTACTAAAAAAACATTATTTCATTTAATCAAATAGCATATTCCAAAAATAAATTTTTAACCATAAGCAATATATCTTCATTCTTCGTAAAATTAGCCTAATCACACTTGAAAACCATATTCAACATAGGTATGTGCATCCAGCAGCAACAACAAGCCAGCGCACTATGAATCGCCCAATACCCCCCTTACGCTAACAATAATGGGCAAAAGCAACAATTTTTCCGCCAAAGATATAAATTGCAAGTGTTAATTACGCACGTGCAGCGCGCAACTATTGCTGTCAGCAAGTTGTTGTTTTGCCTGTGTTTTTTGGTTTTATTTTCTGTTCTTGGACAGAAAGCAGGCGTCCCATGGCAAGTCTCATAAAGAGATGTAGTTTATTTAATTGAAAAATTTTCATTTTCATTGCTATTTGGCGTGTCAGCCTGCAGACCAACAAAAATAACTGCAAATGTTCACATACACGCACACAAACTAACATATTGACATATGTAGTTATTGACAATATTTGAGAAGTGAGAAATTTTTAATTTCGAATTAGCATTCGTTTAACTTGCATTTGCAATGGAAAAATACTAAAATGATCACTGTTTGTCATTTTGTTTTAAGGCTCATTTGGTTGCCCATCAGCTTGTGCTGTGTGTGTTGCTCTTCAGCCGGTATTGACTTTTAGTAAGATAAGTTACTGTTAATACAGTTTAAAAATGCAGATTTTTGCGCTTACATATTTTAATGTTTAAAAGAAAGAACTAAGGCAGTTTGATAATATGTGCTCTCATTATGCGTTCCATTCGTTCTCATTATACCATAAGTTTCTTGAAAAAAAAAAAATTTTGTTTTCTAAGGCAGTGTCTAAATCAATTAAATTTAGTTTAATTTGTTTATATAGGTCTTACCATAAACTTTTTTTTAAACAAAATAATGTTTTTATTATACAGTGGAAAATACATTTCTGGCAGAACTAGATTCGATAGTGGTGCTCTAGGCAGGACTAGTTAGATTTCTTGTGAATTTCAAAATTCGTTTTTTTCCTACATATATATCGAATGTACATGTATTTGGGAATATTTTCCGAAAATTTTAAGTTGATCCGCTAAATAGTCTCGGAGATATGAGCGTATTTGTAACAAATTTTTAATTTAGTGTAATCGACTCCTAAAACTTGAAACGCGTTTTTCTCGAAACGATGTTTTCAAACGGAAACCGAAACGGCTAGAGCGATCGACTTGAAGAAATTTCTGAGATATATTTGTCAGGTAATGATCGAAAGAATAAGATTTTTCATAACAATTTCGATTTTTTAAGTCACTTTAAAGTGTTAAGACGTTTTTTGGGAAGCCACCATTTTTTGACTGGTCCTGTGAGCATTACATGCATTCATATATAAAAATAATAAAGTCTTTTGTATTTTGGATTTGAGATAATCAGCAGAAAAATCTTTCTCGCCACCCGACAACTTTTTTCGGACGTCCTCCTGGAGATCGGCTGCGGAATCAAGGGAATATAAAAAAACTCGGGGCAGAATATTGTACACATATGACTTGAAAAATGATTTGCCAAATATTTAGATGCCTCTCATAGATATATGCATACATACACATATATAGTTATATATATCACATCAACTATCTAAAGACCGACTTCAACAAAAGCGATTGCGCTAGCAATAAAGCCACCCACAATCGCACAAAATCAACAAGTTAAACCGTTATTTGCTTAGTTATTATTAAGTCAATGAGTCACTGACATAGCGCACCTCGATGCTCATTGTTTGCTTTCACAATACTCTATGTTTAATGATCTTATCACAGTTTCATATCTCCCAACAATCTCTCCAATGGCATCCCTTTTACTCACACTCCGTTTTGTTTGCTCATTAGTGTGTTTGCTTTCTTTCTATGGTTCTCTTCATTGCCACAATTCTCCTAGACAATAGTGATTTTTACGTTTTTTTTCGCTCTTTTTCATGTTTTACTGCATTTCTGCTTGTATTGTCCTGTTCTATTGTTGCCACTGTTGTCAAGTGGTTTTTACTACTCTTACCTGCCACTGTCGGGGTGTTGTTTGTTAGTCGAGTACTTGAACATTCTACACTTGTAGACAGACAGTAATTGCTGCGCACATATGTATATATATGTATGTGTGTTTACCTATTGGTTTCATGTGTTCAGGTGCAAGCGATTTTCGTCTTCATTATTGGTCTATCAAAAATGCCATCGCCCGCATCATTTACGCTGGCGGCAGCAATGATAACAACAACTGTCAAAGTCACAATAAATTGTTGAGACAACTTACAGCCATACATACAATTATTTCTGTGTATGTATGTCTGTAAGGGAATAATGTTGGTATGCGTGTAATTATATTGCTACTGTTAGATTTATCGGTAACAATCTGGTAAGTTGACCTTTTTTAAAATAAAACTGTTGTTTTTCATTGATTTGTGGTGAACGCACGTCCAATTATCACAAAAAATCAAGTAATTTCATGTATTTAAGATGGCATAAATATGTACATATGATGCATCCACTTGTGTTGACTGAACCAACGATATTTTGGGTTATTAAAAAATGTTTGACCAAATATCGGCTAGACTTATAGAAAATACTCTGAAATCTAGCATTGGTTTTGACATACCTAACATAAAAAACTAGCAATTACAACAGTGACAAATATATATGCATCTGATCAAATTTGACCCGGACTGACAAAACTACATTTTCACGTTTTTAATACAAAACTACGAACATAAATAGCAAATCTAGAGAAAAAAATTTTTTTTATCAATTTTGCCCGGTAAAATTTAATGAGATCCTACAAACGGTCTATTTTTCAAATCATACTCTGTTTTTAAACTGTTTCTATTCCATGTGAAGATAGTTCAAATTATGCCAACAGAGTGAAATTTCAGGTCAATTCATTGAAATGTCTGAGTTATTGAATTTTGTATGAGTAAATGACAATTTCACCTAAAGCCAATAGGCAATCTACTTATATATTCGTGGGTATAATTTCTTTGCATACATTCTAAAATGGTCAAAGATATTCATTTAATTATTGCTTACTAAAAATAAAAATAGAAATTTTAAAACTAATATTTGAAAAGGAAATTACATTTCAAAAATCTGCCCTACTTTTCGATTATTTTAAGGTCTTTTGAGATCAAATCGGTTTACTCATGCATAGCACGTGCTGTGTGGGAGCTGATATTATAAACATACGTCAACATATGTATATAATATTATGAATGAAATTTTTATATTTTTAGTGAAATTGATATGAATTGCAAAATATTTGAGATTAGAAGGTAATCGAAAATTTTAATTGGTAAAGGTAGGCAGAAGGTCAATTTAGTCAATTTGCTAATTGAGGCTGTGTGAAACGCATATTGTGTGAAATTTTTTTAAAGTGTTTAAAAAATTTTTTTGTTTTGTAAATTACTTGATATAAATACCAAAATTATGCAAATTAGTAATTGCTTGAAATTTAATAAAATATAAGGAATCAAATATTTTCAATTTATAAATCAAAATTTTATAAAAAAAATTATTAAAATTAAATTGCAATATAGTTTTAAAAACAGTCCATACTTATAGTTTAAATTCTATATTTTATAAAATGAAACATTTAAAAATAAATTGCAATATTGTTTTGATTATTAGTGCTTTTTGGCTTGTACTCTTATTTTTAGACAAGTCATTCGCGCTTCCAAATGTCCCACTTTGGTTGCAACTACAATGACTTGTGTTATGTGCCATATATGTGTTTGCATGTATATATGTACACCTATATTTGCGTGTTGTAGTCATTTGTTTGTTCGAACTCAACAGGAAATATTATTTTGCGCAAAGCAAACACTTCCGACATTTCAAATGTTCACCAAAGTGAAAATACGTTTTTACCTTTAGCGATGAAAATGCGAAAAAAATCTGCATTTACCGAGAAAGGCAATATTTGAAGACAGAGCAGATAAGAAATGTTGACGAAAGTGCGAATAATGGAAATTAAATATTAGAGGCTCTTGCAGAGTGTGAAAAAATATTAACAAAGAAATAAAGCAATAGAAAAATATGTTATGAATCAGAAGCACTTATTTAATCGCAATTGAGTGTCATTCAAGTTATTCCCAAAAATTGCGAGTTCTAAATCAATTTTTAATAACGAAAGTAGTAACTTTAGGGGTTATATCTACTTGTAAATTTCATCCGTAATAATAACATTTATTTTTTGTTTTTTAAGCAAAAAAACCTTACTCATCGACATCTTTTTTGGAGGTCCTCTTAGAATCAGCTACGGGATAAAGACAATCAAATTTTCCGAACGAATCATGGATTATTAAAGAACATTAAATTCTAAAAAAAAGAATAATCATTTTTATATATTTATTAATTAAAATGATTTTTCAAAAAAAAAAATAATAATAATCAAAAAAAACGCATTTTTTCTGATTTGGAATTGGGCAATTAAATAACATCAATTTGTCTTGCTAATGTTATAATAATTATTTTTATTAGATTTCATAATTTCTATATTTTATATTTTCACTTTAAATATACAAAAATCTAAAATATATTAAAAAGTAAAAAAAAAATGTATATAATTTTTTTATTAAAGATTAAAAGAAAATTTTTCCTCGAATTAATGAAAACTATTTTCCCCTATAATCATAACTTTTGAAATTATTTTCAAAAAATAATACAATTTTTTTTATTTTCTATGTTTTTTTCTTTTGTTTTAAAATTTTTTCCAAACTTAGAAGAAAACATTTCACACACACAAAAGCAAAAATATAAACATAAGCATGTGTAATATAACTACATATGAAACATAAAAATATAATACAGCTTTTGATTATCCTAAACACCATAACCTAAAAAAAATAATTTTACATTCATGAGTCTAATAAAAAATTAAAAAAAATCAAAAACTGAACTAAAAGCAATAGCTCTTTCTTTAGAGTCTATTGAAAGCGAAGCCTCTTGTTATCGATGAATCATTTAAATTGAAGCACGTGACAAAGTGGCGTCGGCTAGCGGAACAATAAACTTTGTTTTATAAATATTAATTGTTTTGAAAATGCAACAACAACAAAAAAATAGCAAAAATCAATAATAAGCCAAACGAAAAGGCAACGCAAAAAATTAAAAGCACACAGACTTTGCATACAAACTAAACATAGCCACATGTTCATATGTACAAATACTCATATGTATACCTATATATGTTTGTGTATATGTATGCATGTATGCATGTATACTTATGTATGTGAAGCCTATGTAAAAAATGAGCTAAATTAAACTAAATTGAGTCTTGATTCTTATTGATGCAGATTGAGCAGTATTCGTCGCAACAACAACTAAAACAATACCAACCGTCGGCAAGCGGTCATAGTATTGCTAAATTAAACAAATATTGATAAACTGATTTGTGGCAAAAGTTACTTAATAAATAAAATAAAAGTTCGCTATAACACACACACAAATATTTGCACCAAAGGCAAATAAACAGAAAAAGAGTTGGCCAAAAAAGTAGAAAACATAAATTTATTCATAAAAAAAAGAAGAAGCATAGCGGCAGAGAGAGATTTCATAAATAAATATTGCTGCTATATTCGCACCTGCTGAAAAAAATAAGAAGAAGAAGAAAAAGAAAATCATAAATTTTATTCAACAGCTTGAAAAGTGAATTCGAAACAAAAGCGAAGCGCGTTTCAGTGTACTTAAACGAACGTAGTTTGAAAGCAATTTGTACATATTTGTATAATTGTTTAGAAAAAATAAAAGTCTACAACAACAAAATAACACAATCTACTACAAACCAGCAAAAGGCATTGTACTTGAATTGAATATAAATGAAGTTCTCAATAAATGTAAGTAAATTGGAGCAAAAATTATAATTAAAAACTCAAAATTTAGTATTTATGAGATTCTAGTATATCACATAGCTTTTAAAAAAGCGCAACTGGCTCTGGAATATATCAGAGATCAGAGAGGCTGATGAAATAATAAATAATGTAGTTAAAAGTTGAGATATTTGCGTATGGAAAATAATGTTGCTAGCAATATTTTGCCAAGCTTTAAAAGCAATTTCATTAATAAGATACGAGTAATTCGGTAATATGATGTAAATCATTAAACGTGATAACATTAAACAAAATATGAAATTACTACATAGCAACATATTGGGAAACAAATTTCTTAAAAATGTTATCGATTTTTGCTAATAGTAAATGTTCCTAACAACATGTTGCCAAAGCCTTATAAGCAATTTCGGTAAAAATAGCCATTAATAGTTTAACAATTATGCTGTAAACCCTTGAATTTAAAAATGTTAAATGTTTAGCAACATGATGAAAATGTCTCATTTCATATTTAAAAATATTTGTTTAAAATACAAGACATACGTAATTAAAAATTATTTTGAATAATGATTTGAAAAAGTTGCTAGCAAAATGTTGCTTAAAATGTGGCGACTTATTTGATTGCAATGTTTTATAAAATATTCTCTAAATCATTTTATTTAAAAATATTAAACAAAATATGAAATGTTTCACTGAGAATATTTCAAAACAATTGTAAAATGCAAGATAAAAGTATAAAATGTTAAGGAAATAAACAAAAATGTTGCCAACAACTTGTTGCTGGTTTTTTAAAATGTTGCGAGATTTTTGACTGCAATGTTTTATAAAATATTGCAACATCAATGTTCGCAGTATTATTTTAAATTTTCTGAAAACAAAGAACTAGAAAAAATTGCATCAGCAGCTGATGTATGTTGCTGAAATGTTGCCAATGATTTATATAGTCTACGTTATTATTAGCAGACTGTATTGCATTATTCATCATACCACTTGTATATTGTAAGAAACATTTTAACAGAACGATTCACTGGAAAATAACTCAAATAAATCTAATAGTCTAGTAAAATTAATCAATATCGGTAAAACTGTAGACATAAATAGTCTTGCGTCCATTTTTTATTGCAGCTAAATTTACTAAAAAAATGCAGCAGAAGAATTTCACTAATGCTTCGAAGTATCTTTCCATCAGTGGAACTTAAATATAAATAGAATTCGCAAAAATTTGCCACATCTGCATTTGTAGGTATTCTATTTTTTTTTTTAGGTTTTTGGAAATTCTTGTTTATATTTAGTTTTATTTACTACGGAAATTTTTATAATTTCTAATTTGACGGGCAGCTCAAAATAAACAGTAAATTGGCTCTAAAGTTTTTGACTTTCAAATTCTTTGAAGAAGAATGTGGCGGTACTTAAGGTTGTTTAGAAGTCATTAAATGCTTGCAACAGCATGGCCCCCAAATCTTATGGAATATTCTGGGTAGAAAATGAAAAAAACTAAAAATTTGCAATATACGGATATATGTACATATGTATATGTTTGTTGGTATGTATGTTTAGTAGACTTCAATACAAATCCAGAAAGCCATTATTTACCATATAATTGTGCATATAATTTGCATATATCATTAAATACAACCATATGTTCAAATCTACATACACATATGTATATATACTGCGCCAACATTTGCGACGTAATCATAAAATTGAACAAATGAACTGTTAACGGTTTTAATGTATATGAAGCGCGCTTGTAATGGCTCATGGTGTGGGAGTATGCATATGCGACAGCCTAAAAGGCAGCCTCATAATAATTCATTTAACACTTGCATTAAGTAATTTTACAGATTCGCTTTGAACATTGTATGTTGCAAATGATGTGTGCACTGTAGGAAATAAACAATGTGTTTGAAAAGTTTGGACGAAAGTAATAATTTATTCTCGGAAGAAGTACTGCATTTTTCAAATTTGCTTGAGTGATTATTTAAAAACATCAAATTTCTGCATCTCCTGTATATGTAGTTTATATAATATATATATCAGTTTGTTTATCTGATCAAAAATCGAGTTTGGCAGGCCAAAAATTATAATTTTGGGTGAAATTCAATTTAGAATTTTGTTTATATTTTGATTTTTTTTTACCGTAGATTATTATACAGATGTGTTTTATGTTTCATTCACGGGTCGCGGAGATCGCTTGTAACTCGAAAAATATGCACTTATGCCAGTTACTTATTCGATTCACCACTCTCTCAGGATTTCAAGAAAAATGTTAGCAAAAAATATTGCAGAAATATCTTATGCTAAGCTAAGGAGTGAGCAGCAAAAAGAAAGATAGATACAGTAAGTGGGTAGACACACGATCTAACACACGATAACCTAATCTAATTTAATCTAATTAAAGATTTTTTCAATATAAACACTCCGCTGTGACATACTTTAGCTTACGCGCTACTGTATGTATGCTTGTGTACAAGAATTTTAAGCATTAACGGTATTTTCACCCACACCAGAGCCACTAACCATAGTTGGCCCTCAAGCAGTCTGACCTTGAGCGAGTTGTTAACATCTATTTGAATGCCATATTTTGACCGCCAACTGTAAATGCATGCACATTGCGCGTTTTCGGTCTGTACGTATGTATGTATGCTGTACGTATGACTTAATTGATTTTCGTAATAAATCTTGTAAGTCCATTTTTGCACTTGCCAATGGCTTGTGCGCATTTAAGTCAACGCGCTGCTGTAATTTGTAGTGAAGATTCAATGTGTATATTTATATATATGAATGTGTGTATGTAAATGCGATCAATCGAGGTGCAAAAAGTCAAATTTGAAGAAAAATAAGCTTACTAATATACACACACATACATAAATCCACTGCTAATAAAGTGATCCCAAAGCGGTATATTGTGTCTGGCAGCAATTATCGAAGCTTTTGAGATTTATCGCACAAATATGATTTTCCACTTTTCATTTATCATTTTCCATTTTCCATACACATTTCGAGCAATTGCAATTGTACGTTTGCGCTCTCGGGTTTTCGGCTTTTTGTTTGCATTTTTGTTTTTGTTTTCTTTTCGCTTTGATTTAAATTTATTATTTGTACATTTTCGATTAATTTTCGATTTGTGTTGCATATGCAGCATTTGTATTTCAATTAACCCCACTTATGCGAGTATGTCTATAATATATATATTTGTATGTCTGTATATTCGTGTTTTTGTATTGTGCAGACTTTGACTTCATTAGCCTCCATCAAGCCGGCAACATGTGCAGCCGGCAGCGGCCAACAAACATCAATCTGTACCACTTACATACAGATATATGCTCATATGTATGTGCGATAGTGTGCGTGTATATTTGTATGTGCATACTGCGAGCGATCTACCGTGTTGGCAATAAAGAGGCAAAGGTTATTACCCCGTGCCACTTAAGCATGTGGTGTCGGAAGGCAAGTGTTTGATTTACAGAGGCATCAAACAAAAACACAAAAACAGAAACAAAAGCATAAAAAGTAAATAAAACACAATACAAATCGCTTGGCAATTGACGTCGTCTGCCGGCCTCAAAAGGTTGATGTGATTTGTTTGAAAAGAGGTCACCACAATTGTAGCTAACTCTGGCTATCTCTGCTAGAAAAGCGAAGGAAAACGAGAGAAAACTATTTTCTTTCGAATATGAGTATGTAAAATTCAAAACAATATTTAAATTTGGCGCATGCAATTGGGGAAGATTTCGCCGAACTTCCAATAAGTTTTCATTGCAGTTAAACTTTTTTCCATAATTGATTTGTTAAATTACTAAGTGATTTTTTATGTAACCGAATTTGCAATGGGCTTTCATTGAAAGCTTTCACCTTGCAGCAAACCTATTTTCTATAATTTAATTTTTTTAATTACTAAGTGATTTTTGAGATGTTCGTAATAAGCTTTTGTTTTGGAGCAAAACTAACTTGTATCTATCATGATTTAATTGTGAATTGTGGTTTTTGCGACGTAACCGAATTCGTAATGAGCTTTCATCGAAAGCTTTTATTTTGTAGCAAAACTATCATTCATACTTTAATTGTAAAATTACTAAGTGATTTTTTGGAAATAACCAAATTCGCAATGAGCTTTCCTTGAAAGTTTTCACTTTGCCGAAAAACATTTTCTACAGCTTTGCTTTTATTATTGATAATATTTATTATCGCATTCTTAGCACTTTCATTGAAAGCTTTCAATTAACATATTTTTATTACATTTGTGTTTGTTTTTTATAAATAAATATTATTTCTTAGAATTTCCAAGCACTCAATCCATCTATTTCGATTAATTAATCCATAGTAAATTAAGTCTCTCATGACCAAATTCATTAATATTTGATGGCAACGCTAAAAAGGCATTACAATTAAATAGATATTTACTGATATTATAAAAATATATTGTTTCTGTACTGGCAGAGTATGATGCGCAATTGCGTCAATCTTTTATCATTGCAATGAAAAAATTTCCACAAATAATCACTGATCGATTAAGCAGGGAAATGATAAATGCTTTACATTTAATTAAATAATAGTGAGGAAGCGATTTTTTATACCTACTGCATATTTTGTAATTGGAAATTAATGCCACTTGACTTTCAAGCATTTTTTTAGTCGAAGTGTTTTAACCAGGGTGCTAATGCTAGAAGAGATAATAAAAATATATAATCAAGCCCAATAAATATATATCTTCTGAAGAATCTGTACTCCATTGACATGGAACTAAGAAGTAGGACTTTCGATTGTCAAATTTAACATCGACTTTAAATTACAGTGAAATTGAGCGAGAGACAGCTGGCTTAAGGCAGCTTAAGGACGATTATGAAGTACTACCCAAGTGATCACATGCAATGGGCATAAAAATGATAACGAAATAGTAGCTGAATACGGGTATATTTATGTGGCTTCCGCAATTTGCGGTAGGCACTTCTTGTGTGTGTGTCGTAAATAAATAAATAAATTGCCGTAATGACGCAATACCTCTATAAATAGTATGGAATTTGTCAAGTCATCGATGACATTGATTAGATAAATATTTTACTGTCTCTTTTGATTAAAAAAAGATATTTTATCATCAATTACCGTTATATGGTATATGACATAATAGACTTATTTCATAAACTCTTATCACGGGAACGTGCCAGGCAATTAGCGGAAAGCCAGAGGGTCTGACGTCACACAACGGCAATGCACTTGAACTTACCATATGGTGTTGAATTGCCAGGAACATAGCTTCCATGAGTATAAAGGGGTGTATAAGTTGAAACTTTTATTATCTCTTCTGTTGCTTATTAAAACAAGAATAAATGTTAACTTCGTTTGCCTCGAAGCTCTAATACTCTTCACGAATTAAACAGTTTTTCATACAAGGGCGTAATTTTGATCGGACAATTTGTATGGCATCCATGTGCTAAAGTGGTCCAATCTAAACAATTTTTTCGGAGATTCTAGCTTTTGCCTTGGAAAATATTCCACACCAAATTTCATGAAGACACATATACTATCAAATAAAAAATGTATATACAAAAATTTGATTTGGACTGGATAGTTCGTGTGGCAGCTATATGCTATAATGGTCCGATATCGGCGGTTTTAACAAATGAGCAGCTTGTTGGGGAGGAAAGAACTTGTGCAAAATCTCAGATCGATATCTTAAAAGATGAGGTTTAGTTCTCGTATATACAGACGGACTAACAAGTTGCAAAAAAAACACCACAACTCGCTAAATATATTGTATCTTCTTTTCAAAAAACGTAATTTTGGATTTTTGTTATAATATAAGGCTATATTCGTAATAAAAAAAAGCCTTACAAACTATATACTAAGACAACATACATAGTGGGAGCAAGCACCGCCACTCATGTTTTTGACTCCCATGTGCATAGGCTCAGTCGTAATTCACAAACAGCAACAATAAAGTTAATTTTTTTTTTAAATATAACAGCTGCTAAAGTAGTTAAATATTCGCTATTTTTATTTGTGATTTTTCTATGCTAAAAATATCAAAAGCTTTTACACAAAATACGCTGAAGTATAAATCGAAAAAGCCGCTTTGATTGGTAATATATACTGTATATATATATACATACATATACGTATATATTTACACTTTCCAACCCCGAATGGGGCATTTCAAAATAAGTATGCCATAAGTAAAACTGAACCAATTAAGTTTAGACCATTTTTGGCAAACAAGCTCCGCTAACGGTCGGCATGATTCAATATTTATAGTTATGTATTATTTAATATGTACCATTATTATTGCACGCGGCTGCTATTGCGAAATTTTATTCAAACTTTTTATGTGCAATTGTGCGCACTTTGCTACAAAAACAATGCAATAAAATCCGCAAACCGGTTTTCGCTAGTTTTTTGTTTTTTATTGCGCGCTTTTTATTTTACTATCACACATGTAAGCAATCAACCTATTTAAGCATAATTTCTCGTATTTGTTGCCAAATCAATTCATTTTTATTATCTCTCAATAAATTTTTTTTGTGCATGGAGAAATTTATGTTGCATTTAGAGTGATTGCCCATAGTAAACGTACCGATAGCGATTAATGCTAATGCCTTTTTATTTGTCACTTTGACACAACGAAATCAAAAACCATGATAATTACATCGAAATTAAAAAGTAATGGATATAAATTAAGATTTGATGAATATTCATTTAATATGAAAATGTTAATTATGATGTGAATTGGCTATAAAGGAAATCACTGTTTCACCATCTGAACAAATTGGGCCATTGCAAGCATGCGAACGTTTAAACCAATTTTTCATACACTTACTATAAGCCTAGGCTGGAATGGCTTTGCGACACAAATGCAAACAATAAATTACTTTTATTAAATATTTTTCTGGCAGGGTATTATATTGCATTGTTTATGTCTGTGGTTAGATTATTTACCTATATAAACAGCTGATATTGTAAGAAAAACCGCAAACACCTTAAAAGACCAGATTTTTTTTGAAACTGAAAATAGTATAATATGCGCCAGAATTAGGAGCAAATATATAATTATTATAGATCGAGAATGCCAGTATGAAACAAAAAAGAAAACATTATTTTAGTGCAACAAAAGTTTTTAAGCCAAATTTTTTACACAAGCACCAACTATTTTCTACAACTTCTAAAATTCACTACCATCATCGCTGTGCAACTCGCTTCACAGTGCGCTCAGCCTAAGCCGAAACGAGTTGACAACTTCCAGTAGTGTTACTGAAAAATCACATTCACATTTGCAAATTCAGCATTTATGTTAATTAAGTTTTTCGTGTGAAATTAAGTCAGCATTTATTTCTTTGAACACTTAAATCAATATTAATGACGCTCAGCCAATTAAGCTGTGCACGACATCAGCTAAATGCCTAAAATACGAGCAACACGAAATAAAACCACAAATGAATGCAACCGATTTAGGCAACAAAAAGCTGTTAAAAGCAGATGATAATCTTAATTTGGGTTTACCCCATGTAAACCACAATGAAAAGAGTCAATAAAGTACAAACATATACAGTATACATATGCCTTTATGAAACAAGTTTTAGACTTTATAAATACAAGCAGGTAAATGTATCTGTAGGTCAAATGTGACGAAAACGAAGCTTAAGCACTTGAAAGATCAGCTGATGTTGCAGCGACATCGCTCACTATATGTAGGTATATATATATACATAAATATGTAGGATATCTAGCGTATTTATAGTGCATAGTGTTTGTACAAAAATTATCTCTTATTGCGGTGCATTCCAAACTTGCGACGTCATATCTATATATCTTGCTGACTTATCGTTACCATTACTCTGCACGGCTTATCTTTTAATTTGTATATGTATGTGTGTGTATGTGCGTGTGTCTCAGCAGGAGTACGTGAGGAATTACCACTGTTTCTTTAATTTCATTTACCTTTTCCTTTTATCTACTTTTTGCTGTCTTGTGGTAAAATTGAAAGCAATTTCATAGAAATTTTATTAGTCATTATCGATATATTCGTATCGATTTTACAGTCGCTTTCTTGTAACTACCAAGCACGAAGCTATAAAGTATATCAATATTTGACTTTGCACCCAGTCATCACACCGTTTGTTGGATGACAAAAGCTATTTAAGATTATAAATACATTAATTTAAGATAACCGACGTCAATCACATAAATTATCAGCACTGATCATCACATGACAGTTACGAATCGTTCGTTGTAATAAGTTTAACATTTTACGCATAATATTCGACCCTCACTTCATTTTAGCGCTATATATAAACATATAATAATATGGAATATAATGTATTGGTATGTATAATTAAATGCTTCTAACCTATTATTGGTGTGACTTTCAGTGTTGTGACGGGTCCAACAAAATTTAGAGTCTTACCCTCAGAGCATCTAGATGACACGCTTTCATACATTACATTTAATTTATTTCACAAATTCTACTAATGTTTTAAAGTCCTCGTAGCTAAACAAGCACACAGCTCTTATTTCTAATTTTAAATACTGATAAATGTTAGCTTTATGCGTATATTTGATGAACCGTTAGCCTTTTTCAATAATAGTACAATATAATTTTATTTAGCTTATGAATCATATTTTTTTAATAATTATAAGTAGATCTGTTATTGAGTTAGTTGAATATTTATCACTTCCAATGTCTATAGAGTAGTTAGTATTGAAAACATGTTTTTACTAAAGTTTACATGTTTGTTGTAGTCAAAAAACAAAAATATTTATGTTTTATAAATAAATATTTATGTTTTATAAATAAATATTTATATATGGTATGTCTATATATTATTTTTATACATCGATCAAGATCAAGTTTTTCTATAGAAAATTTTTTTATTTTACAAGATATCTTCACATAATTTGGCATAGTTTATTATCCAAAGCAGCGCTACAATCTTCGAACATTGTTATTGTTGAGATCGGATCACTATAACATATATTATCCATACAAACTAACCGAACAATATCATGTTAAAGATCTTTTTATACACTTATGTTATGAGGAATGCCCCTGTGAGCGGTAACATTTTTTGTCTTGTTTTTTGGTTTGTGCAAACACAAATAGCAAACTCTGCCATTGCCATGTATAAGCCTCATAGATCGCGTTGTTGAACTTGTATTTATGGAAACTAATAAAAATTATAAGTTTACCTACAAAATGTTCACATAAGACTGTACTTATATGATATGCGGGTTTGTAAATATGTATATAGTATGTACACAGGTGGCAACCGCAGTCACCTCAGCTATGCATCACCATTTCCAACCAGAAGTGTTTGCTAATTTCAGCGGAACTAAATATGAATACATACATAAATATCTGCATATATACAAGTCTGCCACATACATACGTACATTCACCGGTGTGATGACTATTTTTATAAACAAAATGAAGTTCTTTGAAAATTCCAAAAATACAATCGATGCGTGTTGAGTTTGCTTTAACATACACACATTTGCAGCAATGTCATTGCTAATAAGTGAAACAAGTACAAATACACACATACAAACATACAAACATATCACATATGTGGCACAAATATGCCTGACTGCATTTGCGTTCAATGTTTTTTTTTTCATTTTCTTGCTTTCCTCTGCCATATATTTGTTAGTCCGCGCATATTTCTCGGGATCACGTGAGTCACTTCAGTTTTCCTGCATACCCATACCAATACACACATACATACGCATAACTGCACTAATAAGCATTACAAGTTCCAAAATTAAAATCCGCTGATTGAGATGTTTATTAAACAAATTTTAATGAATTTTGTCTTGCAAGTTGATATACGAATTCCAAATAGCTTAGTTTTGCACAATTTATTTATATATGTGTATACATTTGTATGTGTGTGTACCTAAAAATAATGAAATTGAATTTTCGCGCAGATTTGCTGATGAAATATTTGGTGCAAAACTAAAGGAAAAGTGGGCGTGTTGCTGAGGTAGCACATGGTTAAGTACTTACACACATATACATATACTTGTAATATACCTGTATAAGTATATATGTATTTATATGTGTGCATATGCCTTGGTTACGCTTTCGTTTTATTTTTGTGGCGATCTTCAATGAAATTTTAGCTTTCATTTCGTCTGTTTTCTAATTGTCGTGAGACGACTACATAATTATGTAAAGTTATAAATGCCATGCTTGAACGTTTATACCATACAATACATATGTGCAGACAAACATACATAAATATGTAGTTGCTTGCATATCTATGCATTGCGTTGCATTCAAACGCACTTAGGAATTTTTTAGGAGAAAGTTTTTTTGGTGTGGGTGCTAGCAGAGCGCGTATGCAACAAAACAAACAATATTTTCAAACTTTTCCAAGTTTTTTTAAAAGTCAAATGTTTTTCAAAGAAAATCGCAAAATTGTAGATAAAATTTGCCAATATTTATCATCTGTTAAGAACCTATTCCAGTCTATAATTTAGCTATTTGTTCTTATGTAAATAGTTTATATTTATGAAAACACCAGTTCGCATCAATGAGTAGAATAACTTCAGTATGCTTGTATTATGCTTCTCGCACAATTTCTAGATTTGTTTATATAATTTTATGGCAATATTATGCAATAATTTCTTTTTTTAAATAAATTGAAAGTAAGCTTATCCCCGTTTCTACAATCATTGTCTATAAGACTTTGTTTAATAGATTTTTACAGGTTAAGCCAATACCTATTCTCCAAAATGTTTCATAAGTACAAAAAGCAACCTAAAAATATTTATTTTAATTTTCGGGATTTTTTCGGGATTCCGACTTTAAATCTCGAAACTAATATAAAATAAAATAAAAATTAGTTAAAAGTTTCGGTACTTTTTTGGGATCCCGACTTTAAATCCCGAAAAATAAAATTCAAACAATTTAACTTTTTGAATTAAAAATTTTAACGTTTTGCCCTTATCTGGCTGACGATACTATAGGTCGTATAAATGCATCTTTTAGTAGTACTAGTACGGTTTATACTAGCGCTGAGCTTCATCGATGTGTACATATTTACGAGTACATACATATGTATGTGCATAGGTATATACATGCAATTATTTATAAGCTTGTAAATGCATGTTTATCACTCACATTGTAGCAGTGTATGTTTGTATGTCGTAATGCATGCATGTAAATACATTCATATTTATAGTGTTTGCCATGATGGAGCTCTCATTCTTGGCATTCACATTTGTTCCGACGTATCGAGTTCATGGTCAGACAGTGAACGTTTGCAAGTCATTTTTGCGGGTGTGTCACCGCATAAGTACATAGACATACGTACACACATTAATTTTAAAGCGCATAGTGCTATATATAAATAATGCCACTTACAGCTATTTATGTATGCATGTTTCTATGTATGTGCAAATTTACAATTGCAATCTTTCATCACTCTCAAGCGACGACATTCAACAGTTAAAATGCGAAACTAAAACAACAACAAAAAATACAGAATTGATTGCAAAAGCAGTTTGTAAAGCAGAAAAATGCGTACAGTTGAAGAAAATGCGCGCAACTATTTTTAAAGAGACTGCTGAGCGGTGGGTTCGCACGCTGGCGCACTCACTCCCAATTTGTGCGTGTGTGTGTGTGTGTGTGAATGCACTTAAATATTTATGTACCATATGTATGAGCGCATAACTCAACAGAAATGCCGCTTTGCCGAAAAATGCATTCGGGTTTTTGCATTGCCACAATCGTTTACTCACACACGCACACACCTGTGCTTTAAAATTGTTTAAAAGTCCGTTGCGCTGGCGCGCTTCGATCGGCCGCAATTCGTACGCATATAAAAAATTTAGATCTTTCGGTATTTGTATTTTGGGGTTATTCGTGCGTGCCGATACACAAACAAACCTATACATTTTTTTGTAAGTGTTCGCTCGTCGCCAACAGGTAGTCGCCTGCGTTGTTGCAACTATTCATACAACACACATTTAAAAAACTAACAAAAAAAGCAATAAGACATGTATGCCTATTGGTCAAGATATGGTGCGCATGCGCAAAACGCTTACACCCGTCTCTTTGCGGTTGTGTTACTATGCTGTGCGATGTTGTTAACCAAAATGAAAAATGACCTGAAAAAAATCATATTGACTGCGGCACCACACCTTTTTTCGGCAACACCACAGCCAGCAGTGCGATTGTGTGTGGTACGTGCCCCCAAACTAATGCTGTGGCGGCAGTTGCGGCGTTTGCTTGTTTGCTTGATTTTCAACTGGTCAAGTAGTCACATGCCGTTGCTTTTGCGACTGTTGCTATGCTGATGCAATGCTCTGCAATGTTGTATGCAACATAAAGTATTGAGAATGAAGAAATTCCACATGCCACATTCGTCGCCGTCAGAGTCACCGCACTCATTTCATGTGTATGTATTTGTATGTGTGTGTATGGGTATTTACTGCTGTCGTTGGGTGTTGTTGTTCTTTATTGTGCCATCTGTGTTGTCGTTCACCGTGGACATGGTCTCATTGATCGCAATATGCTTGTCTGTTGGCTGCACACATACATACACAAGCATGTGGCATGTAGTTAAGTGTCATATTGTGAAGTACGGTTTACTGGTGACTTACTGCCTGCTGTCTGTAATTTGTATTTGGTTTTTCATTTGATCTCCATTTGCTGTTGACAGAGAACGTTCCAGTTTGCCAGCAGCGCTGACAAGTTGTATGCTTTTTGTTGCTGAGTTTCAGATTTTTTAGATTTGTCTGTCCCTTCTCCATATGAGTCATGCTTTGGGAAACAAAAACTCAAATTGAGAGTAGCATCAAGTATTTCTTGCATAATCTCAAATTTGTGCAAAATATAAAAACACTGAAGTTTCTAATTTTCGTTAATCTTTATTTTAAGCACGACTTATAAAACCGAACTTCATGCGCAAAAAGTTTCAATAACTCGCCTTAAATTAAAATTTTTTGGCTGTATCACTAAAAAACTTGCACTTACCGTTAAGAATGTGGCTGCCATCGCAAATTTTTTAAGAATTCATAACTTAGAGTTTTCTAAACCCACAATTGGAGCACTCCACAGTTGTTTTTAAACTCTAACTGTTAAACTCGGTGTTTTTTCAAATTTAAACCTATATTTCAAGTGGTCACGGATTTTGGATCTTCTCTGGATTTGAAATCAAACAAAAAAAACAACAGCTGAGATATTTTAAATAAAGAATATTGAATTATTTTAAATAAGAATACATATGTATGTAATTTTAAATGAGCAAAGTATTCAAACTCTGAAAAAGTATGACTATTCTTTTATGACCCCTTCACGACTCATTCCATTTTTCATTGCCTGCACATGGTCACTTGGAATTGCTGATCACTGAATGAGCATCGCAGACACGAAATAAAAAAAATTTAAAAACATTAAAATTGAATCAATAAAAATATTTTCTGAAAATTCCAAGAGTATCCATTTATAATTTATAAATATTTTTTACGTAAGATTCTTATAAAAAAAACATATAAGAAAAAACTTCGATTTCACCGAAACTAAAATACCCTTTACACGTCCATATCCTATAATAATGTACAAATAACTAAATCTAAAAACGTACATTCTATAGCTGTCCGATCTGAACATTCGGAGATTGTAGCGTTGTCTTGGACAATAATCGATGACGAATTTCATGAAGATGTCTGGTCGAATAAAAAACTTTTCCATACATAAGAACTTGATTTTGATTGATCAGTTTGTATGACATGATATGTATACACTTTAAAGCTTCTCCGACATTTCCTTCTGTATGCTACAAACTTCGTAAACTTAATATACTCTGTTCAGGCTCTAACTATAATAAAGCTATCTTTATCAACGACACAATAAACATATGAAGATAAGATCCATAAGCGTGAAAACAATTGTTGAATCATATTTTCGCAAAATGTAAAGATTTTTAATGACACAAGTAAACAACAGTGTTTGCCAGATAAATTAAAAAAAAAAACGAATAGTTTATTATTATTTTATTCACAGAATCTTAAAAAAGATTAAAAGCTGTATATATTTTACGATTTTCGAAGCATTGTCTGAAGCAAATCCCCAAACAATTATCGAAATCAAGCGAACCGAATTTAGTGTAACTTCATAAAATTAGACAATCAAATTACACAAATCTCAACCTAACCTAGCATTGAGAACATTATTTTATCCTTTTGAATTCAATTGAAAATACAATATCTAAACTTAGTCAACTTCAACTAATTTTAATATTGTAAAATTCATATAATATATATAATCCTGGGGTGCTGCTTTACCATACAGTTAATTTCTGGTATAATCTGTAACTGACAGCATTGACACTTTGACAGATCGTCAACTTGAGTTTCGTACATTATTTGACAGAGCAAGCTAGCAATTGGTCAAACATCAATCAGCAAAAACATTAGCAAACACATATGCATAAACTTGTGTATGTTTTGTAACGAGCAACAACAACTTATTATAGCAAGTTACCAGGTGGCCAGGCGAACAGCAGGCGGGCAAACCAACCGACAATCTCAACGAACCACCCAGTTAGCCAAGTTAATGCGAAACTTTAGCGCGCTCTTCAGCAGCTATTGCGCTAAATACAAGCAACAGTACAAATACATAAATAATACATATGTATGTATGTGCATATATGTACATATATATATTCGGATTTAGCCGCCTCACACAGCATGCCCGCAATCGCGTCAGCGTTCATGGCAGACTGGGTGTCGTCGTTGGCTTCATTGTTTTTTCTTGTGAACACAAACACATACAGATGTGTACTTGTTGTGTGTGTGTGATAGTGGAATATATTAAATACGTCCGTTGACGTGTTTTCTTTACATATATATGTGTGTGTGTGTATTTTTGTTTGTAGGTAGGTGAGCGTTAATTGAAGTTTTGTTTTTAATATTACTTGCATAAATCTGAACGCCTTATCTTAAAGATTTATTGTAGTACTTAATTTTTATTGTACACTCAATGTGCTTGATAAGCTCTATGTTTGTATGTGTGTTACTTTCCATATACATATGTATGTGTGTATATTCTAAATTCACGCAAGTAATTACCTACAATTATAGTTTGTATTTATATTTGCTTGTAAACAAGTTGTTGTTGCTTTAATTCGCAATGAAAGATGCAAAACTATGCAGATGGTAAACAAAAAGTGTTGATAAGTTAAGCAAATAAACTTATAATTAACGCAATACTCATACTTTTATATATGTATATACATATATACACACGTTTACATATATATATATATATATATATATGTACATTCTTAACACGTACGTAAATCGGCATTTTTGCATTAAATTCACAAGGTGAAACGTTTCAGTTAAGAAAACACAGACAGTCTGACGCTATACAACCATTTACACAATCATCAGATAATGTAATATAAGACAATATATAGTTATAAATATTAACTTAAAGGTAAACAAATTTTTGCTGAAAAGCGTTAAGTCTTTTAGTTCACAAGCTTAAAAGAAATGAGTTGATAAAATTTTAATGTTACGTGTGTTCGTAACTTTATCGTACCGTATCTTAGAAGCGCTGGCTCTTAGGAATAAAGCGTGCATACATTTTTTTAGTTCTACAATTTTTTTCCAGCTAATGTTATGATACAGCTTACCGCTTCGTAAAATATTGTGAGCAAAAAATTTTTTGACTTTTTTCCTCAAATTTTGCTCTAGTAGAATTAACGATATAAATAAGTTTCTGTTTAAACGCATTTTCTCAAAACTCTATGTTACAATTTTGCTCTAGTGTTTACTAGGAGACAAATGATCCGATCAATAACAAATTTTTTTTGCATGTTCGGTATATAATTTTCTATACAATGAAGTTTTTGTTTTGATCAAATGCGAATTTTGGCATATTTGTTTTTAAGTTGGTACAATAAATGTGTAAATTCAATATTTCTCTTCTTTAGAGATAATGCAATGAATTTATTATATTTCATTACTATCTCCGGTTAACAATTTGTAATAAATTTTTTTATATAGGATTGTAGTAGTTTTGGCAAGTAGTATAATATACTTATTCCAATACTACTTTCACTCCTCAAATCACTAATGAAAAGTACCTGAATTCTTCCAATAAGCAGTTTTCTAAGATCGTAGCCTCTGCTATTGCGAAAAAAGCGCTTAGATTTCTAAGATCCAACAATCATTCATATAATAACGATTAATAACTAATTATGCATCCTTTGAGCAAATAAATCTTTATCTAAATTTTATGCTCTAACAAGTTTCACTATGGTATATACCATACATAGATCCAACAAAGCAAAATTTTGTTGAATTTTTTGCGCATCTATATATATTAAAAATATCAATAATAACCAACTATCGTTAGGTGAAGTGAAACCCCAAAAGACACAACAAAATATAAAAATTCCTCTCCAAATTCAATTTTGAACCGATTATATAAAAGCCACTGAGAATTGCCGTTGCCATAAGAATAGCAATAATATTTCGCGAACTAAGTAAATTTTCACTATATGCATATGATTTCAATGTTAAACTGGAATACCGTTTGGTCGTCCTTGTCCAAGTCCTTGGGTATAAAAAAGACACATTCAATTACTTGTCGTGATGTTTCTAGAAGGTTAGCTAATAAAAGTCACATATTATTATATTAAAGACCATATTTCATTGTTTATACATAAATTTATTTTGTAGGGTATACCATGGCGGATACGCAATTTTTCGAAAGTAATTTTAAAGAAAAAAATTCAAATGAAATTAGTGTCCAGAAAAGTTGAAGAATTAATAACTAATATTCTAAACAATATTTTTAAAATTAAAGATTTATGTATACATATGTATATGTATGCATATGCATATAATATTTCTATATGTAAAGATACCAAAAGTAAATTTGTCGTAAAAAACACGCAGCGCCAACTCATCTAAACAAATCTGCGCTCTTACGCGCATAAGTTTTGAATGAAAAATGATATCGTTTAACGTTTGCCATTGCCGCGTTTACGTCGAACCACAGCTTCATGTTGACACAGCAAATATATGCATGTATGTACGTATGTCTGTATGTGTGTTGCACACAAAACTTGAACTGAATTGTAAGCGGCAATTTTTGTAGTTTTATATTTGGTTTTTTTTTGTTGTTATTGTTGTTGGTGTATTTTTATCTCGTACAACTTTTTGCGCATGTGGGGCTTGGCCACCCGCTCGCGGCAAGCCACACAAGTTGCACTTTTTAATTTTCTTGCCAGCGACCGCTTACCTGTGCATAACTTGAAGTGAGCGGCTTTGGCTTTTTTGCAGCTGCCGCAATAGCAGCAACAACCGAAAACAACAAAACAAACAAAAAACAGTAACACGGCACGCCCGGTCACGCCACATTACCACCAACGAGCCATCACAACAACAACAGCGCTGCATGCCACACTGCGCTGCAACAGAGCTCAAACACACACACACATATACCGACAAGCGCGCTTACACAACAACAGCAAAAAGTCAATTGCAATTCGCCGTACGCTCGCAGCAAAAGCAAGAAACAAGGTGAGCCGAAACAAGCTGCCGCCACGACCGCGACTCACAAGCCGCGACAACAACTTGCAGTGTAAATATACACTACATTTGTGTGCGTGTATGTGTTTTGCTATTGTTGCTATTGTTGTGGTTAGCGCTTGCATTTTGTCTAATTTTAGCTCGCTGTGATTTAGTGCGCGGCACAATCTATTCAATGTTGTGAATGGCGCGGCTGGCGGGCCAAGTCGCTTCGTTGCCGTTGCTGCGCATGGCTGCGCTCGTGTGGGTCTGCTAGCCATTTGGGCGACTGTCTTTTGCAGAGTCTTAGCTCGCGCTTAGCCTGTTGGGTGCCGTGAGTAGTGGCGCGTAGATCGCATGCGCGGCATACCTTTGACCATATCATATGCATCTACGTTCATGCATATTCTATTGCAGGCAATTCGCTACACATACACTCATAAGAGCACATACACGCATACACGGCTATGTGGGCTTACTAGCTTCGTGTGCAATTGGAATTTTATTACTTTAATTGAAAGCAAAATAAAGTGTAACGAAAACCAGCTGAAACCGGTTGTAGCAAAATTTGCTAAATTTAGACACAAGCTGGCGCACAAAAACAACTCTGCGCTTATATGTCAACGTATGCATTGCTGTCAGCGTAACCAGCGACCACCAAGTTGACGTTGATGCGTACATTTACTTACTTACATATATATATTGGCGTGTTCGTTTGTATATATTAACATCTTTATGTCGGCGACTATTTCTCATCTGTTTACTAGTTTTGAATCATTGTTGTACTAGTTACGAAGTAGTTGTGTACTAGTTCATTAATAACAAGTTGCAATATACGATGACTAATTTACTTAGGCTAGGCTTGCTAGGTAAAAGTTTGAACTGGTTATAAATTTGTGTAATTTCTTTTTGATGAGTTGACTTAGCCATGTCCGTCTGTACACACATGAAATAGTCCCTCAGTTTTTGAGATATCAATCTGAGATTCTGCACACGTCATTTTCTTCCCGAGGAGCTACTCATTTGTCGGAACCGTTGATATCGGACCACTATAGCATATAGCTGCCATACAAACTGACCGATCTTAGTCAAGTTCTCGTGTGGCAAACTTTTTTATTTGACAAGATATCTTCCCGAAATTCGGTATGGATTATTGTCCAAGGCAATCTTCAATAATACAAACTGACCGATTAAAATCCAGATAAAGATCTTTTTATACAATTTAATGCTATAAAAAAGGCAACTGTGAAAGGTGTTATTGCTTCGGTGAAGTTCGGCCGAATATATCTAAGTTATTAAATTTTTTTCTAATTTATTTTTTAAATTGTATTATAATATATATTTTTATATATCTCAAACATATTGCTACTTTAAAAATTTTGAATCAATATATTTGCTAATACTTCTTAGGCATTCCGCAACCATTTCTTTAAAATTATAATAAAATCCTTCGAAAATTGTCACACACTGCAAACGCACACCGAGCATTTAATGATAATGTCACTCATACGCACTGATATACTCTTTTCTGCAACTACTTAACATTACTTATATGCTTGGCAAAAATGAAGTGAAATCTCAATCTTTTATAAATTCATTACACATAATTAACAGCAAATTTGATGAAGCATTGATTAAGCAGTAATAATATTGATTTTGCTAAGCACAATTATTGACAACTCTGACACTGTCACTTGGTAACGTGAAGTGAATGACACGTGGCACTTTGTCAAGCAAAACAAACCGCACAAATTAATTTCTCAACGGCATAGCAAATGTCTTAGCTTGAGAAAAAGTTTCAGGCCGCTTTTCACGCGCATTAACAAGCACACACATACAGACACATACACACGTTTTGTATGCGAACTCACGTCAATTGCATATTAAATGAAATATATGTGACAAGCGACGCAAATTACAAATTATACAGATGTAAATGTTAACATTTTCATTAACTAGTTGGAATAACAGTTCGGAAGCTTACAGAATTAATTAATCAACTAATTAGCATTGAGCAAATTAATATGTTTGCGCAATTACAAAGCAATTTCAGACAAGTACCACACAAGCATACTTACATACATGTCCATACGAGTACAGGGTACATAATATATAATTAAGTAAACACGTAATTGAATGCTTGTGGAAACTTCAAGTACACATTGTTGTAGAAGTTCGATAGCCGTTTGATTGCAAACGTTTAGCTGGCGTGTGCGGCACTTGCCGAGAAGTTTGTGACAAATAAATGTGTGTGTACTGCTTGCAAACGTAAAAACAACAAAAATGTGCACTGAAATGTTTTTTCTGATATGTACATAAGCGCTTATAATTTTATCTTTATGCTTTTATCACTTATAGTAGTAGTATGTATACTTACATTACCTACGTTGGCGCGTCACTTTGTCTCGAACGTTCGCTCTGATTAGCATATTCGTAAACAACTTTGCTATTATGTATATACAGCACGCTATCTTCTGTACACAAATATTACCAAAACAATTGAAACGTAAGCATAACTCGCTAACTTTATAATATCACTTCATTTTTTTCATTTTTTTAATACACCAATTTTTTTTAACGGGAAAGCAAAGACTAATACCATAAATTTGATAATAAAAATAAAAAACAAGAAAAAAAGTTAAATTCAGCTGCACAGCAGATAAAATACACAGTGTCGTCCAGAGAACTCCGGGCCCGGTAGGAACTGTTACAGATATCACAGAGTATAAAAAGTTCTTTATCTTGATTTTGATCTACCAGTTTGTATGACGCTATATCCTATAGGGGTCCGATCTGAACAATTTTTTCGGAGATGCAGCTTTGCCTTGAAAAATAATATATGCCGAATGTCATGAAGATAATTTCTCAAATAAAAAAGTATCCTGTTCTAGATATAATAAAATGGTAAAAGCTGTATTTTATCGCATATATAAATAGAGTTGCCAGCAAATTTTTACTTCGTAAAAAATTATATACAAAAAATTTATGAGTTTTGATATGAAAGTAAGCTTTCGAGGTCTTTTTAATAATATTAAATTATTGTTGCTTTAGAAGTTACTCTAACGTCTTCTTTCTCTTTGAGCAACCTCGATATTGAGACATTTCTAATCTCATAGGCTGAAATTACTATTAAGCCATTTATTGTGCAACACTCATCCAAAAATACACAAATACTTCACCAGTTGGCAACCCAATGCCAATACATAAACTTTCAAAGAGCTAACATTACAGCGGTAATTAGTTTTTAGAAAAGCAGAAAACACAAGAAAGCGAGTATCCAATTATACACACTCCAACTTGCTCACACTCTCCCTACTTTACTGCGCTATCAATATCTAAGCGCCCACAGATGTTCCACGTATTGCTGCAGAATGCTAATAAACAAACAACATGATGGTCAACGACATGATTATCATTAAAGTGAGCCATAATAACCATAGCAGCTACAACGCTATAAACTTGCTGCTGCTGGCTTTTTGTTGTAATGGTGTTCCCTTCGCCAATCTGTTGCTGTGCTGGTGTGGACTAGAGACACAAAGCCAACCACACACAGCTGCAACTTGTTCTGTTCACATTTACTGCCTGCCCAAGCAGTAAATTCGATTAAATTTCCACTTTTATTTTATACATTTTTTAATTTATTTATTTTTATTATTTTATTAAATTAACTGCTCACTTGGGTGGCGCGCAAATTATTCTATGGAAAGTTGTATCAAAAAATGTTAATTATATTTATGTGTAGTGCTGCATTACATTGTTGCCAACGAGATCATTGCACGGCAGCATGTTGCAAGTTGCTTTGGCCTACGAGCCAACAGGTGGCTATGATATATGTTATGTATGTGTATATATATCACTAGTTGTACGATTTTTATTGCTCATTGTTGTATGCGTGAATGGTGTGTATGTTGTATGTGTGTGTATGGAATTGTTGTGATTGTTGTTGCTGTTATTTTTGTTTCTATGTTGCTATTGAGAGTGCCATTAATGATGTTGTGGCAGATGTGCCGCGCAGTAAAATTGTTGCCGCTTTCCTGGTAGCGACTTTATTTACTGCTTTTGTTTTTCTTGTTTTAATTGTATATTTTGTAATTGTAAAACGAGTTGCATTTTCTACATTTTCTTAGGAGCTTTGTTGCTCTCATCTTCGGGTTGTTTTTGTGTTATTCTGTGTTTGTTGTGTGCGTTGCACACATTGGTACCACGCAGTCTCGCATTTTCCAGTTACTTCGTGAAGTTGCATGTACGCGCAGAAGGAAAAACACAACTGAAGTGAAAATTAGAAATGTGACAACGTAAAAACCCAGTAGTAAAATTTGCCTAAATGAAAAGGTTGTATTAGTTTTGACAGCAGTTACATTTAGGAGAAGCCAAAATTTAAGTTTACACAAAACAAAAAAAAAATATAAATAAAAAAACTGTTGAAAATTAAGAAATTATTGCCAAAAACAATTTTTTTGATGTAAAAAAAAAATTAAACGAACGAAATGGTAGGAACTTTTCATGAATGAAATATTTGAAGAAATTATGTGACTTGATTCCATTAGACTAATTTTTATGTGTGAGAGCGAAAGAAGAAGAGAAGAAGAAAGAGTGATCAACATTCGTCGCATTATTACGTTAAATTTTACTATTTGGAAAAATTGGTGCAAAATTGTACCGATAGGATGGTCTTCACTACAGTCCCGTTTGTCATATGGCCGAAAATCTATTCATACAATAACGGTCATACAATTTCCAAATATTAGCAATTTTATTAATTTTTGTGTGCTTTACTGGAAAAAAAGTTCTTTACAGTTTATGTTTCCAACTTGCAGTGCTATACTGGCTATCATAGTGTACTTACATTACATAAAAAAATTTTATCTCAAATTTTTTTTTTATTATTCGCATTACTGATACAGCATGCACAACAGAGCATGAAATGTATGCAGTAAAGCGACTCAACGCTATCAAACGTTTGAAAAGCACAAACTAATTAAAAAAGTGTTTTTATTTTAAGTTGAAATAAATATGCAGAAATAATTAGGCAATAAAATAGTATTTAAAAATCGCAAAAAGTTCAAGTTGATAAAAAAAAATGTAGCAATATTTTGTATCTACATATATGTATGTATATATTATATTGTGAATATTGAAATTTTTATAATTTTTTTAATTCCAAAATTTAATTTTTAGTTGCAAATTCGGAATTAAAAATTGAATTTTTAATTTAAAAATTTAATTTTTAATTCTAAAACCATAATAAAAATTGAATAAATATAAATCGTTTAAATATGTAAGTTTTCCGACCACTGCCACAGAGTATTGAATATGAAATTAAAAATAAAAATGTTTTTTTAGTTTTTTAATTTAAACCTCGCATTTGGTATTTAAATTTTAAATTCTGGTATTTGGGATTTGAAATTTTAAAATTGCAAAATAAATAGTAATTGGGATTTAAAATTTTAAAATTATTTTTTATTAAGATTTTCGTTATTAAATAAAAATTATAAATTTTAATTCAACTCTGCATAGAAATTAGAAAAATATTTTAGTATTGAAATCTTTTTAAAATTCTTAGTCCTAAATTTTCGTTGATGTATTCGAAAACATTCTCAGTAGCTCATTTCTGCGCTTACTTTTTTAAATATCCACAAATTACTGTCGCAAAGTCCAATTGATTTCTGGCGCGCTTTATTTATGTATGAGAATTTTTCTACATATTTTTAGTTTGTTATTATTATTTATTTTATTTTGCATTATGCTATAAAAAATTTAGTAAAAAAATAAAGTAGCAAATTTAGCGCATACAATGCATAAATTCAGAACAACTATATTCGCAAGAAAGCTTTGTGTATCAATACACTCATACACACACACTATTACTCACACATATATATTATACATACATATGTATATAAATGCATACTATGCACTCAAGTAATGTACGCGTGAACTTGCCATTTTATTCAATGATAAAAATATTTGCTACAGCATCATACACACACACTCATATGCTGGCCCATCTTAAATACAAATATAAGTATATTTATTTACGTAAGTATGCGCATAGATGTGCAAATCACAAACGCATTGTTGTTGTCGCATTGACTGTTGTGTTCATCTGCAAAAATTGGTTGTATCCAGAAATGACCGCTTATGACACGCTCTCCAACTAGCAGACTCCACTTTGCAACGAAACACACACACACAAACACATACTTGAGCGAGTTTATGTATATAAAGATATAGCTTTTGCATATACCAACACATAGATAGGTATGTATGTATATTTGAGTGTAGCATCTTTGATTTTGTGTGATTCTCTTTTTTTTTTTGTTTTTTGTTTTTCTTTTGAGTAACATTCAAAAGCGGCCAATTTATGGGAAACCGAAATGAACCGCCTCAAAAGAAATCGCTGTTTTCTTACTCTCATTTTAACGGTTTTATTAAATATTTTAACAATTTATGCAATCAGTTGCCGGGCAACCTTTTTTTGTCGAATTTAAATTTTTCGCTTTCAATCAGTTGTTTGTTTATAATCAAGTGTGTGGCTGTGCAAGTATGCGCATGTGTGTGTGCCATAAATATGTGCTACCTGTGTGTTGTT
Source organism: Bactrocera oleae (assembly GCF_042242935.1). Lineage (NCBI taxonomy): Eukaryota > Metazoa > Arthropoda > Insecta > Diptera > Tephritidae > Bactrocera > Bactrocera oleae. Next base: position 67,040,578 of record NC_091538.1, read on the forward strand.
GGTCAAGTGCACGAATAAGGAAATTGTAGGAAGCTAAATTGAGAAATAAATACTTTGATTGCTTGCAATTAATAATGAAGACACTTATGTGCATATTTGTGCATGGGTATGTGCGTATAAGTGCTGCCAGCAATGTATGGGTGGATAATTTTATGGCTTTTTGAGTATGCAAATTAGTGCATGTTATATGACCGTTTGATCAGTGCTAATAAAAATTTAATGATGTAATGCTTAGGACTAATAGCAAGCGAACTTATTTTAAACTGAATTACATTAACTGAATTCTCAAGTTTCGGAGCTTATTAAATTATGAATTATATAGATTTTTGCAATAATTAATAATTTTAATAAATTTCAAGCAGTTCTTTTCTTAATTCTGACAATTTACAAACTCACTTAACACTTACAATTCGGCTAGACGCTTAGCTGAGCTTCTCATCCTGTTGGTTCTGTACGTCTTAACCTCTTCATGTGATTCCGAATTTAATAAAAAACAATTTTCTCGATATTAGAAGAGATGCCAAAATTGAACCCAGGACCTTGTTAGTGTTTTTGTTTTATTATTAAGTGACGTAAAACAAAAACAAAAAGGAAGATGTGTGCCATTTGAGGCTTCCTCAGCAATTTTAAGACGGTAAACGGTGTAAAAAAGGCAATTTTCAAATGTATAGCCTACTTTTCGGAGTAAAAGAGAGATATATGGTATTAAAAAGGAGAATTCTTAATTACATAGTCTACTTTTCAGCGTTAAAGTACCGAAATTTAAATTGATTCATAACATTTTGAGGGTTAATTAATTAATTTATTTTTAGATTACTATAAACAGTTTTTAGAGCGGAAATACAGAAAATGTGCGGTTGTCCTACAAAGTGACTTCTGAAGAATTTTTGATTCTTTGAAGTATCTGCATTTTCCAAATTTTTCAACATTGATCTTAACTATGATATTTTGGTTTACAATAATTCCTATTTATAAGACTAAAAATAACTGACAAATATAAACAAATTAAAACTGCCATTAATTACGCTAAATAAACATAAATTTAACTTAAGATTTATTACATATTAAAATAATAAAGAAATGAAAACGATTTAGTGTGTATCCAAATCTAAACACAAAGGTAATTTTTAGTAAAGTGCGATATACATATATATGATAAAGTCTTCATAAAAGAGCTTGCTTGTGATCGTTCAGTTTGTACGACAGCTATCTCTTATAGTGATCCGAGCACATCAGTTTCCATATACAAGTCGCTTCTTGGAGAGAAATGGACGTGTGTTAAATTTCAGATCAATACCTAAAAAACTAACTAATTCACGTATATACAAAAGTATTTTATACTTAATACACTCAGTTCAGGGTATACAAATCAGCATTTGAGCGTGCGAAATATATCTGTTTTGAAGCATTATTCATTTTGCCGTTATAAAAGAAACTCAGCTAATCAGCTGTTGATCAAATAATACACAGCTGATTGTCACATGTTGCTAACTATATCAAGCACAAGTCGCTGCCTATAAATCTACTTCAAACGCTTTATCCAATTTTTAGCATTACTCAAAAAAAGTTTACAATTTTATATGACAATCTCGACATAAAGCTTGTTTTTTGTTGCAGCAAATTAAATATCACACATAAGCGATCATAAAGAGTTATGTAACATATTTCCATTTTTATAGCGCACTCATTCATTTCGGCTGAAATGCCTAAAATCAACTAAAATTTGAACTTCTTAAAAATTCAAATAAAAATAAAATAATAATAAAGTTACCAAATTAACGTTTTTCCCTAAGTGTTTGTATATAAGTATACAGCACGATGTATGCAGATATGTGTATATACACAACCAAACTACCCAATTTCTCTGAAATCAATAAATTGGGCGTAGCGAATACGCAAACTTGTCATCGCCGTCAACGGCATCATTTATCTATTTTTATACTTTCCACCACATTCGTCCCATTTATTATTTGCCATATGTTAGATGACCTCAAATGCGCATTCCAAGAAATGTCACACGTTTGAAGATTTACAGATTCTTGCTATTTTTGTAGACCACAACTACACAGCACAACCCTGACCATAACGAAAGTCAACCTTAACGAAAGTCAACCTTACATACATATTGGTGTATATATAAATATATTGTATATATATGTATGTGTGCGTGTGTGGTGCGCTGGGAGCTCCTACATGCTTGAACGTACGTACGTACTTACATACACCCGCCTGCTTCGGTTTGTGTTGTTGTGCTGTCTTTGTCGATCATTTAAAGCCCAAGCTTCAATCGTTCCGGGACGTCATAAGTGTGTAGGTACTTCAGATTTGATCTGCCGCTGCCTAGGCATTCTCAAGTTGTTCGCCGCCAAACGAGTGCTGGCGCGCGCAAATCTGCCGTGGCATCGAATTGCCACACGAGCAGCTTAACTGACAGCGCCAAACAGCCGCAGACCCACGGCGCTTCAGCGAAATCACAATGCTACATCAACCAACACTCTGGCATGTAAGCGCCTTAAATTGCTTGGGAACTTGTGTGTTTGTGTGCGTGCTTTCTTAAAGGCATGGATCGTATGGCGTGTACCGCCAAATGCCTAATTGGCGTCCAATTGCAAAATTTATTACAATTTTATTTTTAAAATCTGCTCTTCGCATTTCATTTAACAGACATACACTCGTAAAGATGTGTGTGTGTGTATATGTGATTTTCGCAAAGGCTGCACCATTTTTCAATGAAAGACAGTTTGTTGGCTTTTATGCCGGCCGGCAAAGGCTATTGTGTTTAATCGATAAACTGTTAAATTTGTTTTCAATAAATTTTAACGCTCAGTTCAGAGGTATGCAAAGCCTTAAAAGTGTCTTGTTTTTATTACCGAGAACTTTTATTTGGAATTGATACCTTTCTGAAGAGAACGATAGAAGTTGAACATATCTGTGAAAGATAACCGCCAGTTCGAAATGATGAATGATAATCATGTACCCAGAAACCCTTGTAATTATACTTTCAAGTTTGCTGAGTTCCATTTTCAAAGGAAAGGTTAAGTAGTGGAGCCCGCTAAATATAAAATTTATTTTCATAACTATAAAACTTCCCATGCAAAATCCTTAGAAAAAAGAGCAGACAGCACTCTAAAATAAGATATTTATTACACACAATTATTTTATATTATTTTTTTGTATTTTTTGTATTGTTAAAATTTTTTTTATTCAATTTACTAACTCTTCATGTAACATTTCCTTTTAAATAACATTTCAGTTGACGCTTTAAAGATTACAAATATACAATTAGCGCAAAACACATTCAAATTAAGTTGTTTATTTCACTGAATGTCAAAGCGAATGATTGATTTGACATTTGCAACAATTTAATAGATGCATACGTCAAAGTGACAGTCAATATGCGCCGCTACAATTACAGTTAACATCAAAAAGACAACTGTCAGTGTCAATTTGACATCCGCTGTCAATGTAATGACGATTGCAAATGAAATTAATATATGGTATTATGAGCATGACATTAATGTGACTCAAGACGTATACGCTACATATGCTTGAAAAGTAGAACTGAGCTTCCTACTAATATACCGATTATGTAATATAATCATTAATACAGAATTGAAATTTTAGAGTTTCCCCGAATTTCTGACTATGAAAATATATTTTAACACAATGCCATGATTCACAAAAAAAATTCTATTTAAAATTCTTCCAAAAATACAATGGACGGCACCAATTTCCACCAACAATTTTAACACAATTTCGTGGCGTTGGAAAACATTTGGACGCTCAAGCGAGAAATTCGATATTGTTGAGACTCGAGAAATCTCGGAAATATTTATAGCAAATATTTTTAATTTCAATGGCGACACAAATTTGCGAGTCGCCAAATTTGATTACTGTGCTCCTTGGTTTGTAAGTATATACATATTTACAGGCATAGGTCCACGCATGATGTGATACATTTTTAAAGCATCAATAATAGTGGCAATATAATTGCTACAATCACGACATTAATACTGGTGATGTGTAAAATGATATTTACGTATGTACATACATATACATATATCTGTCTGTATTTGCTGAAAAATTCAATAAAAATACCAATAAACGTACATATATGCTTGTAAATCAAATATCGCACGAATAACATTTTATTGGCTACGCATTGGAGGCAAGCCACCAACACGCACTCACACGCACACACACACATTCATTCTACAGTTTGAAGTAGAGCAATTAATGTGAATGCGCCAAGCCTCCATTTGTATAGCATTTGCATCTGTTGCGTGTTGTGCATTGCTATCTGTTGCCCTGATCTGGATCTGATTGCCGTCGTGAACGATAATGTTGGAATGCGCAAATACGTGCAGACATACAGACATACAGACATATATGTATATACGCAAATTTGCTTGTGTGCGTACTTCGCTGTATAATTTATTGCTTTGATTAGTTGGCAATTCAATGGTTAATAGCAATTTATAACTGTCAAGGCGGCATGTTTTTGTCGACTAATATACATACGTATAGATATATGAAAATTTTTCACGTCAATATCGTTTGCGAATTTTTGCATTCTTGCCTTTTTTTTACTTTTATTTTTCTACGCTTTCGGTTACTGCCTTCATTTATGGGATGCGATCAATGGGAGTTCGATATTGTACATGTTTTTATATACTCTAATGTATACTAATGCATTAAATTGTCAATTGCCCGAAGATATAAAATCAGTTTATGAGTTGTGTCCGAAAAATACAAGGAAGACATCGACGAATGTTTTTATTGTTGTTTTTTTTTAATATTTTCTTAGAGAACTTGCATGCATGTAAAATTATTCGCTTTGTATACAATTTTATTAACAATAAAAATGCTTAATGCGCAATAATAAATTTGGAAACACCAAGTTAAAAATATTTGCACATACATTAAACACACATATGTACATACATACAATTTCGTTGCAGACACCTCGAACATTTAAAAATTCTATGCGTTTTGTTTTCATACACAGACTTTTGTGTTTCAAATATTTCGTAAATAACGCCGGCAAAACACATGTGCACATACATACATACATAAAAATTCTATAAATTTATGTGTATCCGCATAATTTGTTGTACAAAAAATAATTATAAATATTTTCGTCTGGCAAATTAGACAGCGCTGAATTAAATGCGGCTAGCATCTTAATGAATTAGCTACAAATGTATCCTATATTTGCACACCTTTTCATATATTGCATACATATGTACATACATACATATATGTGGTGTGTGCACGCTTTTCTGAATGCTATAAAAACAAGCGCTGGTATAAATAATTTTTTTTTTGCAAGCAATCGCGTGCCTTTCAACATAAAGCAATGGAAGATTAAAAAAAATCTTAATTTTTTCAGTTTTTAATAATATTTGAAATACATCGAAAAGCGTGGATAACTATTTAAACCATTATGAAAATTCTTAGAGTGGAATTCTTGAGTTTGGTAGGAGATTCCACTTATTTCAGGCATACAAAGAGCTAATGAATGAGCACCTCGTTACAAACCGAGCTAAGGTAATAATTTCTAACATTAGCCGATCGAACTAAAAACACCTAAAGACGAAACCTCTTAGGTTAGGTTAGGCATATGTCAACGAACAGCATATATTCTTAACGTCAAAAGTTAAGCTCTCCTCTCTTATTCGAGACTAGACGATTATAAAATACCCGGTCGCACCGTTTCAATTAATAAGTCGAATGAACCTTCACTTCTTTTCTAATAAATGCGTACATACTCAGCATTCAAAGGACGCTTGGGTGTATTTTATGAGTTTTTGTGCCGCGAATCATCGAAATTGAATCGACATTCTTCGTTGTAGAATAAGTAGAATATTCTTCTTAAACAACTTAATTGAAAGCATCAACAAGCTCATAAAAAAATTCAATTAAAAGCACATGTATGCTATGTGTGTATATAAGCAAGTCGCTTAGGTTGAAGCAGATATGCAGGCATTTTATATTGAGTGGCATCCGCAAATGCTTAAAAAATACGAACACACATACAAGCGCGAAAGCTTTTGCATGTATATATGAATGGTGTTGACAAGCAGATGAAATCAAAGTGTATTGAAAATACAGATTTTGGTTATTTGCATGTGTATGTGCGATTGTGGTTTGCGAGTTTGTTTTTGGATGAGCACATCCGCCAATTTCGTCCAATGCGGAAAGTTTATTTTCTTGTTTCCTTTTCATTTGTCTTTTAGAAACTCGTGATCTCTATTGACGAGGTGTTAATAAATATAATGCAATTGATTTTTTTTTTTTTGTTTTATATTTTTTACTTTTTGGCTGCTTTGCTCAACCAAAATAATGTAGAACGTATTACATATTACATTTTGTTTTGTCTTTGAATAAAAACAAATTGTTAAATACAAATAAAAAACTTGAAACATTAAAAGATGTGCATGATTAAAAAAAACGCATTTAGAGATTTTGTTTTATTTTTTATAAAATGTTAGTAGATATTGCTAAAAATAAATAGTGAGAATAGTTAAATTTTAAATAATTAAAAATATGTACTTGTATGCAAGGTTGCGAATTTTTAAATTAACCGACTTCGGATTAAACGATAGATTTAAAATTATTTATTCTAATTTTGGGGTAAAAATTAATTTATTAAAAACTGATAAAATGTTAATCGTTTAAATTTGTAAGTATGTTGACCATTACTCTAAAATATTGAATATGATGGCTCTGTGGTGCGATCTCTAAGAAAAGTGGAAAAAAGTTTTATGTTAAATGCTAATTCAATTATTTTTTAATGCATTATTTGCAATCCTGTGTATGTACATATATAAAATAAATTTAAAAAAACAAAAGAACAAATATAATTAAAAATACAGTATTGCGTATATTTAATATTCTTGGCTAATAGTTATGACCGAGAGGTATACAGTACATTTATATTTCAATATTTTTTGCTAGTATAATATTTAAATTTTTTACAAACATACATATTTTTAACTTTTTAGTACTATGTGTCTTATTTTTAAGTAACAAAAATCATTGGCATAACCTTAAACTCATTAAAATTTGCAACAAAAACTCTTAAAACTGTACAGCAGTATATTTTGAGTAAAAATTATATTTTTAGCATATAGTATATATAAACATATGTACATATCTACATACACATGTATAGACATAAATAACATGTGTACCTACTTTTCTAGACGGTGTATATTTAGCGCAATTATTTGATTTTAGACACAATGTCTGCCACAAGTATCGTGTATTCATTGAGAAATTGTCACGGCGAACTCGCTGTCGCTGCTTCCAAGCAGACACACACTTGCCACACGGCGGTGGGCGCACAACAGTCTGGTGCGCAGCACATTAATTACAACAGCAGCAATGAGTATTCAAAGAGCGCACTGAAAATAGCTCAAATGAGGATATGAATGTGTGGGGAAAGTATTTCAATATGTATTTGTATATGTATATGTATATGTGTAGGTTTGTATGTGTACAGGGGTTTTACTGTAATATCACCTAAACGCTAGTGTATTTACATACCTGCCACGCATATCAGCGTGGCGCGGCAACGTTTTACGAAACCGCTTGGACGTGTGTTGTATTTTTAATTTCACACACACACATATGAAAACACAAAAACAAAAAAAAAACACATAAGCGCTGCAGAAGCGTTGTGCGCTACGCGTAGCACGCCTAACACGATTAGCGCGCGCAATTCAAGTTACACAGGCACATACATACACTAAATAATATCGGGCACATATTTACAACGCGCTTTCTCGCCCCCCTGCGCGCCACACAGCGCTTCTTCTAGCGGACCATTCGTATGCTGTTAAAATACATATGTTAGTATGTGTGCCTTTAAATGTATTTTTATGGCATTTCGCGCGCTTTTTGCGTTTTTTTCCGTTGTTTTTGGCTCACGAAGCTGCCGACACTCGCTTCCTTGCACTTGTCACCACTTCGGCATTCGCTCCACACCATCCAATCGGCATGCTAAACAGCATTATTATTATTGTATTTGTACCCTTTTTCAGGGGGGCTTGTCAGAACATTGACTATGTGACGCTATGCGGCGGAGGCGGCGATTCGGCCGTCGCGCCCATAAATGAATTGCGTCTTTCACAAATGCAAATAAAGTGCGGCACACGGTGCTGCATCATCGGTCGTTATCGCTGAAATACAAATTATTATCGCCCGCGTCTATAAGACTGTGATCATCATTTGCATACAGATGTACTATATTTATGTGATCAGCAGCACCATCATTATTTCAGCGCTCATCATCGTTGGGCGCAGCGGCACAGCCAGCCGTAGTGTCGTCGAATATAATATATTAATTAAAAGTGATGCATCAGCATTATCTGCATGCCATTTCAATTAAGACTCATGTAAACACAGGCTAAACACATACACACACATATATATGTATGTGCGAGCGAGCGACTGGCCATTCATTAATTTACATTGACGCACTGCTCCCAAATGCGAAAGCGATCTCTATGCGACGCGCGTGCACGCTGTGCTCACATATGTACCATATGTGTTTGTGTGTGTGTTACAAATATAAAATTGTGCTTTTATAACAAATAGATAGGCGTTGATCAATTTGTTATTTGCTGTTTGCATTAATATTTTTGTTTTTATATTATTTTCAAAGCGTCCGCCGCATGACTTCATCTTTAAATTTAAAATTATTATGTGTTTTTATTTGTTTATCAGATTTCGCAATTTACAAATTATATAAAAAGATTCATTAAATGTGTGTTGTAATTTAATAAAAATGTAGTCATGCATACATACATGCAATTATATAAAGAATTTGCGTGCAATTATTTGTGCGGAATTATTTAACAATTCGATGATAGCATCTCGCGCTGCAAAAGATTCACTTGAAAGATACTGTTAAATAAGAATTCTAGCTCAATATAAAAATTCTTTTAGAAAAACATATTGTTGCTGTATTATTAGTTCGGTTCTGCTGTAAGTAAGTTTGGTTAAAAAATATGCGTCAAAATGACGAAATGTCAAATGCCTTCGAGAAGCTTAGAATCAATCTGTAAATTCTCAACATAACATATACTATCATAGTTTTAAATAACTGTTTACCAAAAAACTCTTTCTCGGTATCAATAAATTTTTTAAAGTACCTTAAAAAACTAATCTTATAACATGATAGTCTGTTCTATTGATTAACATAAAAGTTAACAAGAATTATAAACAATTAGCGAGTGATTTGATTATAGAGATATATTGTCAATGCTTGAGCCAAAATTTATTTAGAAACAAGGAAAAACGTTAAGTTCGTATCTATCGCAGCTGTAATACCCTTAACAAGTGTTCTTCTTATAGCATAAAGCATATACAAAGAACTTTATTTGCAGCAGTTTGTATTTCAGTTATATGCTATAGTGATCCGATCTGAACAATTGGGTCGTACGTTGTACCGTTATCTTGGAAAATAATCCATGCTAAATTTCATAAAAATAATTTGTCAAATAAAAATAAATTTCATAGAAAGACTTGAGTTTGACCGATCCGTTTGTATAGTGGTCCGAAATCGGCGGTTACGACAATTAGGCGGTTTGTTGGGAAAAAAAGGATGTGAGCAAAATTTCAGATCGATATCTCAAAAGCTGAGGAAGAAACAGACGAACTGGCTAAAATAAGTCAGATCATTACGCTAATAATTTGTATACTCTACAAAGGAGCCCTGTAAAATGAACTTTTTATGCTTAAAATTATTTAGTATTAGATTATGTTCACATTTGTATTGGCTTGACACGTCTTTATTCAGAACTCTAAAGCCACCTTTATTATGGTACAAACATACATATGCACTGTTATCCATAAATATCTTTACATACAAAAATATGGCGTGCTTTATATATAACCACTAATTCCAAGATTATAGACTCCCTCCAAAGTCATAATTTAACATTTAAAAATAACCCACTTTTCCTATAAAATAATGTGCATTATATTTTCTTTAAGACTGCAAGCCATTGATTAAATCTGCAATTCATAATATTGTAAACTCATACTCCAACTATAAAAAAACAAGTCCGCAATGCGATGCCTTGCCTCTTTGGCAATATTATTCTTACCAACTACTACAAAGTATAACGCTATTTTTAGATACAACTTATGCCATAAATAAAACTTTACACACTTGCTGAGCTGCCCACAGATCGTGACTCGTTGCGACTCAAATACAACTAACCGTAAGCTGACTGGAGGGTTTGGCTTCTATACTAAAAATATATCCATATGTATGTGTATATACGTATGTGAATATGCCGAATATGCGGCGAGTCTGTATTATCCTTTTTGCATAGAGATAACATCGTCTGGCGGCCACTTCAATGGGCGACCGATCAATTCACCTAACCAGATCGAGTAAAGGTAGAACAGGAAAAAAAATAAACAAATAGCCATAACATGTTAAAATGATATATGTTGTCGGTAACGCCTTTGAATGTGGCAATACAATTTTATGCAATGCCACCCATTGAACCCAACAACTCCACACACAGACGTATTTCTCTATAGGTGCTATTTATAGTATTGCTAGTTCATGCAGGCGTCTGCCGCTTGTAGATAATACTACGAAATGTTTATATGTCGAGAATGTAGACTATGAGGCGCTTACAAGCGCTCAAGTCTACAAGCTGCCGTGTCGTGTTGACCGATCGGTCGGTCGCAACTAACCGGCTCAACAAAGCAACTACACGTACTGCACGCCGTCTGGCTACCGGCCGGTCGCTAGCTGTCAGAAGTCAGACGCCTGCTGCCGACAAAAGGAATCGACAATAGTCGTGTAGCTGGGCAGTCACGAAAAATTCAAGGTTTAACTTGGCCCATATCCATTTACCCAATTCTTCGAATACGCCAGCCAGACGACAGACAGCACGCAGCTATAAATACTTTTACAAACAAAGCGGAAAAAGCGAAAAAATCGAACGAATACAGTATTGGCAGACAAACTTTAAAAATAGCGAACCATAAACAGACAAAAGCAAAAAAAATAAAAAATTTAAGAATAGTAGACAAATAAATATCACGCCCGTGACCAAGGTGTAGCGTGAGTGCCGCGAACTGCATTCGTTCGCTGCAACTTTATTGATTTATTTGATTGCCGTAAAAAATAATGGTGTTATCGATAGTTTGTGTTTTTCTCGCTACCGGAAGCCAGCTAACCACTGTGACAGATGAAGCTTAAGCTATGTTTACACTAGGACATATGAACTTGCTATATCAATCACTTGTTCAATTAAGCCATAACAAAATTTGCACAACAATAACACTTTTTGTTGTAGAAACCCGTTGCACGATTCAAAATCGATAACATTTAGTGTCTGTACAATGCCTATAAAATTTCATTTTGTACTTAAAAAATATTTTACAAGATAAGTTACCTAGTTTACATATAACTCAAGTTCTTAGAAATAATTAAATTTTCTTTTTATTCAAAATTTTAAAATCCTACCATATTATAACTATTATAATATTAAATTCCGAAATTTACTTAACCATATCTTTTACTAATTATTCATATCCTTTATTTCTGCAATCTCATTACAGATGTGTTCCCGCAACATTAAGATCTCGGTGGTGCTGTTTCTTGTCTTGATTCCACTTATCACAGCTTTGCCACACAACAACCACAATTTGTCAAAGCGAAGCAATTTCTTCGACTTAGAGTGCAAAGGAATCTTCAACAAAACAATGTTCTTCCGCTTGGATCGCATTTGCGAAGACTGCTATCAACTTTTCCGCGAAACAAGTATACACCGACTATGCAAGTAAGTGGTCGCCTATCATGACCTATAAATAGTTACCTAACCACATTTTGTTATTTAATTAACACTGTGGATAAAGACTCATGGATAATCTGTTAAAAGGGTGCAATAACTGTGGTATAAGTTTAGTGTTTAAAGAAAGCTGAGTACTACGCTAGTCTGACGTCTAATTAGTAAAAGTATATTACTTCATATTTAGCGCTATGCACAGTTATTGCACAATTTTTAAATAATCGTGGTTCGCTTCCACAGTATTATTTAATTACTTTAAAAAGTTGTCTTCGATTCACCAAGTCTCGGAGAGTAGCGAAAAGAGAAAACAAAAGTTATAAATCACATAAGAGTGAATCAAATAATTTATTATAAACATGCTTTCTTGTAATGACTTCAATGGTGACAAGCGAGCAGAACTCAAGCATAACGAGCAAATAAGTGGCGTATCGAAGACGGCTAATATGATGTGGTAAAAAGTATTTTACATAGTGCTAAATGAAGAATTTGCAATATTCTCAAAAATAGTTTAAGTAAAGAGAGTCTCATAACTCTCATTATCTTTTTAAAAGCATTTTATTTCTAAGTCTAGGGTTGCCATAATTTTATATTATTAATTTTTATATACAATATTACAATATATTATTTAATATAACTCACTTTTTTAAGCAAGATAATATTTATATTTTTATGTCAATATTCTGGCACATAGTGAATTTTGCCTTAACTTGAAGTCTTTATAGTAAAGCTTAAACAAAACAATAGGCTATATCCGTAGGTTATTAATTAAAATTAACATATTTTAGATCAAATTTACTTTACTGTAAATTAAGCATTTCATTACCTTATATATTATTGTTATTATTTTAAATTTATGACCCTTAAAATTAATCTGACAGTGGAAAAATTTCACTGTATAGTAAAAAAAAATTTTCCATACGACTATTTGCATGCAAGTTTAATTAAAGGGCTTGAAACATTCTTGTAAATGTAATACTGTCCCAAAAGACAAATAAGGTCACCCTTTATGATCCTACTATCCCTATATCTATCCGATAACCTTTTCAGCTAGTATACATACCATAAATTATTTGTTTCGTGCATTATTCTCATTTAAACAGGCAAAATTGTTATACACACGAAACATTTGGCGAATGTCTCAAAGTACTAATGATACCCGAAGAAGAAGTTAGCCAACTTCAATACTTCGTTAAAGTTGTAAACGGTTCGCCAATACCATTTGCTTTTACAAATATGCAATAAAGAGATGCGGAAAATAATGAATTAGTGATTACAGCAACATAAATATATTATAAATACTTTTAAATTACAAACATACTTACATATTTGATAGTACTTAGCTGGAAGTAATCGTGAAATTTAATTATACAAATTCATTTTACCTTAAGTGCTATTAAAGCTCATGCTTTCAAAATATTTTAAGCAAACCTATTTATTTATTATTTGTGGTTAAATCACAGAGACACTGTGCAATCCCAGTTTACATGTTGTTTCGTATATAATATTTTACAGACATACACACAACCTTAGTATTAGTAAATTGGCATACAAAATTTAATTATTTTAAAACGATTCTATTTTTTGTGCTGTTAAAATAAAATCCGTTTTCAATTACTCCACATATTTTATTCATACAGAAGTGGTTATGTTTATGTTAAATTATGTTTAAAATTTTTTTTTTAATTTTTTAGTTTATATTAGTATTTTCAGTCATTTTATTTATTAATATTTTTTTAATTTACAATTTATTACCATTACATACATTCATTTACTATATAATTTAATATAATTGTTAATTTTGTAATTTCTTTATGCTTATGTTGTTATTTTATTTATTTTTTATTTTTAGGAAAAACTGCTTCGATTCGAAATGGTTTGGAGAATGCTTAAAAGTGCTTTTAATACCAACGGAAGAGATTTCGAAATTACAGCACTTTATTAAAGTGATTAACGGCTCTCCAATATCATTCCCACAGTCGGTCCCAACATAACTTTAGTTTAGATGCAAAACTTTCCAATTTCCAATTAATTTGTACTTATTTATTATTGTATTTTACGATGGTTTAAGTTTCATTTGAGTTTTATGATTTTCTGTTATTTATTACATACATATGTAATTAATTATGTTTATGCTTAAAATATGCTTAATTTATTTTAAATAACAAATCAGAACCTTAAAAGATAACTAAACAGATATAAATAAAACTCACACCCACACAAACACACACATATATACAATACAAAAACACAAAAAAAATACTTTGAAGAAAAGAGAATGAAATTCAATATATTTATAAACTTATTTATTCTATAAGTAACTTTAATAACTTTATACAAAAGAGACATAAGAACAAAGTGAAAAATATTGTAAACTATTAACTCAAAGTTTTAGGAGTGAAAACAAAAAACAAAACTAAACTAAAGCAAAATTAAAAATAACAGTCTTGCAAAAAACGCGTTTTGTATTTGTACTTAGCGCAATAGTACTAAGTGTAGCGGAAAATGTACAGTCTAGTGAAAAATTCTGCACAAATACATGCGACAATCAAGAGAAATACTCGTATAATGCAGTATTGTAGAGTAACAGCGCATCAAATTCAGTTCCGTTAATCTTACATGGACCTGTAGTTTAACAGGATTTCAAGTGCAATTCTGCTAACCTTACATAAATCTGTAGTTGAACAGAGTTTCAAATGCAGTACTGTTAATCCAATTTCAACCTACGCAACATCACTTTAACAGCTTAAACACAAGCATAGAACATGTCTCGGGAATATTACATACTAAAAAAGTATTGATTTTGTATTTATGAATATGTTCGTACTTTTTATTAAATTTTATCAATCGAAAATCACTAAACATAACTTTGAGTTTTTAATTTACATGTTTTTGTTAGTATATACAAGTTTATATGTAGGTATAAATGCATGAAGAAATGTGTAACTATTATTATAGTAAGTGCTTTCCAGTAAGTATTTATCTAGTAAAAATGTTATTTGTATAAATTTTAAAAATATATATTTTTTACCAAACAAAATTAAAAATAAACTCAACTAAATATTCTTTTAAACATTTTGCAATCTGTGAAAAGCACACAAAAATCCACTTACACTCAAAAAACACGAATGAAAATTTTCCAAACAACAACAAAAATACATACAAACATTTTTACAAGATTATTTTTTTCAGTGTAGATACATCGAGAATGTACTACTAAGACAGTTGTGGCACTTTTAAGAGTTTCTAAATTTTTTATAATTAAATACTTTTATATATAAAATATAAATATATGCTAGAATCGTTTACAAAAGTTATGTACTATATATAAAACAAATTAAAAAAAAAAAAACTGTTAAAAAAATTTAAAAATATTTTAAAATCGAAAAAAGATGGCATCAAGTTATGGTAATGAAACGGACACATACATAGCGACTTACATATGTACACACACACCTACATATATATATGTACCTATGGATATGTATGTGAATGTTGAAGAAATTTGTTAGCAAATATTTACTGAAATTATTGTGATAAAATAGTAGAACGACAAGCAAGCATAAATATGTAGTAGAAAGTATGTTGTAAAAAGGCGAGAAAAAATAGAAATGAACCACGGCAACAACAACCGCAACAACGCCAAACAAGCGCACAAGCAGCTGACCTTGGCAGCACTGGAGTGCGAGGCCATGTGACCATCAGGATAATGTGTTTTTCCTACAACAATACAGATCGCAACGAAAAACAACAACAAAACACAATGTGACATATATTTGTCTGTGTGCGCTTTGCAGCACTTTAAACTTACAGGACTAGCGCAGCAATACATTACAATTACAAACACACACATGTACCAGTGCAATAACAACAACAACATTGAACTTTTGATTTTTTGGTATGTTAATTTTTTTTTCATTTTTATTTACCTTAATTTTTGTATATAATAATATTTGTATTTAGTTTTTTGAATGGTCCCATGAGATACTGCTTTTTTTTAACGAAAATTTTGTTTATCCACTCTGCAAAGGTGGAGTAAGCTCGTGCGCCTGAAGTTAGGCTATATTTGAGCAATAAAATACATATTTATAGAAAACGTTGCAAATTTTTAATTTTTTTGAGAATAAGTTTTGAAGTATGAACTTTTGCATTAAAGTTTTTTTTGTAAATATGAAACTTTTTTTTAAAGGTTTTCAAAATATAATACTATATGTATATGTACATAAAATTCCAAATCCTTTAAAATCAATTTTTTTTTAATTTTTTCATATAATAACATATCTGACTATTACTTCTGAAATAATATACACGAACTCATACATATACAAAACATACATACATACATACATACAAAAGTACAATTTTTCAAAGCTGTTTAGTCGCAATTTAGCATAAATATGCATATGTACACGTGCAAATAATTATATACAATTTTTTTTACAATTTATTGATGACTATGAACACATACATATGTATATAATAATAAATGTATATCGTCAATATATAATCTTAGAATCAAGATATCCAAGCAATTTTTGGCGGAACTTGTTCGATTTTGTTGCCTACCAATTGAACACGCACTTTTTGTTGTTGCGTTTGAATCAGAATTTTTGCAAAACATTTTTTGAATTTTTAAAACTTTTAATTTACAGTAACATTGCATTACTAACGACAACTGTTCTCACATTCTCACACACAGGCAAGATTGCTTCGGTTCACAATTCTTCGCCGCCTGCGTCGAGGCTTTACAACTGCACGAAGAGATGGACAAATACAATGAATGGCGCTTCACTCTCGGCAAGAAGTAAGGTGTTCCATTCTACTGCGTTCTACTAGCTTCATTGTTGACGACCTGCGGACGACGTTCATGCGACGGTTGCAGTGTGTGTGGATTGTATGGACATAATGTGGATAGTGCGATTGTGTTGGCTTTTTTATGTAGATCAAACGACGACTTGGACTGGAACACTGATAATGTTAAATCAAATAAAGGCGATAAATATAAAATTGATGTATAACCGTATAACGAAAATGGCAATGAGATCCTGACGATGACAACGTTAATTATGAATGGAGTGATGATGATGACTATGATGACGATGACGACACTGGCAGCTAAGCATGAATATAGATTATGGAATAATGGAATACTGAAAAAAAAAAATTTATGGAATTTTATATTAAATTTTGTTTTAAAAAATACTTTTAAAGAACTAAGAAGAAACACACATACATATTATCAATGGAAATTTAATGAAATAAACAAAAGTGAATAAAATAATTATAATTTCAATTTAAAGCAAACATAATCGTTTCAAATTGTTCGTTGATGTACTTTGATGTCTGCATAAAGCAAATTTTTAACAAAAAAAAAAAAAAATTGAAAAAAAATTAAAACGCAATTAATAGACACACATTTTCTATATGTACAGATATTTTTCATGAAATAAAACTAAGTTTATGCACAAAAATGTTAAATGTAAAAAATTATTTAAAAATGTGAGTTTTGAATAAACTACAATGTGTGTGAAGTTTTCGCTTGCGTTTACTATATCCGTCTCCAGTGGTTAATTTTAAAGCTTTCATAATTTACAAAAGTATTTCCAAAAAAAAAAACAAATATAATAACTTCAGCCTCAAATAATACTCCATTTACGCAATTTGTTAAAACACAGTGTCCGTAAAAACGAAAAAAATGCATACAAAGCTAAAATCCGATTGCATTCAAATTTAATTTAAATGCAACAAATCGATTTAATCGACATCGATAACAAGCAACAAACAAGCGAAAAATATATATACCATAAATATAATGGAAAAACACAAACACGAGTATTTTAAATGTCTGATGTAAATAGATGATTCATTATATTTTTATTATTATTTTGTATTAATTTGTAATTATATTTATATTAATATAATTATTATTATGTTAAAATTAAACTATCGTAAATTATTGATTACGTGCTATAAGTAGTAGCTATCGAATCGTGAGGTTTAAATTTTTTACAATTTAATAACTTTACATACATACATGGAAAACATACTACGAATGCATTGTATTGAAAACATAAAAGTATTTTTAATTTGTAAATTATTTTTGCAATAATATTCTTAAGTTATTTTTACTAATTATATACATACAAAAATACCTACATATATATATATATATATGATATTGTATATTGTACTATCGTTACGATGATTTTTATACTGTGCAAATAAGAAGATAATAACAACAAACAATAAAAACAACTCCCCACATAAGCTCATATGTAAATTCAATAGACCACAAATGACGGATAGTATGTGTGTAGCTTACAGACAATACGATATATACACATGCATATGTATGTACATGTGTATATACTTGTATTATGTACATTAATATTAATGTGCATTAAATATAACTAAAAAATATGTTTGCAACTGCATACACGCACGTCCACAAACACAAACGTAACTATAGCTAAAGATTTTTTTACTTTGTTTTCCACTTTACATACATACATTGAATATCATAACGCGTATTAAGGTTTTTATTTTTTATGATTGTAACATTATATTGTTTGTTTTTAATTTTGATTTTTATATGATTATTACTTTTAAATTGAAACTTCTTTGGATCTAGTCGTAAAATAAAGATTGTATAATTCAAACTCTAACAAATTGCTTTTTTTTTATTATTGCAAGAAAAAAAGGGTTAATGATAAGTAGCCAAGCACCGCAGTCGTGCCGATTGAGCATTTTTGTATCTCTGCTGCCTCACAAGGAACTTGAATTGACTTAATTTACTCCATCAAACCTCCGATGCATAGATTGAAACGGTTTTATAAATATTTATAATGACGTCGAAGGGTGAAGCTTGAACAATATTCTCATATTGTGTCGGGACTAAAGACTTTCACTATTCGTTTGTTTTATTTTATAAGCAATTTATACGCTGTAAGCACTGCTATGTTTTAAATTATCAGTGAAAGGTTAGCAATCTTGCTTTGAATTTTAGAAAATTGATAATAAAAACACTGTGGACTAACAAATTAACGGCTGCTTGTTGTAATGTCCTCAGACAGTGTGTTTCAAAGTAATAAAAAATCGAAATAATTTTTAAAATAACTAATATAGTATATAATACATTCTACTAGTTTTAAATGTTCACATTAATACCCTCACTTCCACCATAATATTATTATTTAGTAGAAGCCTTATATTAAAACATTTTAAAACAGTTATATAATCAACTTTGACAATGTAAATAAAATTAAATTATATTGTTAAAAAGATGTGAAATGCAACATTCTCAATTTTGAACTGTTATATTTTTTCAGCTTCTTGTGCTGTTCTGATTCCACTTCGTTTCTACAATATTAGCACCATTCAATTTAAGCACTGTCAAAATTTTACTTTCCCTAAAAGATTTTCTGTATATTTTTGTAATCACAATGGATAAAAATCCTGATATAATCAAATTGGATAGCGATAATGAAGAATTGGATGACCGTGCTCGTGATACCAGCACAGTTGATTTAACTTCGGATACCAGTATGAATGAAATTCTTGAGACAAAATTGCCGGCTACTATCACGGTTAAAAAGGCAATTGTCTGCGATGATTTCGAAGAAGGAGAAGTGGAGGAAGCACAAGAAGCAGCCGAAATATGTAAACCAACAAGTAGTAAACAAACATTGGCATTTGAAATAAAATTTTCAAATGAAAATGTTTTCAAAGAATATGGACATAGAATACTGGACTCACTTGATAAGACTCTGAATATGATTGTGGACAATCCAATGTTTGCATTTAGCATTTCGAATGCTGAAAATACTACAGTTAGTAGTATAAACGCATATATAGCAAAACAATCGGCTGCCAACCATTCAGATATGGAATTAAGTGATTGTGAAGAGGCGGTTAGTATAACAGAAGTACCTGAGCGCCACCAGTCAGATAATCGTAATGAATCGCCGGATTTAGATTTGACCTCATTATTTACAATCGATACCTCTGGCTCGAAAAAACTAGACACTCAATGTGTACCTTCATACAAACGTAGTATTAAAGATGTTTTGAATGAAGAATCTTCAGCACGTAAACGGCAAAAGTTAGAAAAAGAGGAAAACGAGTGTCAAAGGGTGCGAACAACAGCGGCTTGTTTTAATTGTGGAGTAAGTGGGCACTCATTACGTGAATGTGCTAAACCACGAAATAACGCGCGTATAAACCGTGCAAAATTAGCACGTAAACAAGAGAGATATCATATTGATATTGAACAAAGATTCGGACATTTAATACCAGGAAAAATTAGTGACAAGCTACAGTCAGCACTTGGTTTAAAGCGCGGAGAACTCCCATTCTTTTTCTATCGTATGAGAAAGCTTGGTTATCCACCCGGTTGGTTGGAGGAGGCTAAAGTGGTGTATTCTGGTATATCCCTAATCAATACAGAAGTAAGTAAAAACAATATATACATAAGGTACATATTTTAAGTTTAAGCAATACGTTTGAAATTTTTTTCATATTGAAGGGAGGCGCAGTGATGTCATCAGAGGAAAATAATTCACAAGAAAGCGATGAGATTAAATATGACATATCAAAAATTGTAGACTTTCCAGGATTCAATGTTGATCCTGGTCCGAATTTCTATGATGTAAGTTTGATTTCATTAATTCGTGGATGACTTTATCTTCAATTAAAATTATTCTAGGACTATAAGCATCATAACGTACCGCCTTTGTCTCGCCATCAACGAAAAGAAGAGTTCATCAATAAATTGGGAGGTAATGTTATAAAAGGTTATAAACATAAAAGGCTTAAGAGTCTACCACAAACGACTAATGTGATTGAGATTAAAACCAGCATATTGGACAATGCCGATATGGAAATTGAGGACGACGACGCAGTCAATGAAAATGTTGTGTTTACTCGCCCTCCACCACCACCGGAACCCGCAAACGACATTAAACCGCCACCACCACCAACACCGCCAAACGATGCAACGAATGAAGACAGCTCATGCATTACAAATGAACGTACGAGTTCGCCCACGTTGGATTATTTGGAGGAACGCAAACAAAAGTTACTCGCTGAATTGAAGTCTGGTCTGTGTGATATTGACAGTTTGTCGTCAAGTAGCGCGACTGAAGAATCACTCTCACTGGCAACTAGCATTAATGAAGCGAAAACAAGTGAAATATCGAAACCAGCAAATTTAAACGAAATACACACAGTTGAACCAGCAACGCCGACCACAAATGATATGACAAGAATGTTGGATATTATTAAGGAATCACACATGGGTACACCAGTGTTGCATTTTTCACCATACGAAAAACTACCAGCTGGTGACAATTTCAAAGTGGGTGTTAGTGATGTTATTAATTTTGAAAATCTGCCTGATTCAACGGGCAAATATGAGCAAATGAAGGAAGTTATTAAGAAAGTACGAAATATCGTTACCAAATTGCATAACGACGATGACGACTGATAAAGAGCGAATATGAATATACTGCTTGTTTAAGTATATGATTCGTTTTGAAATTGCATTTTGTAAATTTCTGAATGGTTGTGTGAACGTGTGCTTGTGGTTAATTCTTTACTATTAAATACATAATAATTGTAAAATATAATGATTAAATTATTTACTAGAGAATCAAAACTTCCCGATATTCCTATAAAGGAATTTCGTTACTTAATTTTAACAACAAATCAATTATAGTAGAATATATATAATGAGTGTAATTATGTAATTAAATATATCTTTGTAACGCAAACATCAATTTATTCATTCAAAACTGAAAATAAATCAATTTTTACCACAATATTTCTATAGTACAAAAAAATTGTTTCTCAAGACACGAACAATATTTTCCTATATCTACAAAACGAGTAACTATTTCCGAACACTGTTGCTTTATGGATCCATAATAACGACACAGTGAACAATAAAAAGTAACTGTTTCAAAAAAGAAAAAACTGACTGCATCGAAGCCACAATACCCTTCACAAATAAAAAGATTTCCATACAAGAACTTGATTTTGATCGGTCAGTTTATAAGTTGGCTTGGACAATAATCCATGCCTAAAGTTCGTAAGCTTTCCATACTGGATTTCGATGGATCAGTTTGTAAGACAGCTATATACATATATGCTATGTGGTCCGACATATGTTTCGACAAGCGCGAAAAACAAATGTGGGCCTAAAAGGAAGTGAGCAAAATTTCAGATCAGTATCTCAAAGACAGATATCATTTATATATACTTGTGTATTTTGTAGGTTCACCGTCGGTCCTTCTTGGTGTTACAAACTTCGTGGAAAACTTAATATATTATAC
Source organism: Bactrocera oleae (assembly GCF_042242935.1). Classification (NCBI taxonomy): domain Eukaryota; kingdom Metazoa; phylum Arthropoda; class Insecta; order Diptera; family Tephritidae; genus Bactrocera; species Bactrocera oleae. The sequence continues at coordinate 67,062,731 of NC_091538.1, forward strand.
ACTGTTCAGGGTATAAAAATTATGTGTGAAATAGATAGTATTAATGTGAGTAGTTGTAAATTTATTTATTCAGATTATGTGTATGAATTTAACATAAGAAATATCTACTTCGAGTTCGTGATATACAATGTAAGCTGCAATATATATTCAAAAAAAAAATATTTATATAGATATGTATACGCAGATTCATTTATATATGTGTGTGGTAACATTAATCGCTTTGAATAAGTGGCATTTGCTAAATCGTCTTAGTTTTTTTTTTAATTATATGTTTCTCACAAAGAACACTTTATGTTAATACACGCTTCTAAGATACACCAAGAGCGAGCAAAACAAATTTTCATTTAAATCACATTACTCATACATTCGCACAATCAAATATATTACAGGTAGATGTACATACACATATGCTAATATATACACAGATATATTCTTATTGATTTGCGAGCAAATTTGGTGCTCATAATTTTCATTTGAGAAATCCTTGCATGGAATGGTTTGCATAAGTTACAGAAAAAGTTTAAGTATTATTTGAAAACTTACAAATGATTTAAAAGTTGTATAAATATATTTTCTTTGCGTGATCGATTACATGCCTATAAAATTTTCAATTTTAATTGCACAATAATTTAGATCACATGCCTATATAATTTTCAATTTTTATTGCACAATAATTTAAATTATTCCAGAAATTTGTTTTTAAACCCATTATAATCCATTATAAGCATCTTTTAATAATTTTAGAACGGTTGCAATGTAAATTCGCCTGACAGAAAACCCTTAGGGAACAATGATTTAGAATTATACTTGGAAAGAATAGGTGGTGTTAACTTATTTGTATTGAATTAAAGTTGATAGACAAAAAGTTTAGTGTTTTCAGTGTGCACGAAACGAAGCGCCAATATTAATTGACTGCAGGCGGTGCCGGTGGCGGCGGTGGTGGTGGCAAACCACCATTAGGATCTTGTTTTTGCGAACGCCGTTTTGTATTTGTTAATTTCATGATCGATTCCGGCCGTATCAAATACATAAGTACAGCAAAGATCATTAACATTGTAACCATAGTGAAGTTATTTTCCTCATTTCCAGTGCCAGTTGTAGTGGTCTCACGTATGCGACCCGATACTTAAAAAAAACATAAATTTATTAACAATAAATTTGAGAAATGTCAACCACCAGAAACTTACTATCGACGCATTCCGTATCTGTGCAATGATTTTGGCTCTGCCGTATCTGAAAGAGAAAAGAGAAAGAAAGAATTGATGAAATAAAAGCGATTGATGCAAATTAGTGCGCACATCTATTATTGCAAATATAAAAGGCTTTGAGACAAAAGGCTTTCAACTCACCATCGCTAATAGTCGCTGCATTGCGTACTCATGCGACCAAACACACTCGCAACCATCAAATTCATCACCCATTTTTTGTTCGTCCAACAATTCGCGCAACTATTGCTTGTTTAACTGACAAAATACAAAATAAAATCTTTATTAATTCTAGCATATAACCTAAAACGGCGTAACTGTAAAAAAAAAATAAATAAATATGCGGCGAGTGAGAGTCGGCTATCAGGTGTTTATCCAATTTGTAGTGGTGTCAGCGTAAAACAAAATGTATATAAATGACGTGTCTTCTCCACAAGCATTAAAAAATATTATAACAATAATTTTTTTGTAGTTAAAGTATACAATTAAGTACACAATCAATCGAATATAAATATTTACATATGCACGAAGAAATGAGAAGAACGTTTTGTATTTATAAAAAATTACAATATAGGGGCGTTATTAAGATAATTTTCCAAAATATACATACGTACAAAATAATTTTATTTTTCCTTCAAATTAACTTCAACTAAGCAGTAATATAAACTCCTTCAAATGTAGCTTTAGTTTTTGAATTGTGCACATTTTTATACAAAGTGAATGTACTTACGGCTCGTAAAAAAACACAATTTTTTTCTTCACACGTCTCGTTTTACTGATAAGGTTTCTAAATGCGAATTGAACAAAGTAGAACCCGAGACAATGCACATAAATTGTAAGCAGCTTGCAAAAATGTCCCCCATTATGACAAGTTTTAATTATTATTGTTTGTATGTTTATTTTCTCATTATTTTGTAACATTTCACTGTATTTCTTTACATTTTTTTAGAAAGAGATAAGAAAAGCAAAACAAACGGGATGGACGCATAACATTTAATTTAGACCAAAAAAATTAGAAAAAAAAAATATATATATATTTATAATTTGGTTTATATATATATATATATGTATACGTACATATGTAAGTCCGGATATAGTATTATTATTTAATATTATATAAAAAGCTTAAAATTAATTCATATTACCTTCTTCTTTTATTAACGTAGGCATACAAAATATTATAAAATCATTAAATATTGTGTTAAAGTAGGTAGAATAAGGCAATTACATATAGGTCACAATCTGTCACCGACCTTTGGAAAAATGTTTGGAACATTGTATAAAACTTGTAGACTAAAAGCACTGATTATCAAAACAAGTTCAAACAAAGCTCACATATGTTGTGTTTATGCAACTGAATATGTATTTGCATCTTGCAAAATAATTTTTACAAATTTCAATTTGGTAAGATATGACACTTGAGTATCTCATCTATCATTCCATTGCATACTCAGCAAAAATATGGACATTAGCAACTTGTATGCAGGATGATTAGCAATGTACTATTTATACACCTAAGTACATACGTATGACAGGGTATGAACGGATGCATATAAATATGTAAGTATATATAAATGTATGCATCAATGCATCAAAACTTCAATAGAATTGCATTGCATTATTATAGTTACAAGAGTTCTTGTCATATATACTTGGCGCTTGGTTCTCCTAAAATAATATAGTAAATACACAATATTAATATTGCTACATGATTCCAGTTTTGATCGCCTCCCACCGCACTGCACTTTGTGCTCTTTATTAGCATTTCTATTAATATGTAATATGTTTGAACAATTTCTTTTTACCTCCTCCAGCTACTCCAAAATATCTGCGATGTATTAATGAATTGGCGTTGGAGGTACTCGAATTGTTCCACACAACTTTTGTTTCGGCAAACTGATAAGAATTTCGGGGAGTAAAATGTTATAAACGATGATGACACGTATTAACTACTTTCCGTTTTCCACGGTTGCTTACAATATTTTCACTTAATTTTTGCTCTCCAGATTTGTGAAAAAATAATCGCAACTTTATGATGTGTGTGTCCGAAATGAGAAGCAATGGAAAACAATAAACTTGAAATTTATTTATAAAAGCAAATAGCAAATAGGAGGAACGTAATTGAGAGTTACCACAGTGTAACGTTAATGAAATAATAGAATATTCCATTAATTGAAACGTAGATTGTGTAATAAGTTGTATGGTTTGATTTTGTTTAATTAAGAATTTTACAGGCAAAAACACTTTATTTTTTGATTTATACTTTTCAACGAAGAAATAACAACAAGTCTCATACCGTTGTTTAAAAAATTAAAGCACTTAACATCGATAAGTAGCACACATACCTATTATTGCAGAAATTACCAAACACAGCTGATTTCGCCCAGTTAGGTGGCGCCGAAACAAGTGTTTACAATTTCTTAATTTTATTGAATTAAAACAATTAAATTTAAGTTGCAAACATATATATAATATTTGTAATTTTTTATAATACAATTTCTGTGCAATGACTCACCCTGTGGACAATGTTTCAGCACCAAGGAAATATCCATTTGCTAAAATGCGCCTAGACGACACACATCAATTGGATGAAATTAAAGGACGCTTTACCTGCACACAATGTAATCGTTCACGTAAATTCTATTGTTATAACTGTTATGTACCAGTTGGGAATGTGGGTGATTTCATACCGCATGTAGAGATACCAATTGACATCGATATCATAAAGCATAAAAAGGAAATTGACGGAAAGAGCACATCAGCACATGCTGCAGTTTTGGCTAGGGATCGTGTGAATGTTTATGCATATCCAGATATGCCTGATTACTCAAAAATGGATGGTGCCATACTTATATTTCCAAGTGCTAAAAGCTTAACGGTACCGCAGCTTTTCAATCAACGTGTACGATTAAAAACTGAAAATAATTACGGCTTACCGAAAGGTCACAACATAGGCACAATGTTGAGATGGCGCATAGATGAAATCAAAGACGAACCAGAAGAGGGCGAAGAATACATAAATAAAGTATATACATATGATAATCTGCCGGTAAAACGTGCTATATTCATTGATAGCACGTGGAATCAAAGCCGCGGTATTTATAAGGATGAACGCTTAAAGGGTTTGCCCACGGTAGTTCTACAAAACCGATTTTCGCAATTTTGGCGACATCAACGTGGCAGTCCACGTTGGTATCTCGCTACAGTTGAAGCTGTACATCAGTTCTTGCTGGAAGTACATGTTAATGCTTGGGGCCTCAATAGGCAGTATGGTGGCTTAGATAATCTCGAAATTGGTCAAGGCTTTTACGAAACTGCGCGTTTAGTAGACGCGGAGGCTACAAATGTGGTACGTGATGCGCCCTATAACGGACAATACGATAATTTACTATTTTTCTTTGCCAATATGTATGATATAATACATAAATATTATGACCACAACCAACTGAAATCATATCGCAGACCAATATAAAATCTATTTATCAAAATAATTAAGAGGAAATAAAAATTAATTTATATGTTAAAAATGTGTAGTTTTTACAATAACAGCTAGCAGCATTCAATTAAATCAAAAATCGGTTATTTTTTTGTTAAACACTTTTTGCAAAAGCATTTTATTTATTTAATTTTATTTATTTATTTTTTTTTTGTTTGTTTCACTTTCAAGTAAGTATATATATATTTATATATTTTATATTTATATAGATAGTTGATGGAATTAATATGTATGAATGTGTGTATATAAGTTATTTACTTGTATATAAGACATCGTCGATGTCACTTTCAAGCGATGCAAATCGCAATACTGTAAATGCACAATCTCACACAAAATACGAAGAGTACATACATATGTATATATGGTCATAGATAAATAAATCTTGTGTATATCGGTATGAAGCACGCAACTTTCTGGATTGGGTTTTGCATCGCTTGAAATAATATTCTCCCTGTGTATGTGTGGGTGTGTAGGTGTTTCGCTGTGTCAATTTATTAAAAAAAATTTACTACTGACTGCACTGATTAATTTAATGTGTTGCTGCTATTTGAAATTGGATACATGGTTGTTTGTTTTATTTATATTTTTTTTTTAGCAAATTGTACATTAACGGCATATTTACGCAGTGAACAGATCGACATGTAAATGTGTCGCACTTTTTTATTGACCTGCTTTTAGGCGTTCACAATGTGAAAATATTTTGAGTGTTTTTTAGGAGGGTGTGGGACACTGTGAAACATCCAATCATAATAATCGCAAAACAGACAAACACAAGGCTAAAATTCATTTATATTTATATGCATTAAATGCAGACAAAAAAAAGCCTTCCATGACGGGTTATTTAACGCGATTCCACGTTCTATGTATGTATGTGTATATGGTTTTTTTTATTGCAACTGCCTTACATTTACACAATCGTGCTGCTTGTGTACTCTTCTGCATTATACCTCAGGCGTAATACTTTTTATCTCATCTTAGATGTCTTTAATCTTTGTCGATTTTCTTTTTGCTTTATTTTTTGCCGACATTTCAATATTTTATCACTCCCATTGTATTATTATTTTTTTTATTTATTTATTCATGTTTGTATAACAGTTTGTCAATGTAAATCCCAATGTATGAATATATAAGAAAAAGAAAAAAAAAAATATAATAAAGTCAACATAGTTGTCGCTGAAGTGCGTCATACTTAAGTTAATTTAAGAAAAAAAACAAAAAAAAAGGATATGAATGTATGTACATTTAGTATGTGGTTAATAATCATTAAAAAGATGGTTAACCGAATAGCTACGAGACCAATTGCTTGTTTGTAGAGAAATTCGAAAATGTTACAACAATTTACTGCAATAAAAAATAGAAAATGGCTCTAAGTGATGTTCAAAAATTTTCACCTTTCGAGCTGTTTTTACACATATGTATTTTATTTTTTCATTTAACATATAAATATGGTACAGCCGAATCATAGGGTAATGACAGCAATGACGATTCTTGGGCATGGCAGTGGCGATTAAAGAGAAAAAAGTCTCACCCTCTCCCCAGCTGCCCATGAAGTTAAAATGTAAAAGCGTAGATTTTATTTGATTTCTTCTTATTCTTCTCATATTTTTTGTGGCCACTGCTGCTGTTACCGCTATGATTCTGCCATTAGGCCTGTTTGTAATATACGATTGTTATTACGTTTGTCTTTACTTTTCTTGTTTTTGTTTTTGTCTTTGTGTTTATTTAATTTAAATTTTTTACTTTGTTGGTTGCCACTTTTGTTTATTTAGTTTTTTTTTTCTAAATTATTTGTTGCTTTTCTAGTTGTTTGTATTCAATTCGTTACAGTTTGGTTGTTTTACATAATTTAAGTTATTTTTGCAACATCTTGGTTTCAATAAAAAAATAATTACTAGTTAAATATTTATACAACATGTGTACATTGTTTCAATCATATTGTAATTATAGATTTTGTAAGGGAAGAGGGGAGTAAAAGGGGTATTGAATGGAAATAACTGCAATTGCATTTCGTCTAGTAAAAATATATAGTAAATTTTCATTTGCTTAATAATAAAATTTTTTTCAGTTTTTTCTTGCTGCTTCTCATATGTATATGCATTTACTTTACTTTTCTTTTGTTTTTGTTTTCCTTTGCTAATTCATTAATTTCCTTTCTGTTTTTTGTTTTATTTGCGTTTTTTTTTAAACATTTAGTTTCATTTGTGTGTTTCTTTGTGTAATATCTATACATTTTGTCTACGTTAAGAACTTAAATGTTAAAATTTTTTTGGGAACATTTAGTATAATAATTTCAATCATAATTTTTTTTTCCTATTACCAGTATTTGTTTTGGGTTAATTAGAATAAAATAAATTACTGTTAGTCATATTTTTGTTTACTTCATCTGGATTTCTGTGCTCTGCGTTTGTTTTTCTCTTCGCTTAATTTAATATTTTCATGCTGTTTACCTTTTGTCATTGCAATTTGTTTGTTTTTGTTTTTTTTACACCTTTGATTACATGTATTTTTTGTTTTTATTATCATTTTATATTTATTTATTTATTTTATGCCAGTATTATTTTTCTTCGCCTTTTTAATTACAGTAAATACACATTTCTTGCATTTTGAATCGATTTTACAACTAAGCTTAAAATTTGTTGCCTTTTCTTTGCATTTGGGTTTCTGTTGTTCCCTTTGTTTTTGTTTTTAGACATCTTACGTTGTTACTACGCACTTTTCCATTTTTTCTAATATTACGATACTGTTTTAATTTTTAACTTTTTGCAATACAATTAAATACTCTTACACATAATATGGAATTGGGGATCATTAATATTACAAATATTATTAGTTTTTTTTTTTTTTTTGCAAAGTGAGTAATTTAATATAAATGTACTTTTCATGTTAATATTAGCGTTTCTCGCGTTATATCTTGCTTTAAATTTATGAAATGTGCTTTTTTATGTTTTCAATAGAGTGTTTATTAATTTCTTGCCGATTCGTGACAAATTTCATTATACATTTTACATATACATACTTGTATGTATATAAGCAAACGTGGTTGTGTATGTGTGTATGTGAGTGTGTGATTATGTGTTTGTAGAAGCTGTGTGTAAAATTTTGTTTATTTGTGTACATTTAGGAGGAGTGCATGAATAATTGTAATAGTAGCTATAATAGTAATATTTATATATATATAGATAGAGACATACATATGTCATTTAATTTGAAGTTAAATTTATGTTTAATTTTAGTTGCAAATCATTGAGATATTCTCAATGTGACATTCATAAATTCTACGGTGTAATCAACGTTAAACGGCGTTTCTATATAAAGTTTACTTTTCCTTTCATTTTTCATTGTTGTAGTTGATTTCTTTTTTTCATTTTTGCTTGCGGAATATTTTTAGTTTTTAAAAGTTAACAATAAGCAATACATTTTTTTTTTTGATATTTTTTTTATGTGTTTTTTTACTAATGTAAACTTTCATTTAACATCAAAACCAAAATTGAAAAATCCCATAATTTCCTTTAAATTTTACATTTCTACATGTACATATATGTATTTGTTTGTATGTATGTGTATTTAGTTGGTAATTTTATAATATTCATTTTAAATTTTTAATAATTCTTAATTATATACGATATTCGAAAAATTCTTTCCATCAAGTTGTATCGACTCGCCTGCGAAAGTTATTATGTATCCACACATATCATTTATCAACTTTCGTCGATTCAACTAAATTTTGTGAAGCTAATTGTTGTTGTAGCAGTGAAGCATATTCACCAATGCTTCATTGAAACATATTTCTTATACTTACCACCTTATGAGCTCGAAACTAACATTCATCACTAATCCACTTCGCAATCAATATTCGGCTCAGAATTAATTCTTATCTGCATCAAATGTAATTTTTTTAATTTTTCATCCTTTATACTTTCCATTTAATAGTAGAATACTTGGCCAGCTTTTTGCCGTTTACGTTCTTCGAGTTTTCGATTGATCTCCTGCTGGCGCTCAACTTTGTTCAGTGCACGTGCCACGTACAAGAACTTATTGTCTCCTAATTGCTTACCATTTAGACCAATAACAGCTGCCAGAGCCGATTGTGGGCTTTCAAAAGCCACAAAACCAAAACGGCGAGAACGGCCTTCTTCATCGAGCATCACCTTAAAAAAAAAATACCGAGTTAGTTGAAAATGTACCAAGAGCGAGAAAAGCGCACTTAAGAAACTACAGTCAATTAGGGTTTCAAATAATGCATTAAAAAATAATTACATTAACATTTAAATTAAATAATTTTCTTTTGTCTAAATCGAAAATATTGAAACTAATTATTTGAATTGGATTCAAAAAAAAAATTGTAATCCCAAAAACCGGATTGAAAAAACGAAATTTAATCCCAAGCTTATAATTAAAAAATTAAAATAAATAAAGAAATACTTTTTTAGCGTTTGCGTACTTCGTCTTCCATCATTTTGGTAACTTTCTTTTGAAGAAGAAGGTTTTTTTTAATAAAATAACATCTTTTTTTCTTATTTTTATTTAATTGCTATAACTTATAATGTTCCAGTTAGATATACCTATGTAAATCTTTCCTTTCTTATCCATTTTTTCCCAACTTTTGATTTGAAAAATAATTGTTTTATATACTATTGTACAATTTTTAAATTAAAAAAACTAAATGTTCAATTTTTAATCCAAAATTTTAAAATTAAAATTAATTTCTCTCATTTTCGTTGGCTTTTGGACCAAACTGTGTTATAATACATTTAACTATTGTCACGTTTATTATTTTCGTACAAACATCAAAATATTTATTTTCTGATTTTAACAACTTAATTATGACGTTGAAAATTTAATTCAATAAAAGTTGTTTTTAAACCAATCACAATTTTCATATGCATGATTAACCAATACCATTAGTTATCAAGCCAAGGCCTAACCTGGGTAGTAAAGTTACGGGTGTTCAGGAGGGTGGCAGTTGGAATGACACAAGGCATAAACAAGGACATGCGCAACGCTATATTGTTGCGAAGCAAACATTAAACTGAATATACCACAGCATAGGAGCATTCAGGAAAAATTGTGTAACAGAGTAACACAGATGCAAAGGGCACTTATGGCAGGGAAACAAAACTACTAAAAATATTTTTGTAAATACATAGTTGGCAGCTTAATAAAAAAAATATAAAAAAACAATAGCTTAATAACATAGTCACAATTTTACTGTTTGACATTTGCGCAAAATTAAAATTGTATTAATTAGTTAACATTGCTTTACAACTGCACCATATATTAATGAATGATATGGCTGTAACTTACCCGGTGACTTGTTATGCGTCCGTACGGTTCAAACATTTCATGTAAATGTTGATCAGTGAAATCTTCACTAAGATTCTTCACATAGAGATTCCTAAATTGCGATGCCTTTTCTTGTTCACGGTCGCGGCGTGGTATGAATTTTACTACTTGCACCTTCTGATTATTGCACAACATACCGTCCACCTTTGAAATAGCAATACGTGCAGCCTCCTCTGAATCGAAATGCACAAAACCATAGCCGCGTGAATTGCCATCCTCATCTTTGGCAACATTGCAATTTAAAATGTTACCAAACACACAAAACGTGTCGTAGACTGCTTTGTTGTCAATGGAGCGTTCCAAATTCTTGATATAAATTTTACCACTATCCGGTGAGCTAGAGCTTGCACCACTGCCACTGCCGCTACCTGGAATGCCGCTGCCATTGTTTGGCATATGAGGCGACATTGAAGTAATGTTGCCGCTACCCATACCCATTGGGGCATGAGGTGCATGACGATTCATAGCCGAAGCGGCATGGTGAATATTGTTGTTGGCTGTGCCGGGATGGGCACCCGGATGCGTTCCATGTGCTGCCGATGGATGGTGAGCCATTGGCCCGCCAGCTTGTCCAGTTGTAGCATGATGGTGCAATTGCGGTTGTTGCGGATGGTGTGCCGTAGCCAATGGGTGGCCAGCGTAATGATGGTTGGGGGCAGGATTGCCGCGAAACGTCATCGAATTGACAAACATAATTGGAGGTGGTAGTGGCGGCACTGCGGGCTGCTTATGGAGCGTTGTGGTGACGATAGAGTTGTTATAAGCGTTATTGTAAGAATTGCTGCCGTAGCTAAGAATTTTGAAGTTTTTTTTCTTTTTGATAGAGCACCGGCGCACGTTCAGTTACTCAGTTATGATTTTCCTATATTTCATGCACGTATAGCAGTTCACTATTTGTTCACAAAATCAATAGACAATAAAATATTAACAATGTATAATTAATATATATGAAAAGCGGCAAAGTAAACGATCAGCTACCTAAAAATTTATGTGAACCGTTTGACGCCCAATAAACAGTTTTCACTTTTTTATCCCACACACTTCTCCTACCGTGTTAACAATTTTCAATTGCTCGTAACTCGTCCGTTCGCTAGTTCGCTTCGCTTTTCGTCTTCGTTTGCGTGTGCGTTTTGCAAAAAATCGTTTTTCCGCCTTGCTTTGCCTTGTTTCACTTCACTTTTCTTTGTTTGATTACTTTACTTCCTTTGCTGTTTCATGTATTTTCCTTCTTTTCTATTTTCTCCAAAATTTCACTTAATGCCTTAACACTTTTCTTTGCTCTTATTCTACCTGCATTTTTTCATTGCCTAATAATATAATAGCAAATTATGGTGCTGATGTTATTTTACAACATTTAACAATCGCATAACAAAAATATTAGTTTCTTAAATTTTTTTAGTAGAACCAAATTACTTAGTTCTTATTTAACAAATTTATTTTGTGAAAAAACGATTTGTAGACTAGAGCCACGAACTTGCGTGCGAGCAAAGAAAATGGGCACGTATTGCAACGTGAAAAGCAGTGGCCACTCAAAAGTAAGGCAAAAGATGTGGCCACCTAATAATAATTAATTATTTGTATTTATGTCGATTGCAATTTTTCTAATTTTTCATCAAACAAGATATTAATATATTTCCATGCATTATAAAAGCATTCATTGAAATAACACATTGTACAAATTGTATGTTTTATTATTAAAGTTATTTCTACAATCTTTCAATCGCTCGGATGTTATTGCTAGTTAGTTGTTACATTGGAGAGAATTTGTAGATATATTTAAAAATGTAGAAAATAATAATTTTAATGATTCACTTATCTGCATTATTTACATTATTTTTTGTCAGTGTAGTTGACAGCTGTCTATTAGTAGTGTTTGAAAGTCTAATTTTGTTTATTTCTTAAATTAAAAATATTTTTGAGGACTATTTCTTTGATGGCTGATGAAAGTATTAACTCTAGTCCACGGAAATTGAATAACTCCATACACAAATCACGTTTACATCGAAGACATAAAAGACTTAACGTAACTGCAGAATCGTCATGTAACCATGAAGATGAGGAAGAAAATTTATCCTGCACACTTTTGGTAATGTATGACTCCGACGAGACTATTCAAGATTCTAATAAAAATAAGTGTCCGCGCAACGAAAAGGCAATGCCAAAAGTGAATATTAGTTACGATCCATTTGCTGAGCATCGTCTTCTTGTCCTTGCGGATCGGAGTAGTGCAATGCCTAGCAGCTCTCGCCTTTTTAAAGCCACACAAGGTTTTGAGCCCTGCAATAATTTTTTATTTGAATCTCTCGAACATCGAGAAGACAAAATTAGTGAAATCAATTATAATAAGACTGATGCGTTTGAAATCACAGATTCTGAGTTGCTACACGTATGCGAAGAAACGGAAAAGAAAACCAGCGATTTGTCAAGTATAAAACAATTTAAAATGGATGAAGATAATTCGCCTACAACACCGGAGCCTAAACGAAAAACAAAGTCGATAGTAGATTTAATACTTGAAGATTTCTGTGGTTCGCCACAATCTCCAGAACTACAGCAGTCCTCGGAGGAGAGTAACTTAAATTTCCGATTTGCTAATAAACCATTGCGAACGTACAGCAGACATAAACACGAAAACGTAATGGCACGTCAAAATATTGCTGAGCAATATAACAAGTCCACCAATAGTGTTGCACATTGCATCCCTAATGAGGATTTGCTAAGCTATGATTCATCTACCGACCTTTCGGTGCAGGAGGATCAAACTCAACTTATACCTGTGAAAGAAGAAGTCGTCTTATTGCAAAATTCACAGAGTTTATGCGAAAATTTACAAAATTTGAGCGCTTATTTTACTGAGTTGTCCGGGGGGAGAGATAATAGACAAGATACATCTATGGAATTTGTAGACCATCAATTAGCGGAAAACAACTTAGGAATAAGGACAATAGCAGGAATAGGTAGCTCGGGCGTATTTTTCACAGCGAACAAAGCAGAGAATGATTGTACGCAGTTCGAAGAAGAACTAGTATTGGCGGAAACGGAGAAACAATTTAATTTAAAAATAAAGCCATTAGCAGAGAAAAGTAGTTCGGGCATATTATTCACAGTGGATAATGTAAAAGATGATTGCATCCAGATCGAAGAAGAACAAGTGCTACCGGAAATGGAGGAACAACTTAGAACCAGTCCCAATGGACATATTTCAAACGAAGAAGACTTTAAAGGCTTTAGCAGTGAGGAAGAGGACTCTAGCGTCGATTGGGGACTCACATCAAAACAAAACTGTGATAAATTAACACCTAACGGTACGCTATTTACCTTTTTTCATGTAAAGCATATGCATTGTAATCCTTGTTTTTATAATATAGAAGACGATACAAATAATGACGAGCAAAACGATGAATGGTATGATGAATGTGATATATTTGCGAAATTCGATATGGGTATTGCCTTGGATGCGGCTTCATCATTCAAGTTAGACAAAATTGAAACTTCAGAAGCAAATCATACGATGGATACTAACGCATGTAATTTTGAGCAAATAAATGCAGAACCAAAAATAGGCTTTCGAACTGCCTCCAATAAAGAAGTTAAAATATCTGCTGAAGCTCAAGCTCGTGCGACGTCCATATTGAAAAATCTACCGCCATTACCAATAAATAGTAGTTTTGACGAAGAGTTACCTGTGGAAGATGAAGAAATTGAAGATTGTCAAAATGTCATGAATCGAACAATAACCATTTCTAAGACGACAAGTGATGACTTAGTTGGCACCTCAGCAAATCCGTACGTTGTACACAATAATGTCAATATCCAATGTAAAGAAATGTCGGACTTTGGCGGGTTTACCGCGTTCTCCCATAAAGTAATCACAATTTCAAATGAAGCAAAGCAGCCGGTAGTGCCTATCCTGAAGACGCTAACGCCACACCCACATGACGAAATCTGCCTAAAAAATGAGGCTACTTCAAAAAATGACTCGACTAGTGAAGTGTTATGCATTGGCTTTCGCACAGCTTCAAGTAAATCAATAAATATATCCAAGGAGGCACAAGAACAAGCGTTAAAAATACTAGAGCAACTGCCAAAAGATGACATGGAAGCGGAGCTTGATGCGAATAAATTGACTGGATTTCCCACTGCTTCAAGAAAAACGATACAAATAAGTGATGATGCTAAAAAACGAGCTGCGCGCTTAGTAGCAGACGTGATGGAATATCAAAAAGAAAGTGCTGAGGATGATGTTAAGCGATCTTTAGAGAATTTACAATTTAGTGAGTGGCCTGTAGAAGGGGAGGACGAAGAGAATGGTGATGAAGTATTGGTGAATAAAAAAATGGCTAATGCAAACACTGCAAATGAATGCAAAATAAATCTTCCAGGTTTCTCGACGGCATCTAAAAAGGCGATTGTAATATCGGAAGAGGCAAAGCAAAGAGCTGCTAGTATATTAGAGCGCTTACCGGAGCTGCTTGTCAGTGAAAACTTGAAGGCTGAAAATATCAAAGAGAATTCAGAAACTAAATCGTTAGATAATTTGCTGTTTTCTGAGTGGCCTATAGATCCAGTTATCGAAGACTTAGCCGATAAACCCGAAGCAGCATTGAATGGTTTGAATAAAAGAAAACGTAACGATTGCGATGGCGCACAAAATGCACGAATATCAGCATCTCCGTCTCAAACACCAAAATTCATTTGTAAATCGATTTGTGGTGAACGCAGTCCGTTAGCTCACATACAAACGACCATCCCGCATTCCAGTTTGAGCGAATTGGCAGTTAAAACTCCGCCAGATTATCGCGCTAGTCGTGGTATAATAGCGCGTAAGAATCTGTTGTCCTTAAATAAGAGTAACAAAGTGAAGGCGAAATCTTCAAAACACCTGGATTTCAAGTCCGAAAGTAGCATGGTCGAAACACCAACGAAGCGAAGCGGCGCAACAACCGCTGCATCAATTGCCAATGAATCCAAATCACCACCTGCCACACCCATACCAAATTTGCAAGAATTTTTCACCTCAGCCGCCATGAGCACCAGCACACCACAGCCACCAGCACGACAGCAAACGCACATGCGCACACGTGCCAGAAAGCGGGCGGAATCGGTAGCAGCCGCATTGGGTACACCAACTACAACAAAAGCCAAAGCAACAGTAACAACACCAACAAATGATACATCATTTAAGCATATTGATTGGGAAAATGATAGTGTTAATAAAAGCGCCGCTTCGCTCAATGCCAGCAGATTGTCAAATTCCTCGTGTAATAACATAATGAAAATGGAATTGAATCCGACGCCGAAACAGCGTATCGAGCGACTGCATATGTATGGCAAACCGCCAAGTGTCTCGCCGATTTGTATGTCTAGCACAAACAATTGTCGTATATCGGGATTAAAAAGACGCACGAGCAGAGCCTCCAAGGGCGAGCGCATTGACAGAGAGTAGTGCGTCGTGAGCATTGCTTGCCGATATTGTTTATCTTGTGAAACAGAGCATGTGCTTAATTATCAATATATGTATCTTATCAATAGTTGTTAACAATATGTAAATATGTACGTATGTAAATTTATTTAAATTTCGTTTTCCCTTTGTCGTTTTTGAATAAGTTCAAAATATCGTTCAACTTTTGATATAGTTGTGTTAAGTTTTGCAAAAGTCAGGTATGCAAAAGTTTAAAAGAAATAGATTTTTGTTTAATAAATTTTGATAAACGTATTAACGAGTCGTATGAATAACTGGGGTAAAAATTTTCAATTTTCAATCTTCACAGATGCATTTCTTATAGCTTGAAAGGCTACAAAAAGGAAATTTACATGATCGGTCAGTTTGAATGGCAGCTATATACTATAGCGGTGTGATCTGAACAATTTGTTTGGAGATTGTAGCGCTACCTTTCACAATAATCTATGTCAAATTTCGTGAAGATGTCTTTTCAAATAAAGTTTTTCATATAAGGCCTTGATTTTGATCGATCATTTTGTATTGCAGCTATATTATATAGTAGTAGAGATATACCGGCGATATCGACACAGGAGCAGCTTCTTGGAGAGAAAAGGACGTGTGCAAACTTTCAGCTCTAAATCTCAAAAACTGAGCTACTAAACTTCGTGCCAAACTGTGTATACCCTGTTCAGGGCATCAATACATATTAATTAAAAACCGTTACCAATTATTTGCATCTTTAAAAAAAAACACGCTTTATTATTTCATAATATATGTACGTACATTTGTATGTTTGTATATAAATAATGTATGTAATAAGTTGTGATGTATGAGAGTTCTCTATCAAACCCTTCCAGGACAATAGCATATGCTTTATACTTTTGTAGATGTGTATGTGCATGTGAATATTAGTGAATCATTTAATGATTGAAATTGGCAATATTTTCTTCTACTTCTTCATCTTACTTTTTCTGTTAACATTATTACATACTACTCGACACGTTCGGCACATTACTTTCGAGTTTACGCCACACTACATTACACATTTCACGCACCAAAGCCTTTTCGCCGTCATCCATTTGGTCTCTTGAGTTCTCAATGAGTCCACTGAGACGATCTCGTTCCAATTGCTCGCGTACCTCGAGTACTTGGAGAGCACGCACTACAGCTTCGGGTCGACTCGATATCGGATCGATTAGTGGATTTTGTGCTGGTTGTTGTTGCGACTGTTGCTGTTGTTGTTGTTGATGTTGCTGTGTTTGCGATGTTGGTGCTTGCGTTTGGTTATGCTGTGTCGCTAGAATGTTGGATGTCGGTGTTGTTGTACCAACACGTTCCTCTTCCAATTGTCGTATGCGTCGTTCCAACGAGCGTACGTATTGGACGGTCTGATCACTTAGCGTTGTACGTAGCGTTGCTTCCTAAAAGCGGAAGGATATCAAACAAATTGAAAATAAGTTTTTTTTTATATACACATATATAATCACGCCAACCGATAAACTAAAACAAGAAAAAAATGTCACTTCGCTGGCGCCGAATCTCACAAATAAAATTTTTTTCATATAAGGACTTGATTTTGATAGTACAGTTTATATGAGAGCTATATGCTATAACGGTACGATCTGAATAATTTGTACGGACATTTTACTGTTGGCTTGGGCAACAATCCATGCCAAATTTAGTGACAATATCTCGTTAAATAAAAAAGTTTTCTATATAAGATCTAGTTTTTGAGTTGAGTTTGAGGAGAAAAGAACGTGTACAAAAAAAAAATCAAAATATATCTCAAAAACTGAGGGACTAGTTCGCGTATACACAGGCAGACAGACAGACATCGCTAAATCGAACCAGCTCGTCACGCTGATCATTTATATATATCCTTTATAGGGTCTTCGACGTTTTTTTCTGGGTATAAAAATGTAAATTAGGTTAGTGGTTCCACAGTTTTAGAGATACACAGTGCCGGATAGCCAATTGACCCGATTTTGAAATATAATTTGTATTTAGTCATGAAAAATATACAACTTTTCAAGTCCTAATATTTTCAGCGATATTTCCAACCATATAATTTGAAGCAAAAATTATTAAAAATTTGTATAAAACACACCTAAAGGATAAGGTATGTTAAGCATCTTTCCAAAATCTCTATATTAACAATTTCCTTTCAAAAAAAAGAAAAAGTTCCAATATTGTTCAAATGCTGTACTTACGGGCATTTGGCGCTCATAGTTCCTTAACGCCGATAATGTTTCTTCTGCATTTGTGCTCGAACTACTGCCATCACCATCATCCCGTAACGGATTGCGTACCGAGCTGCCACAATTGGCACAGAGTGCATTCGCCGCAATATGTGTGCGTTCCTCGTCCAAGTACAGGCACAACTCTTTCAGTTCCAGATTATCGGTAATTAGTTCTTGTTGTTTGTCGTCGAGTTGTCGTAGCTTGTGCTTTACAAGAAATCATTATATAAGTATTTAGACCATAATAATGAGATCATTACACTACCTGATATGCTGCCACCTCCTGTCTCATCACACTGGCTGTATATCTGCCAAAACGCTGCCATTCTCGTGCAAGCTTCCGGCCCTTTTGACGATCGTCATCTAGAAAGCAACACAAGTCGCGCAATTCCTGATTGTCATCGAGTAAACGTTGATTCTGTTCCTTTAAGACGCGTAGTTCGTTAATGAGACCCTGGTCGGTTGAAAGTAAAAAATATTTTAAAAACAAGTAAGGAAGGGCTAAGTTCGGATGTAACCGAACATTTTATACTCTCGCAAAGTCAAATAGTATACTCGTTTGAGATTTCTTTGTGGATTGGCTGATATTTTCGGTAGAAGGTCAACTATAGGCACTGGGGTCCACATATTTAGTACTTAGGGGCTTAAACAGTTTTGGTTCGATTTAGACAATTTTTGGCCACAAGGTGGCATACTTTAATCGCATTATTCACGCAAAGTTTTATCCCGATACAGTCATTGTTGCCTGATTTGCATAGTGGAAAGTGAAATAATCAGATGGAATTTAAAATGGTGTTATATGGAAAGTAGGCGTGGTTGTAGTCCGATTTCGCCCATTTTTGCACTGTGACATAGAAACATGAAAAGAACGTTATGCACCGAATTTGGTTGAAATCGGTTAAGCAGATCTCAAGATATGGGTTTTCACCTAAAAGTGGGCTGTGCCACGCCCACTGTCTAATTTTGAACGCGGTTCCTATAAAGTCATCTCATACCATCCCAGAGATAAAATTTAATGACTCTGGCGTGTTTAGTGCTTGATTTATCGCGCTTTTAGTAGTTTTTAACAGTACCGTTATATGGGGAGTGGGCGGAGTTGCCACCCGATTTCAACTATTTTCACACCGTCAATAGAAGTGCTAAAAATATTTGCTTCCAGTGAATTTTGTTATTATAGCATTAGCGGTTTAGGAGATATGCACATTAAACCTATTAGAGGCGGGACCACGCCCACTTTTTTAAAAAAAGTTTTAACTGCAGATGCCCCTCCGTAATGTGATCCTGTGTACCAAATAACAGTCTTGTATCTTATTGCGGAGCTTAGTTATGGCAAGTTATTTGTTTTTGATTAATGGCGTTTTGTAGGCGTGGCAGTGGTCCGATTACGCCCATCTGCAATACCAACCGTCTCACGGTACCATGAAACATGTCTACCAAGTTTCATAAAGATATCTCAATTTTTACTCAAGTCAGAGCTTGCACGGACGGACGGACAGACGGACAGACGGACGGACAGACGGACGGACAGACGGACGGACGGACAGACAGTCACCCGGATTTCAACTCGTCTCTTCATCCTGATCATTTATATATATATAACCCTATATCTAACTCGATTAGTTTTAGGTGATACAAACAACCGTTAGGTGAACAAAACTATTATACTCTGTAGCAACAGGTTGCGAGAGTATAATAAGGGAAGTATTATATATATGGTATATATTAATATATATAATATAAATGTAGATATAAATATAGTTCGGTTTTTTGATAAGTTAGGGTTTGCGGATCTTCTATTTTTAAACGCTACTATAGCTTTGATATTATTGATACCTCCTCTTTACTCTTCTTTAAATCCATATTGTGAAACATTTATCAGTGAATCTAAAACTTTGCTTGGTTGATACAATATATCAATAAGCCTTTTTTATAGTATTTAAATAATTCGTATTTGCTTTAGGTAATAAAATTGCTAAAGCAGCGGTCAAACTCTGCGCAGTCCTTAAACATTTTTAGTACTGTCGGAAATGGCATTGAAAAATAACCTTAACCCGGTAGTTCGTTTAATGGTATTGAAGAGGGCTTCCCCTTTATTTTGGATATCAAAAAAAGTTGACAAAGTTAATGTAAATTTTCCAAGCAGCAGAACTGTAGTTTTCGGGTAGGAGGCTGACGTATCCTGACATTTTTGAAACAATTAGCCTAAAGAACTAGACTGATACTGTTACTACTTTGATAACCCACCCAGATTATGTTCACTAAAGGCCGAGTCATGTGGTCGATTTTAAAGAGAATATACACTTTTTCCATAATTTTGGATTTGTCCGCGGTCGGGACGCAAATCAACGAGTCTCTGAGCACTCATATAGTATATGAGAACGCGATATACTTGTAACAACAACAAGTTTTTGGTACAGACCACGGACTAAGATTGTCGAGTTTTAAGTAGTAATTCTTAACTAACAACAAAATAATCGATTTTTCAACGAATATTTACCTGCAATTGCCGATTCTGTTCGGCGGTAAGACGAGTGGTGCCTGTCGGCACAGCAGCGGCACTGGAGGTGATCGAAGCATTTGGTGATGGATGGTCCTGATCACTTTTACGCACAAACTTAAGCATATCTTGTTGATGCTGTTGTTGTTGTTGTTGCTGCTGTTCCGCTTGTTGTTGCCGATACTGCTGTTGGTGTTGTTGCGTATTATAGAAATATTGCGGATTCGTGGCACCACCAGCAAGCCGCGCAGTTTGACGCTGTGCAAGCGATGTCGGTTGCGTTGGCAAGTAACGAGCGCTGCCACCGTTTAATTTCAGCGAGTCCGGTATATAGACAGGCGACAATTGTGGTATGTCTGGCGGATATTTAAGATTGAAATGCGTAGTATCGAAATTCGCGGACGCAAGCTGTTTGTTGGCGCCCGTCGCCGACTGTCGCTGACCGAAGTTCTCAGCACTCTCCGCTCCGCCGCTGCGCAGTGTGTTTATGTGCTTCAATATGCCCGCCTGGTTGCCAGCCGGTTGGGGTGGTGGTTGATAGCGTGGCGGTATGGAATGTGCTGGCGCCTTTAAATGATTGGCAGCTTTCAACGCCTGCAGATTGTAGGCGTTTCGTTGCTGCTGTAAAGTGATACCGTTAATAGTAGACGAAGTGCCTTCAAGCTCGCCACTCAAATGTTTCGAAACTGTTTGCTGCTGTTGTTGTTGGCTGTGATGGTGTGGTTGGTGCTGTGGGTGGTGTTGGTGTTGCTGGTGATGGTTATGGTTGTGAGGACGCTTATCCTTTGCGCTATTCAAGGATTTTGGGTGTGATTGTTGTTGCTGCGCGTCCGATGAAATGCCAACAGTTGTTGTTCCAGTTGTCGTCGGCTCGGCCGTGTGCTGTTGCTGTTGCTGCGGTGGGTGATGTTGGTGTACAGTGGCGATGGTCTGTAGCTGGTGTGAAGGTAATGTGGCACCGTTTGAGTATTTTGTAATTGGGTTGGCTGATGGCAATACCGATGAGTTTGTCGTCACGCTTTGCTGTTGCTGCTGTTGGAGTGAGCGTTGCGCCAAGGTTTGCACAGCACTGGGAGCTGGCAGCGAGCGCCGGGTTTGTGGTGCTTGTAATTTACTCGAAATCGTAGCAGAAAATTGCTGTTGTGTTATTTTGTCACAGTCGTTGTTATTATTCGATTTCGGGTTATTATGGGAGATGGCGTTGTTATTATTATTGTTGTTTGTTGTGGTGTTGACACCAGTTGACAATGTGTGAGACGACGCTTCTAACGTTTTTGTTTTGTTTGTACTTAAAAACTTTTCACTCAGTTTGTTTATATTGTTATTACTATTATTGTTATTATTGTTGTTGTTGTTGTTGTTGTTAGTAATACCAGACATTTTATTAGACGTCTTAGTCATTGCTTAAGGCATTTGCCGTTTGTTTATGCTGTAGTTGGGTATTGTTGACCCCAAAGTCTACCAATGGTCCTCCTTGACCTTAGACATTTTTAAGTAGTCTACAAATTTAAAAGGAGAAATAATTGAGATTGATTTTAATTATACCATTAATATTTTTTTTTTATTGCTGATTATTACTTGTTGAGGGTGTTTTTTTTTTTAGAAAAAAGTAAATTTATTTTCCATCGAGAGAGAGTTTTAGTGTTAAAGTGCCGAGTCGGAGCCGAAACATTTTTTTCAGGTTTAAATTTTTTTTTTACTTCCAATATGAATGCAATTTTATTTTAAAATCCATTAGTTATTCGCAGGAAACTTGAGTACAAATTAATGGCACTACAACTAACTGTAAATGGCAATATTTGATCATCGAAATGTCAGCTAAAAATGTTACAGCATATTGGAGATGGCATTTGAAAAATCCCTCACTTCTTGTAAAAATTATTGACTTTAAGTTGAGTAGTAGAGAACAGGTTGTGTAAAAAATCCTTAAAGCAGGCTTCTCTCCTACATGTATTACCATCCAGTAAACATACATAGTTTCATACATTTGAGAATAATTAATTTCTTAAATATTTATCAAATGTTCTTCTCAAAGCTTTAAAATTAAAAAATATGTTATATAATATTAAAAAAAGTTCTACTAACATAGCTGATGAGCTTAACCTATTCTCTTAACTGAGAACGAGTCGATGTTCTCGTTTTGCATGCTAGCACTGGACTTTTGCACCTTGCGCGAGCTCAGTAAGCGTTGGTTAGCAACCAGCAATTGTGCGGCTGCGAGTTGCTTCTAACCTACGGTAGAGCCGAAGTGGTCTATAGAATTAGTTGACCAGCAAGGTTCATCACGCCGCAAAAAAAGGAGTTCTTATTGGACGCAGTCTTATCTGTACATTTCCTATGAGCCTAAAACTTTTGAAAGAGGCGAGGGGGAACGATCTAAACACTTCCACCTTCACTGTCCAACTTTCGCAAGACTAAATTTAAAGTATCTCCAAAGTCATACTTTCCCCGAACCAGGCGAATTCATATTAGCCACCTTAACTAAATTTTGGCACGCTCAAAGGCCTTTGTCGATATGCGAGGGCCTTTGCATACTTAGGAGTTCTGAGCATCCTCTGAGGACTGACCTTTTTTGTTGTCCAAATGGCACCATTCGTGACTTCAGATTTTTCGTATTGTGATTTTTGAAAATAAGTTTCTGTTAACTCTACGAAGAATTTCTTTATATTTCTTTATTAAGATTCTGCGATTTAGAATTCCAATAAACAGAAATTGTTATAGAAACCTTGTAAGAAACGTACTGGGCATTCCGTACGAAGTCCCTAATCACCCCAAATAGTGCTAAGAGAGGTGTCTCAGTAGCTGTTATTTCTTCATTTAGGAAGGTAATGTTTTTTTTTTGTGTTTTAGTAAATTGGTATAAATTCTCAAATTTCCTAAATCCTAAAATTTTGAGTTCATCTGTGCGAAAGAGTGTAATTTTTTTAATCAAGAGGTAATTATTTGCTCCACGCATAACGTAACGACCGTATAGGTCTCACTTACACACAATTCAAAATAAAAGTGTTTAACGATAATTTTTTTATGCTTCACGCTTAGCGATCAGAATAAGTATCAAGACAAATGTTTAGTACAAATGATTACTAAAACTTTTGAAATCGTCTACAAATTTTGGAATATTTAAATGTGCTTGCGCATATTCATATAAGCGTTGATATATTTATATATATTTATGTGTGTTGAAATAAAAATTCATGTGAAATTGGCGTCTAAGCAAATACCATCCAAAGCGTTACTTTTCACTTCATGCCATTCATGAGAGGCAAAGAATTTCAACAAAGCGTAAATGAGAAGGCAATAAAATAGAGATAAATAAACGAAATTTAAGTGTTACGTATACACAAGCTATGCTTCTTTATAACCCAGATTGGTAGTGAAGACGCGAAAAATTCTAAAATTTACATAAGAAAGTTGAAGAAATGTTAGAGATGGTTTAGAACCATGGAAACATAATATTGAACACTTCTTGTGATTTTTTTAATTTTTTAGTTCTTTGATTTTCGCTAAAAAAATAAAAAGTGCCGAAGAAATTCCGCATACAAATACTTAAGATGGATTAATTCTTCATACACTATTTTTATATTATTGTCGAGTGTGTAGTTGACTATGGACCGATTATAAAGCGGCCATAATAACATTGTGCCTGAAATGTTGTTTTTCGAGCATCATTACACAAATAATAAAAATTATAACTGGTTTTTCTAAAGAAATGTATTTCCTAAAATCTATTACTTTTTCGATATTTTCTTAAGGACTTCATTAGTCGCATAATATGAAGATAGATATCACTGAAGCGAAAATAATTTTATTTTCGGAATGCGTCTTAATATCGTTTGAAAATCGATTATTGTACAATTTTAATCCTCTTTTCGACCTTTTTCACTTGCAGTTTAATATATCATATGATCAAATTTGACCCGGACTGGTAGATTGGCGAATAGGGCTCGAAAAATTAGCCGAAATCGAAAAAACCCAAATTCGATGAAGGCACTGAAGGTCATCTCAGCCGAGGCCTCTAACAAGTGGATTAAGCGTTGGCATAATTATATTGGCTCAGGAGTATATTTTGAAGGCGATACTAAGAACTGAATTAAAATACGTGAATATATACACAGTTTTTTTTCAGTCCGTAGTTGTCTTTGTACTATATCATAAGATACTTTCTCAACACTTAACCCAAAACTAAATAAAAACCAAATAGTTTTATTTTTATGTGGAGAAAGTAAAAGAGATGTCACCGAGCATAAAATCTATTTAATATGATTTTGTCAATATGCGCAACATAATTATATTTGCTAAGCCGGAATATATCTTAGGCCTACATACCGATCTATGCACCTTTCTACATATTTAGACATGTAATTATGGGGCTACCTACATAAATGGTATGTATCAGTATCAAAAGGAAAAGTGTTACACTTCAGCGATCGTCTGCTAGAGTTGTCGCACAACTTTGAGGCGGTATAGACGCGCCTACATATAATCCATATGTATATATGTATGTATGTATGACATATGTATATGATATGTCATTAGATTTACGTTGGCGATAAAAACGTTTCAGATTTACCGCCAAGTTGCTGCTTTCTACGCATACATTAACATATATACATATGTATGTGTCAGTATATATTATATTTTTATTCATGAAGGGAGTATGAATATTGTTATTGCTTATGAATTTAATTGAAAAAAATAACACTTTTGTTATATAAAAACAATTGTCGTGTGCATATCTCATGCTATTAATTTCTAACATCCTTTTCTGGTTTTACCGAATCGGGGTCACTTATTGCTTGCGCTGAACTTGAGTGGCGCACAAGTCAATTAGATTTAACTCTTCGAGATTAAACTCAGTTTAAGATTTCTTCAAAAACTGTAGGCACTAACTATGCAAGAGTTTCACACACATTTTTTGCTGAAATTGAATTGGAATTTGGAGAAATATCAACTTATTCGGCTGTACGATCACTGAGACACATTTAGAGGGCTTCCCTGGCCCAGTAGCGTTCAACAAGTCGGATATTTCATTTTCTGTGGGTTTGCTTTCACAGCACTTTACACAATTCTTGCTTAATTTTTTAAGAAAATCGAACAAATTGCACTTATTTGTTTATAAAATAAAGAAATCATACCATTTCCTCAATTACAAACTAGCATTTTATGCATTTTCACTTCACTCAACTTGCAGTTACACTAAACACCAATTTTTATAAGCAGATGCTTGACATCTTTTACCTACTAAGTGAATACAAGTGCATCCAATGGTAAATGTATCTAACTAACTATGTATCTGCGACACAAAACGCACAAATAGCAGATTCACAGATCTCACTCTCTTGCTAGCACGCTCTTTCAGCCTCAAACTCACGCACGATCGGCAACTTTGCAACAATCGAATTTGTATTGCGACAATTTTACTTCCCACACTCACACATACATATGAACAGGCATACAACGGCGGCTTAATGAAATGCTTATAGGAATGTTGTGTTTTGTTTTTGTTTGTGTTTTTTTTTTTGCTTTGGCTTTTTGCTCTCGCGCAGTGGGTCTCTCTTAAAAATTGCTTCCGGTTTTTATTTTCTCCTGCGTATACGCAAACAAATGTAGCCAATTGTAGTCACATCAAAAACATGTAATTTAAATACAAATTCAATTACTTTCATGTAATTTAAGCACTTTGTTATATATTTGAAGTATTCTTTAGCGTTTTATTTAATATTTTTTAATTTACTTGAAAAATTACCACTGAAAATATCTACAAAGATCGTCCAATTGAACACTGAGAGCAAATCAACAAATTTAATTCGAACATATACATTTCTACTATGCCGTGCTACCAGCCGGCTTGAAAATGTAATTTAAGGTACATACTTGTGCCTTTTCACAGGTCTAATAGAATTCATGCTGTATATTTCGCACAATCAATTAAATATTTATACTCGCTTAATCAACAAGTTGATAAGATTAACTAAATGGAAGAGAGTCATCACACTTTATTCATGACTTTAAGCATTTCGCAGTATAGACAGCGTACTACTTTTCATATACAACACTGTTAAGAGACAAGATCACTGTGGTGTTGCCATATTTGTATCGAATTTTAGTTCATTTTATTTATTAATTTTTTATAATGAATGAAAATCAAATAAATTTCGCCAAAAACCAATAAAATTTCAATAATTGTAGACATATGTGCATATATATCTTGTTATTTAATTTTTAACATTTCCTTTATTATGTTAGACTAACTAATAAATTAACACAAAACAAGAAACAATCTTAACTTTGGCTGCACCGAACTATAATACTCTGCCAGGTGTATTTTTTCTAGCATAAAAGGGTATAAAAAAGGTTATCTGGATTTTGAGCGGTCAGTTTGTATGGCAACTATATGTCTCTGCTATATGGTTTAGTGATCCGATCTGAACAAGAGTTTCGAAGATTATAAGGTTGCTTTAGACAATAAATGAGCTGTGCCAAATTTCGTGAAGATATCTTGTTATAAAAAGGTTTTCCATACGAGGACTCGATTTCGATCGGTCGGTTTGTATGTCAGCTATATGCTATAGTGGTTGACAAATGAGCAGCTCTTTGGGGAGAAAAGGACATGAACAAAATATTAGATCGATATCTCAAAAACTGAAGGACTAGTTCGCGTATATACAGAGAGATGGACATGGTTAAATGGACTCAGCTTATTATTTATATATATGTTTATTTTATATGGTCCCTGACGTTTCCCTGTACAGGGTATAATATTCACGAATAATCGAAAAAATTACTGTAATACAATAAAATCATATTAAATACCATTTTAGAAGTTGTCACGGGTCACATAGGTATCTCTTAAGCTTCATCACCCAAGGCACTACAAGTAGTTGTTGTGTTTATTTCAATGTGAAAAAATATCTTCTTCAATTCATCATGTTCATTACGAATCATACTGAAATTGGCTTATTGCAAACAAAGTTCATCACAGCATAATTGTGAATTCTTAAGCCAAACCTTATTTATATGTTACTAAGAAATTTGTCAGCAATCAATTGATGATTGCAGTGAATTGTTGGAGAAAAAAATTTGTAAAACATTGTTACAGAGCACCGGGCCCACTGAGATCCCCGAACCAGGGAGGAATTTGTCACTGCATCAATCTTTCGCAGTTATTCGATCATAGGTCGCGAAAAAGTTATTTTTCCTAAAATACGTAAAGTATGTTGTAGAAAATAATATGGCCCAAAAGTAGTCTGTACTGTTCTATATACTGGATCAATCGAATCAAAGTCCAAAGTTTACAAACTATATAGTTGGATTATAGTTTATTATAGTTAGAACTAATAAAATTATTTAAAAAGACCTTAACTTCATGAGATACAAATTTTTCCACCAGGGACTGCAGAAGATAAATATCAAAGAAGAAGTTTTACATGAGATACAAGTTAATTGTTACGTATTGTATGATAAATAAATCCGTTCAGACGCTTATTATGCTCTCAACTCGTCGTAGTTAACGGGGTTGATTCCACAGACTTGATGCAACTCACTTGTACAGCTTCTAAATAGGTCATTTTGTTTCAAGAATAATAACTAATAATAATTTAGAATCAAAAATGACATAAAATATACAATATTTATGCATATAGAAGTACTGTTAAACATATAGAAAGTTAAGGCGGAACTAAAATATTCTTTCCGTTTTGTTAATCATTTTTTTGTCATCATAGGTTTGACAATTGAAGGTTTTATAATTTTTATAAACTGACTGAGAAAGAACGTTATGCATTCTCTCATTTAATCTCTCATCTATCTAGATGATATGTTATTGTATTCTCTCATTTGATCTCTCATCTACCTCAGAGCTCGGTGCATTCCTTTTAAAAATATTACAGCTGCTGGTATGACGAGAAACTGTACATTCTTAGGGAAATCTTTGTTACGGTAAATAGAGGATTAGGAAAATTCCAGAAGATTCTCGAAGGACCTATAACATATGCATAACTGTGGGTAATTTCAAAAGTCACTGAAGGTGTACTTTCAAAGGTCTGAAGTTTTATTGTACGTTAGCAAAGTTAAGTAAATTCTTCATGTCAACCTGCTTTGAAAAGGAAAGCCAATTGAACAGTTATCATGCTCTTGATTACAGCAAATTCCGCATTTGCATAACGCTGCTTAATTTCAATGAGGAATGACTTATATGATTACAAATATAAAAAGAAGAAATCATCAATTAGTTAAGCAGAAATGAGAGTTTGACACAATTTTTATTGAAATGAACTTGGAATGTTTTCGCTAATAAATTCTTGGATAATAGAAATGCAAAATACTCACTGAATTTCTATTGTGCAAACAATCAATTTGCGCAATTATTAATTGGCATTCGCCTTTGCTAAAATTCATAAGCGATAAATAATAATAACAACATAAGATTATTGGCGTATAGATAGATACAACTGCCTTTGAATTAGTATTTGTAAAGAGAGCATGTACACTTTATGTAACAACCGCAGATAACTGTAGATGCACACATCATATACGTACCTACACACTAACGGTCATTAAAACGTAACAATCTATATTAGATTAATAAGATAGCTCCTCAACACTATTTTATATATGTATATTATATTAATACATGGGTGTCGTCTGAAGTCCTGCTAAGGAATTGTATAAGTAATGTAGTACTTAATGGATTGATAAGTAGATTTCTTAGAACTTGCCTTTTAACTAAAGTTGATTCTGAATCGACGGATATAACCAAGTCCAATTCGGATGTACTGGACCTAACATTTTTTGCTGCACTCACTGCTAACTTGTCAATTGCTTATCGAACGCTGCGAAGCCAATATCGTTTCATCATCAGCAGATTTTGTTCTTGTTTCCCGAGAAATATAGATTTAGTTTGAACGCCAGTTTATACTAGTTATCAGCTGTTGTTTGAAATAATAATGCAATTAATAGTAACTAATTATGATACTTATTTAATCTTATTGTACTATATATTATACTTATAACCACATAAGTACAATATATATTTGTATTATAAGATTTATTTGTGTCGATTTGTACCTAATATTTTGGTGACTGAAAACTTTAAGCTACAAGAAGGAAGCTATGAATTTTGAAAATACTCATCCGCTGAACTAATTTACATAGTAAAACACCATTGTGATTGTATTCATAGTGTGGTTTAACATAATGGGGAATCTCATGAGCTCTTATCAGTTTGAACTTGTTAGTAAGTTCAAAATGGATTGATAATTTCATTAGATAGTCTAAACACACACGCGCCAAACTGCAACACGCCACAGACGCATTTTTTCTGATTTCATATAGATAATTGTTATAAAGGCGAAAAGGCAGCCAATTTCCTGGCCATGACTGATATTGAGGTGCAGGTAAGGTCAAATATATTTTAGTAAGTTAACGTCGCCTTAGTTGCTGATGCTTATGTACGATCTGTGTTTTGTCACTACAGGAGACGTATGCGGAACGCGTGGTTCAAGGCAGTCTAAATTTTTTATGAAAACATTCTTATTTCTTTGCAACTCCTCCGAAATATAGATATTACTGCTTTCAAAAAAAAAACATTGTTTAGTTGACTTTTCGTTGGGTTTTATGATGACATGTGAAGAGTCATTGAGAAACTTTAACAAAAACTTGGGGCGAATAAGCACCATGTATTGTATACAAAGAGAAATTCAAGATTGGGTGGCCAACGAATGAACAGCAATTGCACTTTATTGGTCTACAACCAAACATATACTAGACATATATGGCGTGACGCCAATGTTATCAAGCGATGAGCTAAACATGACTTCTCCTTAAGATCACTTAAGGTCATTAACTGCACATGTCAAACATCCCAGCTTATTTTTGTCAATAAGAACTCAGTAGTTTTACAAAAGCTCATTAGTTTTTTAGATCTTCTTAAGGGGTTACCTAGGTTTCACGGCATCAGAAAATAAAATTTTTTATATTGTCTTATTTAATTCTATAACATCTCTAGAATATTGTACTAAATTCTCAAGTTGATCCCAGTAATAGTTCTGGAAGTACAACTTTGAAAAGTTGCGTGCTCGAGGTCATGTATATAGTCACTTAAAACTTTAAACGAGTTTTTCTCGAAACTGTGTTTTCCAAGTCAGTTGTTAAGATTTATCGCGAACTACTTAAACGATGCGAATCAATGAAATTTTACACAGCTGTTCAAGATATCCTTTACAAGGTCTTGAATTCAATTACAATTATTTAAAACAAAAAAAAGTCGAGAAATTTTCACCAAAATTTCCGTTATTTTAACGTATGCCAAAAATAAAATTTTCACTTTATTTGATTTTTTCTCCATTCAATACCTAGTTAATGGTCTTAGTTCAAACATGTATTTTTTTCTTTTTACTTTTGATGATCCTGTCGGAAGTTCTGCTGTCAACGCGGAAGCACCTTTTTCCGAGGGACTCTCGGAAATGACGTCGTAATGACCGATTTTTTAATATTTTCCTTTGAAAATTTCACAAAATCCTTATCAAATATGTATCTTCGGAATAATAGAAAGTTGAAATAAAATATTTCACTTTTTATATGCAAAAAAAAATTTGAAAATAGGGCGTTTTTTGCTCGACGAAACCCATGTAGCCCAATAAAGCTCGCGTGATCCTTAATTTTTATAATAACCGAAAGTTACACACTACAATGAGACGGACGGTTAAAGAATTTGCTTAAAGGTTCTCGTGCAAACCGTCGAAACAGATATGTTTTAATGACCGTTAGTGTGTAAGTTAGATGCTTCCTGCTGTTTGTTTCAGCATTTCCGCCAATTTCGAACAATACAGTTAAATCAAATATACATATATACATATATGTTTCACACATAAACACTAAATTGTTTCTAAGATATACAAGTACAAATGTACTATATTTTTATAATACTTTTATCTTTACTATAATTGATTTGCTGTCGATTTTTTATACTCCGAACAGGGTATATTAAGTTTGCCATGAAGTTTGTAGCACAAAGGAAGAAACGTCGGAGACTCTATAAAATATATGTATAAACGATCAGCGTGACAAGCTGAGACGATTTAGCCATGTCCGTCTGTCTCAATATATGCGAATGAGTAACTCCGTTTCAGATTTAATCTGGAATTTTGCACACGAAATTTTCTAACCAGGAAACTGTTCATTTGTGAACCGCCGATACTGGACCATTTTAGCATATAGCTATCATATAAACTTACTGTTCAAACTCATGACACGATCTCGTAAAGATATTTATATCCTTTTATGCTATAAGAAATGCACTCGTGAAGGGTATTATAGGAACCGAAGTTAACGGGTTTTCTTGCTTATTAAAGGTAATCTTAAATACTTTTGAATTAAAAAAACGAAAATTTATAAACAATTTCAAACTGTCGAATAATTTAAATATTATATAATATATTTATATACATATTATATAATATATTTTTGAAGCCGCCCATTTTCATTTTTATGTACATAGTTTCAAACATTTCTGAGTCAGGCGAATCAAACTCGTATTTAGTTTGAAGGTTTTCAAGTGCTATTGTATTGAGAATTAATTAAATCCTCTGTTCCGGCGTTTATGCGTCATTTAAACGTTCAGACTTGGGCGAACGCTTGTACATACCGACATACATACAAATATAATAAAGCACAGCACTTACGAGAATATCGCCTGTAGAAAGATTAGAACTCTGATAGAACACAGACAAGTATTATAATATGTAGTGTAAATCTGACATATTTACAAATATTGTATATTAATCGATGTAAGTATGTATTGAAATATAACTATTGCAAAATGTTATTACAAAGTGCAAAGTACGCAATAGAACATGCGCAATTCGAACTATTGTTGCAGAACTGTGTCTAAAAAATATTGATGACTTAACGCTTTCGAAAAAAATAAAAACATATTTTGTACTTCTTCGAATATACGTAAAAAGCATAAATATGTACACATTTACGTATGCGTGCATACTTATATAATATTTTTCTTACTTTTTCTCATCCTCAGATGTGTGCGCATAATAATATTTACCAGATAAAGCAATTTGAACACAAAAAAAGAGAATATTGATGGCACATGCTGTTATTAATGAAATTGAAAACAGAAAATAAGATAATTTCAGGCGTGAAGGCGTGTCATACTCTCCATTCTGTAAACGTATATACAAGTATGCCCACACATATAAAATTTCCTATTGAAATGTACGCATACATGCATTGACGTTAAAGGGGGCTTGTTGGCTCGAACGACCTTTAAAATAGAATACGAAACAAATTTAGGTGTATACTATATAGTATACTCGTATATACATATGTACTCGTATCGTTTCATATAAAATTTAAAGTACACTTTGGATAGAGTATCTGATCAAATTTGATACGGATTGGTCCATTTAAACTGCACGCGCAAGCCGCACCCATTAATTTTTTTCCTAAATTATTACAACCTATTTCTAATGCTCATGCAAAGTTTGATCTCCATATGTCAATTAGTGTGTGTTTGGACGCGAAAAGTTTACCGGCGATTTTTGCCATGAAAAAAAAAACAATCGAACAACGAGTTTGCTTCAAAGTATGTGTTTACAATGCAATCTCGACTACGAAATAGAAAATGTTGCAGAATTGTTTTGGAGAGTCTACAGTATTGAGGGAAAGCATAGGAGCTCAACATTTCTTTTGCGACCTCTAGTAGACGTCGTTTTAGCAAAAGATTCAGGTATTTCGGTTCGAGTCTACTATTGTCACGCTTCATACCCAATATATTAACCAAAACGTCTCTGCTATCTCTCTGATGCCAATACGCTCGTCATTAACGGAGATGAATGGACGAATCGCATAAGGCAAGTTTTCTATGAATTCACGGCTTTGCAACATTTTTAACGATTCTGTAGCCGTGATTCCTTTGGAAACATAAAATTTCAAGCGAACACGAACAAACAAATACACATTAATTGACATATAAAGATCAAACTTCACACAAACATAAAAAGGTTGTACCAATCTATCAAAATGGTTGTATCGATACGGTTTGTGCGTCCATTTAAATTGGACGAGTCCGATTCAAATTTGATCGGATGTATGTTTTAAGTTTCATATGTGTATATAAATAAAGCAACAACTCGATAATGAAACAAAAATCAGGTCAAATTGATAACCCTTTGTTTTTTGTTGCTAAGAAGGTTAAAATATATTTTTTTAAATTATAACAGTAAATATATAATATGTTAATATGTATTTATGCAAGAAAAAAAACCATAAACAATGAGTAAACAAAACAAACCAAAACAAATCATAATTAACAACTGATTCTGTATATATAGAAGCACACATATAGTACATATATATGAAAAGAAGTTTGTTTATAAATTGTAGCAATGAACTCGCAATGTGACCAGAATAGCCGGTCAGTTATACAATATGTTATTAGAATACAGCATAATACGATTATTAAATTCGTAATTATATATGTACAAAAATATGTATATTTCCGTTCAGTTTTTTAATATTTATTGAAGCAAAATTCATATATTATTATTTTCAAACACTTTTGAACAGATAATTAAACAAATTATATGCACAAGTCACAAGCAAATAGTAAAAATCTTAAATAATCATATAAAGACATAGCTTTTATCCATTAAAAATTTCAATAATAATAAAATATTTTATTTAGAAAAATTTTATTTTAAAATTTAAATAATTTAATTTAATAGGCGTCTATAATGAATTATAAAACAATCACTAAAATGTTGCAAATAATATGCATTGAAGTACACAAAAACAATTAATGACATCCCTAATGCGCTAGGAAACTGATCCATACATTTAATTGCAGTATTAAAAGCAGTTTTAAACTTCAAATTGCATCACTGAAGTTTCAATAGCAGTTTTTGCAACATTACACGTATATGTACTTATATATGTATGTATTTCTGAATGTTCAACAGGAATTTAATTATCTCAGTAGTAAATTTAGTATTTTCACTTTATTTAAAATATTTAGCAGCCGCAATGAAAGAGTGAGATGAATCAGGATACATTTATGTTTCTGTTATTTTCCTTCTTTTTAGAGAGGTTTTCAAATGGTACGGATGGCCACCCGCCTGTCAGTTTCCATTATACAATCACAAATAAATAATTTGCAACTTTACAGCGAAATGGAAGAATTATTTATTTCTTTTTGTATAATTACTTACTGGTACTAGTTTAGTTAGTTAATGCTAATTAACAACAATAAAGGCAGTTGTTTAAGTAATCACTTACTAAATAAATCTTATTCTAACTTCACTCTCACTTTGAAACCAAGTTTTTCTATTTACGAGATAGTTTGTAAAATTTCTTATAATAGCTTGATTGATTTGATTTTTTTCCTACCGGGTATGTACGACAGCTTGCATACTAACATTGTTAAACGTTAAGGTATAGAAATCAAAATTAATTTGTGCTTTACATTTAATTGACATGGTCCGGTTTTTGTATTAATTAACGTGTGTTGAATATTGCTGCTTACATTGCTGCGATCCTGTTATTGCGCACATCATTTATACGTATACAAATATATATGTGCACATCATATATAAATATTTAAATACCATATGAGCAAAATTAATTGGTAAAAAAAAAAAAATAAGTAACTACTAAAATGAACAGTTTATTTATGGAAATCATCCGCAGTTATTAATTTAAGGCTTAGTGAGACTATTTATGAGCTGACTGATTGAGTGTTATCCCAGTTCCATAGTCAAGTTGCGATATTTTATGAAGTGCCGGCGAGTGAAATTCGAAAATCGCCTTTGTAAAATATTTCAGCTCCATTTCTTCCTTAGTAGTTTCCTGTAGCTATGAGTACATAGTCAAATAGTGGCTAAAGTATCATCAGTATAAATTGGATTTGCTGCCTAACTCTTTTGTTTAAAGTCTTGAAAGGCGCTGGTCGAGTTTGCTGCTTAAATCTTTTGTTTCAAACGTGGAAGCGCGCAGGCCGAGTATGCTGCTTAAGTCTTTTGTTTCAATTCTTGTCAAATATTCAGTTGTGATTTTCAGACTGATTTCCAGACGGATTAAATAGTTTATTAGCAAGTGTTTCATAATCTTTCTCAAACAATTTCATGTGTAGGAAACATATATTTTGCAATAAAATCTGCAAGAACTTGCTTGGCCCTATGCCAAGTCGAAAGATTATTATTTTAAAATTTTTATCTTAAAGGGTTATATCCATTTGTGAATTTCTAAATATCGAGTTTTGTTTTTGCATTTACAACGAATGTACATATATTTGAGAATATTCTCCGAAAATTTTATCCGGCAAATAGACTCGGAGATATGAGCATATTTTTAAGAATTTTTTAACTTAGTTTATTTCATCTTTAAACGCGTTTTTCTTGAAACGCTGTTTTCAGAGACGATAAGGAAAATTAATTACAAGACCCGAACGACTTGAAAATTTTACACGACCCTCTTAGGTATATATGTCCGGTAATTACAGACGGAATAAAATTGTTGGCAATAATTTAGATGTTTGAGGTGAGGTGAGATTCACAAACAACTTTTTTTAAAATCCGTCATTTTATCAAAAATGTTCACTAATCCTTTGATCATTAACTAAATTCGTTCATAATAACAATGTTTTTTTTTTTTTTGGTTTTGAATTTGAAAAATTTTAAGTAGTAAAATCTTCCTTACTGGAGTCACCTCTTTTCGGAGGTCTTCCTGTAGACCTGTTATAGAGTCAAGCGAATCCAAAATGAATCGCTGATTATTAAATTCTGTAAATTGCATTATTTATTTTTATTTAGTTATTAAAAATAATGTCTCCTCAAAAAAATAAAAAAAATATATATATATATATACAATAAGCGTTTTTTTTCTGTTTTGCAAGTGAACATAACCCCTTGACACTGAGAAGGACAGCAATCAGATTAACATTTCTAGAAATTCGCAGATCAATAAGTCAAATTAAGGAAATAATTATTTAAATACCTGCACAAATTACAAAAAAATGTTCTGTTACAAAAATTATATACAAAAACTATTTGTTTTTTATGGATATATATAATTTGCAAAAAAATACTGTACTGAAAAAAGTTCCTTGAAATGTGTACAACTTTTGAATAATAGGTAACTGTACATATGTATATACCAATGCGAAAAATTAATTTACATAAATTTGAAAATCAACACACTTTAATTAACTAGAGTTTTCTTAGCCTTTAGCTCAGCCAGAAGCAACTGCCAACCGACTCCATTCGAATCAAAAAGGCTGTGCAAGAAATACCTACCTACAGCCAACGCGATT
Organism: Bactrocera oleae; assembly: GCF_042242935.1. Classification (NCBI taxonomy): domain Eukaryota; kingdom Metazoa; phylum Arthropoda; class Insecta; order Diptera; family Tephritidae; genus Bactrocera; species Bactrocera oleae. Next base: position 67,099,276 of record NC_091538.1, read on the forward strand.
TTTATTACACCATATTGGTAATAACGCAGCTAGCGCTAGTTGCATTCGCTGTTGGGTGCCGCTAACATTATGCCCAAATGAGTCGCGCACTCGAAAAGGCGGTGGGGAAGGTGGTCAGAGCTAAATATTGGTATGTTGCAGGTGCGCAGTGTTATTTTTAGATGCTTGAATTTATTATTCTCTTTTGTTTTTGTTATTGTTTTTTTTTTCTTCATTTGCAAATTAGAACAGCCACGCATTGTGACAACGGGAGGAGTGCTTCAAGCGGCACAAACACACCGCAGATGTGGTTACAAGTGAATATACTTGTATGTATGTGTGTGTGTGTGTGTTGAAATGTGCTTAGGCATGTGGGCAGCAAAGAGCTGTATCAGAGCTGAAGGAGGCTCGTCACATTCTCAACTTTGGCCAAAGCATCAACGGCGTCGTCATCGTCATCATGATCATCATTATTATCGAAAAGCGTGGACCATCCCCTCTTTACAGGCGTACGCTTGTGGTTACACACCACACACACACACACATGTGTTTATATGTATGTAAGTGTGTGTGAATAAATACAAGTTTGCATATGTGTTTGAAATTTGCGCGCGTTTCGCACAGCGGCAGTCCGGCAACACGGCAGCAAGTTAACCAGCCTTAACGGCCGGTCAGTGTACTGTCAGTTCACAGATGCACGTGTTTGTGTATATGTGTGAGTTTGCTTATACAGTCTTATATGCATGTATGCACGTGTTTGTGGCAACGTAATGTGCTTTGGTGCAGCATCGGAATGTGGCTTTTATGTTTATTTACAATAAAGCGTGTTTGGTTTTTCTGGTTTCTTTGTATTTTAATTTTTATTTCGCTGATCATATTTGTAACATGAATCGACTATCGTTTTAAATTAGTGGTGCTGCATTCAGCACGCCACACACACATACATACGCACATTCATTTGTTAACTTGCATTCGTTACGTTCGTTGGGATAGATTGAGTTATACGAGTATTTACATTCGTTTCATGCATACAGTGTGCCATAAAAATATGCTTAAAAGCAATCAGGAAATGTTTGTTTAAGTGGTGGGCATGAACCAGTGGTTGCAGTACTGAATATTGAAGCAAGAAGACATTTTGATAAGAGCCTTTGTTCATTGGCAAACTTGGTTATGATTTAAGCGACCCCGGATGAAGGCAATTGTAGTTAGATCCTTTCACTAAACTTAAAAATTTATAAATGAATTTGTTGCATTTGGCTAAACCCGACTTAGGTTAAAGGTGTTCTTGTCAAAATTTACCGATACTCGATGCTGTGGTTTATATTAAAGTGTTATATAAACTACCAAGTCAGAACACACACGTGTGTTTTTGTGCATTTTTTTGAACAGGTTTTTTATTTAATAAATTCATAAAAGTAATGTTCATTTACATAATTTCATGCATTTTAATAACCGGAGAATAATTTTGAAAAATTTCGATCTCCAAGAGATTCTCCGAAAAACGGTGTCTGGCGGCGAGGGATAAATTTCTGCTCCAAATCTAAGAACCAGAAAAAATTTATTATTACGGCGGCTTCCCCAAAAAAACGTTATTTTCAAGTGAAAAGTTTATATAAATTCGACACACACATTAAACAATACTTAAAATCGAAGCTTCCACATATATCCATTTCGGATCGAATTTGTTTTACTTTGCTATAAGTATCATGATTTTACGCGATAAATGAAGAATTCTTCAAGTTCAAAACCATCTCAGAAAAGCTGAAGGAAGTTATAAAAATATACAATAAAGAGCTTAACCGGCTTCGAAACCAATAAATAGGGTAGATCCGTCATTCAGTTATAGGGTATGGCATTCAATGTATGTATATCGAATAGGTCTGTACTCCCAAGAATTCTCTCTGATAGAGAAAGTCGTATGGATAAAAACTCTAAATAATCCCAAAGAAACCTATCGTTAATAGCATATTGTCGACATTCGGGAGATGGGTGCGTTCACATGTGTAAGTATGGATGGTGGAATGGAAACATGTCTGCCAATACATACCACCATATGAGAGAAGTTCAGAGAAGAAAACTTTGTTACGATCACGGGCTAATCCTCGAAGTAGAGTTTTTTATAATGCAAGAAATGTTGCCTAAGTTAATTTAGTTTAAGTAGCAACACCTTAAAATTGTAAATTAGTAACGATAAAAACATTGTACAAGCTACTAGTTTCTAAAAGCAGCATACACAGCTAGAACTTTTTTTTTTTACATCGAAGTCATAGCAAGCATAACTATTACATTACTAAATTCATGACTGATACCAATACTTTTGCCATCTACTATACAAATACATGTAATAATATCTGCACTTGCATAAATACATAGACGCATGCGCAAATACCAGTAAATCTGTATTTTGCATTGGGTAAAAATAGTAACGATGCGCAACACGGTTGCATTTTGCCTGCAGAACGTTCACCTTATATGCCACACACTCTTTAATCGTCGGTCGATTAATGCGTCTGCGCATTGCGGCCACTTAACGTTGCCTCCCAATGGACATTTTCAAATGTCTGCTAAATACAAAAGGCAAAGGAGAAAATCTAAAAATATCAGCAGTTAGGCCTTTGGTTTTAAATAAACTTGATAAATAAAAAAAAAACTACAATTGAAGTTCGAACTTTGATTGCACTGTCGATCTTAAAATAGTTAAACGTCCTACTTCTTGTGAAGAGGCACATTTTTCTTGCTCCTTCCCTCGTTGGCAATATAGTTTAAGCTATCGTCTTTTGCCTATTAAAGTAACTTTGTGGGTATAAATGCGTTTAATAAAAGGCTCAGTTGGAATGGAAGACTTTCTTTTATGAGGCGTTATTTAATATCACAACTCATTAATACTAGTCCTTAATGTCTATAAGCGTAAGGTTGGTAGCTTGAAATGTCAAATTAACGCTTATTTTGATTAAAGACTTCAATCTGGAATCGATAAAATTGTTTTCTTGTTCTTCTTTCTTCCAAATTACTCTTCTTAGCTCAAACAAGCTATTCAATTTTCAAATCGATTAAGTCTCTTGTCAAGTTTTACTACCAGAACTTCTCTGTTCTTCCAACGGAGCACGCTATAATCTTTTCTGAAATGTACCCGTAAAGAGTATTATGGCTTCGGTTAGCGCGTTTTTCTTGTTTCCCTTAAAATTTTCAGAGGGGTGTTCTTTTTCGTTTCAAACATATGAATATTGGAATGCTGGCAAAATAGTTTTTTCTATTTTTTCAACTTTTTTTGTTGAATATCATTATTCCATCACATGATTATCAAAATTTGAGGTCTAAAATGTTTTTCTTATATTAATTTTTTGTTTTTGTTTATTTATTAATAATATTTTTACATCCCACTAACATAAGAAAAATATTTTAGATTATTAAAACTTGATATACAAAATTTTGAAGCCAAAGTTTTCCGATGGTTACTTTTCACAAGTTTTCAAAATTCAAAATTTTTTAATTTTCAAAATTGTTTTCCCATATCTCTCAGTAACGAAAACCTCCGAACTCGCAAAACATCTCCATATAGCATTGTCGTTTAGGCACAATAATCCAAAAAGAATATCATTGTAATTACATATGTATTTATAAAGCAAAAACTCAACTGTAAAATAATTTGCAGGCAATGCTTGATATTCTTCAATGAAAAATATATAAAAAATCTACAGGAAGCTTAGGCATTAAATTGTTATTGGCAAATTTGCGTGTCGACATCGGTTTCACCTACGTGATCTGCATTCATAGTTATTGATTGAGCAACTTTAAATTGTAGGAAAAAATATGTTTTTGCTTTTATTATTTTTATTTTTTATATTTCCACCTGCACCCGTGACCTCATTTCAATTGTGTGAACGTTACAAGTAATTTATTCCTTAAGGCGAAAGTTTTATTTTGACTAAAAAACAAAAACATTTAAATAAATATATGGAGTTATTTATAACTTTCATTTAATATTAATGATAATGAGAGTTCATTAAAACAAAACCAAAAAATTACCTCATTCATTTGTAAAGTTCAGAAACGGAAATGTCAAATCAGCAAGTGTTCTTGCTTACGAGAGAACGGGGGTCAAATATTACCCGGACAGACAAAAAAAAAACTACATTTTCACTTATTACTGATCCAATAAAAGCCAATGCTTAGTCTAGTTTTCCAAACACTTGTTACAAGCCTCGGATTTTTAGTTTCGAAAACAGAAAAAAGTTACAGGGAGCCAAATTTGGCGAATACGATAGCTGAGCGATTAGTCTCGTTTCGTGTTTGGTCAAGAAGGCCAACCAATTCGGTATTATACGGCGAATTGCGTACGTTCAAGTAATCCTCCTCCATGACAGCTTGATCCTGTGGAATGAATTCATGGTGAATCACCCACATCTTGTCATCAATAATGATGCGTGTGATAAGTGAAGGGTTCTCAGCTAGCTTTTTGCAAAATATTACGGTATTTTGGTACGAGTATAGCATTGATACGCTTCATATCCCAAGCACTAACCAAAATGTGTAAATTCGATCCATAAGAGATGTTTTGATGCTTTGCTATTTCTCTGACAATTTTTAGGAACTGTTTTATAACTTTTTCGATGTATTCATCATTAATAGAGCTGGATGGATGAATCGCATAAGGCAAGTTTTCGATGAATTCACGGCCTTCACTAAATGCTTTGTACCACTCAAATACTTGTGTTTGTAATAAAGTAGTTTCCCAAAAAAACTTCTGCAACATTTTTATGATTCCACTGGAAACACAAAATTTCAAGCAAACTCGTTGTTCAATCAAACCATTCGCGTCGTAAACAAACAGCTGCCAAACACTCATTGAAATATATAGAATAGGTTTTAATAATCACGGAAAAAAATGTTATCGACACATCTTGCGCGCAGTTTAAATCGACCAGTACGGGTCAAATTTGATCATATGGTATGTAACGGTCCTTAATCCACTAAGAAACTCTGTAAGTCAATTTGACGCCCCTATCGCCATAATTGGGATATTCTTTGAACATTTTATTTTTCTTAAAAATAAAATTATGAAGCAACTTTGAATTCAACTCATAATGATCGTGCCGATTAGCGTTTCGCTGGAAATTTACTCGCGTTAATCAGATGATATTTCATAATTGCTTCACAAAGAAAGTGCAAAATGCTTGAGTAATTTGCATTTTTCGCACTCAAAATTTTTTATTCGCATTTATAAAGCATTTATCAAACTAAAGACTGCTTTTGTTGTTATGTAAAAAAAAAACAAAACCGAAGTTGTAAAGAATAAAGTTTTGAACATCCGTTTATGTATTCATGTATATAGTCGAGAGTGCAGATGAGCGTTAGTAAATACTGTGTGACATTCAAGCATTTTTGCTGCAATAAATATTCTAAAGTTTCTTCCTTTTCTTAACACCCTATTTATTTGTAATTGACATTTGATTTAGCAAAATCATTACGCATTTACCGTTATAGGCACTAATAAGCGTTATGATCCTTTAAGCGACGCCTTGTAAATTTCTCATATATAAATATTACACACTGTGAGCACTATATTTTTGGCGAATTTGTAATTCTCCAGTGTGCTTACCTGCTTTGAAAGGAGAAACACATTAACCACACCATTCTTTACCTGCTGGGCAAGTGTGCCTTGAAATGCGCCTGCGCATGTGTCCAAGTATACAAAATGGCATTGAATTCGCCGAAAAATGAGCATATAAGTGTATATGTATGAGTGTGTGCGCGTGTGCCATTATCGGTGAGTTTGTGCTCTGTTAATATTCTCAAACTGCATATAAAGTGTGAATAAAGTGTGCTTTCAAAGGTCATATTACACCGCATCTGACTACAGTCACCACTTCAACATTTTTTCTGCCACCAAATTGTTTATCGGACCCTCTGGGATTTTTTTTGTCTTTTGGAAGATCTTAATTAGTCATTATTGAAGACATTTTTAAAATTCTCGTATGAGATGAAAAAAAGTTAATTGAGAGATCAGAGAGTAGCTGCAGCTAACAGTTATTTGAGTACCAGAGCATTTAAAAAAAAATTATAAAATGATAAAACCCTTACAACTTTAGCTTTTAAGTTAAAGAAGAGAGACCATAACGCAAAGTCATTCTAAGCTGCCTCAGATTCGCCACTTCGCGCTAGTAAAAAATTTAATGCGAAAGCAACAACAAAAATGTCCACTAAGCTTAACACAGACGAATGTATGGTAATACCGCATTATACAAGTATAAGTTGTTGCTATTCTAGCTATCTTTTATTATACCAGTTTATTGCTTTATATCAATTGCTTGCTCGTACAGTTTATTGTCCTTATACCAGTTATTTGTTCGTTCCACTACTGTTGAGGTTCTAACAATTCTATAACAGCCTCTATTTGATTACGCCAGTATATTACATTTATTCCGATTATTTGTCCTATTCGTTTCCCTAATTCTTGTTGAATCCAGGACACTGTATATTTAATTATGCCAGTTTATTGCATTTAAACCAATTTTTTGGTCAATTCACTTTTCTCCAAGATTTTGTGAATCAAAAACTCTTTCTATTCGATAATGCCAGTTTATTTCATTTATACCACTTGTTTGGTCGATTGACTGCTTTTCAAAGTTTAACTATTATATGACAGCCTCTATTTGATTATACTAGTTTATTATCAATTGTTTGTTCGATTTACCACATGCAAAAGCTTTGTTCATCAAGAACAGCTTATATTTTGTTATACCAGTTTATTGCATTTATACCGATTGTTTTCTCGAATCACTCTCCTCCACGGATTGGTGAGTCGTAGACACTTTTTATTTTATTATGCCAAATTATATCATATACACCATTTGTTTGTTCATTTCACTACTCCTCAAGGTCTAACAATTATCTGACAGCTTCTTTTTTATTATACCAGTTTATTGTATTGATAGCAGTTATTTGTTCGTTTCACTACTCTTCAAGGGCTAATGTTTCTGGGGCAGCTTGTACGATTTAGCGCTTTCTAAATTCTAACTTTTCAAAAATAGCTCTTAATTGTTAAAACTCTTTCAAAATAGAATAAAAAAACTTAGCTAAATCGCTCTGAAAGTGGACGACGACATTATCAAGTAGAAGCTAAACAGACAAGCTGTGCATTATAGTCCATAATTATATATTTGAGAGTATGCTAACTGATAACCTCATCAATACGAATATTTTAGTATCATTACGTGCCATTTTGTTTGAAGTAGGCAATTTTTTAAGTACCCAAAATCTTCTTATCACCCATTCTGTTGGGTCTTATCGACCGCAATGACCACTTTAAATGGGCTTCTTCCATTATTGTATTTATACACAAATTCATTAGATTTTATGGAATAACTCAGTTAATATAGAATTCCGACTTATTTTCCCCAATTAATTTTCCAAGGCGCAGCTTCTTGGAATATATTTGCTAAGAGAAAAAATTATTTATTTTCCAAATGTCAATTAATAATAACAATTGGAGTAATATTCAAAATGATAATTAATATATATTTGTGTATATGTATATATAGACTATATATGTATATATGTAAATTAATTGTGCATGTGTGCAGATTCGTAGTAAAATGGTTGAACTCTGGCACTGATGGGTGTCTGTAAAAACATTATCAGATTGAATTCAACTCTTGCATTTATTTGTACATTACATTTATGTTTGTATGTGTGCGTGCACGCGCGTTTAGAATGCACTTCTGCATGTTACTATGCACCATATATATTATACATTTATGCATGTAATGCTATCACTCATGTGGGTGCTGATAGCTGCATCACTTTCGAAAAAAAATAATTTTACAGTAGCTAGGAAATGTTTTTTGATGCTCAGTTCATCATCGTTAGAGGTTTTTCTCCAAATTGAAGCACAAATCAAAAAAGGATTAATGGTTAACTCTCTAACATTACTCATATCTGCACGACCTAAAACTTGACGCTCCCCAATGGAGTCTGAGACATCTATATTCTTAAACTAAAAAAATTTAGGTAACAAGTTTAGAACTCAAGTTATTAGTAAGTATTATCTACTGCCTCGGAATGATGTTGCCATTTTAGTCCAGATGCAAAAGTTATGCGTATTATAGTTGATTTTCCAGAAACATGATCGTTCTACTGTATAGTCTTCATAAATACCTTCCATGCATAATTTTTTTTATTGAAACTGCGCTGTGATCTTCGACAGTAATACAAAGGAGTTCTGAAGAATCCAATAAATTTTAGGTCGAGTTAGTACGGGTTAGCATTTTTCTGGTCAATTTTGTCTCATAAGTTAACGATTATCTACCGAGGGCGAACATTATTAGAAACACGTTTCTGATCATAATCAGAATTCGGATCGAAATCAGGTCCTGCGGAAAATTCCTATAATTTCATAGTATAAATAAGAAAAAACACGGTTACTTCGGGCGCATTTATTTTAAAAAGTTATAAAAAGATATTAATCTTGATCTTGAAAGGACTTGTGTGAAATTGGAGTCGATAGATTAGGGACTGAGGGACTACATATTTCCCACAGACGGACGGACATGGCTAAATCGACTAAGCTCGTCATGCTTTATGTATATATTTGATAGGTTCTCTGACTTTTGACTCTGACTCTGACTTTCATTCTGGGTGTTACAAACTTCGTGGCCAATTTTATACCCTGTTCAGGGCTTTGATATAAGCCCATAAACATAGTATTCAAGAGCAAAGTTTTAAACAGAAGAGTTAGAAAGAAATGCTTATACATATTTTTTTTTAAATAAATGCAATTTATATGAAATCATTCCAAGCGATACATATATACAAACAGGGAACTAGTATAGGATAGTCAGCTTTACAACAAAAGCACAGCTCACAATTTCCATAAACATACATACATATATGCATATTAATATGCATGTGAACGCACAGCTATGCAAACATATATACAAACATGCGAGTGTTTATACACCAATACCAGCACACGCTAGAAGGCAGAGTGAATAAAAATCGGGTTGTTGAAACAATCAACCCACGAGGTACGAATATCGTGACGAAAATCCATATATAAATATACCTAAACACACACACTAGCACGGCACACATATGCATATATATTTTCATAAGTATATACGAGAGTATGTCGATACTCTGGCCATGTGCCTTTGCTACTCGTCAACGGAGAGCGAGCAAATTTAAAGGCGCGTCAACGCTGATATATTTTCAGTTGAATTTGTGCAGTGCTGCCGATAGTTAGTTGATTTCGGGTCTTTTTATGTTCGAAAACGTACAATAACACACCTAAGTTCCTGAGTCGAACAACTACTGCAATCAATGTGATTTTTGGCGCGGCACCTTAAGCACCAGTGTATAATTGACATATGTAATTGTTTCGCAGAAAATAAATTCAGTGAAATAAAACTAAAAAAATACTTAAGTTTTAAAATAAAATAATTAATTATATATAATAAATTGATTTACGAAAGTTAACAGTGAAAAGGTAATTTTGTTGCATTTTTACGTTGTAATTCTTCAGTTGAGCGTTGAAATTTGAAAATATAATCTTCTGAGGGGTGATACATTAGAAACACATGCTGCGGTGTAATACTGAAAATAAAAAATAAGAAAAAAAATCGCCTAGATATAAAATGTGTGGTGTGGCAACCGGCCGAAAACGTTTGACAAAATAAAATAAATTTTGGCAGGTCTGCTATATATTATGTAAATGAAAGCGATGTCAAAGAAAGTAACTTACGAAATTCTCACGTTGTTGACTGCATATAGTATACAGAATTATATTTATAAATATTTCAAATATAAATAGAACTGAAATGAAATTTCAAATTTAAATAAATACAAATTTTTGTGCAGCTATAAAGAAAATATTTAAAATATACAATTTAAAAAATAAATATTTTAATACATTGAAATAATACAAAATCTTAACTTTGCATTGCAAATAACGTTAAATAAGTGAAATAATATTTACAATAATAAAAAAAATTTACAAAAATAAGAAAGTGACATTTAAATTGTTTAAATATTTTGAAGTTTTAATAATGAAAAACAATTTTTGAATGTGTTTAGTTAGCATATTTATTTTTAAAACTAAAAACGTGTCAAATTAATTAAAATTACATCTAAAGTATAAAATTGTATAATTTTTACTTAAAAGGCAATATCAAAGCAAATAAATGTATTAAAAATTTTGTAAAAAATAATATAGTGATGTTTGTTTAATTAATCAACGTTTTTTTTTAAAGAAAATAACGTTTTTTCATATTACTATTTGAAAATATTGTAAATATTATTTTTCGATATTCGATTTATACTTATGTCTATAAAATTTTAAAATAGTTTTCCATTTGTAAATTAATTTTTGGATAAAAATATAATCATGGAAATAAATAATTTTATCCGCTCTAAAAAAATCTTACATAAAAAATGTAATAAGCATTTTCCACTTGTAAATTAAGTTTTGGGCAAAAATATAATGGGGACGAACAAAAAAATTTTTCGTGTACAAAAAATTGTAATTAAACACAATTTAAAAATAATTTTTCCATTTTCAAATTAATTTTAAAAAAATTATATTGGTGATGAAAATTTGTTTCCGTCTACAAAAAACCGCAATTAAATAAAATTTTAAAATAATTTTTCCACTTATAAATTAATTTTTGGATAAATATAAAAGTGGAGTCAATTGTTTTTTTGACTATGAAAAATTTGACTTACACAAAACTTAAAAATTAACTTTTACATATTAATTTTCTCCAAGAATTATTTTTGACTAATAATTAAAAAATCATGATTTATTAAAAAGTGTTGCAAGACATTACCTCAATAACCTTTGACTGCCAAAAATTTTATACAAATTAATAGCGTCAATTAAATTCTCAGCAAAAAAAAAAAACTGTACATCAACAGTTTTGACTAATTAGAGGCAATATGAAACTGTTTGAATGTGAGACGGTTTGTTGAAAGAAAAACAAAACAAAACTTTTAAAAATTGAATATATTTAGGTATATATAAATAGGCACATTTGTGCAAACATACCTAACACGTAGTAGTAAAAATAAACCGATCCTTATATAAATCTACATAATATATTTCATTTATATTATATACATAGAAATTAACGGCTGTCACATTTTCGATGTTTTCGAAAAAGTGCACAACAGCGAGCTGACGTTTTAAAACATACATATGTACATACTCGAACGATATATACACTCAGTGTTGATGTACGATTAATTTATTGCTGTACATATGTTAGTATGTACATACACATACGTGTGCCACAACTTACTTACGCTTAATTATGAGTAACTGTCGCTTAGATACACTTATGTGAAAAGTCAAATATCTCATAGATAATTAAAGAGTTTTTTTTTATCTATGTAACTAAATAGTAATGCCTACGTCATAGTTGCAGACCGTCAGATAACATGTGATTTTTTAATCTTTGAATGTAAATACGACATACATAAGCCTGTCAAGCACTGGCGTTAACTGCATTTGTTTAAGGAGGCACACTAAGTGGTTTCTAGCTGTTTGCTGTGTTATACCAAAAAAAAAATTATTATTATTTTATATATTTTTATATTGCAATCTACTCCTTTATTTAATCAAATTCATTATTTTGGCAGTCGAAGATCTTTCCACTCTCACCCCTCTGAAACAAAATATACCTGCTCTCTGTGGCATTAAGTAATATTGCACAAGCCATTGGCGCAACCCCATTTTGGCTACGCCCAAGTAAAAAGTAAATGGCGCTTGTATCTACACACTAGTGCGTATGTCCACATGCAACAATTGGTTTTGATGCTATGCTGAGTCAGTGGGCTTGTCAAGCATATGTTGGATAGAAAATTTGTTGTATTCATGTAGGTTGGTGAACATACATACATACATAATACTTCTAATTATATTATATAATATAGAAAAGTATTTCCAAATCTCTTATCTATATATAGATGCATTTTATTTTTATATGTAAATACAAAATATATCGAAAATAAAGCCGTTATATTGGTAACTTCAGTTGTAATGTACTATAAATGAAATGACTTATCATGTGAAATTTAGTATAATTTTTACCAAATATTTAAAATAATAATATTGATGCTTTAACGCCACAGCAATCCAAGTGAAAAATATACAGCAAAAATACTCAAATCAGAGCGTATAGGCCCCGGAACTTCGTCTCAGTTATTAATGTTGTTTGCATGTTTTCCACTATGTGTTTAGCAGAATCATTTTGAAAAATTTTGTTTTCCTTTATTTCCGTAGCCGATCTACAGGGTGACCTCCGAAAAAATATATCTTGCGTTAAGCCCTTTCTGTTTAAAATTATCTCAAATCCAAAAATATGTATTACATTATTGCAATAGATGAATTCAGATAATGAGCGAAGTGAGTTTTGATTTTGACAAAATGGCGGCTTAACTTCTGTGAAAAAATTTACCTTTAAACAATCGAAATTATTATCAAAAATCTAAATTCTTCGATCACTACTTCACAAGAATTTTTTTTACAAAAGCCCATCAAAACGAGCGCCCGAACCTCTAAGGCTATCTTATTTTGCTTCGGAAGATTCTCGAGGAAATATCTAAACAAAATAGATATTTTCAATGAATCCCTAGGCCTGTCATTTGGCCATTAACAATTTTTTTCACAAGATTAAACCGCTTGTGTCGCAATAAATTTCAGAAGACATAGTCGTAGAGTTCGATATTCTGTTAGAATACTATTTAAATATCACAAAATTTGCGATGTACTAGTAACGTCAAAATAATATAATATAACAAGTAAAAACGTTACAGAGACATAAAAATAACTAATTCATGAGAATGCATTTATTGTTATTATAAATAAATATGTTTTTATTTATATTTTCCAACGCATAAACCATTCGGCTTTGTTTAATATATGCGCATATATAAATAAGTAAACTTATATGCATAAATTTATAGAAATTAATCGGCAATCTCCTGTATTTATACCCGTGTGCTAGTGAGCAATATTATTCATTGTTTTGTGGAATAAATTATTCCAGCTTCTAAGTACAGGTATTTATATGTACATATATAAAAAAAATGTTTAGTAACTTTGCTATTTTTCAAAAAAACAAATAGAATAATAAAAAATGCGACTTCTTCATTTTTAATTTATCTTCAACATTATTATTCTTTTATACCATATAGCTATATTTAAAATTTTGTTGCAATCTTAGGACATTAAGTATATCGGTATTCCTTGCTTAAATCTTCGCTGGGAAAAGCTCGTTAAGCGCACAAAAAACTCGCTTAATAACTCTTATATTTATGAATGTACGTATGTATTACACAAAAAGAAAATATTAAGCAATATGGCTACTCTTGTCAACATGTGTTCCGAATATGTGCCAAATGAAAAATAATCTAAAATCGAAACCTATATGTTTGTATGTCACAAAGTCACACTTTTGAATAAATTTGAATAATTTTGTTTACAAAATTCATTAAAATCACTTAAAGAAGTCTATTTGAAATGCATGATGGATGTTTTTTCAAGTTCTGCTCTAGCAAAGCTGACTTCGCTTGTTACTGCTCTACTTTTCTGCAATTTTGCATTCATTTGCAAGCATTTACATTGCATCTAAGTATATACATATATACATACATATTGTATGTATGTACGCTGGCGTAGCTTTAGTAAGTGTGCTGCCTTGAAATCGCTCTTTAATTTCTATTGCCGGAACGTGGCCTTTTGCAACTTTGTGATTGTGACTTGGCTACTACAAACATTTTATGCTCGTTAGAACCCTAAAACGTGCTTTTGTGGTTGATTCGAAGCTGTTGAAATTATTGTGATTAATTTGATATAATAAATCATATTTAAATTTTATTGCAATTGATACTTGTAAATTGCCTAAAAAGCATTAATTACATGAAATAATTTGCTAATGACGAATTTGTAGGTAACTTTTTATAAAAATGTGTTTTAAATTACCACATTTGAGTGCCACATTATCAAAACAAGTTGGAAATAAATGTTTTATACATAAATATATTTACAAGCTTATACCTTAAGAGTTTTAAAATCTTTAACTGTCATTTGTAGTATGGATTTATTTTATTTTATGAGTGTCTTAGCTAATTCTAGACGTCAACCATAATAAAAAGAAGTACAGTGTCGTAAGGACTTATTCAGTTCAGAAAGTCTTATACAAACCACACGCTGTTAAAGTCTATAATTAAATCATCTTATAATGTATATTTCTTCTATTTTCAGACAATATCAAAATGTCTAATACAGAAAAAAGAGGAATAAGTGGATGCAGAGGTATGTATAATTTTTCTTTAAGTACATCTTATGTGACAGTCGAAACATTTGGGAGTTAAAAAAAGAACTACTAAATATCCGTGGGTAAAACCCAAGAACAAATTTAAAAGATAAACCGTAAAAGAAAGAAATCAAAAACTGACAAGTTGGCGGCCTTTTAAAAAAAGTTGAATTGTGTTCGTCTTTGGCCTGCCAAAATTTGTTTTTTGAGAAGAACAAAAAACTGACAGGTTGACATTGTATGGAGACTTTATTCTTATTTTTAAAATTGTAGTTTTTGTAGAGAAAATCGCATTTAAAGATAAACTGATGGAGCTGATTGAGCTGAGTGGCAACACTTTAGAAGGCTGTAACCCAAAAACTATTTGAGATATCGATTTTAAATTTTCGTATATAATTTTTTAAAGTATAACTTACCGAAATATGGAAAAAATGTATGTTTCTTTTGTGTGCCTCTTAAAATAATTGCCGACAATACTAATAAGAAGTGGTTGAATCTATAACTAAATGAGTGGTAAATCGAATATTTAATAATTAAATTAGATATACATATATCTAAATATTTTATTTTGTACATATTAGAAAATTAGAAATTTTCAAGTCTATTACTTCCCATGTTTGCAAGATTTATTATCTCCAACCGGAATAAGACAATAAATCATATGATTTAGAACCACTGCATCAAGCGAAGCTATTGCTTTTATAAATGCCTATAGACACAAAGATAACGTATTAATAACATCTTACCTCCAACGTATTGAAATTTGCCGGCGATCAGTCGTACATATGTACGTACAAGAGTTTAGATAAAATGTTCCGTCATTTACATGGAAAGATACGGCTTCTAACTGTGTATTTTACAAGTAATACTACAACTTTGGGCGCATTGCAACAATGTTTAGTCATACACTAAGTCACTGTGACGAGATTTTGACTCTCGTCCTTTTCGTTGCTAAGCACGAATGTCATAACTTCGTGAATATTTTCCATTCAAATAGTAAACAAATAAACAAAGTCACATGAAAACATATAACAAACTGACACTTTTGAAGCCGCCACACACACTATATTTATATACTCGTACATCGACTTAATATTATGTTGTTTGCAAAATTTATTTATGCACATACATATGTAAGTAGTAGAGAAAGTTTTATAACTATGATGACATTGAATCTGCATGAGTTTATTAAACGCATAAAAACTGTTAACTGTAACTATATGAATATCTATATATTTCCATATATATATATATATATATTATATATATTTGTGTAGACAAAAAAAAAGTTAATAGTAGCTAGCTAGTCTGAGTCATTATCCTCAAGCTAAAATAGGTAGGTCTGTAAAAGTAAACTTTGTCGTGGCCAGGACGCGCCCCAACTGACTGAATATACGTAGTCAATATGCAACAGATGCATGCATAAATATATGCAAATATATATACTTGTTTATATATATATTATTGTAGCTCGTACTTGTTATATACAAACATACATATGTATATCCACATAGGTACATAGTTAATTTGTAGCTTGTTTTCAAAGTCGTTCGCGTTAATTTATGTATAAAAAAACGTTTCATATTCATTGCCACTAAATACATAATACATACATATTGTATGTAAAACAGATTTATTTTAACATAAGTACATATGTCTTGTGTGCGAAAATGTGTACTTGAAAATGTTACTGCTATCTGAATATCTGCTATAATATACACAAATATGACGAATCCATTTTTCTAATTGGAGCAAAATAATAAATTATGATATTTTACATGATTAAAAGCTTTACTAGTGTGTGTGTATTTATTTGTATTGAAATGGTTGACACACAACGAGAATTTTCATGCCAAATACGGAGAAGGCTTGGCAACACTCTTTGCAATTTTTTTGCTCAATTCGATGGAGTAGAAGATTGTGTTAAGGGTTCGTTCACAACAGAAAGAAAGACGATGAATAACAAAGTTGATAGATTAGATACTTTCATGGACTCTCTATCCTCTGTGATTAGTTAGTTTAAGATTAATTTAGTGAAAATTAACCATGGGTAATCAACCAGTAGCTCAATTGATTACCGCTGAGAATCTTCACGGTGGCTCAGCTTGACGACTGTTAAATAACCACTAAAAAATAAGTTTTCCATACTAGAACTTGATTTTGATCAGTAAGTTTGTATGGGAGCTATATGCTTTAGTGGTTCAACCTGAACAATATATTCGATGCATTTTGCAATTTTGTGAATACATCTTGGCAAATAAAAGGTTTTTCCCACAAGGACTTGATTTTATTCGACCATTGTGTATGGCAGCTATACGCTATAGTAGTTGGATATCGCCGGTTCCGACAAATGAGCAGCTTCTTGGGGAGAAAAGAACGGTTGAAAATCGTTCATCGAAAATCAGATCGACATCTCCAAAACTGGGGGGTTCGTTCGCGAAAATGTAGACAGACAGACAGAAAGATAGACGCGCTTTGGCAAAAAATCCACTCAGCTAGTAACGCTGATCATTTATAAATATACTTAATAGGATCTCCGATGTTTCCTTCTAGTTATACTCTATGCAGGGTACAAATATGGATTTGTTCTAACATCCTGAAAAAACGAATTGCCCCAATCGCCTCGCCCAATTACCTAGAAGTTCTTCAAAGCATGTTTACAACATCACATCTATGTACATTGTTACAAATTAATTTACAATAAATAATAAAATCGTTTCGAAGTTCTGTTTACAATTGTCTGGAAATGTGTTAATTACAGCAAATAACTGTTTTAGTATAGAATACCTGCTAAATACAGTTACCTAAGATAAATTACTAATTAGCGTAACTTAACCGTACTTTAATGTGTGTACACTTGTATTAATGCGACATTTTTCCGCTTAATTAACTAACGCCGGAAACTTTTACATGTATGTGTGTGTTAATCTATTAGGCAAAGCAACAATGATTTAATGCATTAAAATTGTATAAGTAAAAAAAAAGTTTTTTTTAAATAAAAAAAAAACACATAATAAAGCATTAAAAACTATTTACAAGCGTTTAACGAATTGCACATGTCCGATCGCATTGAGTCGAGCCTCTTTTGTGCACTACCAGTTCAATTATTCAGTCATTATGAATTCTATGGCGCTCAGCGGCCTTAATGGGGCTTATTAAAGTCATATCAACACGCACTCACACACCTAATTATATACATATGTATGGATGTATGTAGAGGTACCTGACAAATGCCACAGGGTCATAATGTTTAAATTGACTGACTTCGAAAATTGTTTGTCATATACAAATCGTGCTTAATTGAGGAGAATACTAACATGCATGCTTTCTTAGATGCAAGGAGACGGGTTCAATGTACTTCGTCAACATTTAGTCTCAGCATGCGAGAATGCGTGAAAATGCATTCACAGCTTGTGCGTTCCTCCATATGGATGCATATGTGTGTGAATTTGTGAATGAGAATGTTACACACACGCGCGTACTTATAAGCCATGTCAATTGAGTTGACGTCTAAAGAAGACTTCACTATTGAATATAATTTAATAAAAATGCAATGAAATCATAACTATCAACTTAAAAATAGGCCAACGAAATTAATTTAAGTGGAAATATCAATTAACAGTTAATGTGCAAAGAATGAATAAAATGAAATGAAGTTTACTGAAAAACTAAACGTCGACGAAAAATACACCATATATAACTGTATTCTTATATATGTACATATACATACTACTACTACGTACTATAAGCACATCTCAGCCTTTTGTAAAGTAAATAATAGTAATAACCATAATATTATATTTCCAAATTTTTTATGCAGACAAAAGTAAGTTTTGATGGCGTGTTATGAGCACCCTGTGGTCAAATTAAATGATTACTGTTTCATCTCTTCCGCGCCATCTGCTGTTTGTAAATATATATGTAAACATAAAACAGCTGATTGATTTATTTATTAAATTTTTAATTTATTCAAAAGTTTTTGGCAGTGAATAATATACATTTACAGAATTTAATATAATTTAATACTCAGTGACTAATTTTGCAAGATTTTGTATACCCTCGATCTCGTAGCCGATCTACAGGAAGACCTCCGAAAAAAGTTATCTGGCGGTGAGGAAAAATGTTCTGCCTAAAATTATCTCAAATTCATCATAAATTTTATTTGCGATATATGTATGAATATAGATAATGGTCGAAGGACTAATCAGAATTTTATTTTTTGACTATATGGTCGCATCCAAAACAATTTTTTTTTTGGAAAAATTTAAACTTCAGAGTTGCTTTATAATCGAGATTGTTATCTACGAATTTGGATTCTTCGGTTATTACCGTACAAGCGTTTCTAAGGAGGTCGTGCGAAAACTTCTAGTTGATCGGTCCAGTCGATCACACAATTCGGGGAAAGTTTTTTCTCCGACTCTGAAACTAGCGTTTCGCGAATATCGGGCTTAAAGTTTTGGAGCCGATTACGCTAAATTAAAAAATTCTAAAAAATATTTTTCCTCCAATCCTGCTCGTCAATTATAAAAACATGGTTTTCAGAAAATTTCAAAGCTTCAAAGTTTTGCGCGCCGATTGGCACGTGGTCAACGCACCTAATCATTACGTGTATATCTTTTGAACTAGTTCGAAATCGAGGCTAAAATTTTACACATATGTATATTTTCGGATAGTTTTGCTTTGAATAGTTCGATCTCTTCAAAATGTGACACAACATTGTCGTAATTCAGTTGAATATTGTGCAGATATTATGAATATGCCAATGATCTTCTAACTCGAGATCTGGAATCAGTGCCGCAATGTTGCAAAAGTATTACAAAGAATAAACTATAAAAAATGAGACTCAAAAATCGTTTTTCTTACATATTTACAATCCTTCTGCTGCAACCTGTACCTTTCGTAGAATGAATACTAGGTATTAACTGGGACATACAACTTTCAGTGACAACTGTGTATGTTCCTCTTCCGCATTCCGAAAATTGCAGTTTGATATTTCTGCACAAAATCTATTTGGGTTTTCAACTACTATAATTTGTTTCTTGTTATAAAAATAAAGACATTTTGTTGACAATGAAATGTTTAATGTCAAATATAAACTAAAGTTTTGCAAAACTAAATATTTTTCTTCAATTTTTTTCCGCCATTTACTTTCCTAAAGTTCCCCGAAAATTATTTATCTTGTTTGTTTTTGTGTTTTTTTAACTACATACATATGTATAAATATATTATAATTGAATAACAACCACTTCTAGTTGCCATAATATTTACATAAAACAAATAAATAAATTAATTTAAATGTAAAATCGATTGAGTGTCAGCTTGAATTGACAGTTGTTAAGTTAATAATTGTAATTGTTTATCATGTTTGTGCACTTAATGTACACATATAGTGACAAATTAAATAAATTTGTATTCGATTAACTACGCAACGAAAGACCATAAGGGCATAATATAATAAAATTATAGAAAATATAACAATTATAAAGTTTAAAGTGTATATTTCTGCTTTTGCGATAAATTGAAGTTTCGTTTTAAGACTTATAGTGAGTTATTTAACACGTGTATATACGTGGTAATTAATGGTAATTTGAAAACGCTAGAAGCATTTTGTAAACAAGATAGTAATTAGTTAGCAGACAAGTGCACTTTATTGTTGTATATACACACCTACGTACATATGTGTATATATGTATATAGTTAAATATAAATCTATATCTGTATAATACTGCAATAAAGAAATAGTTAAAATAAAAAGTGTACATAGAAAAATTAGAAAAAAATATATGTATGTAAAATGTGCAATACAAACAAAAACAATAACAACAATAAAAGCAGAAATATACAATAATAGCAGCAACATTTAAAAAGGAAATAAAAAAATAAATAAATATTTTGTTTTTCACGTGTTAATAAGAAAAGAATTCAATAAATATGTAGATATATAATATATATGTACAAACTAGTATGCACTCGTGCACTAACTACGCCACCACTCTAACACATATGACAAATTTTGCGGAAATTATTGCGTTGTAATGATTTTTTACAGCTGTCAAGTTACTACACTAGCTCTAGTGCTAATGAAGTGTTCGTTCATGTGAACAAATGCAGTCGTATATCTAAATAGCTCTATATGATTCCATAGTATAAGTACTTCAAGGTATTTATCGCAAATTTTCAATAGACTATTTGACGTTCTAATAAGCTTCTAGTGCTTATAGAGGTAATTACCGACGATGACACTTGTCATTTAATGTGGCAAATTATTATATAATGATATTCATAAAATGTCAATAATAAAAGAAACTGATAATGCCCAGACATAAGATAAGAAACAAGGTCGTAAAAATATGCAAGTAATTGTAATCACACATTTAACTTTGGCGATTATTATCAAAGTGGCAAATCAATCGTTTCAACAGCAACGTTAAATTCGGTCACCAAAATTTAGAGAATGGTGAATCGAACAAACAGTTGGCTTAATCCAAACTTTCAAATCAAATCTTAATATTTAGTAACTTGTTTAAAGAACTCAAACAGCTAGCAGCGACGTGACGGTTCGAAAGTAAAACTAAGCAAATTTTTATACAATGTATGCCAAATTTTTATGTAGTTGCCACCAATGGGAAAAAATAAATATATTTGAATTTGGTATAGAGTTGCCATATATCGAAGAGTGACAACCTAAAAAGGACGATTCTGGGCAAAAGGCCTACTATATTAATTGTTTTAAAAATTTGAGGGTATATTTATACACATTTTTAGAGTACATAGAAAAAGTTATAGTGATTGAATCATTTATCTCGGAATAATCAATCGAGCAAACTTAAAAAATGTAGTTTTGAAAAAAAAAACGCGTCTGAAGATAAACTGATGGAGCTGATTGAACTGAGCGGTTACATTTTAGAAGGCTGTTACTCAAAAACTATTTGATACATCTATTTATTTAAAATTTTAGTATGTTCTTTTTAAAGGTCTAACCGAAAATTTTAAAAAGTTTTAAAACAGAATGAAATTATTTTTAAACTGATTATTTATATTTCTAGTAGGAGCCCTACTTTTTTCAGCAGTGCATACATTTTAAAACAAAAATTCATTTTCAAAATTTTTCTAATTTTATTTGTGGTTTTTTGAAAGTGTTTAAGATTCACCTCACTTTCTACTCGTTTTTTTATAACAAAATTAGTATTAATAAATTAGTTTAAAAAAAGTAAGGCAAGAAGTTTGGAAAACCCATTTCACTTGAAAATGCTTCCAATATTTATGGCTACTTCTCTCTTCTAAATTTATATCAACATTCATAAATTATATACATTCATACATATGTATATGCACACTTTTTTATTTTTAGTAAAGTTGCTAATTTACTATTATGAAAAAACCTACAAAAAATAGGCGCCGTCAAGAAAGTATTTTTATATTCTGGAATGTCGCAGCAGTGATTTATACAAGCGGCTTAAGCAGCTATTGACGCAAGTCACTTTATATGCAAACACATACTTATGTATGTATATGTTTAGACTATCGGCAAATCACACTTTTCTGGATGGTTCTTAGCGGAATTTTCCCAAAAACAAACACAATTGCATAAAAAAGATATTTTTATAAGCATTTATGATGTATGCTTACCATAAACTCGTATGCATGTATGTATGTGTACATACATAGAAAACATATTTGCATTAACGCGAATGTGACCAAATACATACCACTGCAAATATGTGACAGTGTAGGTGTGTGTGCGTGCCAATATTTATCAGTCGGCTGGCCGCGAGCGAGTCGAGCCCCCTTTTTCAGCAGAGGCTCGAATGCCATAAAGCGCTAGCAGGCGTGTGTACTGAAATATTAATGTGCATATGTGTTTGTGTGCGTGTCTGCGACTTTATTATACTGAATATTTCAATGCTATGATAAGCAGCATTAACGATTACTTAACAGTTGTTTGCATAGCGGAAATGCGAGGATTTGAAATTTCCACATTAGCTTTTTATGGCATCCATTGGAATTTAGAGTTTAACGGTATCTACTGTATTTTGTTGTTGTTTCACTTTTTTGCTTTCCTGTTGCGGGGTTAGTTCCACGCTTTTAATAAATTCCAGGGATTGTGAGAGCATTATGTGTTTTATCTTTCAGTTCCGTTGTACCGTTTTTTGTATGAATGTGTATAATTTTAGGAATTTTGTTTTGTTATTGTGCCCACGTAATTTTGCTAATAATATATAAAGCGAAAATACACACTACAAGATTGCATTAAGCAAGCGTTCGTTATACATGAATTAGCTCAATTAGAATATTTCAGCGACTAAACCCTAGTTTACTTCAAACCTTTACAGCAGCATTCGATATATCGATATATTTAGTGGCAATGAAGCTAACACTAATATTGCTTGACATTTATCAATTTTTTGTGTTACAATTTTCTCCTTAATAGAGTCTTTTTAAACATCACAGCAAATCTGAAAATACTGTCTTACTTTTTATTGAATTGTTCGAAACCGATTAGCAAACATTTTATGTCCATATCATGAATATTATGCCCAAAACCGGAATATCATCCTTCATTCGTATACCATATATGTATGTATAACTGTGTGTATATATGTAGGTATATGTACAGTTTTTTCATTAATGTATAAGGAACTCAAAATTATCGCACAATAAAAATAGATTCGACTAACTAATTAACATTCAACGAAAATTTAGCTCAAAAGCAGAACAAGTTAGTTGACATTTATGCATTTCAGATATATGTATATATGAATATGTTTGTCGGCACATATTTGCAAAAATATACTTGTAGTTTTATTTTAAATTAATCTATAGAGAAATTCCTATTTTGTTTATATAATGTATTGAAATGGCATAAGGAATTGGCGAAGAATTCTTTGAGTCAAGGTTATCTGCATATCTGGCTCTTCTTTTCCTACATATGTATGTATGTCAGCAGCAAATTTTGTTTTCGTCTGCATACACGCAAATTAGTAACTCAGTTTTTGAGGGAGGGAGAGTATTTTGACGAGATATTGCCTAATGCAACGCTGAAATCTCCGAAAAACTGATTTACATACGAACTAATCGATAAAAATAAAGTTCATGTATGGCAACTTCTTTTATATGTGAAGCGTAAATTGTTTTTTCAATTTTTTATAAATAAGTGTAAATTATTTTTGTGAATTTAGTGTGTTAATTTAAAAACGGCGTCTTGAATAAATAACTTTAAATTTCATACAAACAATAATAGTGTTGATGCTCATTATTTCCTGTGAATATTCATAATGTTGGCTGTTGGCATATACTTAGGTCCATATGTATGCATGTGTATGTTATTCACACATGTTTGCATATAATGTATATTAACATATTTATGGTCGACGACCTATTGATAGCGATTTTCTCAGGCAGACATTCAAATGAACTTACTTATATTCAAGGTTATTTTTAGCAACTGAAACAACATGTAGACCCACTTGTGCGCACAAGTGTCGTCTAATTAGATTCTATATTAAGTAGGTTAGTGACAGTTGCTTTTATTTGACAAAAAACAAAATATGAAAGATAAACATTGCGTATAAATAAATTATTCATAAATACTATATAAAGTTAAAATCGAAATTTATGGAGGTCAGGAAATAAATTCTAATTTGAGAAGCTTAACTACCTCATTACTAAAACAAAACACAGATAACAATTTATTGTCACACAAATATACATACATATCGTTTGCACGTGATTGGCATAATTATATTAAAACCACTTATATCACGTGATATCCGTTGACATTCAATACTCACCATTACATTATATTGTATAAGGCCTATCAAAATTCATTATTTTTGTATTAAATTGAAGATTTTATTTGACATAGTTAGAATGATCGGATTTATGTCTGATATGCACCGTTTTGTTCGATTACTTATTGCCATTTTGAAGGTAATTGCATAATGACACTTCCATTGCAACCCTCGTTCCTCATTGGCAGTTAAATGGAACAGTTGATTTTTACAAGTTTCTTTTGAGACGAGTTTTTATCAGCAAAATCATTCGCGATAGACAGAAACAAGTAGTAATCACTTGATGCCCGTACTATGAGGTGGCTGCATAAGAACCTCCCTGCCAAGCTACCGAAGCTTCTGGCAAGTCACAATTTCTATCCTATTGGCCACGGTGTCTTCTAGGCGATTGCTTCCTTCAGACGGTCCAATTTTTGACAGTACAAATCCGTGCAATACAAATCCGAGTTTGGTCATAAGGAAGCAGATCTTTGTAGACGATTCACTGCCAATCCCCCAAACACATAGCAAAACCGTTATCGCAGATGGAACCTCGGTCTATGAGTTTTTTGTTGCGTTAACTTGGGTGCACACTCATTCATCGAGCTTCTATCGGTTAAGTTAATAAATTAATTATAACATTAGATAGTAACTTCAACACAGATAACATTTTAATACCACAAAAATATACATAGTCGTATATATTTACATATCGTTTGCACGTGATTGGAATAATCAAATTAAAACCGCAAATATCACGTGGTATCCATTGACATTGAGACAATAGAATAGACATTGGTGAATATGTATGATATAACTAATTTAAAAGTACCGCTATTTAGCCGACGTTAACTGATGGCTGATATGGCGTTTACTTACGATAAGCCAACACACACATATGTACATATATACCTGCGGTAGGATATATATGTAGACTTGTTTCAAGTGCTTTTATTCACCTGTACAAACCCACGCACATTAAAAAAATTAAAAGCATTATATTAGATATTATATGCAAACACTTATGTTAATGCATGACTGTGGAAAGCCAGACAGTTATTGGCTAAAATCCAAATATTGGCATTAATGAGAAACATACTTATACACGCAAACGTGTATGTATGTATATTTACATACTAGCATGGTGACGCGTCTACAAAGAACTTTTTGCAACAATGTACATATGTATATACAAATAATCACATTGCGGTATTTGAAAAATATTTGCACACACACACATACATACATATGTACATTAATCAAGTAAGTTCGAGCCAACGGCGTATTTCGCATTTGAAAAGCATAAGTTTACTTAAAAAAATATTGGCACATTTTGTATTTTTAATGACGTGTGAACATATGTATGTATGTTTGCAAGTACTCATATTTGAACGTACCTGAAATAAGCTCAATAAGTTCATTGAAATTGAAATCTTGCGAATGACAAAATTTTTGTGACAATAACCTAAATTTAAACAGGCTTCGGATTAAGCTTTGTACATCTGTATACGCGAGTGCGAGTACTTAAATTTTTTTTTGTTGGGGGGACACCCTCTCTATATATGTACATATGTATGTGTGTATGAACAACAAATTGCCGTCAGACGTTAGTATATTCTGGCCTTCAGGCTCACAAAATGAAGGCTCAAACAAAGAAGATTTGCTTTTCTAAGTTGAAAACAAGCATTCGATCATTTATTGTAGCAGAGGCTGCAGTATCCAAGCTGATTTGACTGACAGTGACAAATTTTCTAACTGCATTTATTATAAAAGTAATACAAATAAATTCAGCGAGAATTTACTGAATTTTTAAAATTTTCTCATTTTCTCTCCCTATTATTTGAAATATACTCGATTGATATGTTTGTTTCTAAGATAATGTCTAAATAAGTCTGCTGCTTATTTAAAGTCTATAATTTACAAAACAGGTTGTTAAATAAAAGAACAAAGCTTCTGTTGTGAGAATTGTTTATACAAATCTCATTTACATTATTTACTTCCGAAGCGAAATATGTTAAAGAGGTTAGGTTATTGAAAGATTTAAAAAATGTGACTCCCAACAGCAAAAATGTAATAATACTGACGTAAATGAATATGCTCGTAAATTTTTTTAATACATGCAGTTATTTGTATGAAACTCTTTTTGGTATGATTCATGCGATTTTTAATGTAGAAAACAAAACAAATCATTTAACAAAAAAATAAAAATAAAGACAAACAAAGAAAGACACAGAGTTTTTTACATTCTCGGCAGAAGACTTTATATTATTCCATAAATAGATTATATTAGATTTAAATTAATAAGATATCGGCAAACACCTTATATTATATTAACTTAATCGACAGAAAAAAATTCTGCAAAACTTAAATATGGCTCTAAAATATTACTAGCCGTCTTTGGCTATATTTTTCTCTGGCAATTTTTGGCCTCCGATTTTTTGTCAAAAAAATTGCGCGTAAAAGCAACAAGATCCACTAGTTATACCATTGTATTAAATACAAGAGAGTAAGCTTATACCATTTAAGAAGCATAATCATTACCCAATTTATCTTTCTCTTTGTTTATGCCATTCGATTGTGTTTTTACAAGTCGCTTGTTCTTTTCGCCATACTACAAGGTTAAGCGAGTCGCAAACAGCTGTTATTTGTTTGTTATGCGTTATTGGAAACTAGTTCGTAATAATAAATAGTTAACAACGACAAGAGTTCAATGAATCGTTGCACAAATAACCAAACATTTGCCATGAAATCTAACCACTTTCGCACTTTTTTGGTTCACCTTGAACCTTGCGAAATTCTTTTCTAATTTGAAAAAGAAAACTTAAGAGCTTTGAAAACATTTTAATGTTTTTTGAAAAATTCTTTCCAAAGTACTATACAAAGATTTATGCCTACAATATTTACTCTTTGTCGACGAAAAATAAATAGAAATTTGACATTTGAAAGCTGCTTTTCTCGTCGCACACACGCGTCATTTCGCGCAAAAAAATGGACAAATATATTTTAATTTTCGTAAATGACGCATTTTCTAAAGCGGCACTACATAGGTACATATAAAAGGCAAACATGTGTATGCACATATGTAGGTACATTCAACACGTTCTGCCGCAAATTCTACATGCGTAGATACTTACACACAAGTGTGGACGCATGAGTTGTATTCAAACGGCCGTGGGAAATATCTATTCCGCAAAAAAAGTAGATACGAAATAACTGCCGCATATTATTTCAAATAAACAATGCTCGTGCAATTTAGATAGACGGAGAGTTTAGCGGAAGCTTCATACTTACATCCCGACTTGCACAACTTTAGCAAGTATATATATATGTATGTATTCGCATATATGTAGATATATAAACACAAGAAAACTTTACATCCACTACACGTCTGTAGAAATATCATATAATGGTTTATGGAGATTAACGCTTATTTGAAATTTGATTAAGCTTTTCCAAAGAAATATTATAATGATTAAAATAGCTTTGACCGGCTTTAATCAAATTTACTAGCGAAGTGAGATTTATAATTAAGCCTTAATTAGTTCTAAGAAGCTATTAACTATATACAAACATACATGCATACGTACATATGTATATACATATACCCTTCAAAGCCATGCGTTCTAATTTTTGCAGTGCTTTTGAAATAAGTATGTTTGATAAGAGAGAAATTAAAAACTAAAAAGCTATTAAAGAAGTTTTTAGGTAATAATAAAATTGAATCGGTCAAAAACTGGAAAACATAATAAAAAGAAAAATCAAAAAATTAAAACAGCAACAAACGTTGCACCGAAGCGATAATACCCTTCACTGGTGCATTATTATTATAGTTATATGCTATAGGCGTCCAATATGTTCAGAGATTGTGACGTTGACTTAGACAAAGATATGTGCCAAATTTTGTGTAGGTATCTTCACATATATAAAACTTCCATACAAGGACATTATTTTAATCGTTCAATTTGTATGGCAGCTATATGCTATGGTGCTCCGATCTGAACAATTTTTTCGGAGATTATACCGTTGTCTTTCTTTCAGTTTCTTAGGGTAAAACGGTGGTGTGCAAAATTCCAGGTCGATATTTCAAAAACTGAGAGACTAATCCGCGTATATGCAGACAGATAGACATGGCCAAATCGAATTACGCCATATCACCGTTTAGAGCCCTCAAAATAAAAAAACCATAAATTATACGTTAGCTACGTTTTTATACTCTCTTTCATTATCCTAGTCTACTTTTATTGAAAAATCTTATTGCGAAAAGTTTTCTTTTTCAAAAAATGTTAACGGATCGGTGCATATTTCAATATATGATCCTAAAAATCCTATAAATAAGTAACTGTGCTTTTTAAAATGATTTATTCATTTTCATATTTACTGGGGAATGCGCCTTAAGTTATTTATACAAATATCGAGTTTGCAAATCTGGTCGGCACTCGTTCGTTTGTCACATGTGCCGACTACTGCGAATTAGTTCGAAACACGTTTGGCCCCCAAAAGCGTACAACAAAGCCAAAAATATAAAAAACAAACTTGTGATCTTTTGTTTATAATTTAATTAATTAATTTGATTTCTGTGTCTGTTTGTTGGGGATTTTTACCCGCAGATTAATAGGCATATACTATATAAATTTCGAAACAGGCTTTTAAAACGATACCAACCCTCATGCTGCTCAAAATGAATGCGTACTCATTTATGAACACATATGTAAGTATATACAAATAAAAATTTAAAACACTCAAATCAAATATTGAAGTGCAAATACTAAATATTAGTTATGAGATATAAATGAAGGTACGCACCTCATCGGTCTTAATATATAACAGCGACGGTTTAAAGTCGCGGCTATACATTCATATATATTCATTACGATTATAATTCATTTGATAATTAGCTTTAATCAATAAATAAAAAACTGATATTCGCGCAAAAGCCATCAATAAATCAGTCCGAGGCATTCTTCGCACGAGCGCCGTTAAGTTGATTCTACAATTTACATACATTTTTGACCACGAGCGTTTTGGCATGTGAATTGTGTAAAGTAAAAACGAAAATAAAGATATAACAATAACATCACGTGATGACTATGCCTACTTTTTGTATTATGGCACCATTTCATGCCGGTCTTGTGTTTGTTTCCCTAATACGCAATTCAAATTTTGATTTTACTAAGATTACCATATAAGGTGTTACTTTTTGCGACTACAGATCAAAGCGAATTTTTGCACGATTAATTATAGCACTTTTGAAAATTTTCCTCAAGCTTATAGAGATTTAACAGTCCATAAAGTATTAAACACCTAAGTAAATATGGTCCCACCGGCAAATTTATAGTAGTTTGATAATGACTGTGGGGTTGATATATATTAAACAGGTAGACACATACATACACACAAACTCATGAAGTATAGATACGTTTTAGGGATTGAAAGAAGGTTGTATTTGTTGGAATTTTTTGCCATGTTTGAACAGTATGTTAGAGTTGAAAAGAAGTAAAGCAGATTATTGATATACGATATTCGGATTTAGTACTTGTATTTATACAATTCCAGCTAGCTTTCACCCAAATATTAAAAATTGAACATATAGTTTTAATAAATACTAAAAAATCGCAATGAAGATATGAGTAGGGGATAAATTCCTCTACATTTTTGAATTTCAAATACTTTCAGATATTAATTTTGTTGTATACTTTTCCTAATTTCTTGGATAACTCCCAAATCATACAAACTTAAAAATAATGTATATATGTACATACATATATGTTGCATATTATATTATTATTCGAACTAATATTAATCTAAAAATTTTCCACTCTTGTAATTCTATAGATATGCTATCATGTCGTCAAGTACTTAATATACTCACCATGCTTGGCTTCATGTTGAACTATGCATTGCGCGTAAATCTGACAATAGCCATTGTGGCAATGGTGCATCCAGATGTGCATTCGCCACCACGTACGGTCGGCAAAATGAGTGCCGCACAACTAGCTGATAATGCCACAGCAGCATCAACAACAACAACAACTACGACAACGACAACAACTCAGCTGCCACCAACTGACGATGGAAATGATTACTTTCCATGGGATTCTTATCAAACGAACTTTGTACTAGGTTCCTTTTTCTGGGGTTATATATTAACTGAACTGCCAGGCGGTCGACTTGCTGAACTAATCGGTGGACGGCGTGTCTTCGGGCATTCCATGCTCTGGGCTAGTTTGCTTACACTGATTACACCATTGGCGGCACATATTAATTATATCATGTTAATTATTGTACGCGTTGTGTTGGGCTTTATGTTGGGCGCATCTTGGCCAGCTATACATCCTGTGGCGGCTGTATGGATTCCACCAATGGAACGTTCTAAATTCATGTCGCACATGATGGGTATGTTCAATCTTACATCGAAGCAATTGTGACAATATTTTTAAAAGAAATTTTGTCTATTTAAATTTATAGCTTCCTCCTTGGGTGCAGCTATAACGATGCCTGTTTGCGGATACTTCATTTCCATTTGGGGTTGGCCCAGCGTTTTCTATTTGACCGGTAGGTGTAATTACTTAACGTCCTTTTATATTTACACTTTTTAAGCTTGATACTCAAATTGCGCTTCAATAAAAAAACAAGTACAAAGCGAAAAAAAATGGAGAATATCTGCAAAACGGCCAAGTTGTTGAAAATACCTATGACAGTGCTGCCAAGTTTTCGTTTTATGCGGAAGCGGATGAATTTGCAGTATGTAGTTGCCATTGACAATTACTAAAAGATTTTAAGATTAAGATTAATTTTATCTTACTTACATAATCTCATATGTACATCCGTCTTTATACACAATTGTTAACAAGCGTAAAAAAAAAATAATGTTTGGTGTATTTGTTGATATATAATAATAACAAAAGAAATGTATTATATACAATTTTTATTCTTCTAGGTGGTATTGGCCTTTTGTGGTCTATCTGCTGGTTCACCTTTGTTTATGAGACACCCGCCACACATCCGCGTATCAGCTCTGAGGAACGGCGCGAAATAGAGGATGCCATTGGCAGCTCTACTTCCAAGAAACGTCCCAGCTATGTGCCATGGTGCGATCTGTTTAGCTCAGCACCTGTGTGGGCAATTGTAATTACTCACGGCTTATCTGTATTTGGCTTTTTCACTGTCGTTAATCAGCTGCCAACATTTATGGATCAAATATTACATTTTAACATTAAACAAGTAAGAAAAAGTTTAACAAAAACATTAAAATTTCTAACACTATTAAATGTTTTACTGTTCTTCTTTTAGAATGGACTTTTCTCCTCATTGCCGTACTTGGGCAAATATATAATGGCTTTCAGTTCGTCCTGCTTTGCTGATTATCTACGTCAGCGTGGTGTGCTATCTACAACGGCCACAAGAAAGGTGTTCACCGGTTTTGGTGAGTAACCAAGCCCTGACTTTTTTTAATTTAAATATCATTTAGGCATGCTTATGAAAAATGACGCTGACATCTAACATTCTTAACATTTCTTCATTACAGCACTGATATGCCCTGGTACCTTGATGATTGCGCAAATATTTTTGGGACGCGATGCAGCGTGGTCAGTGACAATCTTTACTTTGGCTTTATTTACACACGGCGCTGTAACAGCAGGCTATCTTGGCAACGGCTTGGACATTGCGCCCAATTTCAGCGGCACCATTTTCGGATTGGCCAATACGCTCTCTTCATTCGGCGGCTTCTTGTCGACGTGGATGGTGGGTGCGCTGACCTATGATGATGTAAGTTTCATAACTATATTAGTGATTTCTTTTACAACAGTTAAACATTAACTTATCTGATTGCATTTACAGAAATCATATCATCAATGGCAAATAGTTTTCGGCATACTGGCAGTCACTTACATTTCCAGCGCCATTGTTTACATAATTATGGGCTCCGGTGAACTACAGCCTTGGAACAATCCACCAGAGAAGCAACGCAGATCTGTTGTTAGTGCCGAGGAGGGTGAACCATTAAAGAATGAGAAGGCACATGTCTTGGAAGATGCTCTGAAATGAGCAGGTTATTTCGAAGTTTAGTAAAAATTAATGTAAAAGTATGATGTCAGCATTACTTTGAAAAGCAGAAGGAAAACTGTTACACAAAAAAGTTTAAAGTATTAGAGAAAAATTTTCAGGCCACACGAAACGCCTTGTCGTCAACATATTAAAAGTATTTTTTGCTACAAGGTTATGTTATGTTGGTAGAAAATATATTTGTAATGGAAAAAGCAATTAAGGCCAATCTCAGTCACTCATTTAGTTATGTGCACCCCCACCTAAACGCGTAATGCCATAAATAGTGATTGAACTTAGTGTTAGAGATTCATCAAATTCGACTTTAAGCCATAAATATGTACATGTAATAAATATAAAAAGTTTTGCATATAAGTAGAATAGGAATATTGGATGGTTTGGATAAATACTCACATTTCATTGTGAGTAACTTCGCAACGTTCGTGCCATTCCAAGACTGGTAGAGCGGAGAATAACAAAACATGCAACTTAATACTGAAAAGACTTGAAATATTTGCCTTTATGTAAAGTTATTTAATAAATATTAAATAGTTAAATTAATACTGGTTTCGTACAAACTCATGTGTATGATAATGATATTTTCTTAAATCATAAAAAGTAACTGTAAATTTTAACGGGTTTAATAACGTTTAAACTACTGTCATACATATGACAGGGGATGAGTTGCCAAACAAGCAAATAAAAAAAAAAACAACACATAAAAGATATATTTTTACATTAAAATTTAATAGTGTGTGCGGTATGAAAGAATAAGGCATAGTAAAGTTTTCAATCTAAATCAATATCTGATTGTATTGCAGACACAATTGTAGGTATGTTTGCGCATGTAAAATAAAGACATTAATTAGGTTCGGATTATTATTATGCATAAATTTAGATTGAAAACAAAAAACATGTTCGTATGGATGCAATTGGTGTTTACAATTATTTACAATCGCATTAAAGCATATTGAGAAACTGTATTTATAGACATTTGTACATACACACATACATAACGGTAAGTCTGTTATGTGTTTAAAATTAAAAGTTCAGTGAAGTACAATGCCCATACACATTTAATGCACGCAAATAATTACTTTTCTCTATTGATAATTAGTGTTGTAAGCTTTTAATATTGTACATTAAAATGTATTTTATCGAAAATTTAATATAAATAAAGTTGATAATATTTTAAAAACATATTTTGTGTATCACTTGTTACAGACCAGTATAACCATTTATTCTTAGTTGTAGGAATATCACCGAGACTTTCGTAAGACTTACAAAACGATGCAAATAATAATTATGAGAGAGTAAATATTCGAATACACAGATATTTAGAAGGCACACCTAGTACGAAGTTTAAAAAATCGTTATACCTTTAAAAATAACATACTAAAATTTTAAATGTTGAGCCAACTATTGGTTTTTCAGTTATAGCCTTCAACATATCTTAAACTCAATTTTTTGTCAAATTTACATTATAAAAATTTGCTTGAGTGATTACTCGAAGAGAAATCATTCGATCACTCTCCATACAATTACCCTATATTTTGATCTGATCAACTTTGTTTAAAGGCAGCCATTATGTCAGTTTTTGATTTTTTTTTTGGCGGGGAATCTTTATAACCAAATATCCTTTCAAATGCCGAATGTAGCCAAATTGCAATGAGTACTTCCTATAACTTAGTAAAGTAGTTGGAAAATGGTTCCGAAATGGTACAAAACTAGAGCTGATAAGGCTCTGAGAAATTATTGGATTGGTCTGAAAGTAGAGGCATTTGGATAAAATTTTCTAAAACCGACAACAATATAATCGATTGAAACTCCTACACTTGATATTACTTGTAAAATGTTTCATAATAACGTAAATAATTAAGCACTAACTTCAATTATCTCAAATGCTTGATAACGATATCAAATTCTATTATACATATATCGATTTATGTATATAAATGTCATTTTCGTTTACTATGCACTGTGAATGACCATACTGTGGTTAGACCTTTAATTTAACAGAGTTGCGTTTTTGACGTTTCGCTTAAATGTTTGTATTTTGTAAGCGCGCGATTTTTTACAAGTATTTTGTTTTGATTGTAGTAAATTTTATAGACTTTTTTAACTTTATTGACAATATATTGCAGACGTATTTAAAATGAGTAAAAAGTCTACACGCTCTTCAAAACCTATCGAGGAAACACCTGTTCCAGCAGCGAAAGCCCCGGCACTTTACAAAGTGATGTTCATATCAAAAGAGCTATTGGAAGATCCTGAAAATGAATTAACCTTGGAGTACTTTTATCATCCTGGAAAAGGCAAGCCTACACTTTTTATTACAAAATCCAACACAGAGCTAATGGAAGTAAAAGAATTTGCCGAACCAAGGCGTAGCTGGTTAATCAACGATGATGTGTGTTCAGACGGACGCATCTTCATGACAACACCGATTGATATTACGCTGCTTGCATTGCATCATATACGTTTACATTGTTCACAAAAAGCGCTGACTTTAGCTGATATTGGTGAGGCAGATGATAAGAGCACGTTGCGATTACTGCGTGAATTTGTACGCGGCGAGGAGCACTTGAGATGTATCGCCGATGTTAAAAAAGCCAACGGGATGGTATTTTACAAATATAACGCTGAGCGAACGCTGGCGTGGTTAGCAATTAAAACACGTCGTGTAACAGAAAAGCTACGCAGCATTGGTGTGCATTGTGGTCAGAGTGCCATGTCAAAAAATTATGTACGTGGTGAACTTGAGGGCGAAAACAGGGAAGAATCTGATATGGATTATTTACGCATGGCATGCGACATAGTCGGTGACTATTTGGATGTAGACTTACACGAGGAGCTTAAAGAATATTTGGAAATACCAGAAGAAAAGCTGTTGACAACTGCGCCGAAGAAGGAGGAAAAAGAGAAAGGTGGAAAGAAACGAAAATCTTTGCAGCAACTTAATTCTAATGAAAACAAGAAAATAAAATTGGAAGATAAAGGCAAAAATGTAACGGATAAACTTAAAAACAGTGGCTTGGTTGACGGTTCACCAACTAATGACCATAGCAGGCCAAATAGTTCCAGTGAAGAAGTAAGCCCAGTTAGTGTGGTACAAGCAATAATGACACCTTCGCCAGTTAAAGTGAGAAATTTAACAGCTAAGGAAAAGGCGTTAGCAAAGAGTGCCAAAGGTACAAAAAGCATAGCATCGTTTTTTAGTAAGAAATAAGGCAACGGCGGATTTATTTTGTTTGGTTTCTTTTTTGACTTATTTTTTATAAGTATATAATGTTTTGTTATTTTAGTGTAATTAATTAAGTAAATATAATAAAATATTTTGCTTTTTCCTTGCATATATTTTTAGTACTCAGTTTTATGCATATTAAGAATAAAAATATCACAAAAACATAGTTTTTATGTAAAATGATTTACATACATTTTTTGTTTATAAATGTAAAAAAGTGTGTGGTAAAACATTAAGTCACTTAGTCTATGCTTTTTGAAAATTTTTTTATATAATATTTTATCACTTAAAAGGAAATTTTCGGAGGGTAGGCAAAATCTAAGTCATAATAGGTAAGCCATTGTGTCTATCATCAGTTAAATAATGACAAATATTAACAAATGTATTTAAAGAATCATTTATAATTCAATTACTTTAAATCACTTCGCGCTATTTAAACATTCAAAGATACATAAATTTACCACAAGCTAACAGTGAGTGCATAAGTTAAAAACATGATTAAAAGCAAACAGTTGTAGGAGACAACTTCATATCGTTCTGGTATTTGAAAAAAATATACTCGCGGTCAGAGGTCAAAAAATATTTTTTTTACGCAATATTCAACGAAAGGGTAGGATTTATGGTAAAACTACCTCAATCAAAAATTTAGGATAATAAAACTATCTTTAAAAAATGTATAAATACTTTTTCCTAAGAGCTACCGTTTTTGAGATAAAACAATTCGAATCCGGCAGGTATTCGTGAGTAAGAGAGTATATAATTATGTATGCATATATTTGTGTAAAATTAGTATTACATACCCATGTCATCTACTGGCACACGTTTATATCCTTACATACATGGGAATGTGGGTAAAAGGAAAAGGCTCCCTCGGGCATCAATACTTTAGGGATAGTTTATAAATTAGCATATCATTAGCTCTAGCGGCTATAAAAGTAGTGGCGTTAAAAGTTGCGCATTTAGTAGTTAACGGTAAATGGAGCACGCAAGTTTTACGTGAATTGTTTAAATAACATCCTGAGCATTATGGAAGTCAGCAATAGAGGCTCAGAGGCAACACTACCACAAGTGGATACAAAACTGCCAACGCCCACCAAGAATGCCGATTCTTTGAGTACCATATCTGGACTTAGTGAAGTGCCGAGCGATATAATTATTAAATCACGGATTAAATATGGTTCAAGGTGGTCTGCCTGCAAGGGCTTAATTATGGAATATTCGAAGAATACAACCATTCATGGACTACGTTACTTAGTGGAATTGCATAGGCCATTTTATGAGAAGTGAGATATTGCAAGCGTAGAAAGTTTTGAATGAGTGTTAATTAAAATAGCGACTATAATAATTTTTTTTTTTTTATAAAATAAATTTGCAGATTATATTGGTTCATTGTGCTTGTAATTTCGGTATATTTTGCGATTTCGCTCATTTGGGCCACTTACCTTAAATGGCAGGACACACCTGTCATATTGGGTTTTGATGAAACTCTTGTGCCTGTGCATAAGATACCCTTCCCCACAATTACCATATGCCCGGAAATAAAAATGGAACGCAATATGTTTGATTTTACCAACGTTTCAAGTCGCATATTGGAGGAGATACAAAAATATGGCTCATTCCAAAATTATGAAGATATAAGCGAAACGGAGTAAGGTTTTAGAACGTTTATAGTTAGATATAGGTATGTATGTATGTATGCTTATACTTTCCTTCGTAGTATGGAGCGCTTCATGTCCACTTTGCACATTTGCGAATCCGAAGTTGTGCAACGCTTTGCAAAATATTTACCGAAGGACTTTAGACCCAATATTACGCAAACACTAGTCGATATCTCCATTTCGAAGAACGAGACGGGCCCCTTTTGTAAATGGAATGGTCGATTCTATTTTTGTGACAAAATTTTTAATTTTGTGGCAACCGACGAAGGTATTTGCTATCAGTTCAATGGTCTACAAGCTAAGGATATATATCGAGATGTCAGGTAATGTGTTACGAATTGTTTGGGGGTTATTACTTTCATTTAATCCCTTGCCAAATTCTGCAGCTTTGTAAATTATTATGATGAAGACGTGGTCGATTTCAACAATTTTTTCGAACCGCTGCCACGTTTCAACGAGCTAACCGGCAATTGGTCATTGGATGATGGCTATGTGGGCCAAGGCTATAATTCTTATCCTCAACGTACAGCATTTTCATCGGCGCGCAATGGATTTTTTGCTTTTCTACAAGGTTTCCAGCATAATTTCGAATATACTTGTCGAAGCTTTAAGCAAGGGTATAAGGTGGGTCGAAACGAAAGGTAATAATGGTAAACATATAATACAAGTAGTTAAGATTAGCCAAGAAGGTGCTAAGATTTTCATCAAAGTCACCTAAAAGCATTTTCACGAACTGGAATCTCGTAGCCTCCGACGTACAAAAGTTGTAGGTTTTCACACATTGCTGCCTTCGCAATATTCGCCGCATTTTCTGGCTCCTAGCCATCTCTAACACGAACTTACGGACGCGCACAAATCAAGCACCTGTATGGATCAAAATTCTCAAAAGAAAATGGGGCCGACTCGTGCATGTTTTGAGACGAAATTTAGACATAATATGCCAGACCTAAAATATGATGCTCTGTTTGATTTCTAAGGGAGTTCAAGCGATGACATCATATGGTTAGCAATATTTTTGGTATTTCCATCGTTCCGTGACTACAGCTACTAGTAGCCACCAACTGCAAATATATACACACTCTTTTGAAGAGCTCATTTCAATATTAAGAGAAATTTAATAAATTATTCCTTTTTGGCTCGCCTCACAGGTTTTTCTCACGTCTCCCGAGAGCGTGCCGGTGACAACGAGTAATTACATTTTGCTGCCGCATGGGGACGAGGTGATGGTTAGCGTATTGCCGCATTATGTTATATCCACGGATAATCTGCATGACTTCAGTCCAGAGAAGTGAAATCATTTATATATATAACTAAGTACGCGGCATTAGTTTACAATTTCTCATTTCAGACGCCAGTGCTACTTCAATGACGAACGTTATTTGCGTTATTTCCGCTCCTATTCACAATCCAATTGTCAGGTGGAGTGTTTAACCAATTTCACCATCAGTAAATGTGGTTGTGCAAAGTTTTGGATGCCAAGTAAGCCTCTCCATCACTTTAATATACATGTGTGTATGATTAACCCTCAATTGTTGCTTCCCCTAGAGCCAAAAGATGTGCCCGTCTGCGCTGTGAATGATATAAACTGCTATGATACCGCTCAGTCTGAATTGAGCATCCTAATTCAGAATCAAACTATGCAGGCCACTATGGACCCGAATATGAAAATCATTTGTGACTGTATGCCAGCCTGCACCTCACTTGATTACAATGTGGAGATTTCGAGTGCACGCTATGAGCTGAACAAAACATTACAGGCTTTCCGTGAGGTCTACGAGCATGAGGAGTAAGTATGACTATATCATGCAATAATTAATTCACTAATTCATAATTATTCCTTTGACAGTTTCATGGGCTCGCGCTTGTCGGTCTACTTCAAGGAGCATCAATTCACGGCAATCAAGCGCACTGTGCTCTTCAGCATCGCCACCTTGATAGCTAACTGGGGTGGCATTCTCGGCTTATTTATGGGCATTTCCAGTTTGAGTCTCATCGAATTGGTTTACTTTTTCTCAGTGCGTTTATATGATAATTTGCGCAAACGTCGTCAAACCAAGAAGCGTTTGATGAAATTGGAAGCAGAGCATGAGCGTTAAATTAAATTAGACATATGCGTGGAACTTCGATTGAAAATGCAATGAGATAAACATATGCACATTCATTCACCGTTATAAGTAGCTGATTTTTTAATAATATACATATATAAGCGCTTTAAGGTTTTTAAATTAATAAAGCAAAATCTAGTTGTTGACATTTTTGCTGCCGCAAATCTATCATTTTAGATGAAAATTGAAAGTTTTTTCAATTGAGCCTGACAGCGCTTTTAGGCTTTGATGAGCTAGAACGATATAACTATTTCATTTATAGAGCAATATTTTTTAATTCTTTCCGCAGTGTGGGAAGGCAAAACTGATATTTGAAGGCAATACAAGATAGCAATCAGAACATGCGTCCTCTACTCCCAACGAAGCTGACCATTTGTCGGAATTGCCGATAACGGACCACTATAAAATATAGCTGCCATACAAACTGAACGTTCAAAATAAAGATAAAGAACTTTTTATACCCTTTTATGCTATAATAGATACATTCGTGAATGGTATTATAACTTCGGTGCATGTTTTTTTCTTGTTTTTTCTATCATCTAGACTTACTTCCAGAAATTCTTTTCTAGACTTTATTCTCTGCGTGACACACCTTGAACGACGCCAACGCGACTAAAACTTGGATTTGATTACATTTGTATCGATTTTAGAGGACAAAAAATAAAATAATTTAACATTTTTTTAATTCTCCAACACGTTTCAACATTCTCTAAGCCGATTCAAACTTAATTTTATCAATGGTGTTAAAGTCGATAGATTTTTAAGGACAACCCTGTTTTTTAAGCTTACCACCTCTTGGCGTTAACATTTCCATTACCTGTTTCATAGTACTGCAGTGCGTCCCATTAGAAAAAACAACAAAATTGGAATGTCTTTTTTTCGTATAATTATTTACAAGGATGGCGTTAGCTCGTTACTCTTTTACGCTTCATCAAACTTATTTATGTTTTCATACTGACTGCTTAAATACTCCTTATGTACATTTACATAGAGTTTGGTTTGGTTTTCACTTTTCTGTTGCAAAATAAGTTTTGTTTCTTGTGTAGCTTGAAGGTAGGTATGTATGTGTGAGTGTATATGTATATGTGTCTGTGGAAGTGTATATAATTCTGTAAGTTTATGTAAGTTGAATGTGTACCTCTTTTAATACGCAATAAAATTTGAAATATTCATTTTTTATAACAATAATATATATGTATGTATATATATAATTATTTTACTTTTAAGTTTAGAGTTTACAAATATTATTGTACGTTCTCTTTCGCAACAATGTTGTAGGGGTTAAAGGACACCAAGCGGTGTTTTTGCTTTGCGTTAGGGAAGCACGCGCGTTTATTGCATAGATGAAATTAAAATGTAAACTACAATTCGCAAGTGCTTTTACTTTTAGAAACAAAATTTTAGCAAAAGTTCACAACTGCGCTGCGGCTTCCCTCCCTCATATGTCCTTTTATGCGCATTATTTATAATATTTCTTGGCTTTATTAAAATTTTTTTTAGTTTAACATAAGCAATATGGCGCCAGTTGTACAGTATGATTATTCATAAAAAACACGCAGTATATATGTATGCTAGCTTCTTTCAACAACAACAATAAACATACACATAGTAAATATACACTTTATGCTAGATATTAGCATTGTTATTGAATTTAGTACGCTGTTGATTTATTTCATAACTCTAATAATATTAAATGATGATGTTGTTCCCATTCTATTTTAATTACTTTAAAGTTTCAGTGTTCTTCTTGATTTGCCTGTTGCCCGTATGTACACCAAAACTATGAATTTGTAACAAAACAAATCCAAGAACAATTTTGTAATTATTAAATTTTTGTAATTAACCGTTAAATCAATGCAAGCATATCTTTCTTTGTATGCGTATATGTATATAAAAGTACGATGGCTGTATAATTGCTTTAATGCTTACGAATTACCTCACCAACTAATGGCCTAACGTAATTTTGTAAACCGTTTTTGACTCTTTTTATATAGATGAAAGCAAAACGCAACGTATTCGGACATAATTTGCGCTAAAAGGCTAAGTTTAACAATAATATTTAATAAAATTTGGTTTGAAAACAAAAATTTACCCCACTGTTGTTGAATTGATGGCGAAAATTGCAGAAAGAGTTTTTTATTTAACTAACAACACAACGACAGATGTAAAGGAAAATAGAAAATACTGTCAAATTGGCTTAATAAACCACACAAAAAGTAGAATAACGAAACGAAGAAACCTACTATATATATTCTATAATTAATTACACTTGAACCACTGCAGCCAAGACTCGGCATTAAAATTTGATGACGAAATTGGTTTTAACAGCAATGCTCTCTCTCAAAAACACAATAGAAGAATTTAGTATGTGTATGTATGTGTGCGTGTAAATTAACTTTTTTCCAAACTAAGATAAAACAAATATATGTATATAAATGAAACTAATTAAAATTTTAACATGCAGAAATAACTACAAAATTTCGTAGAAGACGCGAAATATTTATACATACATATATTATATACATATGTATATATATATATATATATATATATATGCGTATATAAGTATATATATGTAAAGCATTGCTTTTATACTTTTGTTTTACATGACATGGCGAGCGCGCGTACACCTCACTCCTCTCTTATCGTTTTGCACTGCGCTGTCACCCGAACGTTTATGCCGCGTAATATATCGAACAAAGAACGTGGAACTGACAACATACATACAGATGGTTTAGTAATTTTCTTTATACTATTTTAAAGATTTATATAAACTTTTTTATCGTTTGCTTTTGTTTCACTTGTAGGATAATTATAGTTTGTTGCTTCTTCTCTCTTGTTTTGTAAACATAGTTGTAAAGGTATTTCTCTTCATTTCATTTGTGATTAGGCTAAATTGGATTGTTGAGCGTTCAACTCAAAAGAACTTTAGATTTTTGCTGTTTCCACCATATCGATGTTCAGTTTGTAAAACACATAGGGAAAGTATTCCGATTGGCCAAAGCCCAAGCCGGGGATGTCAACATTCTATAAGCAAAAAGAGTGTATATTTATGGAAGTTATTTCAATGCCAAAAATAGGAATAAATGTAAAGTTAACTTACATCAATGCTGGCATTGCTCTGACCGCCAGCAGAAGCACCATCCAAGTGTCCATACAGTTGATTAAGGCATTCACGTAGGCGTTTCACGCTCTTCTTGTTGGGTTCGATGAGGATGGCTTGGAAATTTACGGGTAAGCCGTATCTGTAGAGTAGAAGAAAGCGAAGTTTATCGAAGTTAATTGGTTTTGCAAAATCAATATAAACAGATTGAGCAAAATCAAGTCCTTGTATTGAAAATTCTTTTTATTGACAAGTTATCTTCACGAAATTTGACATATATTATTGTAAAAGGTAGCGCTATCATCTCCAAACATATTGTATAAATTTTACCAATATATCATATAGCTGCCATACAAACTAACCTATGCAAATTAACTCCTTTTATGAAAAGCTTTTTTATTAGATGAGATATCTTCACGAAATTCGGCATAAGTTATTGTCTTAGACTACGTTACAACTGCGAACAAATTATTCAAATCGGATTAGCAGTCCTTTTTGCTAAATATGCTTTGAACCTTTGGTCTATATAAGGTTATATATATATTAATAGCCGATTGAAAATAATATAAGTTTTTTCTCAAGATACTGACTACTTATTCATATCAAGACATATACCACTCACCTCAAAACGGATTCTACAAAAACGCGCAGCGCTTTCACATGCACCACAGCACAAAAAGCTTCGCTGAAGTTCACCTTCAACCATCTGACCAATGGGCCCTATGGAATGAAAATATACAAATTTTATATCATTTTTATTATAACTATTATATAAATAAGTATATGTGTGTATACTCGTACATATTAGGGTGCCCGATATTTTCCAAGTTGATTTTTTTGCAAACGTCACCTGAAGTTTCAGTTTTTGCCCTCAAAAAAGGTTTCAACATAAACACGCTTTTCATTTTCAATTTAAATTGTGCTGAAATCATTTTATATATTCCATATATTTAATTTAAGATTTTTTAAACTTTCGCAATAAAGTTTTATCGCCAAAACAAATAAACT